>NC_052069.1:743750-1442500 GCF_015852505.1 Tachyglossus aculeatus | reverse complement strand
ACAATTGGCGGAGGTGGGATTTGAACCCATGACCTCTGACTCCAAAGCCCGGGCTCTTTCCACTGAGCCACACTCAGACTGGGCACAGTCCCTATGATGATAATAATAATAATTTTGGTATTTGTTAAGCACTTACTTTGTGCCAGGCACTGTAATACTACTACTATTAATAATTATTATCCTATTTGTTAAACACCTCCTGTGAGCCGCTGTTGGGTAGGGACCGTCTCCAGCTCCGCCAGTTGTCAGCTGTGTGACTTTGGGCAAGTCACTTCACTTTGTGCCTCAGTTCCCTCATCTGTAAAATGGGGATGAAGACTGTGAGCCCCCCGTGGGACAACCCGATCACCTTGTATCCTCCCCAGCGCTTAGAACAGTGCTTTGCACAGAGTAAGCGCTTAATAAATGCCATCATTTTATTATTATTATTATTATTTTTATTATTATCATTATTATTATCATTATTATTATTAATGTTGCTGACGTACTTCCCAAGTGCTTAGTCCAGTGCTCTGCACATAGTAAGCGCTCAATAAATACGATTAAATTAATGAATGTGCCAGGGACTGTACTAAGCATTGGAGCGGATGCAAACAAATTGGGTTGGACACAGTCCCTATCCCACAGGGAGCTCGCAGTCTCAATCCCCATTTTCCAGATGAGGTAACTGAGGCCCAGAGGAGTGAAGTGACTTGCCCAAGGCCACACAGCAGACAAGTGGCAGAGGCTGGATTAGAACCCACGACTTTCTGACTCCCACTCCCATGCCCATCCATTACCTGTATATATGTATATATGATTGTACATATTTATTACTCTATTTATTTTACTTGTACATATCTATTCTATTTATTTTATTTTGTTAGTATGTTTGGTTTTGTTCTCTGTCTCCCCCTTTTAGACTGTGAGCCCACTGTTGGGTAGGGACTGTCTCTATATGTTGCCAACTTGGACTTCCCAAGCGCTTAGTACAGTGCTCTGCACACAGTAAGCGCTCAATAAATACGATTGATTGATTGATTGATTAAGCCATGCTGCTGGGTCAGGATTAGAACCCAGGTCCCTCTGACTCCCACCAGGCGCCTGCTCGATCCACTGGGGCTTGCTGCTTGGGCTCAGTCTTAATCCCCCTTTTTCCAGATGAGGTAACTGAGGCCCAGAGAAGTGAAGTGAAGAGAAGCAGCGTGGCTCAGTGGAAAGAGCCCGGGCTTTGGAGTCCGAAGTCATGGGTTCAAATCCCGACTCTGCCACTTGTCAGCTGGGTGACTTTGGGCAAGTCACTCAACTTCTCTGGGCCTGTTACCTCATCTATAAAGTGGGGATGAAGACTGTGAGCCCCCTGTGGGACAACCTGATCACCTTGTAACTTCTCCAGCGCTAAGAACAGTGCTTTGCACATAGTAAGTGCTTAACAAATACCATCATTATTATTATTATTATCAGCTGTGTGACTTTGGGCAAGTCACTTAACTTCTCTGTGCCTCAGTTCCCTCATCTGTAAAGTGGGGATTAAGACTGTGAGCCCCCCGAGGGACAACCTGATCACCTTGTAACCTCCGCAGCGCTTAGAACAGTGCTTTGCACATAGTAAGCGCTTAATAAATGCCATTAATATTACTACTAGAACAGTACTTTGCACATAGTAAGCGCTTAATAAATGGCATCATTATTATTATTATTATTATAACAGTACTTTGCACATAGTAAGCGCTTAATAAATGCCATTATCATTATTATTATTATTATTAGAATAGTACTTTGCATATAGTAAGTGCTTAATAAATGCCATCATCATCATCATCATTATTATTATTATTAGAATAGAACTTTGTACATAGTAAGTGCTCTTTGGGCAAGTCACTTAACTTTTCTGGGCCTCAGTTACTTCATCTGTAAAATGGGGATGAAGACTGTCAGCCCCCCGTAGGACAACCTGATCACCGTGTAACCTCTCCAGTGCTTAGAACAGTGCTTGGCACATAGTAAGCACTTAATTAGTGACATTATTATTATTATTATTATTATTATCATTATTATCATTATTATTATAACAGTACTTTGCACATAGTAAGCGCTTAATAAATGCCATTATTATTATTATTATTAGAACAGTACTTTGCACATAGTAAGCGCTTAATAAATGCCATCATTATTATTATTATTATTATTATTATTAGAATAGTACTTTGCACATAGTAAGTGCTCTTTGGGCAAGTCATTAACTTTTCTGGGCCTCAGTTACCTCATCTGTAAAATGGGGATGAAGACTGTGAGCCCCCCATGGGACAACCTGATCACCTTGTAACCTCTCCAGCACTTAGAACAGTGCTTTGCACATAGTAAGCACTTAATAAATGCCATTATTGTTAGTATTATTAGAACAGTACTTTGCACATAGTAAGTGCTTAATAAATGCCATTATTATTGTTATTAGAACAGTACTTTGCACATAGTAAGCGCTTAATAAATGCCATCATCATCATCATTATTATTATCATTATTGTTATTAGAAGAGTCCTAAGCACTCTTTGGGCAAGTCCCTTAACTTTTCTGGACCTCAGTTACCTCATCTGTAAAATGGGGATGAAGACTGTGAGCCCCGCGTGGGACAACCTGATCACCTTGTTACCTCCCCAGCGCTTAGAACAGTGCTTTGCACATAGTAAGCGCTTAATAAATGCCATCATTATTCATTCAATCATATTTATTGAGTGCTTACTGTGTACACAGCACTGTACTAAGCGCTTGGGAAGTACAAGTCAGCAACATATAGAGACGGTCCCTACCCAACAGTGGGCTCATAGTCTAGAAGACATTAATTCTAGAATTATTATCATTATTATCATTATTATATATGATATATTAATATATTATACAATATATAATAATGCATCATATATAATAATATAATATTGTATATTATTAATATCCGTATTATTAATCATTGTTATTATCAATTATTATTCAATGCAATTATTATTATAATTATTATTAGAACAGTACTTTGCACATAGTAAGCGCTTAATAAATGCCATCACTATTATTTTTTTATTAAGTTAGTTGCCCAAGGCCACACAGCAGACAAGTAGCAAAGCTGGTTGGGGAGGGACCATCTCTATATGTTGCCGACTTGTGCTTCCCAAGCGCTTAGTACAGTGCTCTGCACACAGTAAGTGCTCAATAAATATGATTGAATGAATGAATGAACCCAGGGCCTTCTGATTTCCAGGCCCTGGGCCAAGCTGGTTGTTATTCTGGTCAGGGGAGGAGACTATATGTGTATATATATAGTCATATATATAAATATGTACAAACATATATACATATATACCATGTACATATATATATATATAGTACATATATATATATATATGTACATGGTATATATGTATATATATATATGTATATGTACATGGTATATATGTATATATGTTTGTACATATTTATTACTCTATTTATTTATTTATTTATTTTACTTGTACATAGCTATTTTATTTATTTTATTTTGTTAGTATGTTTGATTTTGTTCTCTGTCTCCCCCTTTTAGACTGTGAGCCCACTGTTGGGCTCACCTCCTCCAGGAGGCCTTCCCAGACTGAGCCCCTTCCTTCCTCTCCCCCTCGTCCCCCTCTCCATCCCCCCATCTTACCTCCTTCCCTTCCCCACAGCACCTGTATATATGGATATATGTTTGTACAGATTTATTACTCAATTTATTTATTTATTTATTTTACTTGTACATAGCTATTCTATTTATTTGATTTTGTCAGTATGTTTGGTTTTGTTCTCTGTCTCCCCCTTTTAGGCTGTGAGCCCACTGTTGGGTAGGGACCGTCTCTATATGCTGCCAACTTGGACTTCCCAAGCGATTAGTACAGTGCTCTGCACACAGTAAGTGCTCAATAAATACGATTGATTGATTGATTGATTGAGTGAAGCCCACCCCTCCGACACCCGGTTAGAAGGTCAACTCAATGACACGGATAATCCAGCTTCACGGCCCTGTTCTCCCACCAAGAGGAGAAACGGACCCGTCCTCTACTGCGACAACCTTCGGCTACTCTCGGACTCATTTGATTCCTCCAAGTGGGAATGCTTCTTCAATTCTAGACTGTGAGCCCACTGTTGGGTAGGGACCGTCTCTATATGTTGCCAACTTATACTTCCCAAGCGCTTAGTACAGTGCTCTGCACACAGTAAGTGCTCAATAAATACGATTGAATGAATGAATGAAGGAACTCCAAGATTCCCTAAGTAGAAGAGGGGAACTTCAAGAGAAAAAATGGCACCCTCTTTTTCTTTTCTTTTCTTTTTGAGAAGCAGCGTGGCTCAGTGGAAAGAGCCCGGGCTTTGGAGTCAGAGGTCATGGGTTCGAATCCCGGTTCCACCACAAGTCTGCTGTGTGACCTTGGGCAAGTCACTTAACTTCTCTGAGCCTCAGTTCCCTCATCTGGAAAAAGGGGGATTAAGACTGTGAGCCCCACGTGGGACAACTTGATCACATTGTATCCCCCCCCCACGCTTAGAACAGTGCTTTGCACATAGTAAGCGCTTAACAAATGCCATCATTATTATTATTAATTGCTACAAAAATACAAACGGTCCATTCTGTGGTGTTTCCAGTGACAATCTATGGATCCGAAAGCTGGACTGTGACAAAACAAGATAGAAAGAGCATTGATTCTTTAGAAATGTGGTGTTGGAGAAGGCTTGAAGCAGCATGGCTCAGTGGAAAGAGCATGGGCTTTGGAGTCAGAGGTCATGGGTTCGAATCCTGACTCCACCACATGTCTGCGGTGTGACCTCGGGCAAGTCACTTAACCTCTCTAAGCCTCAGTTACCTCATCTGTAAAATGGGGATTAAGACTGTGAGCCCCACGTGGGACAACCTGATCACCTTGTATCCCCCCCAGCGCTTAGAAGAGTGCTTTGCACATAGTAAGCGCTTAACAAATGCCATTATTATTTATTTTGCGAATACCATGGACAGCCCGAAAAACAATAAAAAATGGGTTTTAGAGCAAATTAAGCCTCTGTGGTCTTTGGAAGGCCAAATGACTCAATTTAGATTACCACAGGTCTTGGGCTCTAATCCCAGGTCTGCCATTTGTCTGCTGTGTGACCTTGGTTATGTCATTTTACTTCTCTGGGCCTCAGTTCCCTCATCCGTAAAATGGGAATGAAGACCGTGAGCCCCATGTGGGACAACCTGATTACCTTGTATCTACCCCAGTGCTTAGAACAGTGCCTAGCACATAGTAAGCGCTTAACAAATACCCATATTTTGGACACATCAGGAGGACTAATTCTCTGGAGAAGACACTATCAATCAATCGTATTTACTGAGCGCTTACTGTGTGCAGAGCACTGTGCTAAGCGCTTGGGAAGTCCAAGTTGGCAACATGTAGAGACGGTCCCTACCCAACAGTGGGCTCACAGTCTAGAAGTAAGACACTAATGCTAACTAAGGTAACCCAGTTGGTTGGTGTCAGAGGCAGAATTAGCACCCATGTCTCTTGACTCCCTGTGCTCCTGTGCTCAATCCTCTGCTCCTTCCACTAAGTCGAGAAGCAGTGTGGTTCAGTGGCAACAGCCCAGGCTTGGGAGTCAGAGGTCGTGGGTTCTAATTCCGCCTCTGCCACTCGTCTGCCGTGTGACCTTAGGCAAGTCACTTCACTTCTCGGTGCCTCAGTTCCCTCATCTGTAAAATGGGGATGAAGACTGTGAGCCTCACGTGGGACAACCCTATCACCTTGTAAACTCCCCAGTGCTTGGCACGTAGTAAGGGCTTAACAAGTACCACCATCATCATCATCATCATTCTCTGTGCCTCAGTTCCCTCACCTGTAAAATGGGGATTAAGAGTGTGAGCCCCACGTGGGACAACCTGATTACCCTGTATCCAACCCAGTGTTTAGAACAGTGCTTGGCACATAGTAAGCACTTAACAAATACCATCATTATTATTATTATTATTCCCCAACGAAGCCCCCATTTCCTCTTCTCCCACTCCTTTCTGCATCGCCCTCGCCCTTGGATTTGCCCCCTTTCTCAGTCCCCCAGCACTTAATGTATATATTAATTACATATTAACTCAATATCAATGCATTTATATTGGTATTTGGATCCCCGTCTAGGCTGTGAGCTCACTGTGGGCAGGGAACGCGTCTACCCACTCTGTTATATTGTACTCTCCTAAGTGCTCAGTACTGTGCTCTGCGCGTGGGAAGCGCTCAATAAATAGGATCGATGGATCGATTGCTTGCTTCTCTTTCTTCATATCAACCTTCGTAAACAGAAGCATCTAGCAGACGTGCCCTCCTCCACCCCCGGCTCTCTGGGATATTTCCACATAAGCAGCCCCTCAAAATTTCAAGTAAATTCAAGAGTAGCGATGTGGCCTAGAGGAAAATCAGTCAAGTCAGTTAGTCAATAGTATTTATTGAGTGCTTACTGTGTGCAGAGCACTGTACTAAGCACTTGAGAGAGTTCAATATGACCATTCACTCATTCAATCGTACTTATTGAGCGCTTACTGTGTGCAGAGCACTATACTAAGCGCTTGGGAAGTCCAAGTTGGCAACATATAGAGACGGTCCCTACCCAACGTTCATTCATTCATTCATTCATTCAATCGTATTTATTGAGCGCTTACTGTGTGCAGAGCACTGTACTAAGCGCTTGGGAAGTACAAGCTGGCAACATATAGAGAGGGTCCCTACCCAACATTCATTCATTCATTCAATCATATTTATTGAGTGTTTACTGTGTGCAGAGCACTGTACTAAGCGCTTGGGAAGTACAAGTTGGCAACATTCATTCATTTCATTCAATCGTATTTATTGAGCGCTTACTGTGTGCAGAGCACTGTACTAAGCGCTTGGGAAGTACAAGTTGGCAACATATAGAGACGGTCCCTACCCAACATTCATTCATTCATTCATTCATTTAATCATATTTATTGAGCGCTTACTGTGTGCAGAGCACTGTACTAAGCGCTTGGGAAGTACAAGCTGGCAACATATAGAGACGGTCCCTACCCAACATTCATTCATTCATTCAATCGTATTTATTGAGCGCTTACTGTGTGCAGAGCACTGTACTAAGAGCTTGGGAAGTACAAGTTGGCAACATTCATTCATTTCATTCAATCGTATTTATTGAGCGCTTACTGCGTGCAGAGCACTGGACTAAGCGCTTGGGAAGTCCAAGTTGGCAACATATAGAGACGGTCCCTACCCAACAATGGGCTCACAGTCTAGAAGGGGGAGACAGACAACAAAACAAAACATATTAACAAAATAAAATAGAATAGTAAATATGTACAAGTAAAATAAATAGAGGAATAAATCTGTCCAAACCTGCAGCATGACTTGCAGTTGGGATAAGAATGAAGAAAGCCATGCTGCCCCCTCTCTCCCCCACGCCCCCATAAAGTCACCGATTCCAACATTCCTTGTAATGGTAACTCCCCTTAAATAACCTCTCAGGGTTCAGTAGTTTTCTTAAAAAAAAATGGTATTTGTTCAGTCGGTCATTTTATATTGAGCATTTACTGTGTGCAGAGCACTGTTCTCAGTGCTTTGGAGAGTGACTTGCCCAAAGTCACACAGCTGATAACTGGCAGAGCAGGGATTTGAACCCATGACCTCTGACTCCAAAGCCCGGGCCCTCTTCCACTGAGCCACGCTGCTTCTCTACTGAAATCAATCAATCAATCAATCGTATTTATTGAGCGCTTACTGTGTGCAGAGCACTGTACTAAGCACTTGGGAAGTACAAGTTGGCAACATATAGAGACAGTCCCTACCCACCAGTGGGCTCACAGTCTAAAAGGGGGAGACAGAGAACAAAGCCAAACATACTAACAAAATAAAATAAATAGAATAGATATGTATAAGTAAATAAGTAAATAAATAAATAGAATAATAAATATGTACAAACATATATACATATATACAAACATATATACATATATATATATATATATACTGAAAGAGGGAAGCAGCCTGGTCTAGGGGAATGAGCCCGGGCCTGGGAATCAGAGGACCTGGGTTCTAATCCTGGCTCCGCCACTTGTCTACTGTGTGACCTTGGGCAAGCCACTTCACGTCTCTGGGCCTCAGTTATGTCATCTGGAAAATTGGGATTAAGACTGTGAGCCCACATGGGACAAACTGATTACCTTGTAGCTACCCCGGTGCTTAGAACAGTGCTTGGCACATAGTAAGCGCTTAACAAGTACCATAATTATTATTATTAGCTTTACTATTACACATGCCCAGCCCACAAGCAGCTTCCAGTTTAGAGGGAAAGAGCACGGGCTTGGGAGGCAGAGGACCTGGGTTCTAATCCCAGGTCTGCCAACTGCTTGTTGTGTGTCCTTGGGCAAGTGATTTAACTTCTCTGGGCTTCAGTTCCTTAACTATAAAATGGGGATTAAATACCTGTTCTCCCTCCTACATAGAGTGTAAGCTGCCTGAGAAGCAGCGTGGCTCAGTGGAAAGAGCCCGGGCTTTGGAGTCAGAGGTCATGGTTTCCCCCTTTTAGACTGTGAGCCCACTGTTGGGTAGGGACTGTCTCTATGTGATGCCAATTTGTACTTCCCAAGCGCTTAGTACAGTGCTCTGCACATAGTAAGCGCTCAATAAATACGATTGATTGATTGATTGATTGCACATAGTAAGTGCTTAACCAATGCCATTATTATTATTATTGTTATTATTATTATCCAGTGCTTAGATCAATCAATCAATCAATCAATCATATTTATTGAGCTCTTACTGTGTGCAGAGCACTGTACTAAGCGCTTGGGAAGTACAAGTTGGCAACATATAGAGACAGTCCCTACCCAACAGTGGGCTCACAGTCTAGAAGGGGGAGACAGAGAACACAACCAAACATATTAACAAAATAAAATAAATAGTATAGATATGACAAGTAAAATAAAGAAAGAAAGAAAGAAACAGAGTAATAAATATGTACTAACATATATCCATATATACAGGTGCTGTGGGGAAGGGAAGGAGGTAAGACGGGGGGATGGAGTGGGGGGCGAGGGGGAGATAGGGAGAACAGTGCTTTGCAAATGGTAAGCGCTTAACAAATGCCATTATTCTTATTATTATTCTTAATCCTGGCTCTGTCAATGGCTCACTGTGTCACCTTGGGCAATCAATTCATTTTTCTGGGCCTGTTGTCCCTCCTATAACAATAAATAATAATAATGACATTTCTTAAACGCTTATTATGTGCCAAGTACTGTTCTAAGCACTGGGGTAGATACAAGGGAAGAAGGTGGTCCCAAGTGGGGCTCACAGTCTAAATCCCCATTTTACAGCTGAGGAAACTGCGGCACAGAGAAGTGAAGTGGCTTGCCCAAGGTCACACAGCGGACAAGTGGCAGAGCAGGGATTAGAACCCGCGTTTTCTGACTCCCAAGCCCAGGCACGGTAGGGACCGTCTCTATATGTTGCCAACTTGTACTTCCCAAGCGCTTAGTCCAGTGCTCTGCACACAGTAAGCGCTCAATAAATACGATTGAATGAATGAATGAATGGATGAATTCCTATTTAGACTGTGAGCCTTTCGCGGGACAAGAACCCAGTCCAACCTAATGAACTCATATCCGCCCCAGCGCTTAGGACAGTGTTTGACACATAGTAAGCGCTTAAGAAATACCATAAAAAAATTAACCATCCAAACAAAAAAGCCCATTCATTGCTCATCAGCACTGATAGAGTCCTTCCTGACCACAATTTAGTTGTGAAAGACCCTCAGGTTTTGGGATCTTTTTCACGACCAACTCCCTCGTCCGTAAAGAACGGGTCACTTCCCCCGAATCCGAATTTCCAAACTATCCGAGAAAACCCCTCGGACTGCAGATCCTGGAAGAACCCAGGGGCTGAGTCCTTCAAACTATTATTCAAAGATGCTTTCCGAGCCGAGGGCCCTCAAAAATGGAGAAGCTTTTTCCCCTCCAGAAGTTAAAAAAGGAAGGAAGTGACTGTGGGACCGTGCAGGGTTCCTGTCAGGGGGAGGCAGATCTTGACTATTTATGGGAAGATCTCACATCACCCTGGGATAAAACCACAGCTTCGTAGCCCGCGACACGCGAGAAGTGATGTGCGGTGATGCCCAACTGTTGCTCATCACAGCACTCCGGTGAAGTCATTCAACAGAAAGAAAATTCCCATTTCACGGGGGAGGAGGGCTGAGGCCTGAGACCTCCCTTCTGCTTTGAACTTGAATTTCCACCCTTTATTTACCCCACCTTCAGCCCCATGCACATCATTCACAAAATAAATAGAATAGTAAATATGTACAAATAAAATAGAGTGATAAATCTGTACAAATATATAGACGAGTGCTGTATGAGAAGCGGCGTGGCTCAGTGGAAAGAGCACGGGCTTTGGAGTCAGAGGTCATGGGTTCGAATCCCGGCT
This sequence comes from Tachyglossus aculeatus, assembly GCF_015852505.1. Taxonomy (NCBI): domain Eukaryota; kingdom Metazoa; phylum Chordata; class Mammalia; order Monotremata; family Tachyglossidae; genus Tachyglossus; species Tachyglossus aculeatus. Next base: position 1,432,055 of record NC_052069.1, on the reverse strand, counting down.
CCACCAACTGTCAGCTGTGTGACTTTGGGCAAGACACTTAACTCCTCTGGGCCTCAGTGACCTCATCTGTCAGCTGTGTGACTTTGGGCAAGACACTTCACTTCTCTGGGCCTCAGTGACCTCATCTGTAAAATGGGGGTGAAGACTGTGAGCATCCCCGTGGGACAACCTGATCACCTTGTCACCTCCCCGGCGCTTAGAACAGTGCTTTGCACATAGTAAGCGCTTAATAAATGCCATCGTTATTATTAGGATGCTGTGGGGACGGGAAGGAAGTAGGGCCGGGGGCGATGGGGAGGAGGAGAGGAAAAACCGGCTCTGCCCACTGCCCGGGCCCGAGGGTCTGTAGACTTGTGTTTGGGGTGCGGGGGTGAAAGTGGAAGTGCGGAAACACATCTGGATGTGTTTGGAGATGGTGAAAGTGCATATTTATGAATGTAATAATAAGTAATAATAAGTAATAAGTAATAATAATAATAAGTAATAAGTAATAATAAGTAATAATAAGTCCAATGCTCTGCACACAGTAAGCATTCTATAAATACGATTGATTGAATGAATGAACGAACGAATGAATAATGTTGGTATTTGTTAAGCACTTACTATGTGTCAAACACCGTTCCAAGCGCTGGGGTAGACACAAGGTAACCAGGTTGCCCCACGTGGGGCTCGCAGTCTTCATCCCCATTTTACAGATGAGGGAACTGAGGTACAGAGAATGATGATGATGATAATAATAATAATAATAATAATAATAATAATAATATTTGTTAAGCGCTTACTATGTGCCAAGAACCGTTCCAAGTGCTGGGGGAGATACAAAGTAATCAGGTTGTCCCACGTGGGGCTCACAGTCCTAATCCCCATTTTACAGATGAGGTAACTGAGACACAAAGAAGTTAAGTGACATGCCCTTCCCTCCACTCCTCTTTCTTTCCCATTCATTCCCATCCTTTCCCTTCCCTCCCCTTCCCCTCCTGTGCTCTTCCTTTCCAGGCCTCTTGTTGGCTTGGCCACTGTGTGTCCGGTCACAGGGCCTCAGTTTCCTCAACTGTAAAATGGGGATTCAATCAATCAATCAATCAATCACTGGCATTTACTAAGCGCTTACTGTGTGCAGAGCACTGTACTAAGCGCTTGGGAAGTCCAAGTTGGCAACGTATAGAGACGGTCCCTCCCCAACAGTGGGCTCACAGTCTAGAAGGGGGAGACAGAGAACAAAACCAAACATACTAACGAAATAAAATAAATAGAATAGATATGTACAAGTAAGATAAATAAATAAATAAATAAATAAATAAATAAATAAATAAATAAATAAATAGAGTAATAACTATGTACAAACATATATACACAGATTCGGTATCTTTTCTCCCACCTCCTTGGACTGAGAGCTCCATGTGGGACTGTATCTCACCTGATGGACTGGTACCTCCCCTACTGCTTGAAGCATTCATTCCTTCATTATTGAGCGCTTACTGTGTGCAGAGCACTGTACTAAGCGCTTGGGAAGTCCAAGTCGGCAACATCTAGAGACAGTCCCTACCCAACAACGGGCTCACAGTCTAGAAGGGGGAGACAGACAACAAAACAAAACATGTAGACAGGTGTCAAAATCGCCAGAACAAATAGAATTATAGCTCTATGCACATCATTAACAAAATAAAAAGAAGAGTAAACATGTACAAGAAAATAAATAGAGTAATAAATCTGTACAAACATTCATTCATTCAATCGTATTTATTGAGCGCTTACTGTGTACAGAGCACTGGACTAATACATACAAGTGAAGCAGTGTGGCTCAGTGGAAAGAGCCCGGGCTTGGGAGCCAGAGGTCATGGGTTCAAATCCCGGCTCCGCCACTTGGCTGCTGTGTGACTTGGGCAAGCCACTTCACTTCTCTGGGCCTCAGTTACCTCATCTGGAAAATGGGAATTAACACTGTGAGCCCCACGTGGGACAACCTGATAACCTTGTATCTACCCTAGTGCTTAGAACAGTGCTTGGCACATAGTAAGCGCTTAATAAACAAAAAACATCATCATTAAGGGATGTGGGGAGGGGAGGGAGGGAGGGCAAGGTGGGGATGGGGAGGAGGACAGGAAGCATAGTAAGCGCATGGCGCTTACTAATAATTACTACTATTACTACTAATACTACTACTAATAATAATGATGGCATTTATTAAGTGCTTACTATGTGCAAAGCACTGTTCTACTACTACTATTACTACTACTACTAGGGAAGCAGCGTGGCTCAGTGGAAAGAGCCCGGGCTTTGGAGTCAGAGGTCATGGGTTCAAATCCCGGCTCCTCCACTTGTCAGCTGTGTGACTTTGGGCATGTCACTTCACTTCTCTGGGCCTCAGTTCCCTCATCTGGGAAATGGGGATTAAGACTGTGAGCCCCACGTGGGACAACCTGATCACTTGGTAAATTCCCCAGTGCTTAGAACAGTGCTTTGCACATAGTAAGTGCTTAATAAATGCCATTATTATTATTATTATTACTAGTACTACTACTACTACTAATAATAATAATGATAATCCAATGGGGAAGGAAAGCCAAACTGGGGACTAGAACCATCATTCATTTCATTCAATTGTATTTATTGAGCGCTTACTGTGTGCAGAGCACTGTACTAAGCACTTGCACTGTACTAAGTGCAAGTTTACCATTACTTACCATCACAGGAAGCTGCTTTCCCCGGTGGTCTTCTAGACCACAGTCTTCTAGACTGTGAGCCCACTTTTGGGTAGGGACCGTCTCTATATGTTGCCAACTTGTACTTCCCAAGTACTTAGTACAGTGCTCTGCACATAGTAAGCGCTCAATAAATACGATTGAATGATTGATTGATTGAATGAATGAATGAATGAATGAATAACGCCTTCCTCTCCCCCTCCTCCCCCACCCCATTCCCCCCGCCTTACCTCCTTCCCCTCCCCACAGCGCCTGTATTTATGTATATATGTTTGTGCAGATTTATTACTCTATTTATTTATTTTATTTGTACATATTTATTCTATTTATTTTATTTTGTTAATATGTTTTGTTTTGTTCTCCATCTCCCCCTTCTAGACTGTGAGCCCACTGTTGGGTAGGGACTGTCTCTATATGTTGCCAACTTGTACTTCCCAAGCACTTAGTCCAGTGCTCTGCACACAGTAAGCGCTCAAAAAATACAACTGAATGAATTGAATGAATCCTGGCTCCTCCACTTGTCAGCCGTGTGACTTTGGGCAAGTCACTTCACTTCTCTGGGCCTCAGTTCCCTCATCTGTAAGATGGGGATTAAGACTGTGAGCCCCCCGTGGGGCAACCTGATCACTTTGCAAAATCCCCAGTGCTTAGAACAGTGCTTTGCACATAGTAAGTGCTTAATAAACGCGGTAAGTGCTTAATAAATGCCATTATTATTATTACTGCTACTACTACTAATAATAATAATGATAATCCAATCAATCAATCATATGTATTGAGTGCTTACTGTGTGCAGAGCACTGTACTAAGTACTTGGGAAGTACAAGTTGGCAACGTATCATCATCATCAATCGTATTTATTGAGCGCTTACTGTGTGCAGAGCACTGTACTAAGCGCTTGGGAAGTACAAGTTGGCAACATATAGAGACGGTCCCTACCCAACAGTGGGCTCACAGTCTAAAAGTCTAATCCAATAGGGAAGGAGAGCCAAACTGGGGACTAGACCCATCATTCATTTCATTCAATCGTATTTATTGAGCGCTTACTGTGTGCTGAGCACTGTACTAAGCACTTGCACTGTACTAAGTGCAAGCATACCGTTACGTACCATCACAGGAAGCTACTTTCCCTGGAGGTCTGCACTGCGGTTACTTGGGCCAGGAATGTGCCCAATGCAGAAAGCACCTCTGACCTTCTTCTCGACTGTGAGCCCGCTGTTGGGTAGGGACCGTCTCTATATGTGACCAACTTATACTTCCCAAGCGCTTAGTCCAGTGCTCTGCACACGGTAAGCGCTCAATAAATACGATTGATTGATTGATTGATTATATGTTGCCAACTTGTACTTCCCATGCGCTTAGTCCAGTGCTCTGCACACTGTAAGTGCTCAATAAATCATCATCATCATCATCAATCGTATTTATTGAGCGCTTACTATGTGCAGAGCACTGTACTAAGCGCTTGGGAAGTACAAATTGGCAACACGTAGAGACAGTCCCTACCCAACAGTGGGCTCACAGTCTAAAAGGGGGAGACAGAGAACAAAACCAAACATACCAACAAAATAAAATAAATAGGATAAATATGTACAAGTAAAATAAATAGAGTAATAAATATGTACAACCATATATACATATATACAGGTGCTGTGGGGAAGGGAAGGAGGTAAGATGGGGGGATGGAGAGGGGGACGAGGGGGAGAGGAAGGAGGGGGCTCAGTCTGGGAAGGCCTCCTGGAGGAGGTGAGCTCTCAGCAGGGCCTTGAAGGGAGGAAGAGAGCTGGCTTAGCGGATGGGCAATCAATAAATACGATTGATTGATTATATGTTGCCAACTTGTACTTCCCAAGCGCTTAGTCCAGTGCTCTGCACACAGGAAGCGCTCAATAAATACGATTGAATGAATGATTGAGCGCAAGTCGCCATGTGCCACCCATCTGCCCGCTTCCTCAATGCCCCTGGGAACCTGGCCAGCAGGGATAAGAGAGCACCCGTGGCGAGGGCTGGGGGGGAGGTCGAGTCAGGATGGAGTCACAGCGGCCGTTCCCCTTCCCACCGTCCCCCAGGGCTGGGCAGATCTTCCACGTCTGCCTCACCCATTCATTCATTCAGTCGTACTTATTGAGCGCCTACTGTGTGCACTAAGCTTACTGCGTCCAGGTAGGCCCGAGGAGGAAGACCAAGCCCGCCGGTTCCCAGCTCCACACCATCATTTCAATCAATCAATCAATCAATCGTATTTATTGAGCGCTTACTGTGTGCAGAGCACTGGACTAAGCGCTTGGGAAGTCCAAGTTGGCAACATATAGAGACGGTCCCTACCCAACAGTGGGCTCACAGTCTAAAAGTCACTTTTGCCAATTTGTGTTGCCAATTTGTACTTCCCAAGCGCTTAGTACAGTGCTCTGCACATAGTAAGCGCTCAATAAATATGATTGATTGATTGATTGATTGATTAAAAGAGAAACGGGGCAGTCCACGGGCAGCCGCCCTCCCTCCTGCCCTTTTGTTGTTTTTTTTGATGGCATTTGTTAAGCGCTTACTATGTGCAGAGCACCAAGCGCTGGGGGGGATACAAGGTGATCAAGTTGTCCCACGTGGGGCCACATAGTAAGCGCTTAATAAATGCCATTATTATTATTATTCTCTGTGCCTCAATTACCTCATCTGGAAAACGGGGATGGAGACTGTGAGCGCCATCAGGGACTGCATCCAACCTGATTTGCTTGTATAATGATAATTGTGGTGTTTGTTAGGTGCTTACTACATGCCAGACACTGTACTAAGTGCTGGGGCGCATACCAGCAAATCAGGTTGGACACAGTCCAGCGTTTAGTACAGTGTCTGGCACATAGTAAGTGCTCAACAAATATGACAGTTATTATTACTGGGAAGCAGCTTGGCCTAGTGGTTAAAGCACGGGCCCGGGAGTAAGGAGGTCATGGGTTCAAATCCCGGCTCCGCCACTTGTCTGCTGTGTGACCCTGGGCAAGTCACTTCACTTCTCTGGGCCTCAGTGACCTCATCAGTGAAATGGGGATTGAGGCTGTGAGCCCCATGTGGGACAGGGATTGTGTCGAACCCAATTTGCTTGTATCCACCCCAGTGCTTAGTACAGTGCATGGAACACAGTAAGCGCTTAACAAAATACTGTAATTATTATGATCAATCAATCAGTCGTATTTATTGAGCGCTTACTGTGTGCAGAGCACTGTACTAAGCGCTTGGGAAGTCCAAGTTGGGACTGTGCCAAACCCAATTTGCTTTTATCCACCCCAGTGCTTAGTACCGTGTATGGAACACAGTAAGCGCTTAACAAAATACCGTAATTATTATGATCAATCAATCAATCAATCGTATTTATTGAGTGCTTACTGTGTGCAGAGCACTGTACTAAGCGCTTGGGAAGTCCAAGTTGACAACATCTAGAGACAGTCCCTACCGAACAGTGGGCTCACAGTCTAAAAGGGGGAGACAGAGAACAAAACCAAACATACTAACAACATAAAATAAATAGATATGTACAAGTAAAATAAATAAATAAATAAATAGAGGAATAAATATGTACAAACATATATACATATATACAGATTATCATTATTTATGAAGTCACTTAACTTCTCTGTGCCCCAGTGACCTCATCAGTAAAATGGGTTTTGAGGCTGTGAGCCCCATGAGGGTCAAGGGACTGCATCCAACCCGATTTGCTTGTATCATCAATCATATTTATTGAGCGCTTACTGTGTGCAGAGCACTGTACTAAGCGCTTGTATCCACCCCAGTGCTTAGTACAGTGCCTCGCACATAGAAAGCACTTAACAAATCCCACAACTGTTATTACTATTACGTGCCAGGTCATCATCATAATAATGGCATTTATTAAGCGCTTACTATGTGCAAAGCACTGTTCTAAGCGCTGGAGGGGTTACGAAGTGATCAGGTTGCCCCACAGGGGGCCGACGGTCTTAATCCCCATTTTACAGATGAGGGAACTGAGGCCCAGAGAAGTGAAGTGACTTGCCCAGAGTCACCCAGCTGACAAGTGGCGGAGCCGGGATTTGAACCCGTGACCTCTGACTCCAAAGCCCGGGCTCTTTCCACTGAGCCACGCTGCTGCTTAGCCAATACCCTGATAATTATTATTAATAATAATGGCATTTTTAAGCGCTTACTATGTGCAAAGCACTGTTCAAAGCGCTGTATTATTATTACTATGATGCCTTATTACTCGCTAGAAAAGTTGAACAAATGTTCCAACCCCGGCTCTGCCTCTTGTCTGCTGTGTAACCTTGGGAAAGTCACTTCACTTCTCTGTGCCTCATTGGGAAATGGGGATGAAGATGGTGAGCCCCATGTGGGACAGGGACTCTGTCCAACCTGTATCCATCCCAGGGAATAATAAAGTGCCTGGCACATAGTAAGTGTTTAGCAAATACCATCACTATTATTATTATTTATACAGTGTTCTGCACAGAGTAGCACTCAATAAATATCAGTGCTTAATTGATTGATACTGTCCCCATTTTGTACAGGGAGAAACTGAGGCTCGAAGAGCCTCAAATGGCCCTTTTAGACTGTGAGCCCACTGTTGGGTAGGGACTGTCTCTATATGTTGCCAACTTGTACTTCCCAAGCGCTTAGTACAGTGCTCTGCACACAGTAAGCGCTCAATAAATACGATTGATTGATGATGAAGAGATAAAGTGACTCACTGTCGTCTCTTGACAGATCCATGTATTTCTCGTGGCTCAGTGGAAAGAGCCCGGGCTTGAGAGTCAGGGGTCATGGGTTCTAATCCCGGCTCCGCCACGTCTGCTGTGTGACGTTGGGCAAGTCACTTAACTTCTCTGAGCCTCAGTGACCTCGTCTGTCAATCATAATAATAATGATGGTATTTGTTAAGCGCTTACTATGTGCAAAGCACTGTTCCAAGCGCTGGGGAGGTTACAAGGTGATCAGGTTGTCCCACGGGGGGGCTCACAGTCTTAATCCCCATTTTACAGATGAGGGAACTGAGGCCCAGAGAAGTTTAGTGACTTGCCCAATCTCACACAGCTGACAATTGGCGGAGCCGGGATTTGAACCCATGACCTCTGACTCCAAAGCCCGGGCTCTTTCCACTGAGCCACACTGCTTCTGTCAAATGGGGATGATGACTGTGAGCCCCACGTGGGACAACCTGATCACCTCGTATCCCCCCAGCTCTTAGAACAGTACTTTGCACATAGTAAGCGCTTAGTAAATGCCATTATTATTATTATTATTATTCTCACTAGGCCGCACTGCCTCCCCACCTCAGGTTCCACCCTCTCCCCCCACTCCTCCTGACCACCTCATTTTCATTCATTCATTCATTCAATTGTATTTATTGAGCACTTCCCGTGTGCAGAGCACTGAACTAAGCACTTGGGAAGTACAACTCAGTTTCTCTAACAATAATAATAATAATAATAATAATAATGGCATTTGTTAAGCACTTACTGTGTGCAGAGCACTATTCTAAGCGCTGGGGGGGGATACAAGGTGATCAAGTTGTCCCATGGGGGGCTCACAGTCTTCATCCCCGTTTGACAGATGAGGGAACTGAGGCTCAGAGAAGTTAAGTGACTTGCGCAAGGTCACACAGCAGACATGTGGTGGAGTTGGGATTCGAACCCATGACCTCTGACTCCAAAGCCCGGGCTCTTTCCACTGAGCCACACTGCTTCTGTCAAATGGGGTTGATGACTGTGAGCCCCACGTGGGACAACCTGATCACCTTGTATCCCCCCCAGCGCTTAGAACAGTGCTTTGCACATAGTAAGCGCTTAGTAAATGCCATCGTTATTATTATTATTCTCACTAGGCCGCACTGCCTCCCTACCTCAGGTTCCACCCTCTCCCCCCACCCCTCCTGACCACCTCATTTTCATTCATTCATTCATTCAATTGTATTTATTGAGCGCTTCCCGTGTGCAGAGCACTGAACTAAGCACTTGGGAAGTACAACTCAGTTTCTCTGATAATAATAATAATAATAATAATGGCATTTGTTAAGCACTTACTATGTGCAGAGCACTATTCTAAGCACTGGGGGGGATACAAGGTGATCAAGTTGCCCATGGGGGGCTCACAGTCTTCATCCCCGTTTGACAGATGAGGTAACTGAGGCTCAGAGAATCAATTAATCAATCAATCGTATTTATTGAGCGCTTACTGTGTGCAGAGCACTGTACTAAGCGCTTGGGAAGTACAAGTTGGCAACATATAGAGACAATCCCTACCCAGTGGGCTCACAGTCTAGAAGGGGGAGACAGACAAAAAAACAAAACATGTAGAACATGTATACAGGTGTCAAAACCATCAGAATAAATAGAATAGTAAGTTAGTAAGTGCTTAACAAATACCATAGTTATTGTTATTATTAAGTGGGGGAGAGCAATTACCGGTCCCCGTCCACAAGGAGATTTGTTATTGTATTGTACTCTCCCAAGTGCTTCGTACAGTGCTCTGCATACAGTAAGCGGTCACACAGCAGACATGTGGTGGAGTGGGATTCGAACCCATGACCTCTGACTCCGAAGCCCATACTGTTTCCACTGAGCCACGCTGCTGCTTCTCCGATTCCCAGGTTCCCCTTGGAAATCCACCCACTGGCTCATCCTTCCCCTCTCCCAATTTTTCTTTTCCTCTGGGGAGGCTCTGATTCTTTTCTTTTGTTAGTATGTTTGGTTTTGTTCTCTGTCTCCCTCTTTTAGACTGTGAACCCACCGTTGGGTAGGGACCGTCTCTATATGTTGCCAACTTGGACTTCCCAAGCGCTTAGTACAGTGCTCTGCGCACAGTAAGCGCTCAATAAATACGATTGATTGATTGATTTCTGAATCGGTCACTCTGAGAAGTTCCCCCATCGTCCTTCCTCTTTCACATGGTGGAGTGGGGCAGAAGGGGCTTGAGGGTGAGGGGAAAGGGCTCCATCTTCCCAGACTCCTACTGTTTTAACATAATAATAATAATAATAATAATAATAGTATTTGTTAAGCACTTAGTATGTGCAAAGCACTGTTCTAAGCGCTGGGGAGATAACAAGGTGATCAGGTTGTCCCACGGCGGGGCTCACAGTTCTATTCCCCATTTTCCAGATGAGGGAACTGAGGCCCAGAGAAGTGACTTACCCAAAGTCACACGGCTGACAGGATTTGAACCCATGACCTCTGACTCCAAAGCCCGGGCTCTTTCCACTGAGCCCCGCTGCTTCTGGTTCAAGCGTTCTGCACACAGTAAGCGCTCAATAAATACGACTGAATGAAAGAATGAACGGTTCAGCTCTCCTACAGATGTGTCCACAGGCTGCTGGGAAGCAGGACGCGGAAAGGCTTAGAACAGTGCTTTGCACATAGTAAGCGCTTAATAAATGCCATTATTATTATTATTATTATTATTATTATTATTATTATTATTATTCTGAAGTTCAGGGCTCTCATCCTGTGGTCTGTCTACATATCTACATGGTTTTTTTGTAGTCTGTCTCCCCCTTCTAGACTGTGAGCCCTTTGTTGGGTAGAGTGCTCTGCACATAGTAAGCGCTTAACAAATGCCATCATTATTATTATTATTATTATATGTTGCCGACTTGGACTTCCCAAGCGCTTAGTACAGTGCTCGGCACACAGTAAGCGCTCAATAAATACGATTGAATGAATGAATGAATGAATGAATGGTTAGGTCAAACACCACTAGGGGGCAAACGTAGCTTGTTGGTGTGTTCGTTCAATCAGTTGTACTTATTATTAATAATAATAATAATAATAATAATTTTGGTATTTGTTCAGCGCTTACTATGTGCCAAGCGCTGTTCCAAGCGCTGGGGGAGATACAAGATAATCAGGTTGTCCCACATGGGGCTCCCAGTCTTAATCCCCATTTTTCAGATGAGGTAACTGAGGCACAGAAAACCCACTGTTGGGTAGGGACTGTCTCTAGATGTTGCCAACTTGTACTTCCCAAGCGCTTAGTCCAGTGCTCTGCACACAGTAAGAGCTCAATAAATACGATTGATTGATTGATTAAGTAACTTGCCCAAAGTCACACAGCTGGCGGAGCAGGGATTAGAACCCATGACCTCTGACTTCCAAGCCCGTGCTCTTTCCACTGAGCCATGCTGCTTCTCTAAGCACCTATTAATAATCATCATAATCATAATAATGGAATTTGTTAAGCACTTACTATGTGCAAAGCACTGTTCTAAGTGCTGGGGAGGATACAAGGTGATCAGGTTGTCCTGCATGGGGCTCACAGCTCTTATTGAGCACTTACCCTCCCCACAGCACCTGTATATATGTATACATGTTTGTACGGATTTATTACTCTATTTTATTTGTACATATTTACTCTAGTTATTTTATTTTGTTAATATGTCTTGTTTTGTTGTCTGTGTCCCCCTTCTTGACTGTGAGCCCGCTATAGGGTAGGGACCGTCTCTATATGTTGCCAACTTGGACTCCCCAAGTGCTTAGTACAGTGCTCTGCACACAGTAAGCGCTCAATAAATACGATTGAATGAATGAATGAATGTATATATGTTTGTACGTATTTATTACTCTATTTTATTTGTACATATTTATTCTATTTATTTTATTTTGTTAATATGTCTTGTTTTGTTGTCTGTCTCCCCCTTCTAGACTGTGAGCCCGCTGTTGGGTAGGGACCGTCTCAATATGTTGTCAACTTGGACTTCCCAAGCGCTTAGTCCAGTGCTCTGCACACAGTAAGCGCTCAATAAATATGATTGAATGAATGAATGAATGAATACTAAGCGTTTGGGAGAGTATAATTTAAGAATAAAGAGGGAAGCAGCATGGCATAGTGGATAGAGCACGGGCCTGGGGATTCGTGAGGTCTTGGATTCATTCATTTATGAGAAGCAGCGTGGTTTAGCCGACAGAACGGGGGCTTGGGAGTCAGAGGTCATGGGTTCTAATCCCAGCTCTACCACTGATCAGCTGTGTGACTTTGGGCAAGTCATTTCACTTCTCTGTGCTTCAGTTACCTCATCTGTCAAGTAAGGGTTAAGATTGTGAGCTCCAAGTGGGACAACCTTTTAGACTGTGAGCCCACTGTTGGGTAGGGATTGTCTCTATATGTTGCCAACTTGGACTTCCCAAGGACTTAGCACAGTGCTCTGCACACAGTAAGTGCTCAATAAACACGATTGATGATGATGATGATGATGACAACCTGATGACCTTGTATCTACACCAGTGCTTAGAACAGTGTTTGGCACACAGTAAGTGCTTAACAAATACCATCATTATTATTATTATTATTATTTCATTCATTCAATCATATTTATTAAGTGCCTACTGTGTGTGCAGAGCACTGTATTAAGCGCTTGGGAAAGTACAATACAACAATAAACAGTGACAATCCCTGCCCACAACAAGCTCACAGTCTAAAGGCGGGGAGCTAGATATAATAAGTGCTTCATTCATTCATTCAATCGTATTTATTGAGTGCTTACTGTGTGCAGAGCACTGTACTAAGTGCTTGGGAAGTCCAAGTTGGCAACATACAGAGATGGTCCCTACCCAACAGCGGGCTCACAGTCTAGAAAGGGGGAGACAGGGAACAAAACAAAACATATTAACAAAATAAAATAAATGGAATAAATATGTACAAATAACATAAATAAATAAATAGAGTAAAAAATACATACAAGAATATATACATATATACAGGTTATATATATATATATATATATATATATATATATGTGCCAGGCACTGTATATATATATACTATTTGCCAGGCACTGTACTAAGCACTAGGATGGATGCATGCATACGGAGTTGGACAGTGTCTGTCCCACGTGGGGCTCACAGTCTCAATCCTCATTTTACAGATGAGGGAACTAAGGCCCAGAGAAGTGAAGTGACTTGCCCAAAGTCACACAGCAAACAAGTGGCAGAGCCGGAATTAGAACCCATGACCATCTGGCTCCCGGGTCCGTGCTCTATCCATTATGCCATGCTGTTTCTTAGGCATCAAGACAAATAAATTAAATTACGGATGGGTTATTTTATTTTGTTAATGATATGCAGATAGCTCTAATTCTATTTATTCTGATGATTTTGACACATATCTACATGTTTTGTTTTGTCTTCTGTCTCCCCCTTCTAGACTGTGAGCCCATTGTTGGGTAGGGACCGTCTCTATATGTTGCCGACTTGGACTTCCCAAGCACTTACTACAGTGCTCTGCACACAGTAAACGCTCAATAAATATGATTGATTGATTGATTCTAAGCGCTGGAGCCCGGGCTTTGGAGTCAGAGGTCATGGGTTCAAATCCCGGCTCCGCCAGTTGTCAGCTGTGTAACTTTGGGCAAGTCACTTCACTTCTCTGGGCCTCAGTTACCTCATCTGGAAAATGAGGATTAAGACTGTGAGCCCCCCGTGGGACAACCTGATCACCTTGTAACCTCCTCAGCGATTAGAACAGTGCTTTGCACATAGTAAGCACTTAATATATGCCATCATTATTATTGAGGCACAGTGACTAGGTTGGCATTAATAATAATAATAATAATGATGGTATTTGCTAAGCACTTACCATGTGCCAAGCACTGTTCTAAACACTGGGGTAGATACAGGGTAATCAGGTTGTCCCATATGGGCTCACACTTTCAATCCCCATTTTACAGATGCCGTAGCCGAGGCACAGGGAAGTGAAGTGATTTGCCCAAGGTCATAAAGCAGACAAGTGGAGGAGCCGGGATTAGAACCCACGTCCTCTGACTCCCAATAATGATGATAATAATGTGAGCCCACTGTTGGGTAGGGACCGTCTCTATATGTTGCCAACTTGTACTTCCCAAACTCTTAGTACAGTGCTCTGCACACAGTAAGCGCTCAATAAATACGATTGAATGAACTGAATGAATAATGGCATTTATTAAGCGGTTACTTTGTGCAAAGCACTGTTCTAAGCACTGGGGAGGATACAAGGCGATCAGGTGGTCCCACAGGGGCGCCTCACAGTTTTAATCCCCATTTTACAGATGAGGGAAGTAAGGCCCAGAGAAGAGAAGTGACTTGCCCAAAGTCACACAACTGACAAGTGGCGGAGCTGGGATTTGAACCCATGACCTCTGACTCCAAAGCCTGGGTGCTTTCCACTGAGCCACGCTGCTTCTCTCCACTAGAAAAGTGAAGTGTGTGGTTTAGAGTAGGAATGTAGTAAGGTGAGGTAGGAGGGAACAAGGAACAAGGGAACCAGAGAAGCAGCGTGGCTCAGTGGAAAGAGCCCGGGCTTTGGAGTCAGAGGTCATGGGTTCAAATCCCAGCTCTGTCAGCTGTGTGACTTTGGGCAAGTCACTTAACTTCTCTGGGCCTCAGTTCCCTCATCTGTAAAATGGGGTTGAAGACTGTGAGGCCCCCGTGGGACAACCTGATCACCTTGTAACCCCCCAGCACTTAGAACAGTGCTTTGCACATAGTAAGCGCTTAATAAATGCTACCACTATTATTATTATTATTAAGGGACAAGAGCAGTGCATTCCTTGCCGACCGGCATTTATTCATTCAATCGTATTTATTAAGCACTTACTGTGTGCAGAGCACTGTACTAAGCGCTTGGGAAGTACAAATCAGCAACATATACAGTCCCTACCCAACAACGGGCTCACAGTTTAGAAGGGACATACGTATATGCCAGTATCACGTAACCAAAGCAATCATGCATATACCTGGAAAAGAATAAAAACCACCTTAATTTAATGGCTTCTGCAGTGATAAAAAGTTTAGCTGAATCACAGGGACAGACATCTTAAAAATAATTTGAGAGCATTTGGAATTTTCAGTTTCAGTAGACTCTCAGATCACCGATGAGCAGCAAAAGGTGAACTGCCCTTAAAAATGGCTTTAAATGAAGCACAGAGACAACAAAGAGTGAGCATTCCAGCAGCAACCCAAAACAATACAGAACTAGTTCTAAAGAAATAATAATAATAATAATGATAGCATTTATTAAGCGCTTACTATGTGCAAAGCACTGTTCTAAGCGCTGGGGAGGTTACAGGGTGATCAGGTTGTCCCACGGGGGGCTCCCAGTCTTCATCCCCATTTTCCAGATGAGGGAACTGAGGCCCAGAGAATCAATCAATCAATCGTATTTATTGAGCGCTTACTATGTGCAGAGCACAGAGAAGTGAAGTGACTTGCCCAAAGTCACACAGCTGACAGTTGGCGGAGCCGGGATTTGAACCCATGACCTCTGACTCCAAAGCCCGGGCTCTTTCCACTGAGCCACGCTGCTTCTCTTATAGCCACCGGCCAGTCCGAATAATCTGAGGTGTATAAAATCGAAAAGTTTAAAATGTCCCAGTCGTCTCTTACTTCTTTTGGCAGGGCCTGCGACAATTTCCCCGAGCCGCCTACAGATCCATTCATTCATTCATTCATTCAATCGTATTTATTGAGCGCTTACTGTGTGCAGAGCACTGTACTAAGCGCTTGGGAAGTACAAATTGGCAACATATAGAGACAGTCCCTACCCAACAGTGGGCTCACAGTCTAGAAGAAACATGGACTGAATGGTAAAGCAGGAGCTTCAGATCCAGAGGACCTGGGTTCCAATTCCGCCTTGACCATTGATCTTGATCTTGACCATTGATCCACCTTGACCTTGATCCAGGAAACAGCCCTCTCCGGCAGGGTGTGAGCAAGTGAAACAGCGGCATCCATCCATTCTTCCATTCAGCCGTATTTATTGAGCGCTTACTGTGTACAGAGAAATGTACTAAGCGCTTGGGAGAATACAATATAACAATAAACCAGCACATCCCCTGCCCACAAGGAGCTTACAGTCCAGAGGGGGAGGCGGGCATTAATAGAAATAAACAAATGACAGATGCGGACACAATAATAATAATAATGATGGCATTTATTAAGCGCTTACTATGTGCAGAGCACTGTTCTAAGCGCTGGGGAGGTTACAAGCTGATGAGGTTGTCCCACGGGGGGGTCACAGTCTTAATCCCCATTTTATAGATGAGGGAACTGAGGCATGGAGAAGTGAAATGACTAGCCCAAAGTCACACGGCTGACAATGGGCAGAGCCGGGATTTGAACCCATGATAATAATAATAATAATAATAATAATAATAATAATAATAATAATAATAATAATGGCATTTGTTAAGCGCTTAATATGTGCAGAGCACTGTTCTAAGCGCTGGGGAGGTTTACAAGGTGATGAGGTTGTCCCACGGGGGGCTCACAGTCTTAATTCCCATTTTACAGATGAGGGAACTGAGGCATGGAGAAGTGAAGTGGCTTGCCCAAAGTCACACGGCTGACAATGGTCAGAGCCGGGATTTGAACCCATGATAATAATAATAATAATGATGGCATTTGTTAAGCGCTTACTATGTGCAGAGCACTGTTCTAAGCGCTGGGGAGGTTACAAGGTGATGAGGTTGTCCCAAGAGGGGGTTCACAGTCTGAATCCCCATTTTACAGATGAGGGAACTGAGGCACGGAGAAGTGAAGTGACTTGCCCAAAGTCACACGGCTGACAATTGGTGGAGCCGGGATTTGAACCCATGATCTCTGACTCCAAAGCCCGGGCTCTTTCCACTGAGCCATGAAGAGGAGAGTCCCACCCCAAGCCCTGGTCCCGGAAGAGGGGGCAGAGCATAAGTGTTGCAGAGTTGAGGGGGGGATGAATAAAGGGAATAAGTCGAATAATAATAATAAGGGAATAGGGACCGCCTCTATATGTTGCCAACTTGTACTTCCCAAGCACTTAGTACAGTGCCGTAAGCGCTCAATAAACAAGATTGATTGAATGAATGAATGAATGAATGAATGAATAATAGAGAAGTAGCATGGCTCAGTGGAAAGAGCCCGGGTTTTGGAGTCAGAGGTCATGGGTTCAAATCCCAGCTCCACCACTTGTCAGCTGTGTGAATTTGGGCAAGTCACTTCACTTCTCTGTGCCTCAGTTCCCTCATCTGTAAAATGGGGATGAAGACTGTGAGCCCCCCGTGGGACAACCTGATCACCTTGTAACCTCCCCAGCGCTTAGAACAGTGCTTTGCACATAGGAAGCGCTTAATAAATGCCACTGTTAATAATTAAGAGGCCTTCCCAAACTGAGCCCCCTTTTTCCTCTCCTCCTCCCCATCCCCCCGGCCCTACCTCCTTCCCCTCCCCACAGCACCTGTATATGTTTGCACAAATTTATTACTCTATTTTACTTATACATATTTACTATTCTATTTATTTTGTTAATGCTGTGTATTTAGCTTTAATTCTATTTGTTCTGACGACTTGACACCTGTCCACATGTTTTGTTTCGTTGCCTGTCTCCCCCTTCTAGACTGTGAGCCCGTTGTTGGGTTGGGATCGCCTCTATATGTCGCCGACTTGTCCTTCCCAAGCGCTTAGTCCGGTGCTCTGCACACAGTAAGCGCTTGATAAATACGATTGATTGATTGATTAGGGACCGCCTCTATATGTCGCCGACTTGTCCTTCCCAAGCGCTTAGTCCAGTGCTCTGCACACAGTAAGCGCTCAATAAATACGATTGATTGATTGATTAGGGACCGCCTCTATATGTCGCCGACTTGTCCTTCCCAAGCGCTTAGTCCGGTGCTCTGCACACAGTAAGCGCTCAATAAATACGATTGATTGATTGATGAGGGACCGCCTCTATATGTCGTCGACTTGTCCTTCCCAAGGGCTTAGTCCAGTGCTCTGCACACAGTAGGCGCTCAGTAAATACCATTGAATGAATGGATGAAAGTCAGGACGATGCAGAAGGGAGTGGGAGAAGAGGAAATGAGGGGTTAGTCAGGCATCTTGGAGGAGACGGGCCTCCAATAAGGCTTTGAAGTGGGGGGGAATCATCGTCTGAGGGATATGAGGAGGGAGGATGTCCAAGGCCAGGGGCAGGACGTGGATGAGGGGACAGCAGCAAGATAGACGAGATTGAGGTACAGTGAGAAGAAAACCTACTGAGAGCTCACCTCCTCCAGGAAGCCTTTCCACACTGAGCCCCCTCCTTCCTCTCCCCCTCCTCCCCCTCTTCATCCCCTCCGCCTTACCTCCTTCCCCTCCCCACAGCACTGTATATATGTATATCTGTTTGTATGTCTTTATTACTCTATTTTATTTGTACATATTTATTCTATTTATTTTATTTTGTTAATATGCTTTGTTTTGTTTGTATGTATTTATTACTCTATTTTATTTGTACATATTTATTCTATTTATTTTATTTTGTTAATATGCTTTGTTTTGTTGTCTGTCTCCCCCTTCTAGACTGTGAGCCCGCTGTCGGGTAGGGACCGTCTCTATATGTTGCCAACTTGCGCTTCCCAAGTGCTTAGTACAGTGCTCTGCACACAGTAAGCGCTCAATAAATACGATTGAATGAATGAATGAATGAGGAGGGATCAGCAGCCAGATAGACGAGATTGAGGTACGGTGAGAAGGAAACCTACTGAGAGCTCACCTCCTCCAGGAGGCCTTCCCAGACTGAGCCCCGTCCTTCCTCTCCCCCTCCTCCCCCTCTCCATCCCCTCCGCCTTACCTCCTTCCCCTCCCCACAGCACCCGTATAGATGTATATCTGTTTGTATGTCTTTATTACTCTATTTTATTTGTACATATTTATTCTATTTATTTTATTTTGTTAATATGTTTTGTTTTGTTTGTATGTATTTATTCCTCTATTTTATTTGTACATATTTATTCTATTTATTTTATTTTGTTAATGTGTTTTGCTTTGTTCTCGGTCTCCCCCTTCTAGACTGTGAGCCCGCTGTTGGGTAGGGACCGTCTCTATATGTTGCCAACTTGGACTTCCCAAGCGCTTAGTACAGTGCTCTGCACACAGGTAGCGCTCAATAAATACGATTGAATGAATGAATGAATGAGGAGGGATCAGCAGCCAGATAGACGAGATTGAGGTACAGTAAGAAGGAAACCTACTGAGAGCTCACCTCCTCCAGGAGGCCTTCCCAGACTGAGCCCCCTCCTTCCTCTCCCCTTCCTCCCCCTCTCCATCCCCTCCGCCTTACCTCCTTCCCCTCCCCACAGCACCTGTATACATGTATATCTGTTTGTATGTCTTTATTACTCTATTTTATTTGTACATATTTATTCTATTTATTTTATTGTGTTAATATGTTTTGTTTTGTTTGTATATATTTATTCCTCTATTTTATTTGTACATATTTATTCTATTTATTTTATTTTGTTAATGTGTTTCGCTTTGTTCTCTGTCTCCCCCTTCTAGACTGTGAGCCCGCTGTCGGGTAGGGACCGTCTCTCTATGGTGCCACCTTGGACTTCCCAAGCGCTCAGTCATCATCATCAATCGTATTTATTGAGCGCTTACTGTGTGCAGAGCACTAGTCCAGTGCTCTGCACACAGTAAGCGCTCAATAAATACGGTTGAATGATGGAATGAATGAAACCACCCTTGTGATCTCCTTCAGCTCGCCACGGATCCCTCACCTACGGGCAGCCTCTGGCCTGGAACTCCCTCCTTCTTCATATCCGACGACTACTCTCCCCTCCTTCAAAGCCTTAGGAAAATCCCGTTTTCCAGAGGCCTTCCCCAATTAAGCCTTCAATTCCTCTCCTCCCCACCCCCTTCTGCGTCACCCTTGACCTTAGATTTGCCCCATTTATTTACCCCTTCCCTCAGCCCCACAGCTCTTACGTCCAAATCCGTCATTTGTTTATTTACATCCGTGTCCGTTTCCTTTTCTAGGCCGCGTGCTCCTTGTGGGCAGGGAACGTGTCCACCAACCCCGTTCTATTTTACTCTCCCCAGCGCTCAGTCCAGCCCCCGATAAGCGCTCAATAAATTCGATCGATCGATCGATGGGTGGCTAGCACCCATCCTCCTCCAGGAGGATCCTCCTCCAGGAGGCCTTCCCAGACTGAGCCCCTTCTTTCCTCTCCCCCTCGTCCCCCTCTCCATCACCCCGTCTTACCTCCTTCCCTTCCCCACAGCACCTGCATATATGTATATATGGTTGTACATATTTATTACTCTATTTATTTATTTATTAATTTATTTTACTTGTACATTTCTATCCTACTTATTTTATTTTGTTGGTATGTTTGGTTCTGTTCTCTATCTCCCCCTTTTAGACTGTGAGCCCACTGTTGGGTAGGGACTGTCTCTATGTGATGCCAATTTGTCCTTCCCAAGCGCTTAGTACAGTGCTCTGCACATAGTAAGCGCTCAATAAATACGATTGATTGATTGATTGATAGCAGGTCCCCTTCCCCCAGACCATCCTTGGGGGTACAAACGGCGAGGCGGGAGAGAAAGTCTCGGAGATTTTGCATAACCTCAGTCAGACTGATCTCCGGCTGAGGTTAATGTGGCTAAAGTGGATTCAACCCAACGGCTTGAACCCGAGTCCCCTCGAGCGGGCTCTGACTCAAACCTCCGAGAACCGAGAGCAGAATTTCCACCAGCCGAGACACCGTCAACAAAAAGCTTGAACTTTTTCTTTTCTATGATGCCATCCTAGAGAAGCAGCGTGGCTCAGTGGAAAGAGCCCGGGCTTTGGAGTCAGAGGTCATGGGTTCAAATCTCAGCTCCGCCACTCATCAGCTGTGTGACTTTGGGTAAGTCACTTAACTTCTCTGGGCCTCAGTTACCTCATCTGTAAAATGGGGATTAAGACTGTGAGCCCCACATGGGACAACCTGATCACCTTCTAAATTCCCCAGCACTTAGAACAGTGCTGTGCACATAGTAAGCGCTTAATAAATGCCATTATTATTATTATTATTATTATTATCCTGGCCACGTTGATGAGCTGCACCCTTTCGGTCTCTTCCTGGGACATTGTCGTCCAGAGAGTCGGCTCTAATCAATCAATCAATCAATCAATCAATCGTATTTATTGAGCGCTTACTGTGTGCAGAGCACTGTACTAAGCGCTTGGGAGGTCCAAGTTGGCAACGTATAGAGACGGTCCCTACCCGACAGTGGGCTCAAAGTCTAGAAGGCTCTTTCCACAAGATCGCTGGAAACCGGCCAGGGCAGTGAGGGGGTTCTGTCCTCCTGGAGGCCCCCCTGGGGGCCGGGTTCTCCTTCTTCTTCTTCAATCGTATTTATTGAGCGCTTACTATGTGCCAGGCACTGTACTATTCCCGGGGATGGATACAGGTTGGACAGGTTGGACACAGTCCTTGTCCCACATGGGGGTCACAAGCCTCATTCCCATTTCACGATGAGGCACAGAGAAGTGAAGTGACTGAACAAATAAAATAAACAAATTAAATAAATAAATTAAATAAATAAATAAATAAATAAAGTAAGTAAATAAATAAATAAATAAATGAAATGAATTAATGCGATTAATTAGTTAATTAATTAAGTAAATAGGATAAAATAAATAAATAAATAAATAAATAAATAAAATAAAATAAAATAAATAGAATAGATATGTACAAGTAAAATAAATAAATAAATAGAGTAATAAATCCGTACAAACATATAGCCATATATACAGGTGCTGTGGGGAAACAAATAAATAAATAAATAAATAAAATAAAATAAAATAAATAGAATAAATATGTACAAGTAAAATAAATAAATAGAGTAATAAATCCGTACAAACATATATCCATATATACAGGTGCTGTGGGGAAGCGAAGGAGGTAAGGTGGGGGGGACGGAGAGGGGGAGGAGGGGGAGAGGAAGGAGGGGGCTCAGTCTGGGAAGGCCTCCCGGAGGAGGTGAGCTCTCTGTAGGGCCTTGAAGGCCTCCAAGCTCTTCTTCGACAAGAGAGACAACTCTGACTTTGACTGCAAGCTCCTAATAGGCAGGGATCATGTCTAGCCACTCTACTGCGTGACTCAGTGGATAGAGGATATTCTATTTATTGTATTTTGTTCATATGTTTTGTTTTGTTTTGTTGTCTGTCTCCCCCTTCTAGACTGTGAGCCTGCCGTTGGGTAGGGACCGTCTCTATATGTTGCCGACTTGGACTTACCAAGCTCTTAGTACAGTGCTCTGCACACAGTAAGCGCTCAATAAATACTATTGAATGAATGAAAGATGGTATTTGTTAATCAATCAATCAACCTATTTATTGAGCGCTTACTGTGTGCAGAGCACTGTACTAAGCACTTGGGAAGTCCAAGCTGGCTCTTCCTATGTTCCAGGCACTGTTCTGAGTGCCGGGGTAGATAATAATAATAATAATAATAATGAAGGCATTTATTAAGTGCTTACTATGTGTTAAGCACTGTTCTAAGAGCTGGGGAGGTTACAAGGTGATCAGGTTGTCCCACAGGAGGCTCACAGTCATTCATTCATTCATTCAATTATATTCATTGAGCGCTTACTGTGTGCAGAGCACTGTATTAAGCGCTTGGGAAGTACAAGTGTGCAACCTCTAGGGACGGTCCCTACCCAACGGCGGGCTCACAGTCACAGTCTTCATCCCCATTTTACAGATGAAGTAACTGAGGCCCAGAGAAGTTAAGTAACTTGCCCAAAGTCACACAGCTGACATTTGGAGGAGCCGAGATGCAAGATAATCATTCATTCATTCATTCAATCGTATTTATTGAACACTTACTGTATGCAGAACACTGTACTAAGCGCTTGGGAAGTACAAGTCGGCAACACATAGAGACAGTCCCTACCCAACAGCAGGCTCACAGTCTAGAAGGGAATCTGAGCGGCAACTGAAGCCCACGATAGGAAGCCTTACTACAGTGCACACATTCATTCATTCATTCAATCGTATTTATTGAGCGCTTACTGAGTGCAGAGCACTGGACTAAGCGCTTGGGAAGTCCAAGTTGGCAACATCTAGAGACGGTCCCTACCCAACAACGGGCTCACAGTCTAGAAGGGGGAGACGGGCAACAAAACAAAACAGGTGGACGGGTGTCAAGTCGTCAGAACAAACTGAATCAAAGCACATCATGAACAAAATAAATAGAATAGTAAATATGCACAAGTAAAATAGAGTGATAAATCTGTCCAAACATATCATCATCATCATCATCAATTGTATTTATTGAGCGCTTACTATGTGCAGAGCACTGTACTAAGTGCTTGGGAAGTACAAATTGGCAACATATAGAGACAGTCCCTACCCGACAGTGGGCTCACAGTCTAGAAGGGGGAGACAGAGAACAAAACCAAACATACTAACAAAATAAAATAAATAGGATAGATATGTACAAGTAAAATAAATAAATAGAGTAATAAATCTGTACAAACATATATACATATATACAGGTGCTGTGGGGAAGGGAAGGAGGTAAGATGGGGGGATGGGGAGGAGGAGAGGAAAAAGGGGGCTCAGTCTGGGAAGGCCTCCTGGAGGAGGTGAGTTCTCAGTAGGGCACATCTGATTGGTGCCAATAAGCTCCTCGAGGGCAGAGATGCACGTCTTCAACACTCCCGAGCACTTAATACAGTGCTCGGCACATATTAAGCCCTCACTATACAGAGAGAAGCACAGAGAAGCAGCGTGGCTCAGTGGAAAGAGCCCGGGCTCTGGAGTCAGAGGTCGTGGGTTCAAATCCCAGCCCCGCCAACTGTCAGCTGTGTGACTTTGGGCAAGTCACTTCACTCCTCTGGGCCTCCGTTCCCTCATCTGTAAAATGGGGACTAAGACTGTGAGCCCCACGAGGGACAACCTGATCACCTTGTAACCTCTCCAGCACTTAGAACAGTGCTTTGCACATAGTAAGCGCTTAATAAATGCTATCATTATTCTATAGGGCGCCTAGTGGAAAGAACACGCGTCAGGGAGTTAGAGGATCTGAGTTCTAATCCCAGCTCCTCCACTTGTCTACTGAAGCAGCGTCGCTTAACGGAAAGAGCCTGGGCTTGGGTGTCAGAGGATGCAGGTTCTAATTCCAGCTCCACCGCTTGTCTGCTGTGTGACCGTGGGCAAGCCACTTCACTTCTCTGTGCCTCAGTTCCCTCATCTGGAAAATGGGGGTGAAGACTGTGAGCCCCCCGTGGGACAACCTGATCACCTTGTAACCTCCCCAGCACTTGGAACAGTGCTTTCCATGTAGTAAGTCCTTAATAAATGCCATCATCATTATTATTATTATTATTATTAACTACACAGAAAACACCATTAAGGAAATACACAATTGGGATTTTTGAGCAGGGGATTTACTCTACAGCATGGAGAAGTGGCTTCGCCTACTGGATCAAACACTGTCCTGAGAGTCAAAGGATCTGGGTTCTAATCCCCGCTCTGCCTCTTTCCTGTTGTGTGAGCTTATGGGGCTCAGTTTCCCCATCTGTAAAATGGGGATAGCATGTCTGTTCTCCTCCCTCCTTAGACTGTGAGTCCTGTGGGGGACAGGGACTGTGTCTGACCTGGATTATTTTATAGCTACTCAATGCTTCCTCTCCTTGCGAACGAAGATAATAATGATGGCATTTATTAAGCACTTATTATTCATTCACTCGTATTTATTGAGCGCTTACTGTGTGCAGAGAACTGTACTAAGCGCTTGGGAAGTACAAGTTGGCAACATATAGAGACGGTCCCTACCCAACAGTGGACTCACAGTCTAGAAGGGGGAGAATTAAGTGCTTACTATGTGCCAAGCACTGTTCTAAGCGGTGGGGTAGATACAAGGTGATCAGGTGGTCCCAAGGGGGGCTCACAGTCTCAATCCCCATTTTACACGTGAGGTAACTGAGGCTCAGAGAATAATAATAATAATGATAGCATTTATTAAGCGCTTACTATGTGCAAAGCACTGTTTTAAGCGCTGGGGAGGATACAAGGTGATCAGGTTGCCCCACGGGGGGCTCACAGTCTTCATCCCCATTTTAAAGATGAGGTAACTGAGGCGCAGAGAATTTAAGTGATGTGCCCTAAGTCACACAGTTGACAAGTGGCAGAGTCAGGATTTGAACCCATGACCTCTGACTCCCAAGCCCAGGCTCTTTCCACTGAGCCACACTGCTTCCCCAATCTCCCTCTAGGCTGTAAACTCCTTACGGTCAGGTGACGTGTCTATCAACACTGTTGTACTGTACTCTCCCAAGTGCTCTGCACACAGTAAGCGCTCAATAAGTATGATCGATTTATTGATTACACTCCTACTAAAATCCCATCTGCTCCAAAAGGCATTCATTCATTCATTCAATCGTATTTATTGAGCGCTTACTGTGTGCAGAGCACTGTACTAGGCGCTTGGGAAGTCCAAGTTGGCAACATAGAGAGACAGTCCCTACCCAACAGTGGGCTCACTGTCTAGAAGTCCATGGTTTTTATGAGTGAAAAAGGAATTTCAGGGCTTCATAAACAGGAAAAATAGCCGGATCTGAAAACCCTATAATAATAATAATGATCAATCAATCAATCAATCAATCATATTTATTGAGCACTTACTGTGTGCAGAGCACTGTACTAAGCACTTGGGAAATCCAAGTTGGCAACATATCGAGACGGTCCCTACCCAACAGGGGCTCACAGTCTAGAAGTCCAGATATTTATGAGTGAAAAAGTAATTTCAGTGCTTCATAAACAGGAAAAATAGCCGGATCTGAAAACCCTATAATAATAATAATGATCAATCAATCAATCAATCATATTTATTGAGCGCTTACTGTGTGCAGAGCACTGTACTAAGCGCTTGGGAAGTCCAAGTTGGCAACATAGAGAGACGGTCCCTGCCCAACAGTGGGCTCACAGTCTAGAAGTCCAGAGTTTTTATGAGTGAAAAAGGAATTTTAGTGCTTCATAAACAGGAAAAATAGCCGGATCTGAAAATCCTATAATAATAATAATGATCAATCAACCAATCAATCGTATTCATTGAGCGCTTACTGTGTGCAGAGCACTGTACTAAGCACTTGGGAAGTACAAGTTGGCAACATATAGAGACAGTCCCTACCCAACAGTGGGCTCACAGTCTAAATGATGACATTTATTAAGCACTTACTATGTGCAAAGCACTGCTTTAAGTGCTGGGGAGGTTACAAGATGATCTTCTAGACTGTGAGCCCACTGTTGGGAAGGTACTGTCTCTATATGTTGCCAACTTGTACTTCCCAAGCGCTTAGTACAGTGCTCTGCACACAGTAAGCACTCAATAAATACGATTGATTGATTGATTGATCAGGTTGTCCCATGTGGGGCTCACAGTCTTCATCCCCATTTTCCAGATGAGGGAACTGAGGCCCAGAGAAGTGAAGTGACTTGCCCAAAGTCACACAGCTGACAATTGGCAGAGCCGGGATTTGAACCCATGACCTCTGACTCCAAAGCCCGCACTCTTTTCCACTGAGCCACGCTGCTTCTTTATAATAATAATAATGTTGGTATTTGTTAAGCGCTTCCTATGTGCAAAGCACTGTTCTAAGTGCTGGGGTAGATACGAGGTAATCAGGTTGTCCCACGTGGGGCTCGCAGTCTTCATCCCCATTTTCCAGGTGGGGGAACTGAGGCCCAGAGAAGTGAAGTGACTTGCCCAAAGTCACCCAGCTGACAAGTGGCTTAGTACAGTGCTCTGCACACAGTAAGCGCTCAATAAATACGATTGATGATGATGATGGTGATGGTATGCGCTTGAAACGTCACAAGAACCTAGCATGATGTTTATTTTATTTTTTAAGTGGCGGAGCCGGGATTTGAACCCATGACCTCTGACTCCAAAGCGCTCTTTTCATCGCTTAATGAACCTTCTAGGCTGTAAGCTCGCCGCGGGCAGGGAATGTTTCTGTTTATTGCTGTACTGTACTCTCCCGAGCGCTTAGGACAGTGCTTCACACACAGTAAGCACTCGATAAACATGACCGAGTGAATGAACAGGTCCGATTCCCTCCTGACTCTGTTGGCTTATTCCTTCTTAGAAATCTCCAACTCTTCTCATCCTGACCACCTTTTCTACAGAAAAATGGCATTTTTATAAATATACCTGTATATATGTATATATGTTTGTACATATTTATTACTCTATTTATTTATTTATCTTACTTGTACATATCTATTCTATTTATTTTATTTTGTTAGTATGTTTGGTTTTGTTCTCCGTCTCCCCCTTCTAGACTGTGAGCCCACTGTTAGGTAGGGACTATCTCTATGTGTTGCCGACTTGTACTTCCCAAGCGCTTAGTACAGTGCTCTGCACACAGTAAGCGCTCAATAAATACGATTGATTGATTGATTGATTCATAAAATGCCCCCAGTAGGGATGAAATCGGGTTTGGAGATGTCTCTTTCCCAACCAGGAGGTCTGGAAGAAAATGCGAAAGCACGGAGAGAAAACATTTAATAAAAGTCTGTCAGAGAAACAAGGCTGCAAGGAAAATGCTTCCTGTCTGGGAGGGGACTTTATTCCTGCTTTTGTGGCATTTCTTGAAAAGCCGTGTGGTCTGGTGGAAAGCGTGAGGGCTTGGGAGTCAAAGGACCTGGATTCTAATCCTGCCCCTGCCACTTGTCTGCTGGGTGACCTCGCGTGAATCACTTCATTTCTCTGGGCCTCAATTACTTCATTTGTAAAAGGGAGATTAAACACCTGTTCTCCTTCATACCTGGATTGTGAGCTCCACGTGGGAAGTGATGGAGCGCTTAGTACAGTGCTCTGCACACGGTAAGCGCTCAATAAAGCAGCGTGAGAAGTAGCGTGGCTCAGTGGAAAGAGCCCGGGCTTTGGAGTCAGAGGTCAGGGGTTCAAATCCCGGCTCTGCCGACTGTCAGCTGTGTAGCTTTGGGCAAGTCACTTCACTTCTCTCTCAGCCTCAGTTCCCTCATCTGTAAAATGGGGATTAAAACTGTGAGGCCCCCGTGGGACAACCTGATTACCTTGTAACCTCCCCAGCGCTTAGAACAGTGCTTTGCACATAGTAAGTGCTTAATAAATGCCATCATTATTGTTATTATTAATAAATACGACTGAATGAATGATGATTTTGTATCTACCCCAGTGCTTAGTAAAATGCTTGGCACATAGGAAGTGCTTAACAAATATTATTATTATCATCAGCACACAGAAAGTGCTTAACAAATATTATTAGTACCATCAGAGAAGCAGCATGGCTCAGTGGAAAGAGCTTGGGCTTTGGAGTCAGAGGTCATGGGTTCAAATCCCGGCTCCGCCAATTGTCAGCTGTGTGACTTTGGGCCGGTCACTTCACTTCTCTGGGCCTCAGTTCCCTCATCTGTAAAATGGGGATTAAGACTGTGAGCCCCCCGTGGGACAACCTGATCACCTTGTAACCTCCCCAGCGCTTAGAACAGTGCAATGCACATAAAAAGCGCCTAATAAATGTCATTATTATTATTATTATTATTGTTATTATTATCAGCACATAGGAAGTGCTTAGCAAATATCATTATTATCATCAGCACACAGAAAGTGCTCAACAAATATTATTAGTATCATCAGCACACTGGAAGTGCTTAACAAATATTATCATCATTATTATTATTTATAATTATAATAATAATGAAAGAGTTGGTAGACATATTCACTCATGCATTCAATCGTGTTTAGCACTTATTGTGTACAGAGCACTGTACTAAGCGCTTGGAAAGTACAATTGGGCAACAGATAGAGACAATCCCTATCCAACAGTGAGCTCACAGTCTAGAAGAGGGGGAGAAATAATTATGGTATTTAGTAATTATGGTATGGTATTTGTTAAGCGCTTACTATGTGCCAAGCACTGTTCTAAGCACTGGGATATATACAAGGTAATCAGGTTAGTCCCACGTGGGGCTCAGTCTTAATCCCCATTTGACAGAGGAGGTAACAGAGGCCCAGAGAAGTGAAGTGACTTGTCCAAAGTCACACAGCTGACAGGTGGCGGAGCCAGGATTAGAACCCACGACCTCTGACTCCCAAGCCCGGGCTCTTAGTAAGAACTTCCCAAGCACTTAGTACAGTGCTCTGCACACAGTAAGCGCTCAATAAATACGATTGAATGAGTGAATGAATGAATGAACTTAACAAATCCCCTGAAAAAAACAAAATACAATCAATCAATCAATCAATCATATTTATTGAGTGCTTACTGTGTGCAGAGCACTGTACTAAGCGCTTGGGAAGTACAGGTTGGCAACATATAACAAGTTGGCAACTTATAATAGAACAAAAACAAAACAGCAACGTATCCCCCGACCACAATGAGCTTACAGTCTACAGGACCAAAGCAGCCTCAGCTCAGACTATGACCTTTTAGACTGTGAGCCCACTGTTGGGTAGGGACTGTCTCTATATGTTGCCAACTTGGACTTCCCAAGCGCTTAGTACAGTGCTCTGCACACAGTAAGCGCTCAATAAATACGATTGATGATGATGATGATGAGCTCCCCTTCTAGACTGTAAGCTCATTGTGGGCAGGAATGTGTCTGTTTATTGCTCCATCTTACTCTCCCAAGTGCTTGGTGTAGTGCCTCTGCACAGAGTAATTGCTCAAAAAATATAATAATCAATCAATTGTATTTATTGAGCACTTACTGTGTGCAGAGCACTGTACTGAGCGCTTGGGAAGTCCAAGTTGGCAACATATAGAGACGGTCCCTACCCAACAGTGGGCTCAGTCTAGAAGACTGTCCTATATCTATTATAATAATAATAATGATGGCATTTATTAAGAGCTTACTATGTGCAAAGCAGTGTTCTAAGCCCTGGGCACTGTTGATTGAATGAATGAATACCTAGTACCTAAATAAATAAATACCTATTTATTTATTTATTTCACTTGTACATATCTTTTCTATTTATTTTATTTTGTTAGCATGTCTGGTTTTGTTCTCTGTCTCCCCCGTTTAGACTGTGAGCCCACTGTTGGGGAGGGACTGTCTCTATACGTTGCCAACTTGGACTTCCCAAACGCTTAGTACAGTGCTCTGCACACAGTAAGTGCTCAATAAATACGATTGATTGGTTGATTGATAGTAGAGGTTTAATCAATATTATAAAAATGACAATTACATTAGGCACTGTACCAAATGCTTGGGAGAGACTCACCGTGGGCTACCTCTGTCTTTTCCCCAACGTGTTTTAGTCATACTGCTCTGTAGAGACTGCTGCTCCAGACTGTAAGCTCGCTGTGGGCAGGAAATGTGTCTGTTGTATAAAATGACTGTTATACTGTAATAATAATAAATAATAATGGCATTTATTAAGCGCTTACTATGTGCAAAGCACTGTTCTAAGCGCTGGGGAGTTCACAAGGTGATCAAGTTGTCCCCTGGGGGGCTCACAGTCTTAATCCTCATTTTACCGAAGAGGTAACTGGGGCCCAGAGAAGTGAAGTGACTTGCCCAAAGTCACACAGCTGACAATTGGCGGAGCTGGGATTTGAACCCATGACCTCTGACTCCAAAGCCCGGGCTCTTTCCACTGAGCCACGCTGTTTCTAGCGTGTAGTCTCCCAAGGACTCAGTGTTCATTCATTCATTCATTCATTCATTCACAGTAGTCTTCTAGACTGTGAGCCCGCTGTTGGGTAGGGACCGTCTCTATATGTTGCCAATTTGTACTTTCCAAGCGCTTAGTGCAGTACCCTGCACACAGTAAGCGCTCAATAAATACGATTGAATAAATGAATGAATATCAAAGTGGTTCAATCACTCATTCTTTCATTCATTCAGTTGTATCTACTGAGCGCTTACTGTGTGCGGAGCACTGTACTAAGAGCTTGGGAGAGTACATTACAACAATAAATGGACCCATTCCCTGCCCATTACAGACTTACAGTCTGGGGAGGAGGGCAGACATTAATATAAATTAATTAATCCATTCATTCAATCGTATTTATTGAGCGCTTACTGTGTGCAGTGCACTGTACTAAGCGCTTGGGAATTTATACATTACAGATGTGTACATACAAAGCAGCGTGCTTCAGTAGAAAGAGCATGGGCTTTGGAGTCAGGGGTCACGGGTTCAGATCCCGGCTCCGCCACTTGTCAGCTGTGTGACTTTGGGCAAGTCACTTCACTTCTCTGGGCCTCAGTTACCTCTTCTGTAAAATGGGGATTAAGACTGTGAGCCCCCCGAGGGACAACCTGATCACCTTGTAACCTCCCCAGCGCTTAGAACAGTGCTTTGCACATAGTAAGTGCTTAATAAATGCCATCATTAAATCGCCGCAGCTACCGTGGTGGCGGAGGTCCCATCCTGGATGGAGAAATCCTCCCGGCGCCGACTAGAGAGCCCGTCAGGTCACACGGATTTGCACGGGACCTGCAGGGTTTTCCCGGGGGAGCAAATCTGCAGTCGAGGCAGCAAGGGCCCGAGGCCTCAGGGTGCAGTCATTCATTCATTCATTCAATCGTATTTATTGATTATTGTACATATTTATTACTCTATTTATTTATTTATTGATTTTATTTGTACATATCTATTCTATTTTATTTTGTTAGTATGTTTGGTTTTGTTCTCTGTCTCCCCCTTTTAGACTGTGAGCCCACTGTTGGGTAGGGACTGTCTCTATATGTTGCCAATTTGTACTTCTCAAGCGCTTAGTACAGTGCTCTGCACATAGTAAGCGCTCAATAAATACGATTGATGATGATGATTGAGCGCTTACTTTGTGCAGAGCACTGGACTAAGCGCTTGGGAAGTACAAGTTGGCAACATATAGAGACGGTCAATCAATCAATCAATCAATCAATCGTATTTATTGAGCGCTTACTGTACTAAGAGCTTGGGAAATACAAGTTGGCAACATATAGAGACAGCCCCTACCCAACAGCGGGCTCACAGTCTAGAAGACAGCTTGGCAACGTGGATCGGCCTGGTACTCCTTGCCCGAGCCACAATCGCACTCCTCGCCCTCCTCCGCCACCTTTTTGCCGCAACTTCCCGACTCCCGGAGGGCTCGTAGTTGTGGCCCAGATGGTGGGCGACGGGGACGGCAAAATCGATGGGGTTGTGGCCGGGAAATAATCCGAGGGCCACCTCCGAACTTCCGTTAAACAGGGCGCTCACGTTAGACGTGGCCGAACCCTCTCCGGAGCCACGGCGGGCGAAGAGGTGGGTGGCGGCGTGGGGCATCCATCCGTAAATGTGTTGGTGCGTCCAGCGGCCGAAAGCCCAGAGGGACGATCCCGGTGGTCCGCGGCAGTGGGGTTGGAGTCGGTCCAGATTGCCAGAGCGACCAAGGAGATGGAGCCCCAGGTGGACCGGGAGAAGGAATCGACCAGATGGACCACGGGCAGGGCCCGCTCTAGGACGAGCGATCGGTTTCTTTGGGAATGACGGTACCAGTGGTGATCCACCGCAACGAACAGATGTGTACGGAGGATGCGGGGTCGCCTCTGGATGGGAGGCCCCAGCCGGGTCCGGGCTTCGTCCCGAATTCCCGGAGATGGCGATCGATCTCTGGATCCATGATCATCATTATCAATCGTATTTATTGAGCGCTTACTGTGTGCAGAGCACTGTACTAAGCGCTGGGGAAGTACAAATTGGCAACACTTTGGCACTTTGTGCGACGGGCACCAGCCCCCAACCGGGTGACCACGTGCTCGACGCCGGACGAGGCCGGGAGGGGCTCCATCTCAGTAGACGAGAATCCACGACCTCTGCCTCCCAAACCCGGGTTCTTTCCACTAGGCCACGCTGCTTCTCGTGGGGAAACTGACAATTGGCGGAGCCGGGATTTGAATCCATGACCTCCGACTCCAAGGCCTGGGCTCTTTTCCACTGAGCCATGCTGCTTCCCCCTTCTAGACTGTGGGCCCGTTGTTGGGTAGCGACCGTCTCTATTCTATTTATTTCATTTGGTTTATATGTTTTGTTTTGTTGTCTGTCTCCCCCTTCTAGACTATGAGCCCGCTGTTGGGTAGGGACCGTCTCTAGATGTTGCCAACTTGGACTTCCCAAGCGCTTAGTACAGTGCTCTGCACACAGGAAGCGCTCAATAAATACGATTGAATGAATGGAAGAGGCCAACTGTCGTGGCTCCGGGGACGGGAAGCCGGAAGGGACAGAAAGTTGTCATTTCGTTATGGGCCTGTTTGGGAAAATCCAGGGCAGGCCGCCCAAAGAACTGGTCAATGAGTGGTCCCTGAAGATAAGAAAAGAAATGAGAGTAATTGACAGGCATATAAGAGCCCAGCCCGCACCCTCCGCTCCTCTGCCGTTCACCTCCTCACTGTGCCTCGTTCTCGCCCGTCCCGCCATCGACCCCCGGCCCATGTCCTCCCCCTGGCCCGGAATGCCCTCCCTCCACACATCCGCCAAATTAGCTCTCTTCCTCCCTTCAAAGCCCTACTGAGAGCTCACCTCCTCCAGGAGGCCTCCCCACACTCAGCCCCCATTTTCCTCTCCTCTTCCCCATCCCCCCCGTCCTACCTCCTTCCCCTCCCCACAACACCTGTATATATGTTTGGACGGATTTATTACTCTATTTAACTTGCATATATTTACTATTCTATTTATTTTATTTTGTTAATATCAATCAATCAATCAATCGTATTTATTGAGCCCACTGTTGGGTAGGGACTGTCTCTATATGTTGCCAACTTGGACTTCCCAAGCGCTTAGTACAGTGCTTTGCACACAGTAAGTGCTCAATAAATACGATTGATTGATTGATTGATTGAGCACGTACTGTGTGCAGAGCACTGTACTAAGCGCTTGGGAAGTCCAAGTTGGCAACATATAGAGACAGCCCCTACCCAACAGTGGGCTCACAGTCTAGAAGATAATGTTAGTATTTGTTAAGTGCTTACTATGTGCAAAGCACTTTTCTAAGCACTGGGGAGGATACAAGGTGATCAGGCTGTGCCGCGGGGGGGTGCACAGTCTTAATCCCCATTTTACAGATGAGGTAACTGAGGCACAGAGAAGTGAAGTGGCTTGCCCAAGGTCATACAGCTGAGAAGTGGCGGGGTCAGAATTCGAACCCACGACCTCTGAGTCCCAAGCCCGCGCTCTCTCCACTGAGCCACGCTGCTTAATACGTTCTGTTTTGTTGTCTGTCTCCCCCTTCTAGACTGTGAGCCCGCTGCTGGGTAGGGACCGTCTCTATATGTTGCCAACTTGTACTTCCCAAGCGCTTAGTACAGTGCTCTGCACACAGTAAGTGCTCAATAAATACGATTGAATGAATGAATGAGGGAAAGAGAGGGCCACCTCTGAAGCTGGCCGACCAGCGATAAAATGCGGGGTTGCTGTCAGCCACAAATTATAGACCCTTACTGAGGGGATTGCGGTCGGCCTCTCCTCCTCCACCCCATCAGCTGGTCGTGGGCGGCCGCTGTTTACTGTCCCCTCCCGAGGACTTGGTGGAGCGCTGTGCACATAGTAAGTGCTCAGTAAGTAGGACTGACTGACTGAAGGAAGGACCGTCACTCTCCAGCCCGCTCTGCCCTTCCCCAGACATGTGGCGGTGCTGGGATTTGAACCCATGAGCTCTGACTCCAAAGCCCGGGCTCTTTCCACTGAGTCATACTGAGCATATCTCATAGAGAAGCAGCGTGGCATAGTGGAAAGGGCAGGGCCTTGGGAGTCGGAGGTTGTGGGTTCTAATCCCGCCTCTGCCACTGATCAGCTGTGTGACTGCGGGCAAGTCACTTGACTTCTCTGGGCCTCAGTTCCCTCATCTGTAAAATGGGGATTAAGACCGTGAGCTCCACGTGGGACAACCTGATGACCTTGTATCTCCCCCAGCACTTTGAACAGTGTTCGACACATAGTAAGCACTTAACAAATGCCATCGTTATTATTATTATTACTATTATTATCTCCTCCAAGAGGCCTTCCCTAACTAAGCCCTCCTTTCCTCTTCTCCCACTCCCTTCTGAGTCACCCTGACTTGCCCTCTTTATTCATCCTCAGCTGCCTTCAACACTGTGGCCCACCCCCTTCTCCTCAACACGCTATCCGACCTTGGCTTCACAGACTCCGTCCTCTCCTGGTTCTCCTCTTATCTCTCCGGTCGTTCATTCTCAGTCTCTTTTGCAGGCTCCTCCTCCCCCTCCCATCCCCTTACTGTGGGGGTTCCCCAAGGTTCAGTGCTTGGTCCCCTTCTGTTCTCGATCTACACTCACACCCTTGGTGACCTCATTCGCTCCCACGGCTTCAACTATCATCTCTACGCTGATGACACCCAGACCTACATCTCTGCCCCTGCTCTCTCCCCCCTCCCTCCAGGCTCACATCTCCTCCTGCCTTCAGGACATCTCCATCTGGATGTCTGCCCGCCTCCTAAAACTCAACATGTCCAAGACTGAACTCCTTGTCTTCCCTCCCAAACCCTGCCTTCTCCCTGACTTTCCCATCTCTGTTGACGGCACTACCATCCTTTCCGTCTCAC
The DNA here is from genome assembly GCF_015852505.1 of Tachyglossus aculeatus. Lineage (NCBI taxonomy): Eukaryota > Metazoa > Chordata > Mammalia > Monotremata > Tachyglossidae > Tachyglossus > Tachyglossus aculeatus. The sequence continues at coordinate 1,397,065 of NC_052069.1, read as the reverse complement.
AAGCCCACAACCTTGGTGTCATCCTCGACTCCGCTCTCTCATTCACCCCTCACATCCGAGCCGTCACCAAAACCTGCCGGTCTCAGCTCTGTGACATTGCCAAGCTCCGCCATTTCCTCTCCATCCATACCGCTACCCTGCTCATTCAAGCTCTCATCCTATCCCGTCTGGACTACTGCACCAGCCTTCTCTCTGATCTCCCATCCTTGTGTCTCTCCCCACTTCAATCCATACTTCATGCCTCTGCCCGGATTGTCTTTGTCCAGAAACGCTCTGGGCATGTTACTCCCCTCCTCAAAAATCTCCAGTGGCTACCAATCAATCTGCGCATCAGGCAGAAACTCCTCACCCTGGGCTTCCAGGCTGTCCATCCCCTCGCCCCCTCCTCCCTCACCTCCCTTCTCTCCTCCATCCCAGCCCGCACCCTCTGCTCCTCCGCCTCTAATCTCCTCACTGTGCCTTGTTCTCGCCTGTCCCGCCATCGACCCCCGGCCCACATCCTCCCCTGGGCCTGGAATGGCCTGCCTCTGCCCATCGGCCAAGCTCGCTCTCTTCCTCCCTTCAAGGCCCTACTGAGAGCTCATCTCCTCCAGAAGGCCTTTCCAGACTGAGCCCCTTCCTTCCTCTCTCCCTCGTCCCCCTCTCCATCCACCCATCTTACCTCCTTCCCTTCCCCACAGCTCCTGTATATATGTATATATGTTTGTACATGTTTATTACTCTATTTATTTATCTATTTATTTATTTATTTTACTTGTACATATCTATTCTATTTATTTTATTTTGTTAGTATGTTTGGTTTTGTTCTCTGTCTCCCCCTTTTAGGCTGTGAGCCCACTGTTGGGTAGGGACTGTCTCTATATGTTGCCAACTTGTACTTCCCAAGCGCTTAGTACAGTGCTCTGCACACAGTAAGCGCTCAATAAATACGATTGATTGATTGATTGATCCTACACCCCAGCCCTACAGCTCTTATAATAATAATAATAATAATGATAATAATGGTATTTGTTAAGTGCTTCCTATTCATTCAATTGTATTTATTGAGTACTTACTGTGCACAGAGCACTGTACTAAGCACTTGGAAAGTACAATTCAGCAATAAAGAGAGACAATCCCTGCCCACACTGGATTTACAGTCTAGAAGGGGGGAAACGGACATCAAAACAAGTAAAGGGGCATCAGTATAAATAAATAGAATACTATATGCCAAGCACTGTTCTAAGCCCTGGGGTATATACAAGGTATAATCACATTGTTCCACGTGGGGCTCACGGACTTAATCCCCATATTACAGATGTGATAACTGAGGCACAGAAAAGCGAAGTGACTTGCCGAAAGTCACACAGATGATAAGTGACGCAGCCGGGATTAGAACCCATGACCTCTGACTCCCAAGCCCAGGCTCTTTCCACGGAGCCATGCTGCTTCGCAGAGTGCTTCTCAGACTTACATCCTTATCCTTTCCCTTCCCCACAGCACCTGTATATATGTATATATGTTTGTACGTATTTATTCATTTTATTTGTAAATATTTATTCTATTTATTTTATTTTGTTAATATATTTTGTTTTGTTCTCTGTCTCCCGCTTCTAGACTGTGAGCCCGCTGTTGGGTAGGGTCCGTTTCTAGATGTTGCCAACTTGGACTTCCCAAGCGCTTAGTACAGTGCTCTGCCCACAGTAAGTGCTCAATAAATACGATTGAATGAATGAATGAATGAATCCGTCATTTATTTATTTCTATTAATGCCTGTCTCTCCCTAGACTGTAAGCTCGCTGTGAACAGGGAATGGATCCACTTCTGGTTCTATTGTACTCTCCCAAGGGCTTAGTACAGTGCTCTGTGCACAGTTAGCTCTCAATAAATACGATTGAATGAATGAATGAATGAATCCATCATTTATTTATTTCTATTAATGCCTGTCTCTCCCTAGACTGTAAGCTCGCTGTGGATGGGGAATGGATCCATTTCTGGTTCTATTGTACTCTCCCAAGGGCTTAGTACAGTGCTCTGTGCACAGTTAGCGTTCAATAACTACGATTGAATAAATGAATGAATGAATCCATCATTTATTTATTTCTATTAAGGCCTGTCTCTCCCTAGACTGTAAGCTCACTGTGGACAGGGAATGGATCCATTTCTGATTCTATTGTACTCTCCCAAGGGCTTAGTACAGTGCTCTGTGCACAGTTAGCGCTCATTAAATACGATTGAATGAATGAAAGAATGAATCCATCATTTATTTATTTCTATTAATGCCTGTCTCTCCCTAGACTGTAAGCTCGCTGTGGACAGGGAATGGATCCATTTCTGGTTCTATTGTACTCTCCCAAGGGCTTAGTACAGGGCTCTGTGCACAGTTAGCGCTCAATAAATACGATTGAATGAATGAATGAATGAATGAATCCGTCATTTATTTATTTCTATTAATGCCTGTCTCTCCCTAGACTGTAAGCTCGCTGTGGACAGGGAATGGATCCATTTCTGGTTCTCTTGTACTCTCCCAATGGCTTAGTACAGTGTTCTGTGCACAGTTAGCGCTCAATAAATACGATTGAATGAATGAATGAATCCATCATTTATTTATTTCTATTAATGCCTGTCTCTCCCTAGACTGTAAGCTCGCTGTGGACGGGGAATGGATCCATTTCTGGTTCTATTGTACTCTCCCAAGGGCTTAGTGCAGTGCTCTGTGCACAGTTAGCGCTCAATAAAAACAATTGAATGAATGAATGAATGAATCTGTCATTTGTTTATTTCTATTAATGCCAGTCTCTCCCTAGACTGTAAGCTCACTGTGGACGGGGAATGGATCCATTTCTGGTTCTATTGTACTCTCCCAAGGGCTTAGTACAGTGCTCTGTGCACAGTTAGCGCTCATTAAATACGATTGAATGAATGAAAGAATGAATCCATCATTTATTTATTTCTATTAACGCCTGTCTCTCCCTAGACTGTAAGCTCGCTGTGGATGGGGAATGGATCCATTTCTGGTTCTCTTGTACTCTCCCAAGGGCTTAGTACAGTGCTCTGTGCACAGTTAGCGCTCAGTAAACTCGACTGAGTGAATAGACGAATGAGCCCACTATTGGGTAGGGACCGTCTCTATATGTTGCCAACTTGTACTTCCCAAGTGCTTAGTACAGTGCTCTGCACCCAGTAAGCGCTCAATAAATGCGATTGACGATGATGACTGAGGGCCTGGCGCTGTACTGAGCGCTATCGAGCCAGAAGGACATTCGCCCTCGGACACGCGTTCGGCCAGATGGCACCTGAAGGAGGTCAGAGGTCAGCTGTATTTTTCCTAACCGCTACCGAGGCCGGAGCCGAACGGGACATCCTTGGAGATTCCTGGCTTCAGTTCTTCCGAACGGGACGTCCTTGGAGACTCCTGGCTTCAGTTCTTCCCCTTCCAGGGGTGCGGTGAGCGGGCCAGGGACTCCCCACCCTTTCGAGGAGGTCGTGGGGGCTTCCCCCAGCAGCGGGAGGGGATCCCCGTACGCTCTCCCCGCCAGCCCGGAGGGAAGGAGTCAGCCTCTCTTTCCTCTGGTTTTGATTTTCCGGGCTGACCCGAGCTGACGGGGTCCGGTGACTAAGTGGAAATGCTTCCCCCACGTCCCCTCACCATCATCATCATCATCAATCGTATTTATTGAGCGCTTACTATGTGCAGAGCACTGTACCACCACCCTCAACTCTCAGAGCTGAGCTTTTAGACTGCGAGCCCACTGTTGGGTAGGGACTGTCTCTATCTGTTGCCGATTTGTACTTCCCAGGCGCTTAGTACAGGGCTCTGCACACAGTAAGCGCTCAATAAATACGATTGATGATGATGATGATGATGATGATGATGATGAGCAGCCTGCCGCCCGGGGTCATTGCCGCCTCATTTTGCTCACTCTCAGGAGGGAAACCTGCTTTCCTCAACCTGCACTGCTTTGTAGATCATTCATTCATTCATTCAATTATATTTATCAATCAATCAATCAATCAATCGTATTTATCGAGCGCTTCCTGTGTGCAGAGCACTGGACGAAGCGCTTGGAAAGTCCAAGTTGGCAACATCTAGAGACGGCCCCTACCCAACGGCGGGCTCACAGGCTAGAAGGGGAAGACAGACATCAGTGTGGCTCAGTGGAGAGAGCCTGGGCTTTGGAGTCAGAGGTCAAACATATTAACAAAATAAAATAAATAGAATAGATATGTACAATCAATCAATCAATCAATCGTATTTATTAAGCGCTTACTGTGTGCAGAGCACTGGACGAAGCGCTTGGGAAGTCCAAGTTGGCAACATCTAGAGATGGCCCCTACCCAACGGCGGGCTCACAGTCTAGAAGGGGGAGACAGAGCACAAAGCAAAACATATTAACAAAATAAAATAAGTGGAATAAATATGTACAAGTAAAATAAACAGAGTAATAAATCCGTACAAACATATATCCATATATACAGGTGCTGTGGGGAGGGGAAGGAGGTAAGGTGGGAGGGATGGGGAGAGGAAGGAGGGGGCTCAGTTTGGGAAGGCCTCCTTCCCAGATCAGCGAGCGAGCAGATTTGAAGCATCAGGCTGAGGATGAAACTTGACTGGAAAGAAGGGAATTCATTCGTTCATTCGATTATATTTATAATAATAATAATAATAGTAATGTTGGTATTTGTTAAGCGCTTACTATGTGCCAAGCACTGTTCTAAGCGCTGGGGTAGATACAAGGTGATCAGGTTGTCCCACGTGGGGCTCTCAGTCTTCAACCCCGTTCTACAGATGAGGGAACTGAGGCCCAGAGAAGTGACTTGCTGTGTGACTTGCCCAAAGTCACACAGCTGACAAGTGGCGGAGCCGGGATTTGAACCCACGACCTCTGACTCCAAAGCCTGTGCTCTTTCCACTGAGCAATGCAGCTTCCCCTCAAGCACTTCCTAATGATGGCATGTATTAAGCACTTACTATGTGCAAAGCACTGTTCTAAGCGCTGGGGAGGTTACAAGGCGATCAGGTTGTCCCACGGGGGGCTCACAGTCTCAATCCCCATTTTACAGATGAGGTAACTGAGGTGCAGAGAAGTTAAGCACCTGTTCCCCACAGCACCTGTATATATGTATATATGTTTGTACATATTTATTACTCTATTCATTTATTTATTTTACTTGTACATATCTATTCTATTTATTTTATTTTGTTAGTATGCTTGGTTTTGTTCTCTGTCTCCCCCTTTTAGACTGTGAGCCCACTGTTGGGTAGGGACTGTCTCTATATGTTGCCAACTTGTACTTCCCAAGCGCTTAGTACAGTGCTCTGCACACAGTAAGCACTCAATAAATACGATTGATTGATTGATCGATTGATTGATTAAGCGACTTGCCCAAAGTCACACAGCTGACAATTGGCGGAGCCGGGATTTGAACCCAATCAATCAATCAATCAATCAATCGTATTTATTGAGTGCTTACTATGTGCAGAGCACTGTACTAAGCGCTTGAGAAGTACAAATTGGCAACCCATGACCTCTGACTCCAAAGCCTGGGCTCTTTCCATTGAGCCACGCTACTTCTCTGCTTCTCTGCTTCACTGCTTCCTGTGTAGGGAGTACTGTACTAAGCGCTTGGGAGAGGACAATACGATAAACATTCCCTGCCCACAGTGAGTTTACAGTCTAGAGGGGAATAATAATAATGATGGTATTTGTTAAGCGCTTACTATGTGCCAAGCACTGTTCTAAGCACTGGGATCGATGCAAGGTAATCAGGTTGTCCCACGTGGGTATTAGGATACTTGGTAAGCACTTACTATAATAATGATAATAATAATAATGGCATTTGTTAAGCGCTTACTATGTGCAGAGCACTGTTCTAAGCGCTGGGGGGGATATAACGTGATCAGGTTGTCCCACGTGGGGCTCACAGTCCATCCCCATTTTACAGATGAGGTGACCCATGACCTCTGACTCCAAAGCCCGTGCTCTTTCCACTGAGCCAGGCTGTTTCTCCATGCGCCGAGCACTTTCCTAAGCACTGGAGTAGATACAGGTTTATCATAATAATAATGTTGGTATTTGTTAAGCGCTTACTATGTGCAAAGCACTGTTCTAAGCGCTGGGGTAGATACAAGGTAATCAGGTCGTCCCACGTGGGGCTCACAGTCTTCATCCCCATTTTACAGATGGGGGCACTGAGGCCCGGAGAAGTGAAGCGACTTGCCCAAAGTCACCCAGCTGACAAGTGGCGGAGCCGGGATTTGAACCCACGACCTCTGACTCCAAAGCCCGGGCTCTTTTCCACCGAGCCGAAGGTTTATCAGAGTGGACACGATCTCTGTCCCACATGGGGCTCACATTCTTAATCCCCTTGTTACAGATGAGGTAACTGAGGCCCAGAGAAGTTAAGTGACTTGCCCAAGGTCACACAGCAGACTTGTGGTGGAGCCGGGATTCGAACCCACGACCTCTGACTCCCAAGCCCGGCCTCTTTTTTCCACTGAGTCACGCTGCTTCCCTAGAAGCAGAATAGAGATCAGGACCCCGCCAAAGTCCAAAACGGCATTTTGGTCTCTCTCCTCAACCCCTCAGCCTCACCTTCGACTGAATTTTAATGGTTCGTGACACTAGAGCGACAAGAAGCAGTGTGGCTTCATCATCATCATCATCAATCGTATTTATTGAGCGCTTACTGAGTGCAGAGCACTGTACTAAGCGCTTGGGAAGTCCAAGTTGGCAACATATAGAGACAGTCCCTACCCAGCAGTGGGCTCACAGTCTAAAAGGGGGAGACAGAGAACAAAACCAAACATACCAACAAAATAAAATAATAGAATAGATATGTACAAGTAAAATAAATAAATAAATAAATAGAGTAATTAATATGTACAAGCATATATACATATATACAGGTATATACATATATACAGGCTTAATGGCTTAATGGATAGAGCACAGGCCTGGGATTCAGAAGGACCTGAGTTCTTGTCCCAGGTCTGCTGCACGTCTGCTGTGTGATCCTAAGCCAGTCACTTCCCTTCTCTGGGCCTCAGTTACCTCATCTGTACTGTTTGGGAAGTCCAAGTTGGCAACATATAGAGACGGTCCCTACCCAACAGCGGGCTCACAGTCTAGAAGGGGGAGGCAGAGAACAAAACCAAACCTATTAACGAAATAAAATAAATAGAATAAATATGTACAAATAAAATAAATAAATAGAGTTACATGAGGGAATGGCAGGAGTCAGAATAAGCGCTTAGTACAGTGCTCTGAACATAGTAAGTGCTCAATAAATATGATTGAATGAGTGAATGACTAAGAGGTAGGGCCCTTGACCGCCGATCCCCCAACTTGTACTTCCCAAGTGCTTAGTACAGTGCTCTGCACACAGTAAGTGCTCAACAAATACAATTGATTGATTGATTGATTGACTGGAAGACCCTCTGGACCCCTGGCTACCGCCTCCCACCTGGGGCCTCGACCCCCATTGCCTAGTGGATAGAGGGCAGGCCTGAGAGTCAGAAGGACCTGGGTTCGAATCCCCGCTCCGCCACACGTCTGCTGTGTGACCTTGGGCAAGTCACTTCACTTGACTGTGAGCCCACTGTTGAGTAGGGACCGTCTCTATGTGTTGCCAACTTGGACTTCCCAAGCGCTTAGTACAGTGCTCTGCACACAGTAAGTGCTCAATAAATATGATTGATTGATTGATTGATTGATAGAGGACAGGCCTGAGAGTCAGAAGGACCTGGGTTCGAATCCTGCCTCTGCCACACATCTGCTGTGTGACCTTGGACAAGTCACTTCACTTGACTGTGAGCCCACTGTTGGGTAGGGACCGTCTCTATATGTTGCCAACTTGGACTTCCCAAGCGCTTAGTACAGTGCTCTGCACACAGTAAGCGCTCAATAAATACGATTGATTGATTGATTTATTGATTGATAGAGGACAGGCCTGAGAGTCAGAAGGACCTGGGTTCGAATCCCAGCTCCACCACACGTCTGCTGTGTGACCTCGGGCAAGTCACTTCACTTGACTGTGAGCCCGCTGTTGGGTAGGGACCGTCTCTATATGTTGCCAACTTGGGCTTCCCAAGCGCTTAGTACAGTGTTCTGCATACAGTAAGCGCTCAATAAATACGATTGATTGATTGATTGATTGATTGATTGAATGAATGAATCCGCAAACACAAATCCTCTAGAGACCCAAAAGAGATCCTCGGACATCCCAAACGGAATGACTGAGAAACTAAAAGAAATTCCCAAATCGTGTAGCCACCCAAGGAAAAAATTGGCCACCCCTCCCCTTCCCAGCTCTTCCCTTCCCCGCTCCTGTAGGCTCTTATTTACGAGAACCAAGGGTTCTTTCCATCTTTTATCCGTTGACTTCCAAATGAGACACAATCTTTCCCGAGGTTTAAGAGGCTCCAGATGGGATCGTGCGTCATCTGAGGGGAACGACCCACCTTCGGCTTCTGGAAACAATGAGGAAGAGTAGAAACGAAAAATCCGCCAAGGCAATAAACTGGACCGAGGCAGATTGAAAGGAGGATTTTCTACTCCTTTTTGAACACGGGGCTCTCGAGTAGGGAAGGGGTGGGAGGACGTCCCAAATTTGAGGCCTGAGCTCTGCAAAGGTATCCAAGGGGTCTTTTCTTATTAATAATGACGGTATTTGTTAAGCACATACTGTGTCATGCACTTTTCTAAGCACTGGGGTAGATACAAGGTGATCAGGTTGTCCCACGTGGGGCTCACAGTCTTCATCCCCATTTTGCAGATGAGGGAACTGAGGCCCAGAGAAGTGAAGTGACTTGCCCAAAGTCACCCAGCTGACAAGTGGCAGAGCAGGGATTAGAACCCATGACCTCTGACTCCCTAATCTGTGCTCTTTCCAATAAGCCTCTCTGCTTCTCCAGTTTATTAGGGTGCAGGACATGGGTAGGATCCCTCCCTCCCGCTTCTCCCTAACCCCAGCCTCAGGAATACCGGCAATTTGGTTGGAATTTGGTTTGGAATTCCCTGCCCTTTGACTTTCTAATCCCAGCTCCACTACTTGTCTGCTGTGTGACCTTGGGTGAATCACTTATCTTCTCTGTGCCTCAGTTACCTCATCTGCAAAAAATGGAGATTAAGAGTGCGAGCCAAATGTGGGAGAGGGACAGTCATTCATTCGTTCATTCATTCATTCATTCATTCAATTGTATTTATTCCTCTATTTATTTATTTTACTTGTACATATTTATTCTATTTATTTTATTTTGTTAATATGTTTTTTTTTTGTTGTCTGTCTCCCCCTTCTAGACTGTGAGCCTGCTGTTGAGTAGGGACCGTCTCTATATGTTGCCAACTTGGACTTCCCAAGCACATAGTACAGTGCTTTGCACACAGTAAGCACTCAATAAATACAATTGAATGAATGAATGAATGAATTTATTGAGCGCTTACTGTGTGCAGAGCAGTGTACTAAGCGCTTGGGAAGTACAAATAGGCAACATACAGAGATGGTCTAGAAGGGGGAGACAGACAACGAAACAAAACAAGTAGACAGATGGCAATACCATCAGAAGAAATAGAATTATAGCTATATATACACCATTAATAAAATATAGTAATAAATATGTACAAAGAAAATAAAGTAATAAATATGTACAAATATCATAATATGGACAAAATACAAAATATGGACAGTGTCCAACCTGATTAGCTTGTATCTACCCCAGTGCTTGCAACATTCATTCATTCATTCAATCGTATTTATTACTCTATTTATTTATTTATTTTACTTGTACGTATTTATTCTATTTATTTTATTTTGTTAATATGTTTTGTTTTGTTCCCTGTCTCCCCCTTCTAGACTGTGAGCCTGCTGTTGGGTAGGGACCGTCTCTATATGTTGCCGACTTGGACTTCCCAAGCACATAGTACAGTGCTCTGCACACAGTAAGCGCTCAATAAATACGATTGAATGAATGAATGAATTTATTGAGCGCTTACTGTGTGCAGAGCAGTGTACTAAGCGCTTGGGAAGTACAAATAGGCAACACACAGAGATGGTCTAGAAAGGGGAGACAGACAATGAAACAAAACAAGTAGACAGGTGTCAATACAATCAGAAGAAATAGAATTATAGCTATATATACATGATTAATAAAATACAGTAATAAATATGTACTAATAAAATACAGTAATAAATATGTACTAATAAAATAGAGCAATAAATATGTACAAATATCATAATATGGACAAAATACAAAATATGGACAGTGGCCAACCTGATTAGCTTGTATCTACCCCTGTGCTTGCAACATTCATTCATTCAATTGTATTTATTGAGCGCTTACTGCGTGCAGAGCACTGTACTAAGCGCTTGGGAAGTACAAGTTGGCAACATATAGAGACGGTCCCTACCCAATAATGGGCTCACAGTCTCCTCCTCTGTAAAATGGGGATTCAATCCTACTTCCTTCTGCCTAGACTGTGAGCCTCTTGAGGAACAGGGACTAATCGATCAATCATTCACCGAATGTTTAGTGTGCAGAGCACTGTACTAAGCGCTTGGGAGAGTCCAATATAACAGAGTTGGTGTCCAACCTAATTAACTTGTAGCTACCCCAGAGATTAGGATAGTGCTTAAAAAAAGCAATAAAAATAACCCCCAAATTTGGCAGGCTGTCCAATCAGTTCTGCTATAGCACGGGTTTTCATTACACGATCTGGAGAGGAGACAATGGGGGAAAGAGGGTGCTGTCTTCATTCATTCACTCATTCAGACGTATTTATTGAGCGCTTACTGTGTGCAGAGCACTGTACTAAGCGCTTGGGAAATGCAAGTCGGCAACATATGGAGACGGCCCCTACCCAGCAACGGGCTCACAGCCTAGAAGGGGGAGGCGGACAACAAAGCAAAACAAGTAGACAGGTGTCAAAACCGTCAGAATAAATAGAATTATAGGTATATGCACATCATAAATAAAATAGAGTAGTAAATATGTACAAGTAAAATAGAGTAATAAATCTGTACAAATATATATACAAGTGCTGTGGGGAGGGGAAGGAGGTAGGGCGGTGGGGGGGGATGGGGAGGAGGAGAGAAAAAAGGGGGCTCAGTCTTCCCACAGCGTGAGTCTGTTTGGTCAGAACATGATCTAACCGCTCAATAAAGCGGTAAGCGCTCAGTAAATACGCTTGAATGAATGATCCGCACGTCGGCGAGGAGACGTTTGGCAGAGGAAGAAATGGTTGTGAAGCAGGCCTGGGGCATCGGTCGGGCTCTGACACCACTCGGCTTCATCATCAATCGTATTTATTGAGCGCTTACTGTGTGCAGAGCACTGTACTAAGCGCTTGGGAAGTCCAAGTTGGCAACATAGAGAGACAGTCCCTACCCAACCCCGGCCTTGGCCTCCCCTCGCTGGGCCACAGAGGACTCTGGGTTTCTCGTGTTTGTGCTACATTACCATGTTTGAGAAGCAGCGTGGCTCAGTGGAAAGAGCCCGCGCTTTGGAGTCAGAGGTCATGGGTTCAAATCCTGGCTCTGCCACTTGTCAGCTGTGTGACCTTGGGCAAGTCACTTCACTTCTCTGGGCCTCAGTTACCTCATCTGGAAAATGGGGATTAAGACTGTGAGCCCCCTGTGGGACAACCTGATCACCTTGTAACCTCCCCAGTGCTTAGCACATAGGAAATGCTTAATAAATGCCATCATCATTATTATTATTATTACTTAGCTGTGTGACCTTGGGCAAGTCACTTCACTTCTCTGGGCCTCAGTTACCTCATCTGGAAAATGGGGATTAAGACTGTGAGCCCCCTGTGGGACAACCTGATCACCTTGTAACCTCCCCAGTGCTTAGAACAGTGCTTTACACATAGTAAGCGCTTAATAAATGCCATCATTATTATTATTATTATTATGTTTAATGCCATCAAAAAGACAATGAGGCAGCAAGGGGATAGAGGGGATGGATGTGGTGGATGGAACAATAATATTATCATCATCATCATCATCAATCGTATTTATTGAGTGCTTACTATATGCAGAGCACTGTACTAAGCACTTGGGAAGTACAAATTGGCAACATATAGAGACAGTCCCTACCCAACAGTGGGCTCACAGTCTAAAAGGGGGGAGACAGAGAACAAAACCGAACATACTAACAAAATAAAATAAATAGAATAGATATGTACAAGTAAAATAAATAAATAAATGAATAATTATATATTATAATATATATATATAATAATATATAAAAATAATATTAGTAATGGTAATAAGAATAATGATGGCAGTTATTAAGCGCTTACTACGTGCCAAGCACTGTTCTAAGTGCTGGGGGGATCCAAGGTGATCAGGTTGTCCCACGGGGGGCTCACAGTCTTAGTCCCCATTTTACAGATGAGGTAACTGAGGCACAGAGCATAATAATAGTAATAATGATGGTATTTGTTAAGCACTTACCATGTGCGAAGCAGTGTTCTAAGCACTGGGGAGGATACAAGGTGATCAGGTTGTCCCACATGGGGCTCACAGTCTTAATCCCCATTTTACAGATGTGATAACTGAGGCCCAGAGAAGTGAAGTGACTCACCCAAAGTCACCCAGCTGACAAGTGGCAGAGCCGGGATTAGAACCCACAACCTTCGACTCCCAAGCTCTTGCCACTGAGCCACGCTGCTTCTTGCCTGCTGTAGGACCATGGACAAGTCACTTCACTTCTCTGGGCCTCAGTTACCTCATCTGTAAAATGGGGATTCAAAGTGTGAATTCCATGTGAGGCAGGGACTGGGTCCAACCTGATTAAATTGTATCTACCCTAGTGCTTAGAACAATACTTGGAACGCAGTAAGCGCTTAATAAGTACCATAATTCTTATTAATTCCCTCATCTGTAAAATAGGGATTAAGACTGTGAGTTCCAAGTGGGATGTGGACTCTGTCCAACCTGATTAACTTGAATAACCTAGCACTTTCATTCATTCAATCATATTTATTGAGCGCTTACTGTATGCAGAGCACTGTACTAAGCGCTTGGGAAGCACAAGTTGGCAACATATAGAGACGGTCCCTACCCAACAGTGGGCTCACAGTCTAGAAGGGGGAGACAGACATCAGCGTGGCTCAGTGGAAAGAGCCCGGGCTTTGGAGTCAGAGGTCATGGGTTCAAATCCCGGCTCTGCCAATTGTCAGCTGTGTGACTTTGGGCAAGTCACTTTTAACTTCCCTGTGCCTCAGTTACCTCATCTGTAAAATGGGGATTGAGACTGTGAGCCTCCAATGGGACAATTTGATCACCTTGTAACCTCCCCAGCGTTTAGAACAGTGCTTTGCACATAGTAAGTGCTTAATAAATGCCATTATTATTATTATTACTGTAAGCGCTGTGGGGCTGGGAGGGGGAATGAATGAAGGGGGCAGGTCAGGGCATTGCTGAAGGGAGTGGGAAAAGAGGAAACTAGGGCCTAGTCGGGGCCCCCCCCATCTTACTTCCTTCCCTTCCCCACAGCACCTGTATATATGTTTGTACATATTTATTACTCTATTTATTTATTTATTTTACTTGTACATATCGATTCTATTTATTTTATTTTGTTAGTATGTTTGGTTTTGTTCCCTGTCTCCCCCTTTTAGACTGTGAGCCCGCTGTTGGGAAGGGACCGTCTCTATATGTGGCCAACTTGTACTTCCCAAGCGCTTAGTCCAGTGCTCTGCACACGGTAAGCGCTCAATAAATACGACTGATTGATTGGAAGGCCTCTTGGAGGAGACATGCCTGCAGTATGGCTTTAAAGGGGACTATTTTGAGGATTTCCCCCCTGGCCACCCCTCCTCCTATGATAGCACAGGGAAGGAGGAAATGGGAGTATGATGAACGTGGAGGAAGGGAAAACAGAGCAATTCCTGTGAATAAATGTGCTGCTAACCTACTCACTGGTCCTCATTCTCGCCTGTCCCGCCGTCGACCCCCGGCCCACATCCTTAGAACAGTGCTTTGCACATAGTAAGCGCTTAATAAATGCCATTATTATGATTATTATTATCCTACCTGGAAAGCCCTCCCTCCGCACATCTGCCAAACAAGCTCTCTTCCTCCCTTATTTATCTATTTATTTATTTATTTATTTATTTTACCTGTACATATCTATTCTATTTATTTTATTTGATTAGTATGTTTGGTTTTGTTCTCTGTCTCCCCCTTTTAGACTGTGAGCCCACTGTTGGGTAGGGACCGTCTCTATATGTTGCCAACTTGGACTTCCCAAGCGCTTAGCACAGTGCTCTGCACATAGTAAGCGCTCAATAAATACAATTGATTGATTGATTGATCCTGAGAGCTCCCCTCCTCCAGGAGGCCTTCCCAGATTGAGCCCCCCTTATCCTCTGCTCCTCCTCCCCTCCCCACCCCCCCACTCCCTCCCTCTGCCCTCCCCCCTTCCCCTCCCCACAGCACTTGTGTCTATACGTACATATTTATCACTCTATTTTATTAATGATGTGTACATAGCTGTAATTCAATCAATCAATCAATCAATCAATCGTATTTATTGAGCGCTTACTGTGTGCAGAGCACTGTACTAAGCGCTTGGGAAGTCCAAGTTGGCAACATCTAGAGACAGTCCCTACCCAACAGTGGGCTCACAGTCTAAAAGGGGGAGACAGAGAACAAATCCAAGCATACTAACAAAATAAATAGAATAGCTATGTACAAGTAAAATAAATAAATAAATAAGTAATAAATATGTACAAACATATATACATATATACAATTCTATTTATCTTTTTTGATGGACGCCTGCCTACTTGTTTTGTTTTGTTGTGTGTCTCCCCTTCCAGACTGTGAGCCCGTTGTCCCCACAGCACTTGTGTCTATACGTACATATTTATTACTCTATTTTATTAATGATGTGTGCATAGCTATAATTCTATTGATCTGTTTTGATGGACGCCTGTCTACTTGTTTTGTTTCGCTGTCTGTCCCCCCCCTTCTAGACTGTAAGCCGGTTGTTGGGTAGGCAGTCCAGTGCTCTGCACACAGTAAGCGCTCAATAAATACGATGGAATGAATGAATTGTCTCTGTTGCCGACTTGTACTTTCCAAGCCCTTAGTACAGTGCTCTGCACACAGGAAGTGCTCAATAAATATGATTGAATGAATGAATGACAATGAGGGGGTGGAGGTGGGGGGGAGGGCCACCCGCCCACACCCGCCCGCAGGCCCCCCCAACTCTCCTTCTCTCCCTCTGTCCCCCTCCCTCCCTCTTTCCTTCTCTCCTCCTCCCTTTCCTTCTCTCTCTTCCTCCCTTTCCCTCTCTCTCCCCCTCCCTTTCCCTCGCCCCCTCCCTTTTTCTCTCTCCCCCTCCCTCCCTCTCTCTCTCTCCCCCCTCTTTCCCTCTCCCCCTTTCCTTCTCTCTCGCCCCTCCCTCTCCCTTTCCCTCTCCCCCTCCCTTTACCCCTCTCCCCTTTCCCTCTCCCCCTCCCTCTCTCCCCCTCCCTCTCTCCCCCTCCCTTTCCCTCTCTCCCTCCCCCTATTTCCCTCCCTTTTCCTCTCCCCCCTTTCCCTCTCCCTTTCCCTCTCTCCCCCCTCTTTCCCTCTCCCCCTCCCTCTCTCCCCTCCCCTTCTTTCCCTCTCCCCCTCCCTTTTCCTCTCTCCCCCTCCCTCCATTTCCCTCTGTCCCCCCTCTTTCCCTCTCCCCTGTCTCCTCCCTCTCCCCCCCCTCCTTCTTTCTCCCCCTTTCTCTCTCCCCCTCCCTTTCCCTCTCCCCCTCCCCCTTCCCTTGTCCTCTCCCCCTTCTTTCCCTCTCCCTTTCCCTCTCTCCCCCTTTCTTTCCCTCTCCCTTTCCCTCTCTCCCCCTTTCTTTCCCTCTCCCTTTCCCTCTCTCCCCCTTTCTTTCCCTCTGCCCTTCCCTCTCTCCCCCTCCCTTTCCCTCTCCCCCTGCCTTTCCCTCTCTCCCTCCTCCTTTCCCTCTCCCCTTCCCTTGTCCTCTCCCCCTTCTTTCCCTCTCCCTTTCCCTCTCTCCCCCCCTTCTTTCCCTCTCCCTTTCCCTCTCTCCCCACTTTCCCTCTGCCCTTCCCTCTCTCCCCCTCCCTTTCCCTCCCCCTTTCCCTCTCTCTCTCCCTCCCTCCCCCTCTTTCCTTCTCTCTCCCCCTCCCTTTCCCTCTCTCCCCCTCCCTTTCCCCCTCTCTCTCTCCCCCTTTCCCTCTCCCTCTCTCCCCCCTCTTTCTTCTCCCCCTCCCTCTCCCCCTTTCCTTCTCTCTCCCCCCCTTTCCCTCTCCCCCTCCCTCTCTCCCCCTCCCTTTCCCTCTCCCCTTCCCTTGTCCTCTCCCCCTTCTTTCCCTCTCCCTTTCCCTCTCTCCCCTTTCTTTCCCTCTCCCTTTCCCTCTCTCCCCCCTTTCCCTCTGCCCTTCCCTCTCTCCCTCTCCCTTTCCCTCTCCCTCCCCCTTTCCCTCTCCCCTTCCCTTGTCCTCTCCCCCTTCTTTCCCTCTCCCTTTCCCTCTCTCCCCCCTTCTTTCCCTCTCCCTTTCCCTCTCTCCCCCCTTTCCCTCTGCCCTTCCCTCTCTCCCCCTCTCCCTCCCTCCCCCTCTTTCCTTCTCTCTCCCCCTCCCTCTCCCTCTCCCTTTCCCTCTCCCCCTCCCCCTCCCTTTCCCTCTCCCCCTCCCTCCCTCTCTCTCCCCCCGTGTCCCACAGAAGCAGCCTGGCTCAGTGGAAAGAGCCCGGGCTTTGGAGTCAGAGGTCATGGGTTCAAATCCCAGCCCCGCCAACTGTCAGCTGTGTGACTTTGGGCAAGTCACTTCACTTCTCTGGGCCTTAGTGACCTCATCTTATTGGTACATATTTATTCTACTTATTTCATTTTGTTAATATGTTTTGTTGGGGATGAAGACTGTGAGCCCCCCCGGGACAACCTGATCGCCTTGTAACCTCCCCAGCGCTTAGAACAGTGCTTTGCACATAGTAAGCGCTTAATAAATACCATCATTATTATTATTATTGTCTGTCTCCCCCTTCTAGACTGTGAGACCGTTGTTGGGTAGGGACCGTCTCTATATGTTGCCAACTTAGGCTTCCCAAGCGCTTAGTACAGTGCTCTGCACACAGGAAGCGCTCAATAAATACGATTGAATGAATGAATCTGTAAAATGGGGATGAAGACTGTGAGCCCCCCCTGGGACAACCTGATCACCTTGTAACCTCCCCAGCGCTTAGAACACTGCTTTCTAGACTGTGAGCCCACTGTTGGGTAGGGACTGTCTCTATATGTCGCCAACTTGGACTTCCCAAGCGCTTAATACAGTGCTTTGCACACAGTAAGCGCTTAATAAAGCGCTCAATAAATACGATTGAATGAATGAATCTGTAAAATGGGGATGAAGACTGTGAGCCCCCTCCCCCCCCCCCCCAGTGGGACACCCTGATCACCTTGTATCCTCCCCAGCGCTTAGAACGGTGCTTTGCACAGAGTAAGCGCTTAATAAATGCCATTATTACTATTATTATTATTCCCCTCCCCAGGCTCGTGACACCCAAGCCCCGCTCCGCACATGCGCACAGCCCGCCACACAGTCACTCATACACACACACACACACACACACACACACACACACACACACACACAGTGACGTCACCGAGGCCCCGCTCCCCGCCCTCTCCCTGCAGTCCCCGCCCACCCCATCCTTCCGCGTCCAATCAGGACCGCCACATCCCAGGCCCCGCCCACCCTGTCCTTCCCCGTCCAATCGGGAGGGCCTACACCTCCCAGGCCCCGCCCACCCCATCCTTCCCCGTCCAATCAGGAGCGCCGCCGCCTGCTCTGGCCCCGCCCACCCTCTCAGACCCCCGTCCGCCCCTCCTTCCCCGTCCAATCGGGAGCGCCACCACCATCTAGGCCCCGCCCACTCCATCTTTCCGCGCCCAATCAGGAACGCTACCGCATCCTCCGGCCCCGCCCACCCTCTCTTCCCGGTCCAATCAGGAGCGGCCCCACCTCCCAGGCCCCGCCCACCCTCTCTTGTCCAGTCCAATCAGGAGCGCCGCCACTTCCCAGGCCCCCCCCCACCCCATCTTTCCCCGCCCAATCAGGAGCGCCGCCACCACCCAGGCCCCCTCCCACCCCATCTTTCCCCGCCCAATCAGGAGCGCCGCCACCACCCAGGCCCCGCCCATTCAATTTTCCCCGTCCAGTCAGGAGCGCCCCCTCCCAGGCCCCCCTCCCACCCCAGCTTTCCCCGTCCAATCAGGAGCGCCGCCACCACCCAGGCCCCGCCCATTCAACGTTTCCCCGTCCAATCATCAGGAGCGCCGCTCCCACCCGGGCCCCGCCCATTCAATGTTTCCCCGTCCAATCAGGAGAGTCACCACCTCTCAGGCCCCGCCCATCCTCTCTTGCCCCGTCCAATCAGAAGCACCTCCCCTTCCCAGGCCCCACCCACGCAATGTTTCCCCGTCCAATCAGGAGCGCCGCCCTCTCCCAGGCCCCGCCCACCCCATCTTTTTTTTCCCGTCCAATCAGGAGCGCAGCCCCTCCAAAGCCCCGCCCACTGAACGTTTCCGCGTCCAATCGGGAGCGCCGCCCCACCCAGGTCCCGCCCACCCAATGTTTCGCCGTCCAATGAGGAGCGCCGGCGCCTGCGGGGCTGGGGAAGTTGTCGTTCGGCGTGTCGGTCGGGCCCTGCGCTGAACGCTCTGTCCCGGGCGCCATGTGCTCCGTGAGCGGGGCGGACGCTGGGGTCCCCCCGGCGCTACACGCTGCTCGACACGCTGCGTCCGGACCCGAGGACCCCGACCCCCACCGCCGCCTGCATCTCCTCTCCCAGGTAACCAGCTCCACCATCATCATCATCAATCGTATTTATTGAGCGCTTCCTGTGTGCAGAGCACTGGACTAAGCGCTTGGGAAGTACAAGTTGGCAACATACAGAGACGGTCCCTACCCAACAGTGGGCTCACAGTCTAAAAGGGGGAGGCAGAGAACAAAACCAAGCATACTAACAAAATAAAATAAATAGAATAGATAGGTACAAGTAAAATAAATAAATAAATAGAGTAATAATAAATAGAGTAATAATTCATTCATTCACCATTCATTCATTCATTCAGTCGTATTGATTGAGCGCTTACTGTGTGCAGAGCACTGTACTAAGCGCTTGGGAGGTACAAGTTGGCAACATATAGAGATATATACAGTGCTACATATCTATTCTATATGTGTATGTATGCATATGTATATGTGTATGGTATGTATGTATGTGTACATATGTATGGATATGTATGCGTGATATGATACGTATATGATGTGTATATGTACTACATATCTATTCTATTTATTTTATTTTGTTTATATGTTTTATTTTGTTGTATGTGTACATATGTATGGATATGTAGGCATGATATGTGTATGTGATATGTATATGTACTACATATCTATTCTATTTATTTTATTTTGTTTATATGTTTTATTTTGTTGTATGTGTACATATGTATGGATATGTATGCGTGATATGATACGTATATGATATGTATATGTACTACATATCTATTCTATTTATTTTATTTTGTTAATGTTTTATTTTGCTGTATGTGTACATCTGTATGGATATGTAGGCATGATATGATATGTATATGATCTACATATCTATTCTATTTATTTTATTTTGCTGTATGTGTACATCTGTATGGATATGTAGGCATGATATGATATGTATATGATATGTGCTACATATCTATTCTATTTATTTTATTTTGCTGTATGTGTACATCTGTATGGATATGTAGGCATGATATGATATGTATATGATATGTGCTACAGATCTATTCTATTTATTTTATTTTGTTAATATGTTTGATTTTGTTGTATGTGTACATATGTATGGATATGTATGTATGATATGATATGTATATGATATGTATATGCATATGTACTACATATCTATTCTATTTACTTTGTTAATATGTTTTATTTTGCTGTATGTGTGCATATGTATGTATATGTACGTATGATATGATATGTATATGATATGTATATGTATGTGTACTACATATCTATTCTATTTTATTTTGCTAATGTGTTTTATTTTGTTGTATGTACATATGTATGTGTATGTATGATATATGTATATGATATGTATATGTACTACATATCTATTCTATTTATTTTATTTTGTTAATATGTTTTATTTTGTTCTCTCTCTCCCCCTTCTAGACTGTGAGCCCGCTGTTGGGTAGGGACTGTCTCTATATGTTGCCAACTTGGACTTCCCAAGTGCTTAGTACAGTGCTCAGCACACAGTAAGCGCTCAATAAATGCGATTGATTGATTGATTGTACTGAGCGCTTGGGAAGTCCAAGTTGGCAACATATAGAGACGGTCCTCACAGTCTAGAAGATCAGCACCATTAAGCGCTTAGTCCAGTGCCCCACACACAGTAAGCGCTCCAGAAATTCATTCATTCAGTCGTATTTAGTGAGCGCGTACTGTGTGCAGAGCACTGGACTGAGCGCTTGGGAAGTTCACTCATTCATTCAGTCGTATTTATTGAGCGCTTACTGTGTGCAGATCACTGGACTAAGCGCTTGGGAAGTCCAAGTTGGCAACATATAGAGACGGTCCCTACCCAACAGTGGGCTCACAGTCTACAAGATCAGCATCATTAAGCGCTTAGTCCAGTGCCCTGCACACAGTAAGCTCTCCAGAAATTCATTCATTCAGTCGTATTTATTGAGCGCTTACTGTGTGCAGAGCACTGAACTGAGCGCTTGGGAAGTACAAGTTGGCAACGTAAATACGATTGAATAAATGAATAATAATAATAACAATAATAATAGTGCCTGCTGACCGCTTGCTAATAATAATAATGATGGCATTTATTATTCATTCAATCGTATTTATTGAGTGCTTACTGTGTGCAGAGCACTGTTCTAAGTGCTGGGGAGGTTACAAGGTGATCAGGTTGTCCCATGGGGGGCTCAGAGTCTTAATCCCCATTTTATAGATGAGGGAACTGAGGCGCAGAGAAGTGAAGTGACTTGCCCAAAATCACACAGCTGACAATTGGCAGAGCCGGGATTTAATAATAATAATAATAATGGCATTTATTAAGCGCTTACTATGTGCAGAGCACTGTTCTAAGTGCTGGGGAGGTTACAAGGTGATCAGGTTGTCCCACAGGAGGGTCACAGTCTTAATCGCCATTTTACAGATGAAATAACTGAAGCCCAGAGAAGTGAAGTGACTTGCCTGGAGTCACACATCTGACAATTGGTGGAGCCGGGATTTGAACCCATGACCTCTGACTCCAAAACCCGTGCTCTTTCCATTGAGCCACGCTGCTTCTCTATAATAATAATAATATAATATAATAATATAATAATAATAATGGCATTTATTAAGTGCTTACTATGTGCAGAGCACTGTTCTAAGCGCTGGGGAGGTTACAAGGTGATCAGGTTGTCCGACGGGGGGCTCACAGTCTTCATCCCCATTTTACAGATGAGGTAACTGAGGCTCAGAGAATAATAATAATAATGATGGCATTTATTAAGCGCTTACTGTGTGCAAAGCACTGTTCTAAGCGCTGTGGAGGTTACAAGGTGATCAGGTTGTCCCACAGGGGGCTCACCGTCTTCATCCCCATTTTCCAGATGAGGGAACTGAGGCCCAGAGAAGTGAAGTGGCCCAGCTGACAATTGGCAGAGCCGACATTAGAACCCATGACCTCTTACTCCAAAGCCCGGGCTCTTTCCACTGAGCCATGCTGCTTCTCTAAGTGCCAGGCATCATCATCATCATCATCAATTGTATTTATTGAGCGCTTACTGTGTGCAGAGCACTGTACTAAGCGCTTGGGAAGTACAAATTGGCAACATATAGAGACAGTCCCTACCCAATAGTGGGCTCACAGGCACTGGACTAAGAACCCGAGTCATTAATCTTCTAGACTGTGAGCCCGTTGTTGGGGAGGGACCGTCTCTCTACGTTGCCAACTTGTACTTCCCAAGTGCTTAGTACAGTGCTCTGCACACAGTAAGTGCTCAATAAATACGATTGAATGAATGAATGAATAATAACAACAGAGGTATTTGATAAGCGCTTATTACGTGCCAGGCATCGGACAAAACCCGGGGAGGATACAGTCCAGTCGGATTGGATTCAGTCCCTGTCCCATGTGGGGCTCACACTCTAACACTCTGACAATTGGCAGAGCTGGGATTTGAACCCATGACTTCTGACTCCAAAGCCCAGGCTCTTTCCACTGATTAAAGAGATTAAGATTAAGGGATTAAGATTAAGAGATTAAGGGGATTAAGACAGTGAGCCCCATCTGGGACAACCTGATGGCCTTGTATCTCCCCCAGTGCTTGGCACATAGTAAGCGCTTAACAAATCAACGCTTAGTACAGTGCTCTGCACACAGTAAGCACTCAATACGATTCAATGAATGAACAAATACCAAAATTATTATTATTATTCCAGCACTTAGAACAGTGCTTGGCACATAGTAAGCGCTTCACAAATACCATCATTATGTTAAGCGCTTACTGTGGCCTAACACTGTTTTCAGCGCTGGGTTAGATGCAGAATAATCGGGTTGGACCCAATCCCTGTTCCCCACAGGGCTCACAGTCTTAATCAATCAATCAATCAATCAATCAATCGTATTTATTGAGCACTTACTGTGCGCAGAGCACTGTACTAAGCGCTTGGGAAGTCCAAGTTGGCAACATATAGAGACGGTCCCTACCCAACAGTGGGCTCACAGTCTAGAAGGGGGAGACAGAGAACAAAACAAAACCTATTAACAAAATAAAATAAATAGAACAGATATGTACAAGTAAAATAAATAAATAGAGTAATAAATATGTACAAACATATATCCATATATACAGGTGCTGTGGGGAAGGGAAGGAGGTAAGGCGGGGGGGATGGAGACGGGGAGGAGGGGGAGAGGAAGGAGGGGGCTCAGTTTGGGAAGGCCTCCTGGAGGAGGTGAGCTCTCAATAGGGCCTTAATCCCCATTTTACAGACGAGGGAACTGAGGCCCAGAGAAGTGAAGTGACTTGTCCAAAGTCCCGCAGATCAATCAGTTGTATTTGAGCAGATCCTGGGTGTAGAGCACTGTGCTAAGCGAGAGTACAGTATAACAGAGCAACACTTAATACCATAACCGCTTGCTCTTTTAGATACAAGGTAATCAGGTTGTCCCACGGGGGGCTCACAGTCTTCATCCCCATTTTCCAGATGAGGGACCTGAGGCCCAGAGAAGAATAATAATATATATTTACTATTCTATGTATTTTATTTTGTTAATATGTTTTGTTTTGTTGCCTGTCTCCCCCTTCTAGACTGTGAGCCTGCTGTTGGGTAGGGACCGTCTCTATATGTTGGCAACTTGGACTTCCCAAGCGCTTAGTACAGTGCTCTGCACACAGTAAGCTCTCAATAAATACGATTAAATGAATGAATAATAATAATGACATTTGTTAAGTGCTTACTATGTGCAAAACACTGTTCTAAGCGCTGGGGGGATACAAGGTGATCAGGTTGTCCCATGTGGGGCTCACAGTCATCATCCCCATTTTACAGATGAGGTAACTGAGGCTCCGAGAAGTTAAGTGACTTGCCCAAGCCACGCTGCTTCTCTGTTGCTCCCGACCCCGCCTGGAAGACCTGGAGGAGTGAGGGAGGACCGAAAGACCCGGCCCCTGCCCTCTGAGGACTTACAAGCAGGACTTAGAGAAGCAGTGTGGCTCAGTGGAAAGAGCCCAGGCTTTGGAGTCAGAGGTCATGGGTTCGAATCCCGGCTTCACCGCTTGTCAGCTGTGTGACTTTGGGCAACTCACTTCACTTCTCTGGGCCTCAGTTACCTCATCTGGAAAATGGGGATGAAGACTGAGCCCCCCATGGGACAACCTGATCACCTTGTAACCTCCCCAGCGCTTAGTGCTTTGCACATAGTAAGTGCTTAATAAATGCCATCATTATTATTATTATTATTACAAGCAGGACTTAGAGAAACAGCGTGGCTCAGTGGAAAGAGCCCAGGCTTTGGAGTCAGAGGTCATGGGTTCGAATCCCGGCTTCACCGCTTGTCAGCTGTGTGACTTTGGGCAAGTCACTTAACTTCTCTGGGCCTCAGTTACCTCATCTGGAAAATGGGGATGAAGACTGAGCCCCCCCATGGGACAACCTGATCACCTTGTAACCTCCCCAGCGCTTAGAACAGTGCTTGGCATATAGTAAGCGCTTAATAAATGCCATTATTATTATTACAATTCAGCCGTCTCTATATGTTGCCCACTTGTACTTCCCAAGCTTAGATCAAAGCTTTGCACATAGTAAGCGCTTAATAAATGCCGTTATTATTATTATTACAATTCAACCGTCTCTTTGTGACCGTCAGCTGTGTGACTTTGGGCAAGTCACTTCACTTCTCTGGGCCTCAGTCCCCTCATCTGGAAAATGGGGATTAAGACTGTGAGCCCCCATGGGACAACCTGATCACCTTGTAACCTCCCAAGCTTAGAACAGTGCTTTGCACGTAGTAAGTGCTTAATAAATGCTATTATTATTATTATTATATGTTGCCAACTTGGACTTCCCAAGCGCTTAGTACAGTGCTGTGCACACAGTAAGCGCTCAATAAATCCAATTGAATGAATGAATGAATGAAAAAAGCAGGCCGCCCTCAACTATTTACAAATAGGGGAAACCAGAGGTACAAACGTCAGGATGAGATCACCGGGTAAATAATGGAGTTTCCCATTGAGTAGGCCTGTATTAAGAAGTTTTAGAAAGGGTGGGAAAATGCCTGAGGGGAGAGAGTGGCCCTTTGGGATGAGGGAAATTTATTGATTGCAATCTATATTTGAAAGATCAAATCTGCCCCTGGTCCGAGGGAGGCCGATAGAATAAGATGAGTAAGAACTGGAGTGAACTCTCCTCCTCCCCATCGCCCCTACCTCCTTCCCCTCCCCACAGCACTTGTATATATATTTGTACTGATTTATTACTCTATTTATTTTACTCGTACATATTTACTATTCTATTTATTTTGTTAATGATGTGCGTCTAGCTGTAATTCTATTTATTCTGACGATTTTGACCCCGGTCTACACATTTTGTCCTGTTGTCCGTCTCCCCCTTCTAGACTGTGAGCCCGCTGTTGGGTAGGGACCGTCTCTCTATGTCGCCGACTTGGACTTCCCAGGCGCTTAGTCCAGTGCTCTGCGCACAGGAAAGCGCTCAATAAATATGATTGAGTGAGTGAACGAATGAATGAAGCTCTCCTTTCTCATTCTCTTCACCCAGACCAGTCAGTTTCTCCTTTTTTCTTCCCTTCCCTTCAAGATACCAGTCCCCGTTCGGAAATGCCCTGTGACTCCATCCTTCCCTTTTATTCTCAAAAAGGCTTCCTATTCCCTTTTTGGGTTCTTTTTTATTTTTCGTTCTGCGGTTCCCCGGGGCCCGGACGAATGCTCCTATACGTTGCCAACTTGTACTTCCCAAGTGCTTAGTACAGTGCTCTGCTCACAGTAAGCGCTCAATAAATACAATTGAATAAATGAATGAAGTTCTCTCCTCGTACTGATGATCCGGGGCAGCCAATGGGGCCTGTGGGGGGGTGGAAGTGCGTAGTGTAGTGCTTTGCACACAGTAAGTGCCCAATAAATACGATTGAATGAATGAATGAATTGCCAAGCGTGGGTGGGTGTCGGGTGAAGGCCCATTTCCCCCCACAAAAGACACATTTCTGATCGATTGTTTGTGTTTCTATTTTCTCTGCGAGTCCGAATTTTGGAATTCTCCAGTCCTAAAGCACAGACTGATGTATTTCCTGTCCACCCTCCCCCAAAAAATCCCATTTCAGAACCTAGCTTTCAATCAGTCACATTTCTTGAGCTCTTACTGTGTGCAGAACACTGTACTAAGCACTTGGGAGCGCACGATAGGACAGTTGATTGATGTGTTCCCTGCCCACAGTGAGCTTAAATCAGTTGTCTCTCCCTACCTCCTCCTCATCATCATCATCATCAATCGTATTTATTGAGCACTTACTATGTGCAGAGCACTGTACTAAGCGCTTGGGAAGTACAAATTGGCAACATCTAGAGACAGTCCCTACCCAACAGTGGGCTCACAGTCTAAAAGGGGGAGACAGAGAACAAAACCAAACATACTAACAAAATAAAATAAATAGAATAGATATGTACAAGTAAAATAAATAGAGTAATAAATATGTACAAACATATATACATATATACAGGTGCTGTGGGGAAGGGAAGGAGTAAGATCGGGGGGATGGAGACGGGGACGAGGGGGAGAGGAAGGCTACCTGTATTTTATTTTGGTATCAGGCCTCTTTACTGGATTAGAAGCAGCGTGGCTCAGTGGAAAGAGCCCGGGCTTTGGAGTCAGAGGTCATGGGTTCAAATCCCGGCTCCGCCAATTGTCAGCTGTGTGACTTTGGGCAAGGCACTTGACTTCTGTGGGCCTCAGTTACCCCATCTGTAAAATGAGCCCCCCATGGGACAACCTGATCACCTTGTAACCTCCTCAGCGCTTAGAACAGTGCTTTGCACATAGTAAGCGCTTAATAAATGCTATTATTATTATTATTATTATTATAAACACCTTGAGGGCAGGGATCACATCTCCTAACTCGAAACATTCGATTTAGGTCTTGAAACCAGAGAAGCAGTGTGGCTCAGTGGAAAGAGTATGGGCTTAGGAATCAGAGGTCATGGGTTCTAATCCTGGCTCCGCCACTTGTCTGCTGTGTGACTTTGGGCAAGCCACTTCACTTCCCTGGGCCTCATCTGAAAAATGAGGATTAAGACTGTTAGCCCCATGCGGGACAACCTGATTACCTTGTATTCCCCCAGTGCTTAGAACAGAGCGTAGCACATAGTAAGTGCTTAACAAATGCCATCACTATTATTCCCCTCCGAAGTACTCTGCACTGAGCAAGTACTTAATAAATACGATTGACTGTGTAGGGACCGTCTCTATATGTTGCCAACTTGTATTTCCCAAGCGCTTAGTACAGTGCTCTGCACACAGTAAGCGCTCAATAAATACGATTGAATGAATGTAGACGGCAGGATTGGAGGGATAAAGCTTAAGACCCTGTGTGGCTCTCCTCTCCTCCCAATCCCATCCCCTCCTTTCCTGAGTGACTTATATGTAAATCACCTGTATATATGTATATATGTTTGTACGTATTTATTACTCTATTTTACTTGTACATATCTATTCTATTTTGTTAATATGTTTTGTTTTGTTGTCTGTCTCCCCCTTTTAGACTGTGAGCCTGCTGTTGGGTAGGGACCCTATCTATATGTTGCCAACTTGGACTTCCCAAGCACTTAGTTCAGTGCTCTGCACACAGTAAGCGCTCAATAAATACGATTGATTAAGACAACCGATTTGACGTCTGTTTCAGTGACTCCAATGAAAGATGGCAGAATAGATGGGATTTCCCTCCAGATAATCCTTAAATACAGCGAATCAACTTATATCTGCGTGGCAATGAGCGTGGCTCATTGGAAAGAGCCCGGGCTTTGGAGTCAGAGGCCATGGGTTCAAATCCTGGCTCCTCCAATTATCAGCTGTGTGACTTTGGGCAAGGCACTTCACTTCTCTGGGCCTTGGTTACCTCATCTGTAAAATGGGGATTAAGACTGTGAGCCCCCCGTGGGACAACCTGATCACCTTGTAATCTCCCCAGCGCTTAGAACAGTGCTTTACACATAGTAAGCGCTTAATAAATGCTGTTATTATATCATCATCATCATCATCATCAATCGTATTTATTGAGCGCTTACTATGTGCAGAGCACTGTACTAAGCGCTTGGGAAGTACAAATTGGCAACACATATTATTATATTATATTATATTATATTTATATTAATATACATATTACATATTATTACATATATTTACATATTATTACATATTACAATTACATATTATTACATATTACATATTATTATATTATTAGTATTATATCTGGATTACTTAGAACTAAATCCATTTGTCTCATTTAATGTCTGTCCCCCCCCACTGGGTTGTAATCAATCAATCAATCGTATTTATTGAGCGCTTACTGTGTGCAGAGCACTGTACTAAGCGCTTAACACTGTAAGCTTCTTGAGGGCAGGGATCATGTCTATGCACTCTATTGGACGCTCCCAAGCCCTTAGGGCAATGCGCACAGTAAGTGCTCAATAAATGCCACTGATGATTTACTGGCTACAGGGCTTCATAGAGAAGCCGCACGGCCTAGTGGCTAGAGCCCGGGCCAGGGGATCAGAAGGGCATGGGTTCTAATCAAGCAACGTGGCTCAGTGGAAAGAGCCCAGGCTTGGGAGTCAGAGGTCATGGGTTCAAATCCCGGCTCTGCCACTCGTCAGCTGTGTGACTCTGGGCAAGTCACTTCACTTCTCTGGGCCTCCGTTACCTCATCTGTAAAATGGGGTTTCAGATTGCGAGTCCCACACGGGACAGCCTGATCACCTTGTATCCTCCCCAGCGCTTAGAACAGTGCTTTGCACATAGTAAGCGCTTAACAAATACCAAAATTATTATATTATTATTCTCTGCTGTGTGACCTTGGGCAGGTCACTTCGCGGCTCTGGGCCTCCGTTACTGTAAAATGGGGATCAAGACTGTGAGCCCCATGCGGGACAGGGGTTGTGGCCAACCCAATCTGCTTGTATTCACCCCAACGTCTAGTACAGTGCCTTGCAATCAATCAATCAATCGTATTTATTGAGCGCTTACTGTGTGCAGAGCACTGTACTAATTGCTTGGGAAGTACAAGTTGGCAACATATAGAGACAGTCCCTACCCAACAGTGGGCTAGTAAGCGCTTCACAAAGACCATAATTATCATCTGTGCATTCATTCCTTCATTCAATCGTATTTACTGAGCGCTTACTGTGTGCAGAGCAGTGTACTAAGCGCTTGGGAAGTACGAGTTACCAACTTGAGAGGGGCGGAGAGAATGGAGGCGGGGAAGGGACGGGGAGAAGCAGACCAATGTGGTTCAGCGGTGCCAGACGGAAAGGATTTGCTATCTAGTATTGACCAAATCTGTTTTTATTGGACTGCTCACTTAAAAACGAAAACGAACAACTTCGCCCTCGATCATAGGACACCCAATAAAAAAGAATTTGCCTACTTTAGAGGCGGTCGGTGGGATATTTTGAGTTTGGGGTTTTCTATTCTGTACCCGTTCCCCTCCCTGGGTTCGAGTCCCAGAGCTGGAGCCTACCATCAGCCAGTCATAAGTGGTCTTTCCCACCGTCGATTACTGGCTATACTCCTCTACGAATACACATTTTTTTTCCTTCAGAAGAATTTAGTTTGTTTGGATGCCCTTTCTCTGTACCGTCTCCTGTTCATCCCAATGGACATCTCCAAATTAAGTCTTTCGATTAGGGTCATTAAACTATATTAGGTGAAGACTCTTTCTTTTTGACTGGCACGTGCACATTCAGCCGTATTTATTGATCGTATTTATTCCCCCTTCTAGACTGTGAGCCCGTTGTTGGGTAGGGACCGTCTCTATGTGTTGCCAACTTGGACTTCCCAAGCGCTTAGTCTGGTGCTCCGCACACAGGAAACGTTCAATAAATATGATTGAATGAATGAATGAATATGGAGCGCTTACAGCGTGCAGAGCACTGGACTAAGCGCTTGGGAAGTACGAGTCGGCAACACATAGGGACCGTCTCTATATGTTGCCTACTTGTACTTCCCAAGCGTGAGCGCTTAATAAATGCCATTATTATTATTATTATTATTATTTCTTCTGGGGAAAAATGGAGACTGTGAGACTGTGAGCCCACCGTTGGGTAGGGACTGTCTCTATATGTTGCCGACTTGTACTTCCCAAGCGCTTAGTACAGTGCTCTGCACATAGTAAGCGCTCAATAAATATGATTGATTGATTAGTCCAGTGCTCTGCACACAGTAAGCGCTCAATAAATATGATTGAATGAATGAATGAACGTAGAGACAGTCCCCACCCAACAACGGGCTCACAGTACATGCAGTCCTAGGCATTTCAAAGTACATCCGAAGTATATTTCAAAGTATATCAAAGTAAATACGATTGAATGAATATATCCCGTCTGAACGCGTATCCCAGGGATCGAACGATTGACTGGACAGGAGCAAGGGAGTTGAGACGGTTCCGGGATCTTTCTGGATCAAAGAGGAATCGGCCTCTAAGATCGGTTCTAAGGGCGTACACTGGGAAGATCCGAGTCCGAGGAACGGGGTGATTTTTCGAAGTCGACGAAATCACCGCCTGATGAATGAGTTCTCCAATTCGGTGGTAGTGACTCCGGCCTGCGTGGTTTTGAAGAAGCGGTACGGAAAATACGATCCCAGCCCCGTTCTCGGGTTTTCCCGGGGTAAGAGGCGACCGAGGTAGAACGGGTACGGGAAATTCAGGGGGCATTCAGAAATCTCATTTCCTTCAGGCGCTTCAGCCTCTTCCAAACCCGTTCCCGCCGATGTTACTAGAAAGGAGGACTGATTCATCCCAACTCCGCGTTGTTCGTTCCTTGCTCACCTTATCCCGGCGAGCTGTAAAATGGCCAGAATTGGATGCGGATGGGTTCCTCTCGGGGATCACCCACTCTGAGGGCTGAGCTGCCGGAGTCACAGCACGGTTTGGGGGGTACCGGCACCCCGGCAGAGCTCAGGTTTCTCTGCCAGTCCCTTTCAGGGGCCGCCTCGAAGTCGAAGGATCGCTCTAAAACGACATAAACGGCCAGAAGCATCAGGCCCCGGGGAGACGGGCCTGCCCCGTCAGAGTCAAACGAGGACTTCCCTGTGGCCGGGTAAAATTGCCAGCTGTCCCGCCGCCCGAAGTTCCGACGTCTGATGATGCAAAAGGTTAAAAAAAAAAAAAAAAACCCAACAAAACTCACTCTTACTCACGAAAATCAAATGTAGAAACGGGGTTTCGGAGCAGGCCGCGGAGGGCCGAAAAAGTCCGCAGTTAATAAGGAAAGGGACCCGGAGGACTTCGCTATGAGTGTGTGGGTCTGGTAATGACGGTGGCAACCTCAGACCCGAGCTCTCGAAGAGGCCCGGCCCGGAGGGGGGGACTTCGGGGTTATTTTTACGTCGCCTGCCGTTGCTCGTGGTTCGGATCGCCGGCGAGGAGGAGGAGGAGGAGGAGGAAGTGACAGCGGTTTCCTTTAATCGAATGCCCGTTTTGGTTTCCCCTCCAGGAGGTTCAGAAGCTGAAGCGGCAGCTGGACGAGAAAGACCGAGAGATGCAGAAGATCGTCGCGCGGCCCCAGCATGAGCGCGACCGGGAGATCCTGCTGCTGCAGAGGAGCCTGGCGGAGAAGGAGAAAGTCCAAGCCACCAGCGAGGTCCTGTGCCGCTCGCTGACCGACGAGACCCATCAGCTGCGGAGGACGTTGGCCGCCACCGCCGAGATGTGCCAGCATCTGGCCAAGTGCCTGGAGGAGAAACAGGCGGCGCGGGGGAAATCCGAAGAAAGGATTCCTCTGGAGAGGCTGGACAAGGTAGGGATCGAGGGCCCGGGCCTGGAATGCCCCCAATCCCTCTGCCCATCCGCCAAGCTCGCTCTCTTCCTCCCTTCAAGGCCCTGCTGAGAGCTCACCTCCTCCAGGAGGCCTTCCCAGACTGAGCCCCTTCTTTCCTCTCCCCCTCGTCCCCCTCTCCATCCCCCCGTCTTACCTCCTTCCCTTCCCCACAGCACCTGTATATATGTATATATGGTTGTACATATTTATTACTCTATTTATTTATTTATTTTACTTGTACATTTCTATCCTACTTATTTTATTTTGTTGGTATGTTTGGTTCTGTTCTCTGTCTCCCCCTTTTAGACTGTGAGCCCACTGTTGGGTAGGGACTGTCTCTATGTGATGCCAATTTGTCCTTCCCAAGCGCTTAGTACAGTGCTCTGCACATAGTAAGCGCTCAATAAATACGATTGATTGATTGATTGATTGAGGGACGATGATCGCTCTGGATCCGGGAAGGTGAATCGGGCCCCGGAGGTGGATTTCCTGCTCTTCGGTCTCAGGGTTGGCGCGCTCCGGAGAGGCGTTCGGGGCGGGTGGAAGGGAAGAGGAATGGTTTCCTCCTCGCCCAAACTACAGCGCAGTCAGTCGTATTTAATGATAATCATCATCATCATCATCATCAATCGTATTTATTGAGCGCTTACTATGTGCAGAGCACTGTACTGAGCGCTTGGGAAGTACAAATTGGCAACATATAGAGACGGTCGCTACCCATTGGTTAAGCGCTTACTATGTGCGAAGCTCCGTTCTAAGCGCCGGGGGGGATGCAAGGTGATCAGGTTGTCAGTCAATCAATCAATCAATCGTATTTATTGAGGGCTTACTGTGTGCAGAGCACTGTACTAAGCGCTTGGGAAGTACAAGTTGGCAACGTATAGAGACAGTCCCTACCCAGCAGCGGGCTCACAGTCTCACGTGGGGCTCACAGTCTTCATCCCCATTTGATAGATTCATTCATTCCTTCTATTCATTCAGTGGTATTTATTGAGCGCTTACTGTGTGCAGAGCACTGTACTAATCGCTTGGGAAGTACAAGTTGGCAACATAGAGAGATGGTCCCTACCCAACAACGGGCTCATTCATTCATTCATTCATTCATTCAATCGTATTTATCGAGCGCTTACTGTGTGCAGAGCACTGTACTAAGCGCTTGGGAAGTACAAGTCGGCAACATATCATCATCATCATCATCAATCATATTTATTGAGTGCTTACTGTGTGCAGAGCACTGTACTACGCGCTTGGGAAGTACAAATTGGCAACATATAGAGAGAGATGGTCCCTACCCAACAACGGGCTCGTTCACTCATTCATTCATTCAATCATATTTATTGAGCGCTTACTGTGTACAGGGCACTGTACTAAGCGCTTGGGCAGTACAAGTCGGCAACATCTAGAGACGGTCCCTACCCAACAACGGGCTCACAGTCTAGAAGGGGGAGACAGACAGCAAAACAAAACATATTAAAATAAAATAAATCGAATAAATATGTACAAGTAAAATAAATAGAGTAATAAATATGTACAAACATATATACAGGTGCTGTGCTTACTATGTGCCAAGCATTGTTCTGAGCACTGGAGTAGATATAAGGTAATCAGTTGGTCCCACATGGGGGTCACACTTTTAATCCCCATTTTGCAGATGAGGGAACTGAGGCACAGAGAATAATAATGATAATAATGGCATTTATGAAGCGCTTACTATGTGCAAAGCACTGTTCTAAGCGCTGGGGAGGTTACAAGGTGATCAGTTTGTCCCACGGGGGGCTCACAGTCTTCATCCCCATTTTACAGATGAGGTAACTGAGGCCCAGAGAAGTTGGGTTGGACAGTCCCTGTCCCTCACAGGGCTTACAGTCTTATTCAACATATTACAGATGACGTAACTGAGGCCCAGAGAAGTGAAGTGACTTGCCCAAGGTCACACAGCAGACAAGTGGCAGAGCCGGGATTAGAACCCATGTCCTCCAACTGCCAAGCCCGGGGGGTTTCCACTGAGTCGCGCTGCTTCTCAAGGATGAAATTTCTCTCGGTGCCCGGGGCTTTTCTGGGGGCTGTTGGGTAGGGACCGTCTCTATATGCTGCCAACTTGTACTTCCCAAGCGCTTAGTACAGTGCTCTGCACACAGTAAGCGCTCAATAAATACGATTGATTGATTGATTGATTGATTGGGGGCCGGGAGGGACTAGAGCGCTCCTGGAATGACCGATGATCCGAAAGCAAGGGTCCAAAGACCAGATCTGCCGATTGACTTTCTCCGACTGTAAAGTCACGGTGGGCAGGGAGCATGGCCTGGTGGGAAAAGCCCGATTCTAGGGAGTCGG
This sequence comes from Tachyglossus aculeatus, assembly GCF_015852505.1. Lineage (NCBI taxonomy): Eukaryota > Metazoa > Chordata > Mammalia > Monotremata > Tachyglossidae > Tachyglossus > Tachyglossus aculeatus. Next base: position 1,363,185 of record NC_052069.1, on the reverse strand, counting down.
AGGATCTGGGTTCGAATCCCGGCTCCGCCACTTGTCTGCTGTGTGTGACCTTGGGCCAGTCACTTCAATTCTCTGTGTCTCAGTTCCCTTATCTGCAAAATGGGGATTTGATACCTGGGCTCCTTTCTACTTAGACTCGCCTGTATATATATATATATATATATATATTTGTACATATTTATTACTCTATTAATTTATTTTACTTGTACATATCTATTCTATTTACTTTATTTTGTTAGTATGTTTGGTTTTGTTCTCTGTCTCCCCCTTCTAGAGTGTGAGCCCACTGTTGGGTAGGGACTGTCTCTATATGTTGCCAACTTGTACTTCCCAAGCGCTTAGTACAGTGCTCTGCACACAGTAAGCGCTCCGTAAATATGATTGATTGATTGTACCTATCTATTCTGTTTATTTTACTTTGTTAATATGTTTGGTTTTGTTCTCTGTCTCCCCCTTCTAGACTGTGAGCCCACTGTTGGGTAGGGATCGTCTCTATATGTTGCCAACTTGGACTTCCCAAGCGCTTAGTACAGTGCTCTGCACACAGTAAGCGCTCAGTAAATCAACAAAATAAATAACAAAACAAAATAAATACAATTGAATGATTGATTGATTAGACTCTGAGCCCCTTGTGGGACTTAATGATCTTGTATGTACCCTAATCCTCAATACTGCTTAGCACACAGTAAGCACCGAACAAAAACGATTATTATTAGTAGTAGTCACTTCTCTGGGCCTCAGTTACCTCATCTGTAAAATGGGGATGAAGACTGTGAGCCCCCCGTGGGACAACCTGATCACCTTGTAACCTCCCCAGCGCTTAGAACAGTGCTTTGCACATAATAAGCGCTTAATATATGCCATTATTATTAGTAGTAGTAGCAGTATTATTTTTAATATACACTTAGTTCAGTGCTCTGCACCTGGAAAGCGCTCTGTAAATAATAATAATGATAATAATAGTTGGGGAAGCAGCATGGCTCAGTGGAAAGAGGCACCGGCTTTGGAGTCAGAGGTCATGGGTTCAAATCCCGGCTCCGCCACTTCATTCATTCAATCGTATTTATTGAGCGCTTGCTGCGTGCAGAGCACTGTACTAAGCGCTTGGGAAGTACAAGTTGGCAACATATAGAGACAGTTCCTACCCAACAGTGGGCTCACAGTCCAGAAGGTCAGCTGTGTGACCTTAGGAAAGTCACTTAACTTCTCTATACCTCAGTTCCCTCATCTGTAAAAATGAGGATTAAGACTGTGAGCCCCACGTGGGACAACCTGATCACCTTGTGAGCTCCCCAGCACTTAGAACAGTGCTTTGCACATAGTAAGCGCTTAATAGATGCCATTATTATCATTATTATTATTATGCGCCAAACAAAAACCATTATTAGTAGTAGTAGTATTTTTGTTATTATACACTTAGTTCAGTGCTCTGCAAGTGCTCCATAAATAATAATAATGGTATTTGTTAAGCATTTAGTATGTGCCAGTGACTGTACTAAGCCCTGGGGTGGAAACAAGCAAATCGGGTTGGACACGGTCCCTGTCCCCCTTGGGGCTCACCGTCTTAATCCCCATTTTACGGATGAGGTAACTGAGGCGCGGAGAAGTGAAACGACTTGCCCAAGGTCACGCGAAAGCCGTGTGGCGGAGCCGGGATTAGAACCCGTGAGTTTCTGACTCCTGAATCCGGGCTCAATCCACTAGGCCGTACTGCTTCCCACATTGAATACTTTTATTGGGATTTTGTCCGGGAATGCAGGGAGCACCGGGCCAAGAAGGTGTCTGGGGATAATAATAATAATAATGATGGCATTTATTAAGCACTTACTATGTGCAAAGCACTGTTCTAAGTGCTGGGGAGGCTACAAGGTGATCAGGTTGTCCCACGGGGGGCTCACAGTCTTAATCCCCATTTTACAGATGAGGGAACTGAGGCACAGAGAAGTTAAGTGACTTGCCCAAAGTCACACAGCTGACAATTGGCGGAGTCGGGATTTGAACCCATGACCTTTGATGTGAGCTCGTTGTGGGTGGGGAATGCTGTTTTATTGTACTCTCCCAGGCGCTTACAACAGTGCTCACCTCCTCCAGGAGGCCTTCCCTGACTGAGCCCCCCCCCCCGCTTTTCCTCTCCTCCTCCTCCCCATCGCCGCCACTCCCTCCCTCTGCCCTCCCCCCTTCCCTACAGCACTTGTGTATATCTGTACGTATCGATTAATAATAATAATGATGGCATTTATTAAGCACTTACTATGTGCCAAGCACTGTTCTAAGCGCTGGGGAGGTAACAAGGTGATCAGGTTGTCCCATTGGGGGGCTCACAGTCTTATTCCCCATTTTCCGGATGAGGTAACTGAGGCACAGGGAAGTGAAGTGACTTGCCCAAAGTCACCCAGCTGACAGTCGGCGGAGCTGGGATTTGAACCCATGACCTCTGACCCCAAAGCCCGGGCTTTTCCCACTGAGCCACGCTGCTTCCCTTATATATGTATATATGTTTGTACATATTTATTACTCTTTATTTATTTATTTTATTTGTACATATCTATTCTATTTATTTTATTTTGTTAGTATGTTTGGTTTTGTTCTCTGTCTCCCCCTTTTAGACTGTGAGCCCACTGTTGGGTAGGGACTGTCTCTATATGTTGCCAATTTGTACTTCCCAAGCGCTTAGTACAGTGCTCTGCACATAGTAAGCGCTCAAAAAATACGATTGATGATGATGATATATTTGTACATATCGATTACTCTATTTTATTAATGATGTGTATATAGCTATAATTCTATTTATCTATTTTGATGGTATCGAGGCCCGTCTGCTTGTTTTTTTGTTGTCTGTCTCCCCCTTCTAGACCGTGAGCCCACTGTTGGGAAGGGATTGTCTCTATTTGTTGCCGGGTTGTGCTTTCCAAGCGCTTAGTACAGTGCTCGGCACGCAGCGAGCGCTCAATAAATACGACTGAGTGAATGAATGAAGCATAATGAGAAGCAGCAAGTATAGTGGCTACAGCCGGGCCTGGGAATCAGAAGATCCTGGGTTTCTAATCTCTGTTTTGCCACTTGTCTGCTGTGTGACCTTGGACCAGTCACTTCCAGCGCTTAGAACAGTGCTCAGTGCTTAGAACAGTGCTTGGCACATAATAAGCGCTTGTCACATCATCATCAATCGTATTTATTGAGCGCTTACTGTGTGCAGAGCACTGTACTAAGCGCTTCATTCATTCATAATAAGCAGCGTGGCTCAATTTCTAGACTGTGAACCCATTGTTGGGTAGGGACCATCTCTATATGTTGCCAACTTGGACTTCCCAAGCGCTTAGTAATAATAATAACAATAATAATAATAATAATGGCATTTATTAAGCGCTTACTATGTGCAAAGCACTGTTCTAAGCGCTGGGGAGGTTACAAGGTGATCATGTTGTCCCACGGGGGGCTCACAGTCTTCATCCCCATTTTACAGATGAAGGAACTGAGGCCCAGAGAAGTGAAGTGACTTGCCCAAAGTCACCCAGCTGACAAGTGGCAGAGCCGGGATTTGAACCCCTGACCTCTGACTCCAAAGCCCGGGCTCTTTCCACTGAGCCACGCTGCTTCCCCTACAGTGCTCTGCACACAGTAAGCGCTCAATAAATACGACTGAATAAATGAAAGAGCACAAGCTTGGGAGCCAGAGGTCATGGGTTCAAATTCATTCGTTCATTCATTCAATCGTATTTATTGAGCGCTTACTGTGTGCAGAGCACTGCACTAAGCACTTGGGAAGTACAAGTTGGCAAATCCCAGCTCCACCAATTGTCAGCTGTGTGACCTTGGGCAAGTCACTTCGCTTCTCTGGGCCTCAGTTCCCTCATCTGTAAAATGCGGACATATAGAGACGGTCTCTACCAAACAGTGGGCTCACAGTCTAGAAGGGCTATGCACAGTCTATGTGCAAAGCACTGTTCTAAGCACTGGGGAGGTTACAAGGTGATCAGGGTGTCCCACGGTGGGCTCACAGTCTCAGTCCCCATTTTACAGATGAGGTAACTGAGGCTCAGAGAATAATAATAATAATGATAGCATTTATTAAGCACTTACTATGTGCAAAGCACCGTTCTAAGCGCTGGGGAGGACACAAGGTGATCAGGTTGTCCCACGGGGGGCTCACAGTCTCAATCCCCATTTTACAGATGAGGCAACTGAGGCCCAGAGAAGTGAAGTGACTTGCCCAAAGTCACACAGCTGGCAATTGGCAGAGCTGGGATTCGAACCCGTGACCTCTGACTCCAGAGCCCGGGCTCTTTAATAATAATAATAATAATAATAATAGCATTTATTAAGCGCTTACTATGTGCAAGGCACTGTTCTAAGCGCTGGGGAGGTTACAAAGTGATCAGGTTGTCCCACCAGAGGCTCACAGTCTTAATCCCCATTTTACAGATGAGGCAACTGAGGCTCAGAGAAGTGAAGTGACTTGCCCAAAGTCACACAGCTGGCAATTGGAAGAGCCGGGATTCGAACCCCTGACCTCTGACTCCAAAGCCCGGGCTCTTTCCACTGAGCCACGCTGCTATGAAGACTGTGAGCCCCACGTGGGACAACCTGATCGCCTTGTATCTCCCCAGCGCTTAGAACAGTGCTTTGCACGTAGTAAGCGCTTAACAAATACTGTCATTATTATTATTATTATTATTATAGCATCTTCTAGTGACCTCAGCCACGCAGAGAGGCAACCGAGAGAGCAGTCCACCTCAGTTTGGCTTTTATCCAAAGCTCCATCTTGATTATTCCCCCTTCTCTGTCTCCCCCTTCTAGACTGTGAGCCCCCGGTTGGGTAGGGACCGTCTCTATATGTTGCCAATTTGTACTTCCCAAGCACTCAGTACAGTGCTCTGCACACAGTAAGCGCTCAATAAATACGATTGATTGATTGATTGATTCCCAAAGATGGCCCTTGGGACGCCCGGCGCGGGTGACCACGTCAGCCTCGTCCGATATCAATCAATCAATCAATCAGTCGTATTTATTGAGCGCTTACTGTGTGCAGAGCACTGTACTGAGCGCTTATGACCTCCTCCAGGAGGCCTTCCCAGACTGAGCCCCTTCCTTCCTCTCCCCCTCGTCCCCCTCTCCATCCCCCCCATCTTACCTCCTTTCCTTCCCCACAGCACCTGTATATATGGATATGTTTGCACATATTTATTACTTTATTTATTTATTTATTTTTTTTACTTGTCCATATCTATTCTATTTATTTATTTTGTTAGTATGTTTGGTTTTGTTCTCTGTCTCCCCCTTTTAGGCTGTTGAGCCCACTGTTGGGTAGGGACTGTCTCTATATGTTGCCAACTTGGACTTCCCAAGCGCTTAGTCCAGTGCTCTGCACACCGTAAGCGCTCAATAAATACGATTGATTGATTGATTGATTGATTGATTGATTGGGAAGTCCAAGTTGGCAACATATAGAGACGGTCCCTACCCAACAGTGGGCTCACAGGCGGGAAAAGGGGCCCGCCGCGCTGCCCGGCGTCCGTATTTCCGAGGAACTGAAGTTCCCCAGGGAAGAATCCGGGCAGCGTCCGGCTTTTATCCGCCGCCGGAGAGTCTTACGGAGGACGGCACATTTCTGGTTCACGGGGATGTGAGACGGGCGGCGTTGGTGGCGCGTGTGACATCATCATCATCATCAATCATATTTATTGAGCGCTTACTGTGTGCAGAGCACTGTACTAAGCGCTTGGGAAGTCCAAGTTGGCAACATCTAGAGACGGTCCCTCCCCAACAGTGGGCTCACGGTCTAAAAGGGGGAGACAGAGAACAAAACCAAACATACTAACAAAATAAAATAAATAGAATAGATATGTCCAAGGAAAATAAATAAATACAGTAACAAATATGTACAAACATATATACATATATACAGGTGCTGTGGGGAAGGAGGTAAGATTCATTCGTTCGTATTTATTGAGCGCTTACTGTGTACAGAACACTGACCCCAAAGCCCGGGCTTTTCCCACTGAGCCACGCTGCTTCCCTTATATATGTATATATGTTTGTACATATTTATTACTCTATTGTATTTGTACAAATCTATTCTATTTATTTTATTTTGTTAGTATGTTTGGTTTTGTTCTCTGTCTCCCCCTTTTAGACTGTGAGCCCACTGTTGGGTAGGGACTGTCTCTATATGTTGCCAATTTGTACTTCCCAAGCGCTTAGTACAGTGCCCTGCACATAGTAAGCGCTCAATAAATACGATTGATGATGACGATTAAGCGCTTGGGAAAATACACCAATAAAAGCGACATCCCCTGCCCACGGCTTGCTCACAGTCTAGAGTGGGGAAGACAGAAATCACTCAGGCCGGCCGTCGATCAACCCGCTGCATTTATTGAGCGCTTTGCCGCGTGCCGAGCACTGTACTGAGCGCAGCGGGACAGTGAGTTGTTTCATCACTCACTCTCATCAGTTCTCTCCATCCCCCCCATCTTACCTCCTTCCCTTCCCCACAGCACCTGTATATATGTATATATGTTTGTACATATTTTTTTACTCTATTTATTTTATTTGTACATATCTATTCTATTTATTTTATTTTGTTAGTATGTTTGGTTCTGTTCTCTGTCTCCCCCTTTTAGACTGTGAGCCCGCTGTTGGGTAGGGACTGTCTCTATATGTTGCCAATTTGTACTTCCCAAGCGCTTAGTACAGTGCTCTGCACATAGTAAGCGCTCAATAAATACGATTGATGATGATGATGATGATCACCCAACTCAATCAGTGTCAAGTTTCCAGCCGGGGAACGAGCTGACTTTACCGTGGGGAATTCCCGGACCCCGCCAAGTTTTGTCAGATGAGATTCCCAGCTCCCTCGGGGGGGGAATTTGGCATTCATTTTTCATTGCCTCCGTATTGTGTGTCTGTGTGTGTTCTTTTTTTGAATATATTTATGTAGATTTGGGAATTTTTTCAGCTTTCACAGTCATACCTTCCTACCATTTGAGCTTGTCGCCTTTCACCTCTTCAAATTTTACACTTTAAAAAAAAGAAACAAACGCCACCCGCTAAGTGAATCATTTCGGTTCTGCCACACAGGATGGTGTGTGACAAACTGGGTTTTACCCGAGTTAGAAGCCGCCCGGCGTGGTGGAAAGATCCCGGGCCGGGGCTCTAACCCCGGTTCCTCCTTTCGGTTGCTGTGTGACCTTGGGCGAGTGGCTTCGCTTCTCTGGGCCTCAGTGACCTCGTCGGTAAAGCGGGGATTAAGATCGTGAGCCCCAAGGGGGACGTGGACCGGGCCCATCCTGATTTAGCCCATCTGTGGCTCAGTTTCTTCATCTGTAAACTGGGGATGAAATCTTTTAGACTGTGAGCCCGCTGTTGGGTAGGGACTGTCTCTATATGTTGCCAATTTGTACTTCCCAAGCGCTTAGTACAGTGCGCTGCACACAGTAAGCGCTCAATAAATACGATTGATGATGATGAGGAGGATGAAATCTTTTAGACTGTGAGCCCGCTGTTGGGTAGGGACTGTCTCTATATGTTGCCAATTTGTACTTCCCAAGCGCTTAGTCCAGTGCTCTGCACACAGTAAGCGCTCAATAAATACGATTGATGATGAGGATGAAATACCTATCATAATAATAATAATAATAGCGTTTATTCTAGACTGTGAGCCCACTGTTGGGTAGGGGCCGTCTCTATATGTTGGCCACTTGGACTTCCCAAGCGCTTAGTACAGCTCCAGCGCTTAGAACAGTGCTTTGCACATAGTAAGCGCTTAACAAATGCCGTCATTATTATTATTAGTACAGTGCTCTGCACACAGTAAGCGCTCAATAAATACGATTGATTGATTATTAAGTGCTTACTATGTGCACAGCACTGTTCTAAGTGCTGGGGAGGTTACAAGGTGATGAGGTTGTCCCACGGGGGGCTCGCAGTCTTCATCCCCATTTTCCAGATGAGGGAACTGAGGCCCAGAGAAGTTAAGTAGCGTGCCCAGATTCACACAGCTGACAAGTGGCGGGGCCGGGATTTGAACCCATGACCTCTGACTCCAAAGCCCGGGCTCTTTCCACTGAGCCACGCTGCTTCTCTGTTCTCTCTTCATCATCAATCGTATTTATTGAGCTCTTACTGTGTGCAGAGCACTGTACTAAGCGCTCTTCTGCTTAGTTGTTTGTGAACCTCAGGTGCATCAGGGATGGTGTTCAACCTGATTTACCTGTAACAATAATAATAATAATAATAATGATAATGGCATTTATTAAGCACTTACTATGTGCAAAGCAGTGTCCTAAGCGCCAGAGCACTGTTCTGAGCGCTGGAACTTACCTCAGCACTTAAAACCGTGTTTGACGGAGTAAGCGCTTAACAAGTGCCATGATTGTTATTATTATAATAAGTGACCCTGATTTCTGATGTTCCTTGTTGCAGGGGTGTGACTTACTTTGTTTTGTTGTCTGTCTCCCCCTTCTAGACCGTGAGCCCACTGTTGGGAAGGGATTGTCACTATTGCCGGATTGTAATAATAATAATAATAATAATAATAATAATAATAATAATAATAATGGCATTTGTTAAGTGCCTACTATGTGCAAAGCATCATCATCATCATCATCATCATCAATCGTATTTATTGAGCACTTACGGTGTGCAGAGCATTGTACTAAGCGCTTGGGAAGTACAAATTGGCAACATATAGAGACAGTCCCTACCCAACAGTGGGCTCACAGTCTAAAAGGGGGAGACAGAGAACAAAACCAAACATGCTAACAAAAGAAAATAAATAGAATAGATATGTACAAATAAAATAAATAAATAAATAGAGTAATAAATATGTACAAACATATATACATATATACAGGCACTGCACACAAAGCACTGTTCTAAGCTCTGGGGGAGGTTACAAGGTGATCAGGTTGTCCCACGGGGGGCTCACAGTTTTCATCCCCATTTTACAGATGAGGTAACTGAGGCCCAGAGAAGTTAAGGGACTTGCCCAAAGTCACACAGCTGACAGTTGGCCGAGCCGGGATTTGAACCCATGATCTCCGACTCCAAAGCCCGGGCTCTTTCCACTGAGCCACGCTGCTTCTTTCCAAGCACTTGGTACAGTGCTCTGCTCACAGTGAGCGCTCAATAAATAAGTGACTAATAATAATAATAAATAAGTGACTTTGGGCAAGTCACTTCACTTCTCTGGGCCTCAATTCCCTCATCTGTAAAATGGGGATTAAGACTGTGAGCCCCACGTGGGACAACCTTGATTACCTTGTTTCCCCCCAGTGCTTAGAACAGTGCTTGGCACATAGTAAGCGCTTAACAAATACCAACATTTATTTAATAAATACGACGGAATGCATGAATGATGCGCAATGAGAAGCAGCACAGTGTAGTGGTTAGAGCCAGGGAATCAGAAGGTCCTCGGTTTATAATCCCTGCTCCGCCGCCTGTCCGCTGTGTGACCTTGGACAAGTCACTTCACTTCTCTGCGAGAAGCAGCGTGGCTCAATGGAAAGAGCCCGGGCTTTGGAGTCAGAGGTCATGGGTTCAAATCCCGGCTCCGCCAACTGTCTGCTGTGTGGCTTTGGGCAAGTCACTTCGCTTTTCTGGGCCTCAGTTACCTCATCTGGAAAATGGGGATTAAAACTGTGAGCCCCCCGTGGGACAACCTAATCACCTTGTAACCTCCCCAGCGCTTAGAACAGCGCTTTGCACATAGTAAGCACTTAATAAATGCCATTATTATTCTCTGGGCTGCAGGGACCTCATCTGGAAAATGGGGATGAAGAGTGTGATTCCCTTGTGGGGCAGGTACTGGGTCCAACCTGATTAGCTTGTATCTACCCCAACGGTTAGAACAGTGCTTGGCACATAGCACTTAACAAGTATTATTATTATTATTATTATTATTATTATTATTATTATTTTGGGGTGAACGAAATAATATACACTTAGAAGACTGGCTGTCTTTGGGATATTTCAAAACAAAACAGATGAGGCCAAGAGCTAATCCCTGAAGCCAGCTCCCACCAATTGGAGAGGGGCCCGGACCCGACAGAAGGATCTGGGTTCGAATCCCGGCTCCGCCACCCGTCTGCTGCCGTGTGCCCGCAGGCAAGTCACTTCACTTCTCTGGGCCTCGGTTCCTTCATCAGGAAAATGGGGATTGAGCTGCGAGCCCCGTGTGGGGCAGGGGCGGTCCGACCCAATTGGGTTGCATCCACCCCGGCGCTTAGTACAGTACACAGAGTGAGCATCATCATCATCATCAACCATATTTATTGAGCGCTTGCTGTGTGCAGAGCACTGTACTAAGCGCTTGGGAAGTACAAGTTGGCAACATATAGAGACAGTCCCTACCCAGCAGTGGGCTCACAGTCTAAAAGGGGAAGACAGAGAACAAAGCCAAACATAATAACAAAATAAAATAAATAGAATAGATATGTACAAGTAAAATAAATAAATAGAGTAATAAATATGTAGAAACATATATACATATATACAGGTGCTGTGGGGAAGGGAAGGAGGTAAGATGAGGGGGATGGAGAGGGGGATGAGGGGGAGAGGAAGGAAGGGGGAAGGAAGGAATGTGTCTAATATTGTATTGCACTCTCCCACGTGCTTAGTACAGTGCTCCGCACACAGTAAACGCTCAATAAATACGATTGAATGAAAATGAGTGACCAGCCTCACACTATAGGCTGGTGTTCAATTCAGTTCAGTTGATTTTTTTTTAATGAATAATCATAGTAATAAGTATGGTATTTGTTAAGCGCTTACTATGTGCCAGGCACTCTACTAAGCGCTGGGATGGATACACGCAAATCAGGTTAGACACAGTCCCTTGTCCCGCACGGAGTTCGCAGTCTTAATCCCCATTTTGCAGATGAGGTAACCGAGGCCCAGAGAAGTGGAGTGACCTGCCCAAGGCTACACAGAAGCAGCGTGGCTCAGTGGAAAGAGCCCTGGCTTTGGAGTCAGAGGTCAGGGGTTCGAATTCCGGCTCTGCCAATTGCCAGCTGTGTGACTTTGGGCAAGTCACTTCACTTCTCTAAGCCTCAGTTACCTCACCTGTAAAATGGGGATTGAGACTGTGAGCCCCCCGTGGGACAACCTGATCACCTTGTAACCTCCCCAGCGCTTAGAACAGTGCTTTGCACATAGTAAGTGCTTAATAAATGCTATCATTATTATTATTATTATTCTCTGTGCCTCAGTTACCTCATCTGTAAAATGGGGATTGAGACTGTGAGCCCCCTGTGGGACAACCTGATCACCCTGTAACCTCCCCAGTGCTTAGAACAGTGCTTTGCACATAGTAAGCGCTTAATAAATGCTATCATTATTATTATTATTCTCTGAGCCTCAGTTACCTCATGTGTAAAATGGGGATTGAGACTGTGAGCCCCCCGTGGGACACCCTGATCACCTTGTAACCTCCCCAGTTCTTAGAACAGTGCTTTGCACATAGTAAGCACATAATTCTCCCCCTTCTAGACTGTAAGCCCACTGTTGGGTAGGGACCGTCTCTATATGTTGCCAACTTGTACTTCCCAAGCGCATAGTACAGTGCTCTGCGCACAGTAAGTGCTCAATAAATATGATTGAATGAATGAACGAATCATTATTATTATTATTCTCTGGGCCTGAGTTCCCTCATCTGGAAAATGGGGATTAAGACTGTGAGCCCCCCGTGGGACACCCTGATCACCTTGTAACCTCCCCAGTGCTTAGAACAGTGCTTTGCACATAGTAAGCGCTTAATAAATGCTATCATTATTATTATTATTCTCTGAGCCTCAGTTACCTCATCTGTAAAAGGGGGATGAAGACTGTGAGCCCCATGTGGAACACCCTGATCACCTTGTATCCCCCCAAGTGCCTAGAACAGTGCTTTGCACATAGTAAGCACTTAATTCTCCCCCTTCTAGACTGTGAGCCCACTGTTGGGTAGGGACCGTCTCTATATGTTACCAACTTGTACTTCCCGAGGGCTTAGTCCAGTGCTCTGCACACAGTAAGCGCTCAATAAATACAATTGAATGAATGAATGAATGAATCATCATTATTATTATTATTCTCTGAGCCTGTTACCTCATCTGTAAAAGGGGTATGAAGACTGTGAGCCCCACGTGGGACACCCTGATCACCTTGTAACCTCCCCAGCGCTTAGAACGGTGCTTTGCACATAGTAAGCGCTTAATAAATGCCATCATTATTATTCTCTGAGCCTCAGTTACCTCATCTGTAAAACAGGGATGAAGACTGTGAGCCCCCCGTGGGACAACCTGATCACCTTGTATCCCCCCCCCACCGCTTTAAACAGTGCTTTGCACAGAGTAAGCGCTTAGTGAGCCCACTGTTGGGCAGGGACCGTCTCTATATGTTGCCAACTTGGACTTCCCAAGCGCTTAGTACAGGGCTCTGCACACTGTAAGCGCTCAATAAATACGATTGAATGAATGAACAAATGCCAGCATTATTATCATCATCAATCGTATTTATTGAGCGCTTACTGTGTGCAGAGCACTGTACTAAGCGCTTGGGAAGTCCAAGTTGGCAACATATAGAAACAGTCCCTACCCAACAGTGGGCTCACAGTCACATTATTATTATTACTTTTGAGTGGCAGAGCCTTACAGTTCCTTCTCAACTTTCTTTCCGCCCTCTCCTCCACTTAGCCACAATACTTCTCCATCCCTTACTCATTTCCTGTGCCAGCTGCTTTGTTGATGATGATGATGATGGCATTTATTAAGCGCTTACTCTGTGCCAAGCACTGTCCTAAGCGCTGGGGAGGTTACAAGGTGATCAGGTTGTCCCACGAGGGGCTCACAGTCTTAATCCCCATTTTCCAGATGAGGGAACTGAGGCCCAGAGAAGTGAAAAGTCACACAACTGACAATGTGCGGAGTGGGGATTTGAACCCATGATCTCTGACTCCAAAGTCCGGGCTCTTTCCACTGAGCCACGCTGCTTCATTCCCTCCTTAAATCCCACGTTTCCCCACCCTCCCAACCATTTCTTTCCCCTAATAATCTGGCTGCATACTGTAATTTTTCTGGGGTCCCTTTTAAGGCCTTACTACGTGTCAGGTACTGCACTGGGGTAGATGCCAGATAACCAGGTTGGACGCGGTCCCCGTCCCACGTGGGACTCCTAGGCGGAGTCAGAGGGCGGAGGGATCCATCCCCAGTTTGCAGATGAGTAAACTGAGGCACGGAGAAAGGAAGGGACTAGCCCAAGGTCATACAGCAGACGAGCGGCACAGCCGACATCCATCTCTTCTGCTCCTCTCCAGCCCCTCCATCCTCCTGCCCCTTCTTTGACTCTCCCCTGCTCCCCGAAAAATGTTTCAAGAGATCTCCCGCCCCCCCTCTCCGGGAGCCTCTGTTGTCAATCAATCAATCAATCGTATTTATTGAGCGCTTACTGTGTGCAGAGCACTGTACTAAGTGCTTGGGAAGTAAAAGTTAGCAACATATACAGTCCCTGCCCAACAGTGGGCTCGCAGTCTAAAAGGGGGAGACAGAGAACAAAACCAAACGTACTAACAAAATAAAATAAAGAGAATAGATATGTACATGTAAAATAAATAGAGTAATAAATATGTACAAACATATTTGCATATATACAGGCTAAAGAGGTATCAAAGATGAGGAAAAAAAATCTTGCAGTCTGTTCTTATTCTTAAACCATAATTCCCAGTGCAATTTTTGGAAGGAAAAAAAAGAAAAGTAGCATTCTTTTTCTGATGCATAAACAAAAATGTCTTTTCTCTAGACTGAAAGCTCCTTGTGGGCAGGGAAATTGAATGGCAATTCTTGTATTGTACTCTACTCTCCCAAATGCTTAGTACTTGTAGCTAGTGCTACAAGTCCACTAGCGGACTTGACATGACCGTCTCCATTTTGTGCATGCTGACAGAGACCCTCCATTTTAATAATAATGGCATTTATTATTTTTTTAATGGCATTTATTAAGCACTTACTGTGTGCAAAGCCCTGTTCAAAGCGCTGGGGAGGTTACAGGGTGATCAGGTTGTCCCACGGGGGGCTCACGGTTTTAATCCCCGTTTTCCAGATGAGGGAACTGAGGCCCGGAGAAGTGAAGTGACTGGCCCAAAGTCACACAGCTGACAATTGGCGGAGCCGGGATTTGAACCCGTGACTCTGACTCCAAAGCCCGGGCTCTTTCCACTGAGCCACGCTGCTTCTTTGTGCAGGCTGAGAGAACGACTCCTTTTTGTGTTGTCTGCAACAGATTCATTCATTCATTCAGTCGTATTTATGGAGTGCTTACTGTGTGCAGAGCACTGTACTAAGCGCTTGGGAAGTACAGGTTGGCAACATACAGAGACGGTCCCTACCCAACAGCGGGCTCACAGTCTAGAAGGGGGAGACAGACGACAAAACAGAACATATTAACAAAATAAAATCAATAGAACAAATATGTACAAGTAAAATAAATGGAGTAATAGATGCCTTCAAGGCCCCTTCTAGACTGTGAGCCCACTGTTGGGTAGGGACTGTCTCTATATGTTGCCAACTTGGACTTCCCAAGCGCTTAGTACAGTGCTCTGCACACAGTAAGTGCTCAATAAATACGATTGATTGATTGATTAACAAGTAACACCTATCTATGTAAGGTCATAGGGCAGATGACATCCTGCACAAGACAGCGCTAACAGAAGATAATTAGAATTTATAACATCCTGTCAGTCAGTCATTCATTCAATCGTATTTATTGAGCGCTTACTGTGTGCAGAGCACTGTACTAAGCGCTTGGGAAGTACAAATCGGCGACATATAGAGACGGTCCCTACCCAACAGTGGGCTCACAGTCTAGAAGGGGGAGATGGAGATCAAAACCACAAACTACAGAGAAGCAGCGTGGCTCAGTGGAAAAGAGCCCGGGCTTTGGAGTCAGAGGTCATGGGTTAAAATCCCGACTCCGCCACTTGTCAGCTGTGTGACTTTAGGCAAGTCACCTCACTTCTCTGAGCCTCAGTTCCCTCATCTGGAAAATGGGGATGAAGGCTGTGAGCCCCCCGTGGGACAACCTGATCGCCTTGTAACCTCCCCAGCGCTTAGAACAGTGCTTTGCACATAGTAAGCGCTTAATAAATGCCATCATCATTATTATTATTATTATTATTTCAGAGAGCAAGGCTGAAGGAAATAGTGGCGAACATTTTCCTAGGCACTGTCCGTGGCTTATAAAAATGCAGATTTAAAAGCAGTCTCGTGGGTGGGTTGCAGGAGCGGCAACAATGTATAGCAAACGATGCTCATTTCATTATATTTATATCTCTGCACACAGTAAGCGCTCAATAAATACGATTGATGATGATGATGATATTTATTACCTCTGTGGGGCCCACTGCATTGGCTGAGAAAATAAAACAGCAGGCTGTTTTATGTGGAATTGGTATTTTGCTTGCTTTCCAATGCGTCCTAATTGAATTCCTGAAATTCCCAAATAAACGCCCCACTCCCACGTTGCTGTAACTCAATAAAAGACACAGTGAGCATGGGATCGGGGCTGCTTGTCACTCCCACCTCTCCCGGGAAGTGAACGGGCACTTTCCTTCTTTTTTCTTTTCTTTTCTTTTTTTAGACGGTGAGCCCTTTTAGACTGCGAGCCATCATGATTATTACAAGGTGATCAGATTGTCCCACGGGGGGGGCTCACCACCTTCATCCCCATTTTCCAGATGAGGGAACTGAGGCCCGGAAAAGTGAAGTGACCTGCCCAAAGTCACACAGCTGACAATTGGCAGAGCCGGGATTTGAACCCGTGACTCTGACTCCAAAACCCGGGCTCTTTCCACTGAGCCACGCTGCTTCTTTGTGCAGGCTGAGAGCACGACTCCTTTTTGTATTGTCTGCAACAGATTCATTCATTCATTCAATCGTATTTACTGAGCGCTTACTGTGTGCAGAGCACTGGACTAAGCGCTTGGGAAGTACAGGTTGGCAACATATAGAGACGGTCCCTACCCAACAGCGGGCTCGCAGTCTAGGAGGGGGAGACAGACAACAAAACAGAACATATTAACAAAATAAAATCAATAGAACAAATATGTACAAGTAAAATAAATGGAGTAATAGATGCCTTCAAGGCCCCTTCTAGACTGTGAGCCCGCTGTTGGGTAGGGACCGTCTCTAGATGTTGCCAACTTGGACTTCTCAAGCGCTTAGTACAGTGCTCTGCACCCAGTAAGCGCTCAATAAATGCGATTGATTGATTGATTGATTTTCTGCTCTATCTGAACTCGTGTCTCCGAGTCATTTTTCCCGTCTGCGTCACCACCTTGGGTAGGAGAACCCTACAGCCGATTTACACCGGTTAACCTGTTTTGCACCGTCCTTGTCGATAACGGCCTCCGACCCCCGCTGCACATACTGTGTGCTGTATTGAGCACACAGTAAGCGCTCAATAAATACGATTGAATGAATGAATGAATGACTGACAGGATGTTATCATCATCATCATCAATCGTATTTATTGAGCGCTTACTATGTGCAGAGCACTGTACTAAGCGTTTGGGAAGTACAAATCGGCAACATATAGAGACAGTCCCTACCCGACAGTGGGCTCACAGTCTAGAAGGGGGAGACAGAGAACAAAACCAAACATACTAACAAAATAAAATAAATAGAATAGGTATGTACAAGTAAAATAAATCAAATAGAGTAATAAATATGTACAAACATATATCCATATATACAGGTGCTGTGGGGAAGGGAAGGAGGTAAGATGGGGGGATGGAGAGGGGGACGAGGGGGAGAGGAAGGAAGGGGCTCAGTCTGGGAAGGCCTCCTGGAGGAGGTGAGCTCTCTTGCCCACTTCCCTCCGTCCCTCCCAAACTGCCATCTTCAACCGGTCGCTCTCCGAGCCGTCTTTCCCACTGCTTTCAAACGTGCGCGTGTTTCCCCTTTCCTGAAAAAAAAACCTTCCCTTGATCCCTTTTAGACTGTGAGCCCACTGTTGGGTAGGGACTGTCTCTATGTGTTGCCAATTTGTACTTCCCAAGCGCTTAGTACAGTGCTCTGCACATAGTAAGCGCTCAATAAATACGATTGATGATGATGATGATGATCCCACCGCTCTCTCCGGTTATCCGCCCCATCTCCCTCCAAAATCTACTTCTCCAGCCCTGATCTTTCTCCTTTTCCGCAGTCTCATATTTTCTCCAACCTTCACGACATCTCTACTTCATCATCGTCGTCATCAATCGTATTTATTGAGCGCTTACTGTGTGCAGAGCACTGTACTAAGCGCTTGGGAAGTAGAAGTTGGCGTCCCACCATCTCAGGCGGAACATGTCCAACACCAGACTCCTCACCTTCCCGCCCAAATCCTGTCCTGCCCCTGCCTTTCCCCATCACTGTAGACAACACCTCCTCCCTGGGTTCCAAACCTGTAACTTTGGTGGTGTTATTCATTCATTCATTCATTCATTCATTCATTCATTCAATCGTATTTATTGAGCACTTACTGTGTGCAGAGAACTATACTAAGCGCTTGGGAAGTACAAGTTGGCAACACTGTTATTCATTCATTCATTCAATCGTATTTATTGAGCGCTTACTGTGTGCAGAGAACTGGACTAAGCGCTTGGGAAGTACAAGTTGGCAGCACTGTTATTCATTCATTCAATCGTATTTATTGAGCGCTTACTGTGTGCAGAGAACTATACTAAGCGCTTGGGAAGTACAAGTTTGCAGCACTGTTATTCATTCATTCATTCATTCAATCGTATTTATTGAGCGCTTACTGTGTGCAGAGAACTATACTAAGCGCTTGGGAAGTACAAGTTGGCAGCACTGTTATTCATTCATTCATTCAATCGTATTTATTGAGCGCTTACTGTGTGCAGAGAACTATACTAAGAGCTTGGGAGTACAAGTTGGCAGCACTGTTATTCATTCATTCATTCATTCATTCAATCGTATTTATTGAGCGCTTATTGTGTGCAGAGAACTATACTAAGCGCTTGGGAAGTACAAGTTGGCAGCACTGTTATTCATTCATTCATTCATTCAGTCGTATTTATTGAGCATTTACTGTGTGCAGGGCACTGTACTAAGCGCTTGGGAAATACAAGTTGGCAGCACTGTTATTCATTCATTCATTCAATCGTATTTATTGAGCGCTTACTGTGTGCAGAGAACTATACTAAGCTTTGGAAAGTACAAGTTGACAACACTATTATTCATTCATTCAATCGTATTTATTGAGCGCTTACTGTGTGCAGAGAACTATACTAAGCGCTTGGGAAGTACAAGTTTGCAGCACTGTTATTCATTCATTCATTCATTCAATCGTATTTATTGAGCGCTTACTGTGTGCAGAGAACTATACTAAGCGCTTGGGAAGTACAAGTTGGCAACACTGTTATTCATTCATTCAATCGTATTTATTGAGCGCTTACTGTGTGCAGAGAACTATACTAAGCGCTTGGGAAGTACAAGTTGGCAACACTGTTATTCATTCATTCATTCAGTGGTATTTATTGAGCGCTTACTGTGTGCAGAGAACTATACTAAGCGCCTGGGAAGTACAAGTTGACAACACTTATTCATTCATTCATTCAATCGTATTTATTGAGCATTTACTGTGTGCAGGGCACTGTACTAAGCGCTTGGGAAATACAATTTGGCAGCACTGTTATTCATTCATTCATTCAATCGTATTTATTGAGCGCTTACTGTGTGCAGAGAACTATACTAAGCTTTGGAAAGTACAAGTTGACAACACTGTTATTCATTCATTCAATCGTATTTATTGAGCGCTTACTGTGTGCAGAGAACTATACTAAGCGCTTGGGAAGTACAAGTTGGCAACACTGTTATTCATTCATTCAATCGTATTTATTGAGCGCTTACTGTGTGCAGAGAACTATACTAAGCTCTTGGGAAGTACAAGTTGGCAGCACTGTTATTCATTCATTCATTCAATCGTATTTATTGAGCGCTTACTGTGTGCAGAGAACTGTACTAAGCGCTTGGGAAGTACAAGTTGGCAACACTGTTATTCATTCATTCATTCATTCAGTGGTATTTATTGAGCGCTTACTGTGTGCAGAGAACTATACTAAGCGCCTGGGAAGTACAAGTTGGCAACACTTATTCATTCATTCATTCAATCGTATTTATTGAGCGCTTACTGTGTGCAGAGAACTGTACTAAGCGCTTGGTAAGTACAATTTGGCAGCACTGTTATTCATTCATTCATTCAATCGTATTTATTGAGCGCTTACTGTGTGCAGAGAACTATACTAAGCTTTGGAAATTACAAGTTGACAACACTGTTATTCATTCATTCAATCGTATTTATTGAGCGCTTACTGTGTGCAGAGAACTGTACTAAGCGCTTGGGAAGTACAAGTTGGCAACACTGTTATTCATTCATTCAATCGTATTTATTGAGCGCTTACTGTGTGCAGAGAACTATACTAAGCTCTTGGGAAGTACAAGTTGGCAGCACTGTTATTCATTCATTCATTCAATCGTATTTATTGAGCGCTTACTGTGTGCAGAGAACTGTACTAAGCGCTTGGGAAGTACAAGTTGGCAACACTGTTATTCATTCATTCATTCATTCAGTGGTATTTATTGAGCGCTTACTGTGTGCAGAGAACTATACTAAGCGCCTGGGAAGTACAAGTTGGCAACACTTATTCATTCATTCATTCAATCGTATTTATTGAGCGCTTACTGTGTGCAGAGAACTGTACTAAGCGCTTGGTAAGTACAATTTGGCAGCACTGTTATTCATTCATTCATTCAATCGTATTTATTGAGCGCTTACTGTGTGCAGAGAACTATACTAAGCTTTGGAAAGTACAAGTTGACAACACTGTTATTCATTCATTCAATCGTATTTATTGAGCGCTTACTGTGTGCAGAGAACTATACTAAGCGCTTGGGAAGTACAAGTTGGCAACACTGTTATTCATTCATTCAATCGTATTTATTGAGCGCTTACTGTGTGCAGAGAACTATACTAAGCTCTTGGGAAGTACAAGTTGGCAGCACTGTTATTCATTCATTCATTCAATCGTATTTATTGAGCGCTTACTGTGTGCAGAGAACTGTACTAAGCGCTTGGGAAGTACAAGTTGGCAACACTGTTATTCATTCATTCATTCATTCAGTGGTATTTATTGAGCGCTTACTGTGTGCAGAGAACTATACTAAGCGCCTGGGAAGTACAAGTTGGCAACACTTATTCATTCATTCATTCAATCGTATTTATTGAGCATTTACTGTGTGCAGGGCACTGTACTAAGCGCTTGGGAAATACAATTTGGCAGCACTGTTATTCATTCATTCATTCAATCGTATTTATTGAGCGCTTACTGTGTGCAGAGAACTATACTAAGCTTTGGAAAGTACAAGTTGACAACACTGTTATTCATTCATTCAATCGTATTTATTGAGCGCTTACTGTGTGCAGAGAACTATACTAAGCGCTTGGGAAGTACAAGTTGGCAACACTGTTATTCATTCATTCAATCGTATTTATTGAGCGCTTACTGTGTGCAGAGAACTATACTAAGCTCTTGGGAAGTACAAGTTGGCAGCACTGTTATTCATTCATTCATTCAATCGTATTTATTGAGCGCTTACTGTGTGCAGAGAACTGTACTAAGCGCTTGGGAAGTACAAGTTGGCAACACTGTTATTCATTCATTCATTCATTCAGTGGTATTTATTGAGCGCTTACTGTGTGCAGAGAACTATACTAAGCGCCTGGGAAGTACAAGTTGGCAACACTTATTCATTCATTCATTCAATCGTATTTATTGAGCGCTTACTGTGTGCAGAGAACTGTACTAAGCGCTTGGTAAGTACAATTTGGCAGCACTGTTATTCATTCATTCATTCAATCGTATTTATTGAGCGCTTACTGTGTGCAGAGAACTATACTAAGCTTTGGAAAGTACAAGTTGACAACACTGTTATTCATTCATTCAATCGTATTTATTGAGCGCTTACTGTGTGCAGAGAACTATACTAAGCGCTTGGGAAGTACAAGTTGGCAACACTGTTATTCATTCATTCAATCGTATTTATTGAGCGCTTACTGTGTGCAGAGAACTATACTAAGCTCTTGGGAAGTACAAGTTGGCAGCACTGTTATTCATTCATTCATTCAATCGTATTTATTGAGCGCTTACTGTGTGCAGAGAACTGTACTAAGCGCTTGGGAAGTACAAGTTGGCAACACTGTTATTCATTCATTCATTCATTCAGTGGTATTTATTGAGCGCTTACTGTGTGCAGAGAACTATACTAAGCGCCTGGGAAGTACAAGTTGGCAACACTTATTCATTCATTCATTCAATCGTATTTATTGAGCGCTTACTGTGTGCAGAGAACTGTACTAAGCGCTTGGTAAGTACAAGTTGGCAACACTGTTATTCATTCATTCAATCATATTTATTGAGCGCTTACTGTGTGCAGAGAACTATACTAAGCACTTGGGAAGTACATGTTGGCAACACTGTTATTCATTCATTCATTCAATCGTATTTATTGAGCATTTACTGTGTGCAGGGCACTGTACTAAGCGCTTGGGAAGTACAAGTTGGCAGCACTGTTATTCATTCATTCTATCATATTTATTGAGTGCTTACTGTGTGCAGAGAACTATAGTAAGCGCTTGGGAAGTACAAGTTGGCAACACTGTTATTCATTCATTCATTCATTCAGTTGTATTTATTGAGCGCTTACTGTGTGCAGAGAACTATACTAAGCGCTTGGGAAGTACAAGTTGGCAGCACTTATTCATTCATTCATTCAATCAATCGTATTGAGCGCTTACTGTGTGCAGAGAACTGTACTAAGCACTTGGGAAGTACAAGTTGGCAACACTGTTATTCATTCATTCAGTCATATTTATTGAGCGCTTACTGTATGCAGAGAACTATACTAAGCACTTGGGAAGTACATGTTGGCAACACTGTTATTCATTCATTCATTCATTCAATCGTATTTATTGAGCATTTACTGTGTGCAGGGCACTGTACTAAGTGCTTGGGAAGTACAAGTTGGCAGCACTGTTATTCATTCATTCTATCATATTTATTGAGAGCTTACTGTGTGCAGAGAACTATACTAAGCGCTTGGGAAGTACAAGTTGGCAGCACTGTTATTCATTCATTCATTCAATCGTATTTATTGAGCGCTTACAGTGTGCAGAGAACTATACTAAGCGCTTGGGAAGTCCAAGTTGGAAACACTGTTATTCATTCATTCATTCAATCGTATTTATTGAGTGCTTACTGTGTGCAGAGCACTGGACTAAGCGCTTGGGAAGTCCAAGTTGGCAACACATAGAGACGGTCCTTACCCAACAGTGGGCTCACAGTGTTATCCTGGGTAGGGACCGTCTCTATATGTTGCCAACTTGTACTTCCCAAGTGCTTAGTACAGTGCTCTGCACATAGTAAGTGCTCAATAAATATGATTGATTGATTGATTGATTATCCTCAACTCATCTCTCATTTAATCTGTCACCAAATCCTGTCCGTTCTGCATCGCTAGGATTCTCCCCCTTCTAGACTGTGAGCCCGCTGTTGGGTAGGGACCGTCTCTATATGTTGCCAACTTTTAATAATAATAATAGTAATAATAATAGCATTTATTAATCGCTTACTATGTGCAAAGCACCGTTCTAAGCGCTGGGGAGTTTACAAGGTGATCAGGTTGTCCCTCGGGGGGCTCCCAGTCTTCATCCCCATTTTCCAGATGAGGGAACTGAGGCCCAGAGAAGTGAAGTGACTTGCCCAAAGTCACCCAGCTGACAAGTGGCGGAGCCGGGATTTGAACCCATGACCTCTGGCTCCAGAGCCCGGGCTCTTTCCACTTGTACTTCCCAAGCGCTTAGTCCAGTGCTCTGCACACAGTAAGCGCTCAATAAATACGATTGAATGAATGAATGAGTGAATCTGCCCTTTCCGCTCCATCCAGACTGCTGCCGTGTTTATCCAAGTACGGGTATCCCACCTCAACTACTGCAATCAGTCAATGGTATTTATTGAGCACTTACTGTGTGCAGAGCACTGTACTAAGTGCTAGGGAGAGGCGGAGCACTGTACTAAGTGCTCGGGAGAGTACGGTATAACAGACAGACACATTCCCTGCCCACCATGAGTTTACAGTCTAGAGGAGGAAACGGACATTCATTCATTCAACTGCATTTATTGAGCACTTACTGTGTGCAGAGCACTGTACTAAGTGCTCGGGAGAGGCGGAGCACTGTACTAAGTGCTCGGGAGAGAACGGTATAACAGACAGACACATTCCCTGCCCACCGTGAGTTTACAGTCTAGAGGAGGAAACGGACATTCATTCATTCAGTTGTATTTATTGAACACTTACTGTGTGCAGAGCACTGTACTAAGTGCTTGGGGGAAGCAGAGCACTGTACTAAGTGCTCGGGAGAGAACGGTATAACAGACACATTCCCTGCCCACCATGAGCTTACAGTCTAGAGGAGGAAACGGACATTCATTCAACTGTATTTATTGAGCACTTACTGTGTGCAGAGCACTGTACTAAGTGCTTGGGAGAGGCAGAGCACTGTACTAAGTGCTTGGGAGAGTACGGTATAACAGACAGACACATTCCCTGCCCACCATGAGCTTACAGTCTAGAGGAGGGAACGGACATTCATTCATTCAACTGTATTTATTGAGCACTTACTGTGTACAGAGCACTGTACTAAGTGCTCGGGAGAGGCGGAGCACTGTACTAAGTGCTCGGGAGAGAACGGTATAACAGACAGACACATTCCCTGCCCACCATGAGCTTACAGTCTAGAGGAGGACATGGACATTCATTCATTCAGTTGTATTTATTGAGCACTTACTGTGTGCAGAGCACTGTACTAACTGCTCGGGGGAGGCAGAGCACTGTACTAAGTGCTTGGCAGACACATTCCCTGCCCACCATGAGTTTACAGTCTAGAGGAGGAAACGGACATTCATTCATTCAATTGTATTTATTGAGCACTTACTGTGTACAGAGCACTGTACTAAGTGCTCGGGAGAGTACGGTATAACAGACACATTCCCTGCCCACCGTGAGCTTAGTCTAGAGGAGGAAATGGACATTCATTCATTCAACTGTATTTATTGAGTGCTTACTGTGTGCAGAGCACTGTACTAAGTGCTCGGGGGAGTACGGTATAACAGACAGACACATTCGCTGCCCACCGTGAGCTTACAGTCTAGAGGAGGAAACGGACATTCATTCATTCAACTGTATTTATTGACCACTTACTGTGTGCAGAGCACTGTACTAAGCGCTTGGAAACTACAATTCAGCAATTAAGAGAGACTGTCCCTGCCCACACAGGGCTTACGGTCTAGAAGGGGGAAGACAGACATAAAACAAGGAAACAGGCATCGATATAAATAAATAAAATTATAGATACGTCCGCATCAAAACAAGTATCCTGGTATCAATATAAATAAATAGAATTATACGTATATACATAAATGCATAAGTGCTGTGCTGTGTGTTCTCCCCCTTTTAGACTGTGAGCCCACTGTTGGGTAGGGACCGTCTCTATATGTTGCCAACTTGGACTTCCCAAGCGCTTAGTACAGTGCTCTGCACACAGTAAGTGCTCAATAAATACGATTGATTGATTGATTGGTAGGAAGGGGGGGAAGAGCAAAGGGAGTGAGTTGAGGTGATGCGGACGGGAAGGGGAGCCGAGGAAAAGGGGGGCTTAGGCTGGGAAGGCCTCTTGGAGGAGGTGAGCCTTCCGGAGGGCTTTGAAGAGGGGAAGAGGGATCTTTTGGCGGATTTGACGAGGGAGGGCATTCCGGGACAGAAGTAGGACGTGAAAACAACGAAATAATGGGAAGAATTGGGAAGCGGCGTGGCTCAGTGGAAAGAGCCCGGGCTTTGGAGTCAGAGGCTCCGCCAGTTGTCAGCTGTGTGACTCTGGGCAAGTCACTTCACTTCCCTGGGCCTCAGTTCCCTCATCTGGAAAATGGGGATGAAGACTGTGAGCCCCCCGGGGGACAACCTCATCATCTTGTAACCTCCCCAGCGCTTAGAACAGTGCTTTGCACGTAGTAAGCACTTAATAAATGTCGTCATCATTATTATTATTATTATTCTCTGGGCCTCAGTTACCTCATCTGTAAAATGGGGATGAAGACTGTGAGCCCCCCGTGGGACAACCTGATCACCTTGTAACCTCCCCAGCGCTTAGAACAGTGCTTTGCACATAGTGAGTGCTTAATGCCATCATTATTATTATTATTATTCTCTGGGCCTCATTACCTCATCTGTAAAATGGGGATTAAGACTGTGAGCCCCCCGTGGGACAACCTGATCACCTTGTAACTCCCCAGCGCTTAGAACAGTGCTTTGCACATAGTAAGCGCTTAATAAATGCTGTCATCATTATTATTCTCTGTGCCTCAGTGACCTCATCTGTAAAATGGGGATGAAGACTGTGAGCCCCCCGTGGGACAACCTGATCACCTTGTAACCTCCCCAGTGCTTAGAACCGTGCTTTGCATATAGTAAGCGCTTAATAAATGCCATCATTATTATTATTCTCTGTGCCTCAGTGACCTCATCTGTAAAATGGGGATTAAGACTGTGAGCCCCCCGTGGGACAACCTGATCACTTTGTAACCTCCCCAGCGCTTAGTACAGTGCTTTGCACATAGTAAGCACTTAATGCCATCATTATTATTATTATTATTCTCTGTGCTTTAGGTACCTCAGCTATAAAATGGGGATTAATACTGTGAGCCCCCCGTGGGACAACCTGATCACCTTGTAACCTCCCCAGTGCTTAGAACAGTGCTTTGCACATAGTAAGTGCTTAATAAATGCCATCATCATTATTATTATTATTCTCTGTGCCTGTTCCCTCATCTGTAAAATGGGGATGAAGACTGTGAGCCCCCCGTGGGACAACCTGATCACTTTGTAACCTCTCCAGCGCTTAGAAAAGCGCTTTGCACATAGTAAGCGCTTAATAAATGCCATCATTATTATTATTATTGAATAAATTACGGGCTGTGGGGTGAATAACAGATCAATCAATCGTATATATTGAGCGCTTACTGTGTGCAGAGCCCTGTACTAAGCGCTTGGGAAGTACAACTTGGCAACATATAGAGACAGTCCCTACCCAACAGTGGGCTCACAGTCTAAATGCCTAAAGGGTACAAATCCAAGGGTCAGAGTAATGCAGAAGGGACAGGGAGTAGGGGAAAAGAGGGCTTAGTTGATGTGGGCCTCTTGGAGGAAATGTCTCCCTGGCCCTTAGTAATAATAATAATAATAATGATGGCATTTATTAAGCGCTTACTATGTGCAAAGCACTGTTCTAAGCGCTGGGGAGGTTACAAGGTGATCAGGTTGTCCCACGGGGGGCTCACAGTCTTCATCCACATTTTCCAGATGAGGTAACTGAGGCCCAGAGAAGTGAAGTGACTTGCCCAAAGTCACCCAGCTGACAATTGGCGGAGCTGGGATTCGAACCCACGACCTCTGACTCCAAAGCCCGGGCTCTGGCCACTGAGCCACGCTGCTTCCCAGTACAGTGCTCTGCACATTTTCCTCTCCTCCTCCCCATCCCCGCCTCTGCCCTACCTCCTTCCCCTCCCCATAGCACTTGTATATATTTGGACAGATTTATTACTTGTTTTATTTTATTTTATTTTATTTTATTTATTTATTTATTTATTTATTGCTTATTTGTTTTACTTGTACATATTTACTATTCTATTTATTTGGTTAATGATGTGCATATCATTAGAGAAGCAGCGTGGCTCAGTGGAAAGAGCCCGGGCTTTGGACTCAGAGGTCATGGGTTCGAATGCCGGCTCCGCCACTTGTCTGCTTTGTGACCTTGGGCAAGTCACTTAACTTCTCTGAGCCTCAGTTACCTCATCTGTAAAATGGGGATTGACTGTGAGCCCCACATGGAACAACCTGATCACGTTGTATCCCCCCCAGCGCTTAGAACAGTGCTTTGCACATAGTAAGCGCTTAACAAATGCCATCATTATTATTATTATTATATCGCTATAATTCTATTTGTTCTGATGATTTTGACCCCTGTCTACACTCTTTGTTTCGTTGTCCGTCTCCCCCTTCTAGACTGTGAGCCCGCTGTTGGGTAGGGACCGTCTCCATATGTTGCCGACTTGGACTTCCCAAGCGCTTAGTACAGTGCTCTGCACGCAGTAAGCGCTCAATAAATACGATTGAAGGAATGAAGGAATGAATAATACAGCTTTGAGGTGGGGAGGGAGGACGTGGGCGAGGGGTTGGCAGTGAGATAGATGAGATGGAGATTCTTTAATTAGGTTGCCTCGGCCTCCCCTCTGACCTCCCAGCCTCATTCATTCTTTCAGTCGTATTTATTGAGCGCTTACTGTATGACTATTTATTTATTTTACTTGTACATATCTATTCTATTCATTTCATTTTGTTAATATGTTTGGTTTTGTTCTCCGTCTCCCCCCCTTCTAGACTGTGAGCCCGCTGTTGGGTAGGGACCGCCTCTATACGTTGCCGACTTGGACTTCCCAAGCGCTTAGTACAGTGCTCTGCACACAGTAAGTGCTCAATAAATACGATTGATTGATTGCAGAGCACTGTACTAAGCCTCCTGTCTCCCCCCACTCCAGTCCAAATTGCGCTCTGCCGCCCGGATCATCTTTCTACAAAAACGTTCAGGCCGCGTTTCCCGCATCCTCATCATCATCAATCGTATTTATTGAGCGCTTACTATGTGCAGAGCACATAGTTTCCCCCCTCATCATCATCATCAATCGTATTTATTGAGCGCTTACTATTTGCAGAGCCCCCCCTCAAGAACCTCCGGTGCTTGTCCATTCCCCTCGGCATCAAACAGAAACTCCTCACCAGAAGCAGCGTGGCTCAGTGGAAAGAGCCCGGGCTTTGGAGTCCGAGGTCATGGGTTCAAATCCCGGCTCTGCCACTTGGCAGCTGTGTGACTTTGGCCAAGTCTCTTCACTTCTCTGGGCCTCAGTTACCTCGTCTGTAAAAAATGGGGATTAAAACTGTGAGCCCCCCGTGGGACAACCCGATCACCTTGTAACCTCCCCAGCGCTTAGAACAGTGCTTTGCACATAGTAAGTGCTTAATAAATGCCATCATTATTATTACTATTATTTAAAGCACTGAATCAGCTCGCCCCCTCCTACCATATTTCCTTGACTTTCATTCATTTCATTCAGTCGTATTTATTGAGCGCTTACTGTGTGCAGAGCACTGGACTAAGCGCTTGGGAAGTACAAGTTGGCAACATAGAGGGATGGTCAATCAATCATTCAATCGTATTTATTGAGCGCTTACTGTGTGCAGAGCACTGTACTAAGCGCTTGGGAAGTACAAGTTGGCAACGTATAGGGATGGTCAATCAATCAATCGCATTTATTGAGCGCTTACTGTGTGCAGAGCACTGTACTGAGCGCTTGGGAAGTACAAATTGGCAACATATAGAGACGATCCTACCCAACAGCGGGCTCACAGTCTCCTTGCTAAAGTCCAGCCCATGCGCTTCATTTCTCTAAAATCCATCCCCAATTTAAACCCTCTTTCCCCAACTCCCTCTCCCTTGATTGTCACCTATGCGCTTGTATCTGTAATAATAATAATAATAATAATGATAATGGCATTTATTAAGTGCTTACTACGCAAAGCACTGTTCTAAGCGCTGGGGAGGTTACAAGGTGATCAGGGTGTCCCACATGGGGCTCACAGTCTTAATCCCCATTTTACAGTTGAGGTAACTGAGGCACAGAGAAGTGAAGTGACTTGCCCAAAGTCACACAGCTAAGTGGCAGAGCCAGGATTTGAACCCATGACCTCTGACTCCAAAGCCTGGACTCTTTCCACTGAGCCACGCTGCTTCTCCCATCCCTTCCCCAATTTAAACGCCCTTTCCCCAACTCCCTCTCCCTTGAGTGTCACCTATGCGCTTGTATCTGTAATAATAATAATAATAATAATGATGGCATTTATTAAGCACTTACTATGCAAAGCACTGTGTTAAGCGCTGAGGAGGTTACAAGGTGATCAGGTTGTCCCACGGGGGGGGGGCTCACAGTCTTCATCCCCATTTTACAGGTGAGGTAACTGAGGCACAGAGAAGAGAAGGGACCGTCTCTATATGTTGCCAACTTGTACCTCCCAAGAGCTTAGTATAGTACTCTGCACACAGTAAGCGCTCAACAAATACGATTGAATGAAAGTGACTTGCCCAAAGTCACACAGACCAGGGATTTGAACCCATGACCTCTGACTCCAAAGCCCGGGCTCTTTCCACTGAGCCACGCTGCTTCTCCTGTACCCTTTAAGGATTTGATTAATTTTCACCCCACCCTCATCCCCCCAGCACTTCTGAACGTTTCCGTAGTTCTCAATCAATCGTATTTATTGAGCGCTTACTGTGTGCAGAGCATTGTACTAAGCGCTTGGGAAGTACAAGTTGGCAACATATAGAGACAGTCCCTACCCAACAGTGTAATTCATTTCTTTATTTTAATGCCTGCCTCCCCCTCGAGACTGTAAACCCTTGGTGGGCAGGGAACTTATCTACCAACTCTGTTGTACGGCACTCAGTAGAGAGTCCTTTCATTCATTGTCGTATTTATTGAGCACTTACTGTGTGCAGAGCACTGGACTAAGCGCTTGGGAAGTCCAAGTTGGCAACATATAGAGACGGTCCCTACCCAACAATCAAATCAATCAATCGTATTTATTAAGTGCTTACTGTGTGCAGAGCACTGTACTAAGCGCTTGGGAAGTCCAAGTTGGCAACATATAGAGACGGTCCCTACCCAACAATCAATCAATTGTATTAAGCGCTTACTGTGTGCAGAGCACTGTACTATGCGCTTGGGAAGTCCAAGTTGGCAACACATAGAAACGGTCCCTACCCAACAATCAATTGTGTTTATTAAGCGCTTACTGTGTGCAGAGCACTGTACTAAGCGTTTGGGAAGTCCAAGTTGGCAACACATAGAGACGGTCCCTACCCAACAATCAATCAATCAATCGTATTTATTAAGCGCTTACTGTGTGCAGAGCACTGTACTGAGCGCTTGGGAAGTCCAAGTTGGCAACATATAGAGACGGTCCCTGCCCAACAGCGGGCTCACAGTCTAGTGTGCAGTCCTGCACTCATTAAGTGCTCAATAAATACCTGTGACGGGTTGTTTATGCTTCTTTGAAAGGAACGAGCTAAGACTGCTGCAGAACAGCGTTTTATAACTTATTTTTATAATAAGTTATATATAATTTATTTATTTATTTTACTTGTACATATCTATCCTATTTATTTTATTTTGTTAGTATGTTTGGTTTTGTTCTCTGTCTCCCCCTTTTAGACTGTGAGCCCACTGTTGGGTAGGGACCGTCTCTATATGTTGCCAATTTGGACTTCCCAAGCGCTTAGTACGGTGCTCTGCACATAGTAAGCGCTCAATAAATACGATTGATGATGATGATGATGATAACTGAAACCTTTCTTTTTTTTTTCCCTAGCTGCAGTTTCCTGCCAGCGAAATGCCCCTACAGGAAGCCGTCATTTGCAAGCTGCAGGAAGAAAATACGTTATTAAAACAGAAAGTGATTTATGTGAGTATTCTGCCGTCTCCACCATTTTCTCGCATCTAAAACCTGGCTTCGATTACCTCCCAGAAATGGGTGCGGGGTGATAAAAGCCTGCCAAACCTTCCTTGCATTTATAATAATAATAATAATAATAATGGCATTTATTAAGCGCTTACTATGTGCAAAGCACTGTTCTAAGCGCTGGGGAGGTTACAAGGTGATCAGGTTGTCCCACGGGGCACACACAGACTGTGCCTGTTCTATCATCTTCGCCCAAGCGCTTACTTTGTACAGTGCTTAGAACAGTGCTTTGCACATAGTAAGCGCTTAATAAATGCTATCATTATTATTACTACTATTACAGTCCTTTTGAGAAGCGGCGTGTCTCAGTGGAAAGAGGCCGGGCTTTGGAGTCAGAGGTCATAGGTTCGAATCCCAACTCGAATCCCAATAAATACAATTGAATGAATGAGTCAGAGGTCATGGGTTCAAATCCCAGCCCCGCCAATTGTCAGCTGTGTGACTTCGGGCAAGTCACTTAACTTCTCTGGGCCTCAGTTCCCTCATCTGGAAAATGGGGATTAATAATAATGATAATGATGGCATTTATTAAGCGATTACTATGTGCAAAGCACTGTTCTAAGCACTGGGGAGGTTACATGGTGATCAGGTTTTCCCACGGGGGGCTCACAGTCTTAATCCCCATTTTCCAGGTGAGGGAACTGAGGCCCAGAGAAGTGAAGTGACTTGCCCAAAGTCACACAGCTGACAATTGGCGGGGCTGGGATTTGAACCCATGACCTCTGACTCATTCATTCATTCATTCAATCGTATTTATTGAGCGCTTACTGTGTGCAGAGCACTGTACTAAGCGCTTGGGAAGTCCAAGTTGGCAACATCTAGAGACGGTCCCTACCCAACAGTGGGGCTCACAGTCTAGAAGGGGGAGACAGAGAACAAAACAAAACATATTAACAAAATAAAATAAATAGAATATGTACAAATAAAATAGAGTAATAAATCCGTACAAACATATATACATATATACAGGTGCTGTGGGGAGGTTGAAGGACTCCAAAGCCCGGGCTCTTTCCACTGAGCCACACTGCTTCTCTAAGATTAAGACCGTGAGCCCCCCGTGGGACAACCGGATCACTTTGTAACCTCCCCAGCGCTTAGAACAGTGCTTTGCATGTAGTCAGCGCTTAATAAATGCCATCATTATCATTATTATAACAGTGCTCAGCACACAGTAAGCGCTCAATAAATTCGACTTGGACGGTAGGGAGGAGGAGTGGCTTGCGGGGCACGGCTGATGATTAATAGTAATAATTTTGGGATTTTGTTAAGCACTTACTATGTGCCAAGCACTGTTCTAAGCGCTGGGGGAGATACAAGGTGATCAGGTTGTCCCACGGGGGGCTCACAGCCTTAAGGCATTTAGGGGGGACTGTCTCTATACGTTGCCAATTTGTACTTCCCAAGCACTTAGTACAGTGCTCTGCACATAGTAAGCGCTCAATAAATACGATTGATGATGATGATGATGAGGGAGGAGTGAAGCTCACCTCCTCCAGGAGGCCTTCCCAGACTGAGCCCCCTCCTTCCCCTCTCCATTCCCCCCAGTCTTACCTCCTTCCCTTCCCCACAGCACCTGTATATATGTATATACGTTTATACATATTTATTACTCTATTTATTTATTTATTTTACTTGTACATATCTATTCTATTCATTTTATTTTGTTAATATGTTTGGTTTTGTTCTCCGTCTCCCCCTTGTAGACTGTGAGCCCACTGGTGGGTAGGGACCGTCTCTCTATGTTGCCAACTTGGACTTCCCAAGCGCTTAGTACAGCGCTCTGCACACAGTAAGCGCTCCATAAATACGATTGATTGATTGATTGATATAATAATAATAATAATGATGGCATTTATTAAGCGCTTTCTATGTGCAAAGCACTGTTCTAAGCGCTGGGGAGGTTCCAGGGTGATCAGGTTGCCCCACGGGGGGCTCCCGGTCTTAATCCCCATTTTCCAGATGAGGGAACTGAGGCCCAGAGAAGTGAAGTGACTTGCCCGAAGTCACACAGCTGACAATCGGTGGAGTGATGAAGGGTGTCGGGGTAGCCTAGCCGAGCCCGCTCGCTAGCGGGCTTCCCAAGCGCTTAGTCCAGCGCTCCGCCCGCAGTAAGTGCTCAATAAATGCGACCGAACGAAGGAACGGATGATTTCCCGCCATCGACCCCCGGGCCTGGAATGCCCCCAATCCCTCTGCCCATCCGCCGAGCTGGCTCTCTTCCTCCCTTCAAGGCCCTGCTGAGAGCTCACCTCCTCCAGGAGGCCTTCCCAGACTGAGCCCCTTCTTTCCTCTCCCCCTCGTCCCCCCTCTCCATCCCCCCGTCTTACCTCCTTCCCTTCCCCACAGCACCTGTATATATGTATATATGGTTGTACATATTTATTACTCTATTCATTTATTTATTTATTTTACTTGTACATTTCTATCCTACTTATTTTATTGTGTTGGTATGTTTGGTTCTGTTCTCTGTCTCCCCCTTTTAGACTGTGAGCCCACTGTTGGGTAGGGACTGTCTCTATGTGATGCCAATTTGTCCTTCCCAAGCGCTTAGTACAGTGCTCTGCACATAGTAAGCGCTCAATAAATGCGATTGATTGATTGATTTCACCCGGGCCTTTCTCTCCGCGCGTCTCAGGTGGAGGATTTAAACGCCAAATGGCAGAAATACGACGCCAGCAGGGACGAATACGTCAAGGGGCTGCACCTGCAGCTGAAGGCGGCCCAGGAGCAGGCCGCCCAAGGGGCCGGCGCCCTGCGGATGCGCAAGGAAATCTTCCGCCTCAACAAACTGCTGGAGGACAAACTGAACGACTGCGGCCAAGTCAGGAGAGAACTGGAAGAGCTGAAGAAGGCCCGGGACGGAGACAAGGAACGCGTGCAGATCCTGGAGGAACAGGCGAGTGATCCCATTCCGCGCCGGGCCCTTCCGGGAAAGTCTGTGGGATTTCGATAAGAACGGGATCATTAATCCCAAAGAACGGGATTTGTTAAAGCGCTTGCCGAGAAGCGGCGTGGCTCGGTGGAAAGAGCACGGGCTTTGGAGTCGGGGGTCATCATTCAGTCATTCAGTCGTATTGATTGAGCGCTTACTGTGTGCAGAGCACTGGACTGAGCGCTTGGGGAGTCCAAGTTGGCAACCTAGAGAGGCGGTCCCTACCCAACAGCGGGCTCAGAGTCTAGAAGGAGGAGACAGACAACGAAACATATTAACAAAATGAAATAAATAGAATATGTACAAGCAAAATAAATAAATAGAGTAATAAATCCGTACAAACATATATACATATATACAGGTGCTGTGGGGAGGGGAAGGAGGTAAGGCTGGGGGGAGGAGGGAGAGGAAGGAGGGGGCTCAGTCTGGGAAGGTTCAAATCCCAGCTCCGCCGGTTGTCAGCTGTGTGACTTTGGGCAAGTCACTTCACTTCTCTGGGCCTCAGTTCCCTCATCTGGAAAATGGGGATGAAGACTGTGAGCCCCCCGTGGGACAACCTGATCATCATCGTCATCATCATCAATCGTATTTATTGAGCGCTTACTATGTGCAGAGCACTGTACTAAGCGCTTGGGAAGCACAAATTGCCAACATATAGAGACAGGCCCTACCCAGCAGTGGGCTCACAGTCTAAAAGGGGGAGACAGAGAACAAAAGCAAACATACTGATAAAATAAAATAAATAGAATAGATATGTACAAGTAAAATAAATAAATAGAGTAATAAATCTGTACAAACGTATATACATATATACAGGTGCTGTGGGGAAGGGAAGGAGGTAAGACCACCTTGGAACCTCCCCAGCACTTAGAACAGTGCTTTGCACATAATAAGCGCTTAATAAATGCCATCATTATTATTAGTACTGTGTGCCCGGCATTGTTCTAAGCGCTGGGGTAAATACTAATAATAATGGCATTTGTTAAGCGCTTACTCTATGCAAAGCACTGTTCTAAGCGCTGGCACTATAAATAGATAAGTAATAATAATAATGGTATTTGTGAAGCACTTACTATGTGCCAAGCACTTTTCTAAGCTCTGAGGAGATAGAAGGTGATCAGGTTGTCCCACATGGGGCTCACAGCCTTAATCCCCATTTTACAGATGAGGTCACTGAGGCACGCAGAGAAGTTAAGTGACTTGCCCAGAGCCACACAGCTGATAAATGGCGGGGCCGGGATTAGAACCCATGACCTCCGACTCCCAAGCCCGGGCTCTTTCCACTGAGCCACGCTGCTTCTCTAATACAAGATAATCGGGTTGGACACAGTCCCTGTCCTAGATAGGGCTCACAGTCTTCATCCCCATTTTCCAGATGAAGGAACTGAGGCCCGGAGAAGGGAAGCTACCTGCCTGTGGTCCCAAAGCGGACGAGTGGCGGGGTCAGGATTAGAACCCAGATCCTTCTGACTTCTCAAGCCACTGGGCCACGCTGCTTCTCTGAGAAATTCTAGACTTGGCCTTTTCCCTTCTCCTCTCACCCACCAGCTGATCCCGGAGGATTTTATTGTATCTTACGGATTTGTTAGGCACGTACTGTAATAATAATAATAATAATAATAATAATAATAATAATGGCATTTGTTAAGTGTGAAGCACTGTTCTAAGCACTGGGGGGGATACAAGGTGATCAGGTTGTCCCACGTGGGGCTCACAGTTTTAATCCCCATTTTACAGGTGAGGGAACTGAGGCCCAGAGAAGTGGAGTGACTTGCCCAAAGTCACACAGCTGACGAGTAGCGTGGCTCAGTGGAAAGAGCCCAGGCTTTGGAGTCAGAGGTCATGGGTTCAAATCCCGTCTCTGCCAACTGTCAGCTGGATGACTTTGGGCAAGTCACTTCACTTCTCTGGGCCTCAGTTATCTCATCTGTAAAATGGGGATAATAATGATGGCATTTATTAAGCACTTACTATGTGCAAAGCACTGTTCTATGCGCTGGGGAGGTTACAAGGGATGAAGACTGTGGGACAACCTGATCACCTTGTAACCTCCCCAGCGCTTAGAACAGTGCTTTGCACATAGTAAGTGCTTAATAAATGCCATTATTATTATTATTATTATTATCATTATTGCCCCAGCACTTAGAACAGTGCTTGGCACATAGTAAGCGGATTAAGAGGCGGAGCCAGGATTAGAGTAATAATAATAATGATGGTATTTATTAAGCGCTTACTATGTGCAAAGCACTGTTCTAAGCACTGGGGAGTTTACAAGGTGATCAGGGTGTTCCAAGGGGGCTCACAGTCTTAATCCCCATTTTACAGATGAGGTCACTGAGGCCCAGAGAAGTTAAGTGACTTGCCCAAAGTCACACAGCTGACAGTTGGCAGAGCCGGGATTTGAACCCATGACCTGCGACTCCTAATAATAATAATAATAATCGTATTTATTAAGCGCTTACTATGTGCAAAGCACTGTTCTAAGCGCTGGGGGGGATAAAAGGTGATCAGGTTGTCCCAAGGGGGCTCACAGTCTTAATCCCCATTTTCCAGATGAGGTAACTGGGGCCCAGAGAAGTGAAGTGACTTGCCCAAAGTCACCCAGCTGACAATTGGCGGAGTTTGGATTTGAACCCATGACCCCTGACTCCAAAGCCCAGGCTCTTTCCATTGAGCCACGCTGCTTCTCCACTGTACTGAACGCTTGGCACTGTACTAAGCACTAATCCCTCTGCATTTTTGCCGGGCCCAGGGGCCGGTTCTGAAGAAGCTCATAAAGAAGCTCAGAAGCTCTTTTAGACTGTGAGCCCACTGTTGGGTAGGGACCATCTCTATATGTTGCCAACTTGGACTTCCCAAGCGCTTAGTACAGTGCTCTGCACACAGTAAGCGCTCAATAAATACGATTGATTGATTGATAATGGGACCGCTGTGCGTAGGACTCGCCTTATGACCAGTTTGAGTATTTGATTCCCGTGAATAATCACGATGGTATTTATTAAGCAAGTCCCGGCCCCGCCAGTTGTCAGCTGTGTGACTTTGGGCAAGTCGCTTCACTTCTCTGGGCCTCAGTTCCCTCGTCTGGAAAATGGGGCTGAAGACTGTGAGCCCCCCGTGGGACCACCTGATCACCTTGAAACCTCCCCAGCGCTTAGAACAGTGCTTTGCACAGAGTAAGCGCTTAATAAATGCCATTATTATCGTTATTATTCAGCGCTTACTATGTGCCAAGCGCTGTTCTAAGCGCTGGGCACTGTTCTAAGCGCTGGATCTCATCAAGTGCCCGAAGTGGCAGATGTTGAAAAGGTTTGGTCCCCTCCGAGCCTCCCCGGGCATCGCTGGTCCCTGAAACCGCTCTCTGCGCCAAGTCTAGATTGCAGCAGCAATATTTATTCCCCACCCACTGGGGACTTGTACATATTTATTACTCTATTTATTTATTGATTGATTTATTTTACTTGTACATATCTATTCTATTTATTTTATTTTGTTAGGATGTTTGGTTTTGTTCATCATCAATCATATTTATTGAGCGCTTACTATGTGCAGAGCACTGTACTATTTGTTCTCTGTCCCCCTTTTAGACTGTGAGCCCACTGTTGGGTAGGGACTGTCTCTATATGTTGCCAACTTGGACTTCCCAAGCGCTTAGTACAGTGCTCTACCCACAGTAAGCGCTCAATAAATACGATTGATGATGATGATGACTTCAAAACAAACAAGGATCACGTTCCCTGCCCGCAAGCCGCTTACACTCTGACGGGGGAAAGACAGTCCTAAAGCAGTGGAATTATTTTTTTTAATACGGTATTGGTTAAGCATTTACTGTGTGCCAGACACTTTTCATTCATTGTCATCAATCGTATTTATTGAGCGCTTACTACGTGCAGAGCACTGTACTAAGCGCTTGGGAAGTACAAACTGGCAACATATAGAGACAGTCCCTACCCAACAGTGGGCTCACAGTCTAAAAAAGTCTTATTTATTTATCGATGGTGATGATGATGACGATGGCATTTGTCGGGCATATGAGAAGCAGCACGGCTCAGTGGCAAAGAGCAGGGGCTTTGGAGTCAGAGGTCATGGGTTCAAATCCCGGCTCCGCCAGTTGTCAGCTGGGTGACTTTGGGCAGGTCACTTACGGGTTGTTTCCTTTTCAGGTTCTGGTGTACAGGGATGACTTTACGTCGGAAAGGGCAGACAGGGAGCGGGCCCAGGGTCAAATCCAAGAACTTCAGGAACAGGTGGCTTCTCTGCAGCAGCAGCTGGCCAGCAGACAGGTAAGATCTGGCCATTCGGCCAAACGCGTCTTCTAGACTGTGAGCCCACTGTTGGGTAGGGACCGTCTCTAGATGTTGCCAACTTGGGCTTCCCAAGCGCTCAGTACAGTGCTGTGCACACAGTAAGCGCTCAATCAATACGATGGAATGAATGAATGAATGAATGGGACCGTGCCGTGGCGCAGGAGAGGCCTGGAGTCTGATTAAACACAAAATGAAAAGTCATCACGGTTCAGGGGTCCATGGGCATTGAAAGGAGTCAACATTTTTAGTATAATAATAATAATAATGATGATGGTATGTGTTGAGCGCTTACTAGGCGCCGAGCATTGTTCTAAGCAGCGTGGCCCAGCAGCCCCCTTTTAGACTGTGAGCCCACTGTTGGGT
Organism: Tachyglossus aculeatus; assembly: GCF_015852505.1. Classification (NCBI taxonomy): domain Eukaryota; kingdom Metazoa; phylum Chordata; class Mammalia; order Monotremata; family Tachyglossidae; genus Tachyglossus; species Tachyglossus aculeatus. Next base: position 1,324,873 of record NC_052069.1, on the reverse strand, counting down.
AGGGACCGTCTCTCTGTGTTGCCAACTTGGGCTTCCCAAGCGCTCAGTACAGTGCTCTGCACACAGTAAGCGCTCAATCAGTACGATGGAATGAATGAATGAATGAATGGGACCGTGCCGTGGAGCAGGAAAGGCCTGGAGTCTGATTAAACGCAAAATGAAAAGTCATCACGGTTCAGAGGTCCATGGGCATTGAAAGGAGTCAACATTTTTAGTATAATAATAATAATAATAATGATGATGGTATGTGTTGAGCGCTTACTAGGCGCCGAGCATTGTTCTAAGCAGCGTGGCCCAGCAGCCCCCTTTTAGACTGTGAGCCCACTGTTGGGTAGGGACCGTCTCTAGATGTTGCCAACTTGGGCTTCCCAAGCGCTCAGTACAGTGCTCTGCACACAGTAAGCGCTCAATCAGTACGATGGAATGAATGAATGAATGAATGGGACCGTGCCGTGGAGCAGGAGAGGCCTGGAGTCTGATTAAACGCAAAATGAAAAGTCATCACGGTTCAGAGGTCCATGGGCATTGAAAGGAGTCAACATTTTTAGTATAATAATAATAATAATAATGATGATGGTATGTGTTGAGCGCTTACTAGGCGCCGAGCATTGTTCTAAGCAGCGTGGCCCAGCAGCCCCCTTTTAGACTGTGAGCCCACTGTTGGGTAGGGACCGTCTCTGTGTGTTGCCAACTTGGGCTTCCCAAGCGCTCAGTACAGTGCTCTGCACACAGTAAGTGCTCCATAAATACAATTGATTGACTGAGCGTCCTCCTTCCTCTCCCCCTCCCTCCCCGCCCTACCTCCTTCCCCTCCCCACAGCACCTGTATGTATGTTTGGACAGATTTATTACTCTGTTTTACTTGTAGAGAAGCAGCGTGGCTCAGTGGAAAGAGCCCGGGCTTTGGAGTCAGAGGTCAGGGGTTCAAATCCCAGCTCCGCCACTTGTTAGCTGTGCGACTTTGGGCAAGTCGCTTCACTTCTCTGGGCCTCAGTTACCTCATCTGTAAAATGGGGATTAAGACTGTGAGCCCCATGTGGGACAACCTGATCACCTTGTAACCTCCCCAGCGCTTAGAACAGTGCTTTGCACATAGTAAGCGCTTAATAAATGCCATCATTATTATTATTATTATTGTACATATTTACTATTCTATTTTATTTGGTTAATATGTTTCGTTTTGTTGTCTGTCTCCCCCGTCCAGACTGTGAGCCCGCTGTTGGGTAGGGACCGTCTCTAGATGTTGCCAACTTGGACTTCCCAAGCGCTTAGTACGGTGCTCCGCGCGCAGTAAGCGCTCAGTAAAGACGGTGCTCTGCCCACAGTAAGCGCTCAATAAATATGAATGAATGAATGAGGAGGCGACACTGTCCTTGCGTCCCCTTCTTTCCCTCCCCGGCGCTGGATGTTGCCAACTTGTACTTCCCAAGCGCTTAGTCCAGTGCTCTGCACACAGTAAGCGCTCAATCAATACGATTGATGGATTGATGGATTGGAGGCGGGGGCCGTCCGCGGCTCAGAGCCGGGAACGGGGCCTTCCCGCCCGCCCTGACCTTGATTCGCCCTTGGGAAGGGAGCTGCGCTTCCCCGGGAGAAAACAGGTGCCGGCCGTCGGCGGGTTCGCCAGAATTTGCCTTCAAAACTGACGTGAGAGTGTGTTTGTGTGTCCGTGTGTGTCTGTCTAGATGGTGAGTCCATTGTTGCGTAGGGTTTGTCTCTATTTGTTGCCAAATTGTTCTTCCCAAGCGCTTAGTACAGTGCTCTGCACATAGTAAGCGCTCAATAAATACGATTGAATGAATGAATGAATCGATGCGATGGAATGAATGAATGAATGAATGAATGGGACCATGCCGTGGAGCAGGAAAGGCCTGGAGTCTGATTAAACGCAAAATGAAAAGTCATCACGGTTCAGAGGTCCATGGGCATTGAAAGGAGTCAACATTTTTAGTATAATAATAATAATAATGATGATGGTAGCGTGGCTCAGTGGAAAAGAGCACGGGCTTTGGAGTCAGAGGTCATGGGTTCAAATTCCGGCTCCACCACTTGTCAGCTGTGTGACTTTGGGCAAGTCGCTTCACTTCTCTGGGCCTCAGTTCCCTCATCTGGAAAATGGGGTTGAAGACTGCGAGCCCCACGTGGGACAACCTCATAACCTTGTATCCCCCCAGTGCTTAGAACAGTGCTTTGCACATAGTAAGCGCTTAATAAATGCCATCATTATTATGACAGCGCTTAGAACAGTGCTTTGCACATAGTAAGCGCTTAATAAATGCTATCATTATTATTATTATTATTATTGAGTGCTTACTATGTGCCGAGCATTGTTCTAAGCAGCGTGGCCCAGCAGCCCCCTTTTAGCCTGTGAGCCCACTGTTGGGTAGGGGCTGGCTCTATATGTTGCCAACTTGGACTTCCCAAGCGCTTAGTACAGTGCTCTGCACACAGTAAGTGCTCAATAAATACGATTGATGATGATGATGATGATGATGATGAGAAGCAGCGTGGCCCAGTGGAAAGAGCCCGGGCTCTTCACAGGACCGGGCTCTGTAAAAGGGGGATGAAGACTGTGAGCCTCCCGTGGGACAGCCTGCTCACCTTGTCACCTCCCCAGCGCTTAGAACAGTGCTATAGTAAGCGCTTTATAAATGCCATCATCATCATTATTATTATTATTATTATTATTATTATTATTATCTTCCAATCCCAGTCCGTTCACAGCTCTGGCCTGCCTCAGTGGTTCTCGGAGTGCTGATGTTAGACGTTCCTCCCAGACCAAAATGGGGCTCTCCTTGCCTCTCCCTGCCCTCCCCTGTCCTCCAGCGGGATCCCGAGGAGATTATTGATTATTTATTTAGTTATTTATTTTATTTTGTTAGTATGTTTGGTTTTGTTCTCTGTCTCCCCCTTTTAGACTGTGAGCCCACTGTTGGGTAGGGACTGTCTCTATATGTTGCCAACATGGACTTCCCAAGCACTTAGTACAGTGCTCTGCACACAGTAAGCGCTCAATAAATACGATTGATTGATTGCTCGGGACAGCGTTCCGCCCACGCCCGCGATCGATAACTTCCCCTCGAGTTGGGTAACTTGGTCAGTTGGGAAGTAGCGTGGCTCCGTGGATCGAGCACCGGCTCTAATCCCGGCACCGCCGCGTTCATTCAGTCGTATTTCCTGAGCGCTTACCGTGTGCGGAGCACTGTACTGGGCGCTTCATACTCGCCGATGGACCGATCTGCTGGGTGGCCTTAGGGCAAGTCACTTCACTTGGAGAAGCAAGTTATGTTTTGTTATGTTGCCAATTTGTACTTCCCAAGCGCTTAGTACAGTGCTCTGCACATAGTAAGCGCTCAATAAATACGATTGATGATGATGAAGCAGCGCGGCTCGGTGGAAAGAGCCCGGGCTTTGGAGTCAGAGGTCATGGGTTCGAATTCCGGCTCCGCCACACGTCCGCTGTGACCTTGGGCGAGTCAGTTCACTTCTCTGAGCCTCGGTTCCCTCATCTGGAAAATGGGGGTGAAGACTGTGAGCCCCACGTGGGACAACCTGATGACTTTGTACCCCCGCCCAGCGCTTAGAACAGTGCTTTGCACATAGCGAGCGCTTAACAAATGCCCAATGCCAACATTATTATTCACGTCTCTGTGCCTCGCTTACTTCATTCATTCATTCAGTCGTATTTATTGAGCGCTTACTGTGTGCAGAGCACTGTACTAAGTGCTTAAAACTAGCCGATGGACTTATCTGCTGGGTGGCCTTGGGCAAGTCGCTTCACGTCTCTTGCCTCGTTTACCTCATTCATTCATTCAGTCGTATTTATTGAGCACTTACTGTGTGCAGAGCACTGTACTAAGCGCTTAATACTAGCCGATGGATTTATCTGCTGGGTGGCCTTGGGCAAGTCGCTTCACGTCTCTGTGCCTCGCTTACCTCATTCATTCATTCAGGCGTGTTTATTGAGCGCTTACAGTGTGCAGAGCACTGTACTAAGCGCTTAATACTAGCCGATGGACTTGTCTGCTGGGTGGCCTTGGGCAAGTCGCTTCACGTCTCTGTGCCTCGCTTACCTCGTTCATTCATTCAGCCGTATTTATTGTATATACTTGTATTTACCTGTATATATGTATATATGTTTGTACATATTTATTACTCTATTTATTTATTTATTTTACTTGTACATATCTGTTCTATTTATTTTATTTTGTTAGTATGTTTGGTTTTGTTCCCTGTCTCCCCCTTCTAGACTGTGAGCCCGCTGTTGGATAGGGACTGTCTCTATATGTTGCCAACTTGGACTTCCCAAGCGCTTCGTCCAGTGCTCTGCACACAGTAAGCACTCAATAAATACGATGGATTGATTGATTATTGAGCGCTTACTGTGTGCAGAGCACTGTACTAAGCGCTTGAGAAGTCCATGTTGGACTGGAGTCTCTAATAGAGAGTGACACCGTGAGCCCCGCGTGGGACAGGGCCCGATTTGCTCGTCTCCACCCCGGCGCTAAGTACAACGCCCGGCTCAGAGTGAGCGCTGGACGAATACCATGATGATTTGTTGCCAACTTGGACTTCCCAAGCGCTTAGTCCAGTGCTCTGCACACAGTAAGCGCTCAATAAATACGATTGATGATGATGATGATGATGATGATTTGACCCAACGCCCGGTTCCCAAGTGTTACTCCGGCGACTGACGGGAGTCTTTGGATGATTTTGAGACTGGGAGCCCACTATTGGGTAGGGACCGTCTCTCTCTGTCGCCAACTTGTACTTCCCAAGCGCTTAGTACAGTGCTCTGCACACAGTCAGCGCTGAGTAAAGACGATGGATTGATTGATTGATTTCTGTTTCTGTTACTCCGGCGACTGACGGGATTCTTTGGATGATTTTGAGACTGGGAGCCCACTATTGGGTAGGGACCGTCTCTCTATGTTGCCAACTTGTACTTCCCAAGCGCTTAGTACAGTGCTCTGCACACAGTCAGCGCTGAATAAAGACGATGGATTGATTGATTGATTTCTGTTTCTGTTACTCCGGCGACTGACGGGATTCTTTGGATGATTTTGAGACTGGGAGCCCACTATTGGGTAGGGACCGTCTCTCTATGTCGCCAACTTGTACTTCCCAAGCGCTTAGTACAGTGCTCTGCACACAGTAAGCGCTGAATAAAGATGATGGATTGATTGATTGATTTCTGTTTCTGTTACTCCGGCGGCTGACGGGATTCTTTGGATGATTTTGAGACTGGGAGCCCACCGTTGGGTAGGGACCGTCTCTCTATGTCGCCAACTTGTACTTCCCAAGCGCTGCACACCGTAAGCGCTCAATAAATACGATGGATTGATTGATTGATTTCTGTTTCTGTTACTCCGGTGACTGACGGGATTCTTTGGATGATTTTGAGACTGGGAGCCCACCGTTGGGTAGGGACCGTCTCTCTATGTCGCCAACTTGTACTTCCCAAGTGCTGCACACCGTAAGCGCTCAATAAGTACGATTGATTGATTGATTTCTGTTTCTGTTACTCCGGCGACTAACGGGAGTCTTCTGATTTTTGTTTCCGTGTGCAGGAAGCAAGGGAAGGCCGCGGTCCCTGGCGGATCCCCGTCGGCCACAAGAGCCACGCGGCCGTCGGGTCCGGCGCGGCGGAGCCCCTGCCGCTGGAGGGGGGCTCGCGGAGGGCCCCGGCCCGGTCCCAACAGTCGGCCGTGCAAGTGGACGCCCCCGGCCCGGCCCGCGGAGACCAGGGGGACCTCCAGTGTCCCCACTGTATGAGGCTCTTCGACGACGAGCAGGGCGAAGAGCTGCTGCGGCACGTGGCGGAGTGCTGTCAGTGACGCCTCGGCGAGGGGCTCAACGGTCCCCGGCCGCGAGCCGAGGCCTCTCCCGCATCCCGGAATCCGCCTGGAAACGCCGGGGTGGGAGCAGGATAGATGCACTTTTTCTTGGAAGCTAAAGGTGGGGGGTGTGAGGAGTCATTAGTAGTGACCCCTTGAGTTGTGGAAGTCCTTTCAGAGGGTAAGCTCCTGGCGGGCAGGGACTGGGCCCCTTCTTTATTTCGGTACCATTCAAGTGCTCGCTGTGGCGCACCAATCGTATTTATTGAGCACTTACTGTGTGCGGAGCACTGGACTAAGCGCTTGGGAAGTCCAAGTTGGCAACGTATAGAGACAGTCCCTACCCAACAGTGGGCTCACAGTCTAGACGCCACACCATGAGGATGCTCGGTAAACTCCCCCTTCTAGACTGTGAGCCTGTTGGCGGGTAGGGACCATCTCTATCGGTTGCTGACTTGTACTTCCCAAGCGCTTAGTACAGTGCTTTGCACACAGTAAGCGCTCAATAAATACAATTGAATGAATCAATCAACTGATCAATCGTATTTATTGAGCGCTTACTGTGTGCAGAGCACTTTTGGACTGTGAGCCCACTGTTGGGTAGGGACTGTCTCTATATGTTGCCAACTTGTACTTCCCAAGCGCTTAGTACAGTGCTCTGCACACAGTAAGCGCTCAATAAATATGATTGATTGATTGGGAAGTACAATTGGCAACATATAGAGACAGTCCCTACCCAACAGTGGGCTTGAATGAATGAGGACCCGAAGGAGGAATTTTAGCCCAGGTCGACGGCGAGCATCCGCTGCTGGGACGTAGTCATTCATTGAGCGCTTACTATGTGCAGAGCACTGTACTAAGCGTTTGGGAAGTCCATATTGGCAACATCAAGAGGCGCTCCCTACCCCACAGCAGGCTCACAGTCGAGAAGGGGGAGACAGAGAACGAGACAAAACATATTAACAATATCGAGGATCTTCCCCAGCTCCCGGGACCCCCCCCCGAAATCGGGGAGAAGGAGCTGAGGAACCGGGAAGCTCGATTTTCAGAGGTTCTTTGGGATCGAGGGGGAGGGAGGTGGATCGTTTTTACTACGGAAAAGAAGACACGGTAACAGGATAGACGCTCGCACCCGACGCCCGGCGACACTGGAGAGACCCTGGTGGGGAGAGGGGCTGGCTCACTGAAACTCCGAAGCTTCCTTGTCTCTTTGCACGGAAATATATCACCCTGGGAAGTGCAATGTTGTCTTTCCCCAGGTATTCAGATAATTGAGGAAAGTCACACCCTATACACTGATTTTATATTATATTATTTTTATAATAAAATGGATTAATATGAAGTTTTACGCGATCCGAAAATACTCTCTTGTTCAATTAGGCGGTGTAGAGCAATAGTCCGTCTCGGTGTTGAAGCCTGTACATCACACGGTCCCCTTAGGGGACTGTCTTTTATTTGTCCCGGCATTCAGTACAGTGCTTAGCACAGCCATCAATGTCTTAAGTCATGTCGGGGTGGCGGGGATTTTCTTTTTCTTTCTTTATTCTTTTCAGATGGTATTTGTTAAACGCTTACCATGTTCATTCAGTCGTATTTATTGAGCACTTACAGTATGCAAAACCCTGTACCAAGCGCTGGGGTAGATACAAGCTACTCAGGGAGTCAGTCGGTCCATTGTATTTACCGAGCGCTTACTGTGGGCAGAGCACTGTACTACTACTAATAATAATAATGATGGCATTTATTAAGCGCTCACTAGGTGCAAAGCACTGTTGTAAGCGCTGGGGAGGTTACAAGGTGATCAGGGTGTCCCACGGGGGGCTCACAGTCCTAATCCCCATTTTGCAGATGACTGAACTGAGGCACAGAGAAGTTAAGTGACTCGCCCAAAGTCACACAGATGACGATTGGCGGAGCCTGGATTTGAACCCATGACCTCGGACTCCAAAGCCCGGGCTCTTTCCACTGAGCCACGCTGCTTCCCCTACTTAGCGCTTGGGAGGGTACAAAAAAACAATAAAAAGACCCATCCGCTAACCACAGTGACCTAGAGGGAAGCAGCATGGCTTAGTGGAAGGAGGCTGGGCTTGGAGTCAGAGGATGTGGGTTCGAATCCCAGCTCCGCCACTTGTCAGCTGTGTGACCTTGGGCCAGTCACTTAACTGCTCTGTTCCTCAGTTACCTCATCTGTAAAATAGGGATGAAGACTGTGAGCCCCACGTGGGACAACCTGATCACCTTGTATCCCCCCAGCGCTGAGAAAAGTGCTGGGCACATAGTAAGCGCTTAACAAATACCATCATTATTATTATTGTTATTGCTTAGTTCAATCGTATTTATTGAGCGCTTACTGTGTGCAGAGCACTGTACTAAGCATTTGGGAAGTACAAGTTGGCAACATCTAGAGACGGTCCCTACCCAACAGTGGGCTCACAGTCTAGAAGGGGGAGACAGACAACAAAACAAAACATATTAAGAAAATAAAATAAATAGAATAAATATGTACAAGGAAAATAGAGTAATAAATATGTACAAACATTCATTCATTCATTCAATCATATTTATTGAGCGCTTACTGTGTGCAGAGCACTGTACTGAGTGCTTGGGAAGTCCAAGATGGCAACATATAGAGACGATCCCTACGCAACAGTGGGCTCACAGTCTAGAAGGGGGAGACAGACAACAAAACACATTAACAAAATAAATAGAATAAATTTGTACAAGTAAAATAGAGTAATAAATATGTACAAACATTCATTCATTCAATCGTATTTATTGAGCGCTTACTGTGTGCAGAGCACTGTACCGAGTGCTTGGGAAGTCCAAGATGGCAACATATAGAGACGATCCCTACGCAACAGTGGGCTCACCGTCTAGAAGGGGGAAACAGACAACAAAACATTTTAACAAAATAAAATACATAGAATAAATTTGTACAAGTAAAATAGAGCAATAAATATGTACAAATATTCATTCATTCAATTGTATATATTGAGCGCTTACTGTGTGCAGAGCACTGTACTAAGCACTTGGGAAGTACAAGTTGGCAACATATAGAGACAGTCCCTACCCAACAGTGGGCTCACAGTCTAGAAGGGGGAGACAGACAACAATACAAAACATATTAATAAAATATAATAAAATAAATAGAATAAATATGTACAAGTAAAATAGAGTAATAAATATGGACAAACATATGCACATATATATATATACACATTTATTCGATCATATTGATTGAGCGCTTACTGTGTGCAGAGCACTGTACTAGGCGCTTGGGAAGTCCAGGTTGGCAACATATAGAGATGGTCCCTACCCAACAGTGGGCTCACAGTCTAGAAGGGGGAGACAGACAACAAAACAAAACATATTAACAGAATAAAATAAATAGAATATATATTGTATATATATAGATAGATATATATATCTATCTATATATATACAGGTGCTGAGGGGAGGTGAAGGAGGTAAGGCGGGTGGGATGAGAATGATGATGATGATGGCATTTATTAAGCGCTTACTATGTGCAAAGCACTGTTCTAAGCGCTGGGGAGGTTACAAGGTGATCAGGTGTCCCTTGTGGGGCTCACAGTCTTAATCCTCATTTTTCAGATGAGGTAACTGAGGCCCAGAGAAGTGAAGCGCCTTGCCCAAAGTCACACAGCTGACAAGTGGCGGAGCCGGGGTTTGAACCCCTGACCTCTGACTCCAAAGCCCGGGCTCTTTCCACTGAGCCACACTGCTTCTCGAGGAGGGGGAGGAGGGGGTACAGTGCTCAAGTGCTTAGTACAGTGCTCTGCACACAGTAAGCGCTCAATAAATATGATTGAATGAATGAATATTACCTATTTACCCCATCGCTTAGAACAGTGCCGGCACACAGTAAGCACTTAATACCATCAATCAATCAATCAATCGTATTTATTGAGCGCTTACTGTGTGCAGAGCACTGTACTAAGCGCTTGGGAAGTCCAAGTTGGCAACATCTAGAGACGGTCCCTACCCAACAGTGGGCTCACAGTCTAAAGGGGGGAGACACAGGACAAAACCAAACATACTAACAAAATAAAATAGAATAGATATGTACAAGTAAAATAAATAGAGTAATAAATCTGTACAAACATATATACAGGTGCTGTGGGGAAGGGAAGGAGGTAAGATGGGGGGGGATGGAGAGGGGGACGAGGGGGAGAGGAAGGAAGGGGCTCAGTCTGGGAAGACCTCCTGGAGGAGGAGGCCATCGTTATTATTATTAGAGGGGGAGGCCGACGGTAATATGAATAAATAAATGACATATATAGACATAAGGGCCGTGGGGCTGGGAGAGGGGAATGGAAAAAGGAGCAAGTCGGGGCAGTGCAGAAAGGAGTGGGAGAAGAGGAAAGGAAGGCTTAGTCGGGGAAGGCCTCTTGGAGGAGATTAGTACAATGCTCTGCACGCAGTAAGCGCTCAATAAATATGATTGAATGAATGAATTTGCTTGTATTCACCCCGGCGCTTAATATATATGTTGCCAACTTGTACTTCCCAAGCGCTTAGTACAGTGCTCTGCACACAGTAAGCGCTCAATAAATATGATTGAATGAATGAATGAATGAATAACCTGTAACCTTGGCATTATCCTTGGCTCCTCTCTCTTGTTCAATTCACATATTCAGTCCGTCACCAAATCCTGTCAGTCCCACCTTCATGACATCGCTAAAATCCGCCCTTTCCTCTCCATCCACTTATGTTATGTTGCCAACTTGTACTTCCCAAGCGCTTAGTACAGTGCTCTGCACAGAGTAAGCACTCAATAAATACGATTGAATGAATGAATGAATGAATAACCTGTAACCTTGGCATTATCCTTGGCTCCTCTCTCTTGTTCAATTCACATATTCAATCCGTCACCAAATCCTGTCAGTCCCACCTTCATGACATCGCTAAAATCCGCCCTTTCCTCTCCATCCACTTGTTATGTTATGTTGCCAACTTGTACTTCCCAAGCGCTTAGTACAGTGCTCTGCACACAGTAAGCACTCAATAAATACGATTGAATGAATGAATGAATAACCTGTAACCTTGGCATTATCCTTGGCTCCTCTCTCTCGTTCAATTCACATATTCATTTATTCAATCGTGTTTATTGAGCACTTACTGTGTGCAGAGCACTGTACTAAGCGCTTGGGAAGTACAAGTTGGCAACATATAGAGACGGACCCTACCCAACAGTGGGCTCACAGTCTGCAAATGTCCCTGGGGTCCCACCTTCGTGACGTCGCTAAAATCCGCCCTATCCTCTCCATCCAAACTGTTACTGCATTAATAATAATAATAATGGCATTTGTTAAGCGCTTACTATGTGCAAAGCACTGTTCTAAGCGCTGGGGAGGTTACAAGGTGATCAGGTTGTCCCACGGGGGGCTCACAGTCTTAATCCCCATTTTACAGATGAGGTACCTGAGGCCCAGAGAAGTGAAGTGACTGGCCCAAAGTCACACAGCTGACAATTGGCAGAGCTGGGATTCGAACCCATGACCTCTGACTCCAAAGCCCGGGCTTGTTCCACTGAGCCACGCTGCTTCTCTACACTAATACTGTATCATTCTGTCCCGCCTACCTTACTGCATCAGCTTCCATGCTGACCTCCCAGCCTCCTGTCTCTCCCCACTCCAGTCCATATTTTCCATTCAATCGTATTTATTGAGTGCTTACTGTGTGCAGAGCACTGTACTAAGCGCTTGGGAAGTACAAGTTGGTCACATATAGAGACGGTCCCTACCCAACAGTGGGCTCACAGTCTAGAAGAGGGAAGTTGGTACAGTAAAGCACGGCCCTGGGAAACCAAAGGACCTGGGTTTTGATCCCGGCTCCGTCACTTGTCTGCTTTGTGACCTTGGGCAAGTCACTTCAATTCTCTGTGCCTCAGTTACCTCATCTGTAAAATGAGGATGAAAACTGTGTCATGGGTCATGGACTGGGTACAACCTAAACTACCTTATATTTACCCCAGTGTTCAGAACGGTGTCTGGCACATCGTAAGCACTCAACAAATACAATTTTTAAAAGAAACCTTCACGCTGTACCTCGATCTCATCTCTCTTCATTCAGTTGTATTTATTGAGCGCTTACTGTGTGCAGGACACTGTACTAAGCGCTTGCCACTGACCTCTTGCTCACTTCCTGCCTCTGGCCTGGAATTCCCTCCTTCCTCATATCCGACAGCCAATGACTTTCCCCCGCGTCAAAGCCTTATTGAATCAATCAATCGTATTTATTGAGCGCTTACTGTGTGCAGAGCACTGTACTAAGTGCTTGGGAAGTACAAGTTGGCAACATATTGAAGGCCATCTCATCCCTGACAAACCCCTCTCTTCTCCCTTTTCTTCCACTCCCTTCTGCATCACCCTGATTTCCTCCCATTAATTGCCCCACTCAGCCCCAAAGCACTTCTACCTACATTGGTAATTGCATTAATTTCTATTATTGTCTGTGTCCCCCTCTAGACTAGAAGCTTGTTGTGGGCAGGGAATATGTCTGTTATACTGTTACATTGTCCTCTCCCAAGCACTTAGTCATCATCATCATCATCAATCGTATTTATTGAGCGCTTACTGTGTGCAGTGCTCTTCACACAGTAAGTGCTCAGTAAATACGATTGACTGACTGGCACATTGTAAACTCTTAACAAAATACCATTTAATAATAATAATAATGATCAGAGAAGCAGTGTGGCTCAGTGGAAAGAGCACGGGCTTGGGAGCCAGAGGCCATGGGTTCTAATCCCAGCCCCTCCACATGTCTGCTGTGTGACCTTGGGCAAGTGACTTAACTTCTCTGAGCCTCAGTTACCTCATCTGTAAAATGGGGATTAAGACTGTGAGCCCCACGTGGGACAGCCTGGTCACCTTGTATCCCCCCAGCGCTTAGTAAGTGCTTAAAAATGCCAGTATTATTCTTTTAGACTGTGAGCCCACTGTTGGGTAGGGACCGTCTCTAGATGTTGCCAACTTGGACTTCCCAAGCGCTTAGTACAGTGCTCTGCACACAGTAAGCACTCAATAAATACGATTGATGATGATGATAATAATAATAATGGCATTTGTTAAGCACTTACTCTGTGCAAAGCACTGTTCTAAGCGCTGGGGGGGATACAAGGTGATCAGGTTGTCTCACGAGGGGCTCACAGTCTTCATCCCCATTTTACAGATGAGGTAACTGAGGCACAGAGAAGTGAAGTGACTTGCCCAAAGTCACACAGCTGACAATTGGCAGAGCCGGGATTTGAACCGATGACCTCTGACTCCCAATCCCATGGTCTTTCCATGGAGACACGCTGCTTCTCTAATGGCATTTATTAAGCGCTTACTATGTGCAAAGCACTGTTCTAAGCACTGGGGAGGTTACAAGAGAAGCAGCATGGCTCAGTGGGAAGAGCCCGGGCTTTGGAGTCAGAGGTCATGGGTTCAAATCCAGGCTCTGCCAATTGTCAGCTGTGTGACTTTGGGCAAGTCACTTAACTTCTCTGGGCCTCAGCTCCCTCATCTGTAAAATGGGGATTAAGACTGTGAGCCCCCGCGTGGGACAACCTGATCTCCTTGTAACCTCCCCAGTGCTTAGAACAGTGCTTTGCACATAGTAAGCACTTAATAAATGCTATTATTATTATTATTATTATTATTATTATTATTACAAGGTGTTCAGGTTGTCCCATGGGGGGCTCACAGTCTTAATCCCCATTTTACAGATGAGGCAACTGAGGCACAGAGAAGTTAAGTGATTTGCCCAAAGTCACACAGCTGACAAGCAGCGGAGCAGGGATTTGAACCCATGACCTCTGACTCCAAAGCCCGGGCTCTTTCCACTGAGCCACGCTGCCCCATAATAAAAAATACCATCATTATTATTTCAGTTTTTTGAGCAATCGAATCCTTCTGACTCCCAAGCCTCTGCTCCATTCACTGGGCAATGGAGTGCTTAGAACAGTGCTTGGCACATAGTAAGCACTTAACAAATACAATACAATAAAACCAATACATTTTTGTCTGTAAGACTGTTTATTCATTCATTCAATTGTATTTATTTAGTGCTTACTGTGTGCACAGCACTATACTAAGCGCTTGGGAAGTACAAGTTTATTTATTTATATTTTACTTGTACATATTCTATTTATTTCATTTTGTTAATATGTTTTGTTTTGTTGTCTGTCTCCCCCTTCTAGACTGTGAGCCCACTGTTGGGTAGGGACCGTCTCTAGATGTTGCCAACTTGGACTTCCCAAGCGCTTAGTACAGTGCTCTGCACACAGTAAGCGCTCAATAAATATGATTGATTGATTGATTGATTTCACAGATGAGGGAACTGAGGCCCAGAGAAGTTAAGTGACTTGCCCAGCGTCACACAGCTGACAAGCGACGGAGCAGGGATTTGAACCCATGACCCTTGACTCCCAAGCCCGGGCTATTTCCACCGAGCCGCGCTACATCAGGAACATATCAACCAACTTTTATTTCGTATTCTCCCAATCTCTTACAACAGTGCTCTACACACAGTAGATGCTCAATAAATATGATTGATTGACTAATTATTAGCAGCATGGGCTAGTGGAAGAGCAGGAGTCTGGAAGTCCGAAGGTCATGGGTTCTAATTCTGTCCCCTCCACTTGTCTGCTGCATGGTCTTAGGCAAGTCACTTCACTTTTCCTTTTTTTTTCATGGTATTTGTTAAGCACTATTATGTGTCAAAAACTGTTCTAAGGGCTGGAGAAGGTACAGTTAATTAAGTAATAATAATAATAATAATAATAATAATAATAATGGCATTTGTTAAGCACTTACTACGTGCAAAGCACTGTTCTAAGCACTGGGGAGGATATAATTTAGACTGTGAGCCCTTTTAGACTGTGAGCCCACTCTTTTAGACTGTGAGCCCACTGTTGGGTAGGGACCGTCTCTATATGTTGCCAACTTGTACTTCCCAAGCGCTTAGTACAGTGCTCTGCACACAGTAAGCGCTCAATAAATACGATTGATGATGATGATATAATGTGTTCAGATTGTCCCACGTGAGGCTCACATCCCCATTTTACAGATGAGGGAACTGAGGCACAGAGAAGCTAAGTGACTTGCCCAAAGTCATACAGTGGACAACTGGCGGAGCCGGGATTTGAACCTATAATAATAATAATAATAATAATAATAATAATGGCATTTGTTAAGTGCTTACTATGTGCAAAGCACTGTTCTAAGCACTGGGGAGGATACAATGGGATCAGATTGTCCCACGTGAGGCTCACATCCCCATTTTACAGATGAGGGAACTGAGGCACAGAGAAGCTAAGTGACTTGCCCAAAGTCATACAGTGGACAACTGGCGGAGCCGGGATTTGAACCTATAATAATAATAATAATAATAATAATAATAATAATAATAATGGCATTTGTTAAGCGCTTACTATGTGCAAAGCACTGTTCTAAGCACTGGGGAGGATACAATGGGATCAGATTGTCCCACGTGAGGCTCACATCCCCATTTTACAGATGAGGGAACTGAGGCACAGAGAAGCTAAGTGACTTGCCCAAAGTCATACAGCGGACAATTGGCGGAGCCGGGATTTAAACCCATAATAATAATAATAATAATAATGGCATTTGTTAAGCACTTACTATGTGCAAAGCACTGTTCTAAGCGCTGGGGAGGATACAATGTGATCAGATTGTCCCACGTGAAGCTCACATCCCCATTTTACAGATGAGGGAACTGAGGCACAGAGAAGCTAAGTGACTTGCCCAAAGTCATACAGTGGACTATTGGCGGAGCCGGGATTTGAACCCCTAATAATAATAATAATAATGGCATTTGTTAAGCGCTTACTATGTGCAAAGCACTGTTCTAAGCGCTGGGGAGGATACAATGTGATCAGATTGTCCCACGTGAAGCTCACATCCCCATTTTACAGATGAGGGAACTGAGGCACAGAGAAGCTAAGTGACTTGCCCAAAGTCATACAGTGGACTATTGGCGGAGCCGGGATTTGAACCCATAATAATAATAATAATAATGGCATTTGTTAAGCGCTTACTATGTGCAAAGCACTGTTCTAAGCACTGGGGAGGATACAATGGGATCAGATTGTCCCACGTGAGGCTCACATCCCCATTTTACAGATGAGGGAACTGAGGCACAGAGAAGCTAAGTGACTTGCCCAAAGTCATACAGTGGACAATTGGCGGAGCTGGGATTTGAACCCATGACCTCTGACTCCCAAGCCCGGGCTCCTTCCATTGAGCCACGCTGCTTCTCTAAGTCAGACACATTCCCTGTCCTGCAGGGAATCCCCGGCATGGAATCCCCATATTCCCCATTTGAGGCACAGAGAAGTGCAGTGACTTGCCAAGGTCACCCAGCAGGAAAACGATGGATCTGGGATTAGAACTCAGGCCCTCTGATTCCCAGGCCTGTGCTCTTTCCACTAGGCCATGCTGCTCATATTGCTATTATTTTCATCATTATTATTCATTCACCTATTCAGTCGTATTTATTGAGCGCTTACTGTGTGCAGAGCACTGTACTAAGCGCTTGGGAAGTACGAGTCGGCAACATCTAGAGACGGTCCCTAGCCAACAGCAGGCTCACAATCTAGAAGGGGGAGACAGACAACAAAACAAAACAGGGAGACATCATCATCCTCATCATCAATCGTATTTACTGAGCACTTACTATGTGCAGAGCACTGTACTAAGTGCTTGGGAAGTACAAATTGGCAACACAGAGACAGGGGTCAATGCTATCAAAATAGATAAATAGAATAATAATAATAATAATAATAATAATGATAATGGCATTTATTAAGCGCTTACTATGTGCAAAGCACTGTTCTAAGCGCTGGGGGGTTACAAGGTGATGAGGTTGTCCCACGTGGGGCTCACAGTCTTCATCCCCATTTTCCAGATGAGGGAACTGAGGCCCAGAGAAGTTAAGTGACTTGCCCAAAGTCACACAGCTAAGTGGCAGAGCCGGGATTCAAACCCATGACCTCTGACTCCAAAGCCCAGGCTCTTTTCCCACTGAGCCACGCTGAGATACATACACATCATTAATAAAATAGAGTACTATTCTATTTATTTTATTTGGTTAATATGGTCTGTTTTGTCGTCTGTCTCCCCCTTCTAGACTGTGAGCCCGCTGTTGGGGAGGGACTGTCTCTAGATGTTGCCGGTTGTACTTCCCAAGCGCTTAGTACAGTGCTCTGCACACAGTAAGCGCTCAATAAATACGATTGAATGATTGAGTAATAAATACGTACAAATTTACCCAAGTGCTGTGGGGAGGAGAAGAGGGTCGGGCAGAGGGAGAGAATGGGGGTGATGGGGAGGAGAGGAAGAGAGAGGAAAAGGGGGGACTCAGTCTGGGAAGACCTCCATAATCAATCAATCAATCAATCGTATTTATTGAGCGCTTACTATGTGCAGAGCACTGTACTAAGCGCTTGGGAAGTACAAATTGGCAACATATACAGACAGTCCCTACAGTGGGCTCACAGTCTAACAGTCTCACAGTCTATTTATTTTATTCTGTTAGTATGTTTGGTTTTGTTCTCCGTCTCCCCCTTCTAGACTGTGAGCCTACTGTTGGGTAGGGACCGTCTCTAGATGTTGCCAACTTGTACTTCCCAAGCGCTTAGTACAGTGCTCTGCACACAGTTAGCGCTCAATAAATACAATTGATTGATTGATTGATTGATTATATGTACCCCAGCTGTTAGAATGGTGCTTGGCACATTGTAAGCGCCTATCAAATGCCATAATAATTATTATTATTTTTATTACCACAAATAAACCAAGAGTAAGAAGGGTCTTTTGGAGTTCAACACCAAGCCTGGGCCTGAGAGCCTTGAGCATCTTGGAATAGCACAAATTTCTCCACTGGCAACCCTTTACCTCCGCCTTATTGCCCTGGGAAAGACAGCATGGGAATTTTCTGATCATAGTCATGAGGATTCCCCTCTTTCTGAACAGCTCAGAAAGTCACATGCAAGAAGCATGAAATAAGCAGCGTGGCTTAGTGGAAAAAGCCCGGGTTTGGGAGTCAGAGGTCGTGGGTTCTAATCCCACCTCTGCCATCCGTCAGCTGTGTGACCTTGGACGGGTCACTTCACTTCTCTGTGCCTCAGTTCCCTCATCTGTAAAATGGGGATGAAGACAGTGAGCCCCACGTGGGACAACCTGATTACCTTGTATCCACCCCAACGCTTAGAACAGTGCTTGGCACGTCGTAAGCGTTTAACAAATACCATCATTATTTATCATCAATCGTATTTATTGAGCACTTACTATGTGCAGAGCACCGTACTAAGCGCTTGGGAAGTACAAATTGGCAACATATAGAGACGGTCCCTACCCAACAGTGGGCTCACAGTCTGAAAGGGGGAGACAGAGAACAAAACCGCCTGGAAAGTCAGAAGATGTGGGTTCTAATCCTGGCTCTGCCACATGTCTGCTGTGTGACCTTGGGCAAGTCACTTCACTTCTCTGGGCCTCAGTTCCTTCATCTGGACAATGGGGATTGAGACTGTGAGTCCCTTGGGGGTCAAGGACTGTGCCCATCCCGATGACCTTCTATCCAGTCTAGTGCTTAGAACAGAGCTTGGTACATAATAATTATTATTATTATGGTATTTGTTAATAATAATGATGATGGTATTTGTTAAGCGCTTACTATGTGTCAACCACTGTTCTAAGTGCTGGGGTAGATATAAGGTAATCAGGCTGTCCCACGTGGGGCTTACAGTCTTCATCCCCATTTTACAGCTGAGGTAACTGAGGCATAGAGAAGTGAAGTGACTTGCCCAAAGTCACACAGCTGACAGTTGGTGGAGCCGGAATTCGAACCCGTGACCTCTGACTCCAAAGCCCAGGCTCTTTCCACTGAGCCACGCTGCTTCCCTGAAGTGGAGTGACTTGCCCAAAGTCACACAGCTGACAAGTGGCAGAGGCGGAATTAGAACCCATGACCTCTGGCTCCCAAGACCATTCTCCTTCCACTGAGCCATGTTAAGCACTTACTATGTGTCTTCTAGACTGTGAGCCCGCTGTTGGGTAGGGACCGTCTCTGTCTGTTGCCAACTTGTACTTCCCAAGCGCTTAGTACAGTGCTCTGCACACAGTAAGCGCTCAATAAATATGATTGGTTGATTGATTGATTGTTCTAAGCACTAGTAAATAATAAATAAATAAAAATGGCATTTATTAAGCGCTTACTATGTGCAAAGCACTGTTCTAAGCGCTGGGGCGGTTACAAGGTGGTCAGGTTGTCTCACAGTGGGGCTCACAGTTTTAATCCCCATTTTCCAGATGAGGGAACTGAGGCCCAGGGAAGTGAAGTGACTTGCCCAAAGTCACACAGCTGACAGTTGGCAGAGCCGGGATTTGAACCCACGACCTCTGACTCCAAAGCCTGGGCTCCTTCCACCGAGCCATGCTGCTTCTCTGCACTTAACAAATACCACAAGTATTATTATAATTGTGTGCTCTGCAATTATATAATAATAATTATCATCAATCGTCATCATCAATCGTATTTATTGAGTGCTTACTGTGTGCAGAGCACTGTACTAAGCACTTGGGAAGTACAAGCTGGCAACATATAGAGACAGTCCCTACCCAACAGTGGGCTCACAGTCTAAAAGACATTACTATATAATGTGTGCTCTGCACACAGGAAGCGCTCAATAAATATGATTGAATGAATGAATTATAAGCCAGAAGCACAGTCAGCCTAGGATTTGAGAGGGAAATTCAGTGCTGGGAAAAGTCAGAAAAAGGTTTCATAAACAAAAGCAGTGTTTTCCCGGACCCCCTTGGCTCCGTGCAAATACCAAAGTGACGTGACATTCGAACCCAGCTCACGTCCCGGGAATTTCCTGCTGTATGCTATGAGACGGCAGTCACCTGTCAATCAAGAGAAGCAGCACAGCCTAGTGAATAAAGTCCGAGCCTGGAGTCCGAAGGACCTGGCTTCTAATCCCGGCTCCACCACTCACTCAATCAATCAATCAATCAATCGTATTTATTGAGCGCTCACTGTGTGCAGAGCACTGTACTAAGCGCTTGGGAAGTACAAGTTGGCAACATATAGAGACAGTCCCTACCCAACAGCGGGCTCACAGTCTAGAAGGGGGAGACAGAGAACAAAACCAAACATATTAACCAAATAAAATAACTAGAATAAATATGTACAAATAAAATAAATCGAGTAATAAATCTGTACAAACATATATCCATATATACAGGTGCTGTGGGGAAGGGAAGGAGGCAAGACGGGGGGGATGGAGAGGGAGAGGAGGGGGCTCAGTGTGGGAAGGCCTCCTGGAGGAGGTGAGCTCTCAGTAGGGCCTTGAAGGGAGGAAGAGTGACCTTGGGCAAGTCACTTCACTTCTCCGGTCCTCAGTTACCTCATCTGTAAAATGAGGATTAAGACTGTGAGCCCCACGTGGGACAGGGACTCCGCCCAACCTGATTAGCTTGTCTCTACCCCAGTGCTTAGTACAGTGCCTGACTACTTGTTTTGTCGTCTGTCTCCCCGCTTCTAGACCGGGAGCCCGTTGTTGGGTTGGGATTGTCTCTATCCGTTGCCAAACCGGACTTCCCAAGCGCTTAGTACGGTGCTCTGCACACAGTAAGTGCTCAATAAATACGATTGAATGAATGAATCATCGATCGTATTTATTGAGCGCTTACTGTGTGCAGAGCACGGTACTAAGCGCTTGGGAAGTACAAATTGGCAACCTATAGAGACAGTCCCTACCCAACAGTGGGCTCACAGTCTAAAAGTCCCTTCAAGGCCCTGCTGAGAGCTCACCTCCTCCAGGAGGCCTTCCCAGACTGAGCCCCTTCTTTCCTCTCCCCCTCGTCCCCCTCTCCATCCCCCCCCGTCTTACCTCCTTCCCTTCCCCACAGCACCTGTATATATGTATATATGGTTGTACATATTTATTACTCTATTTATTTATTTATTTATTTATTTTACTTGTACATTTCTATCCTACTTATTTTATTTTGTTGGTATGTTTGGTCCTGTTCTCTGTCTCCCCCTTTTAGACTGTGAGCCCACTGTTGGGTAGGGACTGTCTCTATGTGATGCCAATTTGTACTTCCCAAGCGCTTAGTACAGTGCTCTGCACATAGTAAGCGCTCAATAAATACGATTGATTGATTGATTGATTAAAAGGGGGAGACAGAGAACAAAACCAAACATACTAACAAAATAAAATAAATAGAATAGATATGTACAAGTAAAATAAATAAATAAATAGAGTAATGAATATGTACAAACATATATACATATGAATGAATGAATGAATGAATGAATGAATGATCGAATAAACGCTTAAGAAATGCCATTAAAAGAAATGATTATCCAGTTTTCAAGATGTTCTGAAAGCCGGCCCCTCCCTGACATGGCCTGTTAGCCCCCAAGGCCTGGCTTCTGCTCTGGCTACTTCCCCTCATCAGTACAAGACTAGACTGTGAGCCCACTGTTGGGTAGGGACCGTTTCTATATGTTGCCAACTTGGACTTCCCAAGCGCTTAGTACAGTGCTCTGCACACAGTGAGCGCTCAATAAATACGATGGAATGAATGAATGAATAAATGAAGTAAGCGCTCAATAAATACGATTGACTGAATTCTAAGAGAAGCAGCGTGGCTCAATGGAAGGAGCCCGGGCTTAGGAGTCAGAGGTCATGGGTTCAAATCCCTGCTCTGCCAAATGTCAGCTGTGTGACTTTGGGCAAGTCACTTCACTGCTCTGGGCCTCAGTTCCCTCATCTGTAAAATGGGGATTAAGACTGTGAGCCCCCCGTGGGACAACCTGATCACCGTGTGTCTCCCCCAGCGCTTAGAACAGTGCTTGGCCCATAGTAAGTGCATAACAAATATCATCATTATTATTATTATTATTATTACTAAGAGAAGCAGCGTGGCTCAATGGAAAGAGCCCGGGCTTAGGAGTCAGAGGTCATGGGTTCAAATCCCGGCTCCGCCAATTGTCAACTGTGTGACCTCGGGCAAGTCACTTCACTTCTCTGGGCCTCAGTTCCCTCATCTGTAAAATGGGGATTAAGACTGTAAGCCCCCCGTGGGACAACCTGATCACCGTGTATCTCCCCCAGCGCTTAGAACAGTGCTTGGCCCATAGTAAGTGCATAGCAAATACTATTATTATTATTATTATTATTATTATTATTATTATTATTATTATTATCATTATCATTATTATTATTACTAAGAGAAGCAGCGTGGCTCAATGGAAAGAGCCCGGGCTTAGGAGTCAGAGGTCATGGGTTCAAATCCCAGCTCTGCCACTTGTCAGCTATATGACTTGGGGCAAGTCACTTCACTTCTCTGGGCCTCAGATCCCTCATCTGTAAAATGGGGATGAAGACTGTGAACCCTCTGTGGGACAACCTGATCACCTTGTATCCTCCCCAGTGCTTAGAACAGTGCTTGGCCCATAGTAAGTGCATAACAAATACTGTTATTATTATTATTATTATTACTAAGAGAAGCAGCATGGCTCAATGGAAAGAGCCCGGGCTTAGGAGTCAGAGGTCATGGGTTCAAATCCCAGCTCCGCCGCTTGTCAGCTATATGACTTGGGGCAAGTCACTTCACTTCGCTGGGCCTCAGTTCCCTCATCTGTAAAATGGGGATGAAGACTCTGTGAGCCCCCCGTGGGACAACCTGATCACCTTGGATCCTCCCCAGTGCTTAGAACAGTGCTTTGCACATAGTAAGTGCTTAACAAATGCTATTATTATTATTACTAATAATAATAATAGCTGTGGTACTTGTTAGGCACTTAGCATGTCTTAGAACAGTGCTTTACACATAGTAAGTGCTTAACAAATGCTATTATTATTATTATTACTAATAATAATAATAGCTGTGGTACTTGTTAGGCACTTACCATGTCTTAGAACAGTGCTTTGCACATAGTAAGTGCTTAACAAATGCTATTATTATTATTACTACTAATAATAATAGCTGTGGTACTTGTTAGGCACTTACCATGTCTTAGAACAGTGCTTTGCACATAGTAAGTGCTTAACAAATGCTATTTATTATTATTACTACTAATAATAATAGCCGTGGTACTTGTTAGGCACTTACCATATCCTAGGCACTATAATAATAATAATAATGGACCGTGAGCCCCACATGGGACAATCTGATCACCTTGTATCCTCCCCAGTGCTTAAAACAGTGCTTTGCACATAGTAAGCACTTAACCAATGCCATCGTTATTATTATTATTATTATTATTACAAGTCGGTAACATATGGAGACGGTCCCTACCCAATAATGGGCTCACGGTCTAGAAGAGGGAGACAGACAACAAAACAAAACATGTCCAATTCTGCTTTCAGTTCACCATTGAGCCTTGGTGCTGCCCACTTAGCTTCCGTGTCTCTCGCTCTCTGATCGTGCCCGGCCTCAGATGCTGACACCCCCGCCCCTTACTGGGAGCTTGATAATAATAATAATAATAATAATAATGGCATTTATTAAGCGCTTACTATGTGCAAAGCACTGTTCTAAGTGCTGGGGAGGTTACAAGATGATCAGGTTGTCCCACGGGGGGCTCACAGCCTTCATCCCCAGATGAGGGAACTGAGGCCCAGAGAATAATAATAACAATAATAATAGCATTTATTCATTCATTCTTTCAATCAATCAATCATATTTATTGAGCGCTTACTGTGTGCAGAGCACTGGACTAAGCGCTTGGGAAGTACAAGTTGGCAACACATAGAGACGGTCCCTACCCAACAGTGGGGCTCACAGTCTAGAAGGGGGAGACAGCGAACAAAACAAACATATTAACAAAAGAATAAATAGAATAAATATGTACAAATAAAATAGAGTAATAAATCTGAAAATAGAGTAATAAATCCGTACAAACATATATACATCTATACAGGTGCTGTGGGGAGGGGAAGGAGGTACGGCGGGGGGTTTGTACAGATTTATTACTCCATTTATTTATTTATTTTACTTGTACATATCTATTCTATTTATTTTGTTAGTATGTTTGGTTTTGTTCTCTGTCTCCCCCTTTTAGACTGCGAGCCCACTGTTGGGTAGGGACTGTCTCTAGATGTTGCCAACTTGGACTTCCCAAGCGCTTAGTCCAGTGCTCTGCACACAGTAAGCGCTCAATAAATACGATTGATTGATTGATTGATTGATTAAAGCTTCAAATACGACAACTGCATTTTCCACAGTTGGGTCGGGCCAGAGGCGTGGTGACACACAAGTCACTTGGGACGGTCTAAAATAAGCATCACACGCTCTCAAGTCTCGCTCACACATTTTGTGGTTAACACGAGAGCCTTTCCTCTCCCCCGGCTAATGGACCTCTTCCTCATGTCTGTCTCCCCCATGAGAGTGGAATCTCCTCAAGGGCAGGGAACGTGTCACTTGTGTCTGCGGCGCTTCCCCACAAGCGCTCAGTATGGTGCGTCCTACCGGCTGGGCGCTCAATAAATACCAGTCCAACTTGTACTTCCCAAGCGCTTAGTACAGTGCTCAGCACACAGTAAGCGCTCAATAAATACCATTGAATGAATGAATAAGAGGCCTTAAACTGTCCCTTAAACTGAGTGTGAACAGCTCCCCAGTGTCTGGGAGATGCATTTGTGAGACAGATTGTTTTAGTGTACCCTCCCTCCGAAATAAAAAGTGCTGTGGCGCTGAGGGAGGGGTGAATAATGGGCGCAAAGTCCAACTGCAAGGGCGATGAAGATGGGAGTGAGAGAAGCAGCGTGGTTCAGCGGAAAGAGCCCGGGCTTCGAAGTCAGAGGTCACGGGTTCAAATCCCAGCTCCGCCAATTGTCAGCTGGGTGACTTGGGGCAAGTCACTTCACTTCTCTGGGCCTCGGTGATCTCATCTGGAAAATGGGGATTAAGACTGTGAGCCCTCCGTGGGACAACTTGATCACATTGTAACCTCCCCAGCGCTTAGAACAGTGCTTTGCACATAGTAAGCGCTTAATAAATGCCATTATTATTATTATTAAGAGGAGATGAGGGTTTAGTCAGAGAAGACCTCTCAGAGGAGATGTGCCTTCAGTGAGGCTTTATTAGGTTCCCCTGTCCTTCGTACAGAATATGCTCAGAGAAGTAGCATGGCTCAGTGGAAAGAGCCCAGGCTTTGGAGTCAGAGGTCACGGGTTCAAATCCTGGCTCCGCCAAGTGTCAGCTGTGTGACTTGGGGGAAGTCACTTCACTTCTCTGGGCCTCAGTTCCCTCATCTGGAAAATGGGGATTAAGACTGTGAGCCCCCCGTGGGGCAACTTGATCACCTTGTAACCTCCCTAGCGCTTAGAACAGTGCTTTGCACATAGTAAGCACTTAATAAATGCCATTATTATTATTACCAGTCCTCCTCCTCTTCCTGCTCATTCATTCATTCATTCATTCAAGCACCAGTCCTCCTCCTCATCCTGCTCATTCTTTCATTCAATCGTATTTATTGAGCGCTTACTGTGTGCCGAGCACTGGACTAAGCGCTTGAGAAGTCCAAGGTGGCAACATATAGAGACGGTCCCTACCTGACAGCGGGCTCACAGTCTAGAAGGGGGAGACGGACAACAAAACAAAACATATTAACAAAAATAAAATATATAGAATAGTAAATATGTACAAGTAAAATAAATAGAGTAATAAAGAAGCAGTCGTGGCTCAGTGGAAAGAGCACGGGCTTTGGAGTCAGAGGTCATGGGTTCGAATCCCAACTCCACCACGTCTGCTGTGTGATCTTGGGCAAGTAACTTAACTTCTCTGGGCCTCAGTTACCTCATCTGTAAAATGGGGATTAAGACTGTGAGCCCCATGTGGGACAACCTGATCAGCCTGTATCCTCCCCAGCGCTTAGAACAGTGCTTTGCCCATAGTAAGCGCTTAACAAATGCTTATTATTATTATTATTATTATTATTATTATTAAATCTGTCCAGACCTGCAGCATGACTTGCAGTTGGGATAAGAATGAAGAAAGCGATGCTGCCCCGTCTCTCCCCCACCCCCCAAAAAAGTCACCGATTCCAACATTCCTTGTAATGATAACTCCCCTTAAATAACCTCTCAGGGTTCAGTAGTTTTCTTAAAAAAAATGGTATTTGTTCAGTCAGTCATTTTTTATTGAGCGTTTACTGTGTGCAGAGCACTGTTCTCAGTGCTTTGCCCACAGTCACACAGCTGATAATTGGCGGAGCGGGATTTGAACCCATGACCTCTGACTCCAAAGCCCGGGCTCTTTTCCACTGAGCCGCGCTGCTTCTCTACTGAAAGAGGGAATTAGCCTGGTCTAGGGGAAAGATCCCGGGCCTGGGAATCAGAGGACGTGGGTACCAATCCCGGCTCTGCCTCTTGTCCGCTGGGTGACCTTGGGCAACTCATTTCATTTCTCCGGGTCTCGGTTACCTCATCTGTAAAATGGGGATTAAGACGGTGAGCCCTAAGTGCTCATCGAGTCGGGACTCTCCAGACTCGCCACGCTCGGTGCCCACGTCCCCAAGTGGAAAAAGTGAATCACCCCGCACTGCTCACCCATCGCAGACAGGCTGAAACGGGGCCGACACTTTTTTTGGTGACAAATCCTGAGTCGTACTAATCATCATCATCATCAATCCTATTTATTGAGCGCTTACTATGTGCAGAGCACTGTACTAAGCGCTTGGGAAGTACAAATTGGCAACATATAGAGACAGTCCCTACCCAACAGTGCTGCCGGTCTTTCACAAGCAAGAGAAGAGCGGAGAGGCAGTGTGGCTCAATCAATCAATCAATCAATCAATCGCATTTATTGAGCGCTTACTATGTGCAGAGCACTGTACTAAGCGCTTAGGAAGTACAAATTGGCAACATATAGAGACAGTCCCTACCCAACAGTGGGCTCACAGTCTAAAAGGGGGAGACAGAGAACAAAACCAAACATATTAACAAAATAAAATAAATAGGGATGAAGCCTGGGAGCCCCCGAGGGACAACCTGATCACCTTGTGACCTCCCCAGCGCCTAGAACAGCGCTTTGCACATGGTAGGCGCTTAACAAATGCCATTATTACTATTAGGTGCTCAATACAGCCTATCTACATACTGACTGAAAGAAGGCCCCCCAGGAGCAAGAGCCCTTCTAGGGGTCCCCTTCTAGACTGTGAGCCCGCTGTTGGGTAGGGACCGTCTCTAGATGTTGCCAACTTGGACTTCCCAAGTGCTTAGTACACAGTAAGCGCTCACTGTATATATGTTTGTCCGTATTTATTACTCTATTTAGAGAAGGGAAGTGACTTGCCCAAGGTCACCCAGCTGACAAGTGGTGGAGCCGGGATTTGAACCCATGACCTCTGACTCCAAAGCCCGGGCTCTTTCCACTTTGCCACGCTGCTTCTCCTAAGCTTAGTACACAGTAAGCACTCAGTGGAGAGTGCACGGGCTTTGGAGTCAGAGGTCAGGGGTTCAAATCCCGGCTCTGCCGATTGTCAGCTGTATGACTTTGGGCAAGTCACTTCACTTCTCTGGGCCTCAGTTCCCTCATCTGTAAAATGGGGATTGACTGTGAGCCCCACGTGGGACAACCTGATCACTTTGTATCCCCCCAATGCTTAGAACAGTGCTTTGCACATAGTAAGCGCTTAACAAATACCATCATATATGTTTGTATGTATTTATTACTCTATTTTATTTGTACATATTTATTCTGTTTATTTTATTTTGTTAATATGCTTTTTTAATGGCATTTATTAAGCGCTTACTATGTGCAAAGCACTGTTCTAAGCACTGGGGAGGTTACAAGGTGATCAGCTTGTCCCACGGGGGGCTCACAATCTTAATCCCCCTTTTACAGATGAGGTAACTGAGGCCCAGAGAAGTGAAGTGACTTGCCCAAGGTCACGCAGCTGACAAGTGGTGGAGCCGGGATTTGAACCCATGACCTCTGACTCCAAAGCCCAGGCTCTTTCCACTATGCCACGCTGCTTCTCCTAAGCTTAGTACACAGTAAGCACTCACTGCATATATGTTTGTACGTATTTATTACTCTATTTTATTTGTACATGTTTATTCTATTTATTTTATTTTAATATGTTTTTTTAATGGCATTTATTAAGCGCTTACTATGTGCAAAGCACTGTTCTAAGCGCTGGGGAGGTTACAAGGTGATCAGGTTGTCCCACGGGGGGCTCACCATCTCAATCGCCATTTTACAGATGAGGTAACTGAGGCCCAGAGAAGTGAAGTGACTTGCCCAAAGTCACACAGCTGACAATTGGCAGAGTGGGGATTTGAACCCATGACCTCTGACTCCAAAGCCCGGGCTCTTTTCCACTGAGCCACGCTGCTTCTCAACACCATGCTGTTCTGTCCTGTCGTCTGTCTCCCCCTTCTCGACTGTGAGCCCGCTGTTGGGTAGGGACCGTCTCTATATGTTGCCAACTTGTACTTCCCAAGCGCTTAGTCCAGTGCTCTGCACACAGTAAGCGCTCAATAAATACGATTGAATGAAAGAATGAATCTTCCCACCCAAACACTGTCCTGCCCCTGAGCAGGACCTGAGCAAAGCCCAGTGGGGGGATTCACTGAACAACCCAACCTCGAGAAAGGACTCTTGCCGCCTCTTTCTTTTCTCCATTTCCCTAGGGAAAGAAAGACTCACTCTCCCCCCTGCCTTTAAAGCCTTATTCATTCATTCAATCGTATTTATTGAGCGCTTACTGTGTGCAGAGCACTGTACTAAGTGCTTGGGAAGTACAAGTTGGTAACATATAGAGATGGTCCCTACCCAACTGGACGCCCATCTCCTCCCAGAGGCCTTCCTTGACTAAACTCTCATTTCCTCTTTTCCCACTCCCTCTTTTGTGTCACCCTTGACCTTGGATCTGCTCCCTTCTTTCACCCCTCCCTCAGCCACACAGCTCTTATCAATCAATCAATCGATCGTATTTATTGAGCGCTTACTGTGTGCAAAGCACTGGACTAAGCGCTTGGGAAGTACAAGTTGGCCACATATAGAGATGGTCCCTACCCAACAGTGGGCTCACAGTCTAGAAGGGGGAGACAGACAACAGAACCAAGCATATTAACAAAATAAAATAAATAGACTAGATATGTACAAGTAAAATAAATAAATAAATAAATAAATAAATAAATAAATAGAGTAATAAATATGTATAAACATATATACATATATACAGGTGCTGTGGGGAAGGGAAGGAGGTAAGACGGGGTATGTCATTCATTCATTCATTCAATCGTATTTATTGAGCGCTTACTGTGTGCAGAGCACTGGACTAAGCGCTTGGGAAGTACAAGTTGGCCACTTATAGAGACGGTCCCTACCCAACAGTGGGCTCGCAGTCTAGGAGGGGGAGACAGAGAACAAAACCAAACATATTAACAAAATAAAATAAATAGAATAGATATGTACAAGTAAAATAAATAAATAGAGTAATAAATATGTACAAACATATATACATATATACAGTTGCTGTGGGGAAGGGAAGGAGGTAAGACGAGGTATGTCATTCATTCATTCATTCAATCGTATTTATTGAGCGCTTACTGTGTGCGGAGCACTGGACTAAGCGCTTGGGAAGTACAAGTTGGCCACATATAGAGACGGTCCCTACCCAACAGTGGGCTCACAGTCTAGAAGGGGGAGACAGAGAACAAAACCAAACATATTAACAAAATAAAATAAATAGAATAGATATGTACAAGTAAAATAAATAAATAGAGTAATAAATATGTACAAACATATATACATATATACAGGTGCTGTGGGGAAGGGAAGGAGGTAAGATGGGGTATGTCATTCATTCATTCATTCAATCGTATTTATTGAGCGCTTACTGTGTGCAGAGCACTGTACTAAGTGCTTGGGAAGTACAAGTTGGCAACATACAGAGACGGTCCCTACCCAACAGTGGGCTCACAGTCTAGCAGGGGGAGACAGAGAACAAAACAAAACATATTAACAAAATAGAATAAATATGTACAAATAAAATAGAGTAATAAACATGTACAAACATATATACATAGTGGCTTAGTGGAAAGAGCACGAGCTTTGGAGTCAGAGGTCATGGGTTCGAATCCCTGCTCCATCAATTGTCAGCTGTGTGACTTTGAGCAAGTCACTTAACTTCTCTGAGCCTCAGTTACCTCATCTGTAAAATGGGGATTACGACTGTGAGCCCCCCGTGGGACCACCTGATCACCTTGTATCCCCCCCAGCGCTTAGAACAGTGCTTTGCACATAGTAAGCGCTTAACAAATGCCAGCATTATTATCTGTCATTTCATCAATTGTATTTATTGAGCACTTACTATGTGCAGAGCACTGTACTAAGCGCTTGGGAAGTACAAGTTGGCAACCTATGTGTCAAGCACTGTTCTAAGCGCTGGTGTAGATACAACGTAATCAGGTTGGACACAGTCCTTGCCTCACATAATAATAATAATAATGGCATTTGTTAAACGTTTACTAGGTGCAAAGCACTGTTCTAAGCGCTGGGGAGGACACAAGGCAATCAGGTTGTCCCATGTGGGACTCACAGTCTTCATCCCCATTTTACAGATGAGGGAACCAAAGCACAGAGAAGTGAAGTGACTTCCCAAAGTCACACAGCTGACAATTGGCGGAGCCGGGATTCGAACCTGCGACCTCTGACTCCAAAGCCCGGGCTCTTTCCGCTGAGCCACGCTGCTTCTTGCAGTCTCCATCCCCATTATACAGATGGGGTAACTGAGGCCCAGAGAAGTGAAGTGACTTGCCCAAGGTCACACAACATACAAGTGGATTAGAATCCAGGTCCTTCTGACCCCGAGGCTTGAGCGTGGCTCAGTGGAAAGAGCCCGGGCTTTTTAGTCAGAGGTTGTGGGTTCAAATCCTGACTCCACCAATTGTCAGCTGTGTGACTTTGGGCAAGTCACTTCACTTCTCTGGGCCTCAGTTACCTTATCTGGAAAATGGGGATTAAGACTGTGAGCCCCACGAGGGACAACCTGATCATCTTGTAACCTCCCCAGCGCTTAGAACAGTGCTTTGCCCATAGTAAGCGCTTAATAAATGCCATTATTATTATTATTATTATAGGCCATGCTGCTTTGTTATGGGCAGGGAATGTGTCTACCAGTTCTGTTGCATTGTGCTCTCCCAAATGTTTAGTACAGTGCCACGCACATAGTAAGTGCAAAATAAATATTAAGAGAAGCAGCATGGCTCACTGGAAAAGAGCCCGGGCTTTGGAGTCAGAGGTCATGGGTTCAAACCCCAGCTCCGCCAATCGTCAGCTGTGTGACTTTGGGCAAGTCACTTCACTTCTCTGGGCCTCAGTGACCTCATCTGTAAAATGGGGATTAAGACTGTGAGCCCCCATGGGACAACCTGATCACCTTGTAACCTCCCCAGCGGTTAGAACAGCGCTTTGCACATAGTAAGCGCATAATAAATGCCATCATCTCCCAGAGGTCTGGGGTTCCTCCCTAAGACTACACACGAACGGCCATAAACCCTGCCAGCGACAATCCATCCATCGTATTTATTGAGCGCTTACTGTGTGCAGAGCACTGTACTAAGCGCTTCCCCTCTTCCCCTCGTCTCCCTCTCCATGCCCCCCCATCTTATCTCCTTCACTTCCCCACAGCACCTGTATATATGGATATATGTTTGTACATATTTATTACTCTATTTATTTATTTTACTTGTACATATCCATTCTATTTATTTTATTTTGTCAGTATGTTTGGTTTTGTTCTCTGTCTCCCCCTTTTAGACTGTGAGCCCACTGTTGGGTAGGGACTGTCTCTATATGTTGCCAACTTGTACTTCCCAAGCGCTTAGTACAGTGCTCTGCACACAGTAAGCACTTAATAAATCCGATGGATGATGATGATGAATAAGCTCCCACACTCCCACACCGTCTCCACTGACCGGATCCCCCCGTCTGGACGAACCAGAAAATTTTGGCCTCAACAAAATCGAGCTTGGCCACCCAATCTGTGGGCCTGTTAGGGGTTCTGTTAGTCCTGCTGGTAGGGCCCAGCCTCTATTTCGTGGTCAAGTGGATCGGACGAAAGAAAAGACAAGGAAACATATTGATCTCCTACCGAGCGGAGAGAAGAGCTGCCACCAAAAGCCACAAAAATTGACTCAACCATCCCGCCAACCCCGAAGGAGGAGAGCCTCTCCCCGTCCGGTTGGCCTACGAACAGATCGTATGAGCAGCAGCGTGACAGGCATATAGCTATAATTCTATTTATTCTGACAGACAGACAACAAAACAGAACACGGAGATGGGTGTCAAAATCGTCAGAACAAATAGAATTATAGCTACGTGCGCATCATCAACAAAATAAATAGAATAGTAAATTTGTACAAGATTAAACAGTCCCTAACCCACAAGGGGCTCACAGTCTGAGAGAGAGAGAGAGAGCGAGCAGGGAGAGGATCCCTGTTTTACAGACAAGAAAACCAAGACCCAGAGTCACGAAGTACTTCTTATCAATCAATCAATCATATTTGATTGAATGATAATGAATCATTCATTCATTCAATCGTATTTATTAAGCGCTTACTGTGTGCAGAGCACTGGACTAAGCTCTTGGGAAGGACAAGTTGGCCACATATAGAGACGGTCCCTACCCAACAGTGGGCTCGCAGTCTAGAAGGGGGAGACAATCAATTGATTGATGGACAAGCTAGTCTATTTATTTATTTATTTTATTTGTACATATTCATTCTATTTATTTCATTTTGCTAATATGTTTTGTTCTCTGTCTCCCCCTTCTAGACTGTGAGCCTGCTGTTGGGTAGGGACCGTCTCTAGATGTTGCCGACTTGGACTTCCCAAGCGCTTAGTACAGGGCTCTGCACACAGTAAGTGCTCAATAAATAGGATTGAATGAATGAAAGACGTGGATTCTAATCTCAGCTCCGCCACTTGTCTGCTGTGTGACCTTGGGCAAGCCGCTTAACTTCTCTGTACCTCAGTCACCTCAGCTGTAAAACGGGGATTAAAAATGTGAGCCCCACGTGGGACAACCTGTTCTACCCCAGCGCTTAGAACGGTGCTCGGGATATAGTAAGCACTTAATAAATACCATCGTCATTATTATCATTCATACATTCAACTGTATTTACTGAGCGCTTATTGAGTGCAGAGCATTGTACTAAGCGCTTGGGAGAGTACAATACAGGAGTATTGTACCCATTGCCACCCCTCTTCCCACTCTTCCCACCTAGACTGAGCCCCTTCCTTCCTCTCCCCCTCGTCCCCCTCTCCATCCCCCCATCTTACCTCCTCCCCTTCCCCACAGCACCTGTATATATGTTTATATGTTTGTACATATTTATTACTCTATTTATTTATTTATTTATCTTACTTGTACATATCTATTCTATTTATTTTATTTTGTTAGTATGTTTTGTTTTGTTCTCTGTCTCCCCCTTCTAGACTGTGAGCCCACTGTTGGGTAGGGACTGTCTCTCTATGTTGCCAACTTGTACTTCCCAAGCGCTTAGTACAGTGCTCTGCACACAGTAAGCGCTCAATAAATACAATTGATTGATTGATTGATTGAGTAAAAAGACACATTCCCTGCCCACAATGAGCTTACAGTCTAGCAGGGGAGACAGACATTAATATAACTAAATAAATTATATTTAATATATGTCCATGTCGACAGACATGGATGTAAGTGCTGTGAAGCTCGACTCAAACTTGGGTGGCCTCAAGACTGGGGAACTGGCTGAAAAGGAGACAGCCGGATGTTCCTGAAGGAAACAATATTCTGAAGACAATAAAAGGCTGGGGAAAGGAGGAAATCCATCCGTTTGAACAAAAAAACAGTCGGACAAGATGCTACAAAGCAGGGGAAGGAAGGCCCCAGGAGGTGGAAGCCAAGGCTGATGAATACCGAGCTCAGTTCTAAAATTTCACCTTTTTTTGTCTGACTGGACCCTGCCTCTCCATCCCTTCTAATGGCAACGAACAGGACTGAAGGGTGAAAGGCGACAAGGAGGTGAAGAAATGAAGGTCGGGAGTCACCCTCAAACAGAACACCGGGCCCTCAAGAGCCGGGGGTTTCTTGTTCTTTGAAAACCCTCTGATAATAATAATAATAATAATAATAATAATAGTATTTGTTAAGAGCTTACTATGTGCAAAGCACTGTTATAAACGCTGCGGGGGATACAAGGTGATCAGGTTGTCCCAAGTGGGTCTCACAGTCTTAAAGCCCACTGTTGGGTAGGAACTGTCTCTAGATGTTGCCAACTTGTACTTCCCAAGTGCTTAGTACAGTGCTCTGCACACATTAAGTGCTCAATAAATACGATTGATTGATTGATTGACTAATCCCCGTTTTCCAGATGAGGTAACTGAGGCACAGAGAATCAATCAATCAATTGTATTTATTGAGCGCTTACTGTGTGCAGAGCACTGTACTAAGCGCTTGGGAAGTCCAAGTTGGCAACATATAGAGACGGTCCCTACCCAACAGTGGGCTCACAGCCTAAGAGGGGGAGACAGAGAACAAAACCAAACATACAAACTGTTGGGTAGGGACCGCCTCTATATGTTGCCATCTTGGACTTCCCAAGCGCTTAGTACAGTGCTCTGCACACAGAAAGCGCTCAATAAATACAATTGAATGAACGAATAAATGAATACTAAGTAAGCGCTCAATAAATACGATTGAATGAATGAATACTAAGCGCTCGGAAGAGGGCACAGCAACAGAGTTCGTGGACATGTTCCCTGCCCACAAGGAGCTGAGTCTAGAGAGGGAGATGAACGTTAGCGTGGCTCAGTGGAAAGAGCCCAGGCTTTGGAGTCGGAGGTCATGGGTTCAAATCCCGGCTCCGCCAGTTGTCAGCTGTGTGACTTTGGGCAAATCACTTCACTTCTCTGGGCCTCAGTTCCCTCATCTGTAAAATGGGGATTAAAACTGTGAGCCCCACGTGGGACAACCTGATCACCTTGTATCCTCCCAGCGCTTAGAACAGTGCTTTGCACATAGTAAGCGCTTAACAAATACCAGCATTATTATTATATGTACAAGTAAAATAAATAGAGTAATAAATCTGTACAAACATATATACATATAAACAGGTGCTGTGGGGAAGGGAAGGAGGTAAGATGAGGGGATGGAGAGGAAGGAGGGGGCTCAATCTGGGAAGGCCTCCTGGAGGAGGTGAGCTCTCAGTAGGGCCTTGAAGGGAGGAGAAAAAGTGAAGTGACTTGCCCAAGGCCATACAGCGGACAAGTGGTGGAGCCGGGATTAGACTCTATTGATTCTCAGCCCCATGCTCTATCCACTAAGCCACACTGCTTCCCAAGACTCAGGAGGAGGGCAGAGAGGAGGGAAGCGAGCAAGCATGGCAACGCTTTTCTAGGAGGAAAACGACATTTTAATCCCTAAATCCACTTTGTCTTCACTCAGTCCCTCCCATCCATTTTCAAGGACAGGGTAAAAGTAATCTGGCGCTGCCGTGGGAAGGCCCCAGGCAGGCCTGGAGTCTTTGTCCCATCGCCTCTTTCCAAGAGCAGGATCCACCCTTGGAGGGGCCGGAGACAGACGGGAAATCCACGGGCTGAGAAAGGGCAGGAGATTTCACAACCACCTGATGACTAGAGTCTCCGGGTAAGATGAGCGACGTGTGAAAAAGAAACTGCAGAAACCCGCTGCTCCGGACAGTTCTTCCAACCCTCTCCATTGGCTCTCTTCTTGCCCATCCACCCCCGCCCCACAAAAAAAAGGAAAATCATCACTTCCTGATTCGCGATCTGGAAAATCCCAGCCATCCTGCGAGATGTCTTGTTCCTGTTTGGGTGACTAGGCTTCCCCGGAGGCTGAACGAAGAGCGTCACTCCTTTCGAGCCTGGTTCCGCTCTTAACCAACATGAGAGACGATTCCGGGACATCACTCGGACGTTGACTGCCTCATTCATTCATTCATTCAATCGTATTTATTGAGCGCTTACTGTGTGCAGAGCACTGGACTAAGCGCTTGGGAAGTCCAAGTTGGCAACATAGAGAGACGGTCCCTACTCAACAGTGGGCTCACAGTCTAGATGGGGGAGACAGAGAACAAAACCAAATATATTAACAAAATAAAATAAATAGAATAAATATGTACAAATAAAATAAATAAATAGAGTAATAAATACGTACAAACGTACATACATATAGACAGGTGCTGTGGGGAAGGGAAGGAGGTAAGCCTCAGTTCACTTTCTGTATTGCAAGCTCCTCTGCGGATGGGGGATTCATCCATTCATTCACTCAGTGGTATTTATTGAGTACTTCCCGGGTGCAGAACACTGTACTAAGCACTTGGGAGAGTGCAATATAACAATAGACAGGCGCATTCCCTGCCCACAGTGAGCTTACGGCTTAGAGGGAGAGACAGACATTAATATAAATAAACAAATTACGGATACGTACATACTGTTGTGGGGCTGGGAGGAGAGATGAGTAAAGGGAGCTACTCAGGGTGGTGCAGTAGTCTCGAGGGGAGCTCTCCCAAGTGCTTAGTACAGTGCTTTGCACACAGTAAGCGTTCAATAAATACCATTGAATGAATGAATGATAATAATATTATCAGTCTTCCAGACTGTGAGCCCACTGTTGGGTAGGGACCGTCTCTATATAGTGCCAGCTTGTACTTCCCAAGCGCTTAGTACAGTAAGCGCTCAATAAATACGATTGAATGAATGAATGAATGGCATTTGCTAAGCACTTACTATGTGCAAAGCACTGTTCCAAGCGCTGGGGGGGATAAAAGGTGATCAGGTTTTCCCACGGGGGGACTCACAGTCATAATCCCCATTTTACAGATGAGGGAACTGAGGCACAGAGAAGTTAAGTGAGGGGAGCTTACAGTCTACAGGAGAGCTTAGAGTCTAGCAGAGAGCTTATAATCTTAATAATAAGAATAATTATGGTATTTGTTAAGCGCTTATTATGTGCCAGGCACTGTACTAAGCGCTGGGGTGGATACAAGCCAATGGGGTTGGACACAGCTCCTGTCCCATATAGGGCTCACCGTCTTATCCATTCATTCATTCAATCGTATTTATTGAGCACTTACTGTGTGCAGAGCACTGTACTAAGCGCTTGGGAAGTACAAGTTGGCAACATCTAGAGACGGTCCCTACCCAACAGTGGGCTCACAGTCTTACTCCCCATTTTACAGATGAGGTAATTGGGGTCGAGAGAAGTGAAGTGACTTGCCCAAGGTCACCCAGCAGACAGGTGGTGGAGCCGGGATTAGGACACAAGACACAAGACTCCCAGGTGGGTGGTCGTGCTGCTTCTCAGCTTAGTGCAGTCTTAATAACAATAATAATAATGGTGGCATTTATTAAGTGCTTACTATGTGCAAAGCACTGTTCTAAGCACTGGGGAGGTTACCAGGTGATCAGGTTGTCCCATGGGGGGCTCACAGTCTTCATCTCCATTTTACAGATGAGGTAACTGAGGCCCAGAGAATTCATTCATTCATTCATTCATTCATTCATTCAATCGTATTTATTGAGCACTTTCTGTGTGCCGAGCACTGTACTAAGCGCTTGGGAAGTACAAGTTGGCGACATATGGAGACGGTCCCTACCCAACAGTGGGCTCACAGTCTAGAAGGGGGAGACAGGGAACAAAACCAAACATATTAACAAAATAAAATAAATAGAATAAATATGTCCAAATAAAATAAATAAATAAATAGAGTAATAAATGCATACAAACATATATACAGGTGCTGTGGGGAGGGGAAGGAGGTAAGGCGGGGGGGATGGGGAGGGGGAGGAGGGAGAGAGGAAGGCAGTCAGAGAAGTGAAGTGACTTGCCCAAAGTCACCCAGCTGACAATTGGTGGAGCCGGGATTTGAACCCATGACCCCTGACTCCAAATCCCGGGCTCTTTCCACTGAGCTACGCTACTTCTCTCGAGCTTACAGTCATGAGGGGAGCTTTCGGGACTCGAGGAGGGTTTACCGCCAAGAGAGGCACTTACAGTCTAGAGGAATAAGAGACAATGATGCAAAAGCGGAAACGGCATCAGGGGTTGCAAACATCAAACCAAACTGCACAACATTCCTCTCAATCAATCAATCAATCAATCAATTGTATTTATTGAGCGCTTACTGTGTGCAGAGCACTGTACTAATCACTTGGGAAGTACAAGTTGGTAACGTATAGAGACAGTCCCTACCCAACAGTGGGCTCACAGTCTAGAAGGGGGGAGACAGACAACAAAACCAAACATACTAACAAAATAAAATAAATAGAATAGATAGGTACAAGTAAAATAAATAGAGTAATAAATATGTACAAGCATATGTACATATATACAGGTGCTGTGGGGAAGGG
Source organism: Tachyglossus aculeatus (assembly GCF_015852505.1). Classification (NCBI taxonomy): domain Eukaryota; kingdom Metazoa; phylum Chordata; class Mammalia; order Monotremata; family Tachyglossidae; genus Tachyglossus; species Tachyglossus aculeatus. The sequence continues at coordinate 1,286,625 of NC_052069.1, read as the reverse complement.
AAGGAGGTAAGATGGGGGAGATGGAGAGGGGGACGAGGGGGAGAGGAAAGAAGGGGCTCAGTCTGGGAAGGCCTCCCCCTCCTCCCCCCCGCCTTACCTCCTTCCCTTCCCCACAGCACCTGTATAGATGTATATATGTTCGTACGGATTTATTACTCTATTTCTTGATTTATTTCACTTGTACATATTTATCCTATTTATTTTATTCTGTTAATATGTTTTGCTTTGTTCTCTGTCTCCCCCTTCTAGACTGTGAGCCCGCTGTTGGGTAGGGACTGTCTCTCTATGTTGCCCATTTGGACTTCCCAAGCGCTTAGTCCAGTGCTCTGCACACAGTAAGCGCTCAATAAATATGATTGAATGAATGAATGAATGAATGAATGAACAGAAGTCAGTCTGACCAATGGCTTGAAGGCTCTCAGCAAGCTCTCGCCCCTCTATTTCTCCTCACTCCCTCTCCACCCCACTTCTCTCTCTTCAGATCCCTCTCCAGCCGACCTAAGTACTGTACCTTGTTCTCATCTGTCTGGCCACCAACCTCTTCCTCAAATCCTCCCTCCTACCTAGAACCCCTCACCCCCTTCAGCATTCATTCGTTCAATCGTATTAATTGAGCGCTTACTGTGTGCAGAGCACTGGACTAAGCGCTTGGGAAGTCCAAGTTGGCAACATAGAGAGACGGTCCCTACCCAACAGTGGGCTCACAGTCTAGAAGGCCTGGCAGATCACTTTCACCCCATCTTCAAGGCCTGTCCCTTCTGTCCTTCTCCAGCCCAGCCCACACCCTCCGCTCCTCTGCCACCGCTCACCTCCTCACTGGGCCTCGTTCTTGCCCGTCCCGCCATCGACCCCCGGCCCACGTCCTCCCCCGGGCCTGGAATGCCCTCCCTCTACACATCCACCAAACTAGCTCTCTTCCTCCCCTCAAAGCCCTACTCAGAGCTCACCTCCTCCAGGAGGCCTTCCCAGATTGAGCCCCCCTTTTCCTCTGCTCCTCCTCTCCACCCCATCGCCCCCCTCCCTCCCTCTGCCCTCCCCCCTTCCCCTCCCCACAGCACTTGTGTCTGTTGGGTAGGGACTGTCTCTATATGTTGCAAACTTGTACTTCCCAAGCGCTTAGTACAGTGCTCTGCACACAGTAAGCGCTCAATAAATACGATTGATGATGATGATTTATTACTGTATTTATTTTATCAATGATGTGTATATATCTATAATTCTACTTTGGGCATGTCACTTCACTCTTCTGTGCCTCAGTTACCTCATCTGTAACTGTCTAGAAGAGATGTAAGGGCATCTCTTCTAGACTGTGAGCCCACTGTTGGGTAGGGACCGTCTCTATGTGTTGCCCACTTGTACTTCCCAAGCGCTTAGTACAGTGCTCTGCACACAGTAAGCGCTCAATAAATACGATTGATTGATTGATTGATTGATCTCTTCTAGACTGTGAGCCCACTGCTGGGTAGGGACTGTCTCTATATGTTGCCAACTTGTACTTCCCAAGCGCTTAGTACAGTGCTCTGCACACAGTAAGCGCTCAATAAATACGATTGATGATGATGATTTATTACTGTATTTATTTTATCAATGATGTGTATATATCTATAATTCTACTTTGGGCATGTCACTTCACTCTTCTGTGCCTCAGTTACCTCATCTGTAACTGTCTAGAAGAGATGTAAGGGCATCTCTTCTAGACTGTGAGCCCACTGTTGGGTAGGGACCGTCTCTATGTGTTGCCCACTTGTACTTCCCAAGCGCTTAGTACAGTGCTCTGCACACAGTAAGCGCTCAATAAATACGATTGATTGATTGATTGATTGATCTCTTCTAGACTGTGAGCCCACTGTTGGGTAGGGACCGTCTCTATGTATTGCCAACTTGTATTTCCCAAACGCTTGGTACAGTGCTCTGCGCACAGTAAGCACTCAATAAATATGATTGATTGATCTGTAAAATGGGGATGAAGACCAGGAGCCCCACGTGATCACCTTGTATCCTCCCCAGTGCTTAGAACAGTGCTTGGCACATAGTAAGCGCTTATCAAATGCCATCATTATTATTTCTTTTGATGGTATTGACACCTGTCTACCTGTTTTGTTTTGTTGTCTGTCTCCCCTTTCTAGACTGTGAGCCCGTTGTTGGGTAGGGACCGTTTCTATATGTTGACTATTTGGACTTCCCAAGTGCTTAGTATTGTGCTCAGTAAGCGCTCAAAAAATACGATTGAATGAATGAACAACTCCTCAAGGAGGCCTTGTCTCAGTCAATCACTGGTACTTATTGAGCGCTTACTGGGTGCAGAGCGCTGTACTAAGTGCCTAGGAAAGTACAAGTTATTAGAATCAAAAGACGCAATCCTGGCCCACAAGGAGACCCCCTTCCCCTCCCCACAACACTTGTGTCTATGTGTACATATTTATTACTCTATTTTATCAATGATGTGTATATATCTATAATTCTACTTTGGGCAAGTCACTTCACTCTTCTGTGCCTCAGTTACCTTATCTGTAAAATGGGGATGAAGACCGGGAGCCCCACATGAGACAACCTGATCACCTTGTATCCTCCCCAGTGCTTAGAACAGTGCTTGGCACATAGTAAGCGCTTAACAAATGCCATCATTATTATTTATCTATTTTGATGGTATTGACACCTGTCTACTTGTTTTGTTTTGTTGTCTGTCTCCCCTTTCTAGACTGTGAGCCCGTTGTTGGATAGGGACCGTCTCTATGTGTTGCCGATTTCTACTTCCCAAGTGCTTAGTACCTTGCTCCTCATACAGTAAGCGCTCAAAAAATACAATTGAATGAACGAATGAACAACTCCTCAAGGAGGCCTTGTCTCAGTCAATCAATCACTGGTACTTCTTGAGCATTACTGGGCGCAGAGCACTGTACTAAGTGCCTAGGAAAGTACAAGGTATTAGAGTCGAAAGACGCGATCCTGGCCCACAAGGAGCTTGGTGTCTATACGGGGAGGCACACGGTAAAATAAATCAGGTAGGGGAGAGTATAAGGATACCTACTCCACCTCCTCCAGGAGGCCTTCCCAGACTGAGCCCCTTCCTTCCTCTCCCCCTCGTCCCCCTCTCCATCCCCCCGCATCTTACCTCCTTCCCTTCCCCACAGCACCTGTATATATGTATATATGTCTGTACATATTTGTTACTCTATTTATTTATTTATTTTACTTGTACATATCTATTCTATTTATTTTATTTTGTTAGAATGTTTGGTTTTGTTCTCTGTCTCCCCCTTTTAGACTGTGAGCCCACTGTTGGGTAGGGACTGTCTCTATATGTTGCCAACTTGTACTTCCCAAGCGCTTAGTACAGTGCTCTGCACACAGTAAGCACTCAATAAATATGATTGATGATGATGAAGGATATTTACTACCACTTTCTCCACCTTCCAAGCATCTGTCATAGCTGCGCCTCTTCCCATCACCCCACTCCTCCCTGTCCTTCCTTCTTCTCGCTCTCCGATCCCCCCGGTTGTGCTTCCTTTGGGGAAGCTCCAGCACCCAGGAATAAGAGAGGAAGGACCAGCCAGATCGTGCCTTCGAAAGGGGATTTGGCCAGTCCACTCAGAACCCAACTTCCTCTTTCTAAGAAATGAGGCTGCGGCGGCGGCTCGAAGCCAGGGACTCCGGGCGAGTTCATTTTTGTCTCACTGGAGGGTTCAATCTGGAGGGGATAGGAAAGGCAGATTTTCCCTAAGGCCATTCCTGGGCCAGAGAAGGGAGTTTCCTGGGAAGGAGGGAATGGGACAGAGAGGAGAGGCCACAATGCGGCGATGAGATTGTTTGTGCCAGAATCTTTAGGACGGACAGTGCAGTCATCATCAATCGATCGTATTTATCGTATTCTAGGGAAGCAGTTTAGCCTAGTGGAAACAGCAACGGGCCTGGGGTTCAGAGGACCTGGGTTCTAATCCCGGTTTGGCCACATAATAATTATTATAATAATGGCATTTATTAAGCGCTTACTATATGCAAAGCACTGTTCTAAGCTCTGGGGTAGATACAAGGTAATCAAGTTGTCCCACGGGGAGGTCACAGTCTTAATCCCCACTTTCCAGATGAGGTAACTGAGACACAGAGAAGTGAAGTTTTAGTCTGTGAGCCCACTGTTGGGTAGGGACTGTCTCTCTATGTTGCCAACTTGTACTTCCCAAGCGCTTAGTACAGTGCTCTGCACACAGTAAGCGCTCAATAAATACGATTGATTGATTGATTGATTGAAGTGACGTACCCAAAGTCAAAAAGCTGACAATTGGCAGAGCCGGAATTTGAACTCATGACCTCTAACCCCCAAGCCCGGGCTCTTTCCACCAAGCCGTGTGGCAGGGAATGTCACTGTTTGATGTCATATTGTACTTTCCCAAGCACTTAGTACAGTGCTCTGCACACAGTAAGCACTTAATATGATTGAATGAATGAATGAAAGTTGCTTCTCCGTATTTGTTAAGAGCTGATCATGTGCTAAGCACTGCACTAAGCACTGAGGTAGATACAAGGACACCAAATCGGAAACGAGGATCGGAGCTGGGATTTGAATCCATGCCCTCTGACTCCAAAGCCCGGGCTCTTTCCACTGAGCCACACTGCTTCTCTTCTCTTCTGCTTCTTCCACACAGATGATGCAGAAGAGACGGGGAGCGAAGGAAAAGTGTGTTTAATCAAGGAAGGCCTGGTGGAGAAGATTCATTCATTGGATCGTATTTATTGAGCGCTTCCTGTGTGCGGAGCACTGTACTAAGCGCTTGGGAAGTCCAAGTTGGCAACATATAGAGACGGTCCCTACCCAGCAGCGGGCTCACAGTCTAGAAGATGTGACCTTAACGTGTTTTGAAGGGGGAGAGTGTGGTGGTGTGGATTATTTGGGGGGGAGGGAGTTTCAGGCAAGGCGGAGGATGTGGGAAAGGGGTCAGTGGCAAGATCGGAGACAAGATCGGAGAGCAGTGAGTAAGCTGGAGATGGAGGAGGGGACTGTGTGGTTTGGGCTGGGGTAGGAGATTGGGGAGGTAAGAGGGCTCGGAAGCTGATGATAAGGGTTTCTGTTTGATGCCGAGGTGGATTGGCAGCCACTGGAAGTTCTGGAGGAGTGGGGAGACTTGGACTGAACGTTTCTGTAGAAAAACGATTCATGCAGCAGAGTGAAGTATGGATTGGAGTAGGGAGAGACGGCAGGCCGGGGAGGAGGCAGACTCAGTAGTCAAGGCGGGAGAGGAGCAGCGTGGCTTGGGAGTCAGAGGTCGTGGGTTTTAATCCCGGCTCCGCCACTTATCAGCTGGGTGACTTTAGGCAAGTCACTTCACTTCTCTGGGCTTCAGTTACCTCATCTGGAAAATGGGGATTAAGACTGTGAGCCCGCTTTGGGACAACTTGATCATCTTGTAACCTCCCCAGTGATTAGAACAGTGCTTAGAGAAGCAACGTGGCTCAGTGGAAAGAGCCCGGGCTTTGGAGTCCAGAGGTCATGGGTTCAAATGCCGACCCTGCCAATTGTCAGCTGTGTGACTTTGGGCAAGTCACTTCACTTCTCTAGGCCTCAGGTCCCTCATCTGTAAAATGGGGATTAAGACTGTGAGCCCCCCGTGCAACAATCTGATCACCTTGTAACCTCCCCAGCGCTTAGAACAGTGCTTTGCACATAGTAAGCACTTAATAAATGCTATTATTATTATTATTATTCTCTAGGCCTCAGTTACCTCATCTGTAAAATGGGGATTAAGACTGTGAGCCCCCTGTGGGACAACCTGATCACCTTGTAACTTCCCCAGCATTTAGAACAGTGCTTTGCACATAGTAAGTGCTTAATAAATGTCATTATTACTATTATTATTATTATACTAAGCACCTGGGAGAGTACAACATAACAGAAGTTGGCAGACACATTCCCCGCCCACAACGAGCTTACAGACTGGAGGGGGAGACAGTTATTAATATAAATAAATACATTATGGATATGTGAGCCCCCTCCTTTCCCCAGACTGAGCCCCGTCCTTCCTCTTCCCCTCCTCCCCCTCTCCAACCCCCCTGCCTTACCTCCTTCCCTTCCCTACAGCACCTGTATATATGTATATATGTTTGTATGGATTTATTACTCTATTTATTTATTTTACTTGTACATATTTATTCTATTTATTTTATTCTGTTAATATGTTTTGTTTTGTTCTCTGTCTCCCCCTTCTAGACTGTGAGCCTGCTGTTTGGTAGGGACCGTCTCTCTATGTTGCCAACTTGGACTTCCCAAGCACTTAGTACAGTGCTCTGCACACAGTAAGCACTCAATAAATATGATTGAATGAATGAATATGTGCAGAAGTTTTTTGGGGGTTGAAGGAGGGGTGAATAAAGGGTGAGAATCCAAGTGCAAGTGTGATGCAGAAGGAAGTGGGAGTAGAAGAAATGAGGGCTTAGTCTGGGAAGGCCTCTTGGAGGAGATGACTTTCACTGAGGCTTTGAAGGTGGGGACTTGTACTTCCCAAGCGCTTAATACAGTGCTCTGCACACAGTAAGCGTTCAATAAATACGATTGAATGAATGAATGAATGGTCTGTCCAATATGAAGAGGGAGGAAGCTCTTGGCCGAGGAAGAACGAGGGCGAGAGGCTGCTGGTGAGATGGATGAGATGGGGGGACAGTGAGGACTTTGGCATTAGAGGAGCCAAGCGTGCAGGCTGGGTTGTAATAAGAGAGTCGTTTGCTGTGGTACGAAGGGGCCAGGAGACTGAGCGCTTTGGACAGCAGCAAAGATGCAGGATCACTTTTTATAAGCAGAAAATCCAGTCTGCCCAGACCCCGAATGCAGTGTCTTAACCCTATTTTGCAGTATTGCAGACTGGAGCATCCTCAGCTGTGCTGAGAGAGAGAGGGAGAGGGAGAGGGAGGGAAAAAGAGAGGGAGAGAGAAAGAGAGGCAATTGTCCCTGGATGACTTCGCTCCATCCTACAGCAGGGAGGCCCTAGTCCGAAGGCCCCAATGACCCAGGCTCCATGTCTCGATCCACGCACACCAGGCTAACCGGCCAGCCGAGTCAGAGGACTGTGGCCAATCCAATTACCTTGTATTTACCCCGGTGCTTAGTACAGTGCCTGGCACAGCATAAGCACTTAACACATACCACAATTATTATCATTATTATTCTTCTTATTCATTCAATCGTATTTATTGAGCGCTTACTGTGTGCAGAGCACTGTACTAAGCGCTTGGGAAGTCCAAGTTGGTGACATATAGAGACGGTCCCTCCCCGACAGTGGGCTCACAGTCTAGAAGGGGGAGACAGAGAACAAAACATATTACCAAAATAAAATAAATAGAATAAATATGTATAAATAAATAAATGAATGAATAAATAAATAAATAAATAAATAAATAAATAAATAAATGGAGTAATAAAGCCGTACAAACATATATACATATACACAGGTGCTGTGGGGAGGGGAAGGAGGTAAAGGGCGGGAGGGGGAGAGGAAGGAGGGGGCTCAGTCTGGGTATTAGCAATTTACTCAGTGCAGAGCACTGTACTAAACACTTGGGAGAATATAATTGAACAAGACTAGTTCCTGCCCTCAAGGAGCTGAAAATCTAGCAGGAGGTAGACACTAAAATAAGATACAGGTAGGGGGAAGCAATAGAGGTTAAAAATATGTACAGAAGCAGGGAAACAGTATGGCCACACAGAAAAAGCCCCGGCTTGGGAGTCAGAGGACGTGGTCTCTAATCCCGGCCTTGCCACTTGTCCACTGAGTGACCTTGGGCAAGGCATTTAACTTCTCTGAGCCTCGGTTACCTCATCTGTAAAATGGGTTTTAAATCTTCCCTAAAGTTTAGACGGCGAGCCCCAGGTGGGACAGAGACCACGTCCAACCTCATTATCTTGTATCTATCCCAGAGCTTTGGTCTGGCACATAGTAAACCCTTAATAAGTATGATTAAAAAGAAAAGAAGTGCTATGCCTGGGTGGGGGTGGGGGGGTGTAACATGAAGATAAGATACCTAAAATAATAATAATAATAATGGCATTTATAAAGCACTTACTATGTGCAAAGCACTGTTCCAAGTGCTGGGAAGGATACAAGGCAATCAGGTTGTCCCTCAGGGGGCTCACAGTCTTAATCCCTATTTTACAGATGAGGGAACTGAGGTCCAGAGAAGTTAGGTAAATTGCCCAGGGTCACACAGCTGACAATTGGCAGAGCCAGGATTTGAACCCATGACCTCTGACTCCAAAGCCCGTGCTCTTTCCACTGAGCCACGCTGCTACCTTCTCTATCTCACTTACACTTCGAGTGGACAGGGATCATGTCTGATCTGATTATCATCATCATCATCATCATCAATCGTATTTATTGAGCGCTTACTTTGTGCAGAGCACTGTACTAAGCGCTTGGGAAGTACAAGTTGGCAACATATAGAGACAGTCCCTACCCAACAGTGGGCTCACAGTCTAAAAGGGGGAGACAGAACAAAACCAAACATATTAACAAAATAAATCAACACAATCAACACTTGGCCCATGGTAAGAACAGACATGTACAATAACAAGAAACCCAGAAACTTTTAAGCGTGAGGGGTACAGATAAGAGGTTCATTCATTCATTCATTCATGCATTCATTCATTCAATTGTATTTATTGAGCACTTACTGTGTGCAGAGCACTGTACTAAGCACTTGGGAAGTACAAGTTGGCAACATATCGAGACGGTCCCTACCCAACAGCGGGCTCACAGTCTAGAAGGGGGAGACAGAGAATGAAACAAAACATATTAACAGAATAAAATAAATAGAATAAATATGTAGAAGTAAAATAAATAAATAGAGTAATAAATACGTACAAACATATATACATATATACAGGTTGGTAGTGAGGGCTGGGGCGGGGGGAGAATCCTCAGAGAACTGAAGGGTTGTGAGGAAGGGTTGCTTTCCCCATCCTCCACCCCGCTCCATGTGCTGGGGCGGGAGAGAAGCGAAGCTTGCTGAAGCCGAACTCTCCGCTATTCATTCATTCATTCATTCAATCGCATTTATCTAGCACTTACTGTGTGCAGAGCACTGGACTAAGCGCTTGGAAAGTACCCGGCTTCAAGGCTGTCCATCTCCTTGCCCCCTCCTACCTCACCTCCCTTCTCTCCTTCTCCAGCCCAGCCCGCACCCTCTGCTCCTCTGCCATCGCTAACCTTCTCACTGGGCCTCGTTGTCGCCTGTTCCACTGTCGACCCCCAGCCCACGTCCTTCCCCTGGCCTGTCCTCCTTCCACACATCCACCAAACTAGCTCTCTTCCTCCCTTCAAAGCCCTACTAAGAGCTCACCTCCTCCAGGAGGCCTTCCCATGCTGAGAAGCAGCATGGCTCAGTGGAAAGAGCCCAGGCTTTGGAGTCAGAGGTCGTGGGTTCATATCCCGGCTCCGCCAATTGTCAGCTGTGTGACTTTGGGCAAGTCACTTAACTTCTCTGTGCCTCAGTTCCCTCATCTGTAAAATGGGGATTAAGATTGTGAGCCCCCCGGGTGACAACCTGATCACCTTGTAACCTCCCCAGCGCTTAGAACAGTGCTTTGCACATAGTAAGCGCTTAATAAATGCCATTATTATTATTATTATTCCCAAACTGAGCCCCCTTTTTCTCTCCTCCTCCCCATCCCCGCCTCTACCCTACCTCCTTCCCCTCCCCACAGCACTTGTATATATTTGTACAGATTTAGTACTCTATTTTACTTGTACGTATTTACTACTCTATTTATTTTGTTAATGATGACGACACCTGTCTACATGTTTTGTTTTGTTGTCTGTCTCCCCCTTCTAGACTGCGAGCCCGTTGTTGGGTAGGGACCGTCTCTACATGCTGCCGACTTGTACTTCCCAAGCGCTTAGGAGAAGCAGCGTGGCTCAGTGGAAAGAGCCCGGGCTTTGGAGTCAGAGGTCATGGGTTCAAATCCCGGCTCCGCTACTTGTCAGCTGTGTGACCTTGGTCAAGTCACATCACTTCTCTGGGCCTCAGTTATCTCATCTGTAAAATGGGGATTAAGACTGAGAGCCCCATGTGGGACAACCTGATCACCTTGTAACCTCCCCAGCACTTAGAACAGTGCTTTGCACATAGTAAGCACTTAATAAATGCCATTATTATTATTATTATTGCATGTATTTACTACTCTATTTATTTTGTTAATGATGACTTGACACCTGTCTACATGTTTTGTTTTGTTGTCTGTCTCCCCCTTCTAGACTGCGAGCCTGTTGTTGGGTAGGGACCGTCTCTATATGCTGCCGACTTGTATTTCCCAAGCGCTTAGTACAGTGCTGTTCACACAGTAAGCTCTCAATAAATACAATTGAATGAATGAATGAATGAATGAATGAATGAATGAAAGAGCCCGGGCTTGGGAGTTAGAAGTCATGGGTTCTAATCCCAACTCTGCCACTTGTCAGCTACGTGAGTTTGGGCAAGTCACTGCACTTCTCTGTGCCTCGGTTTCCTCATCTGTAAAATTGGGATTAAGACTGTGAGCCCCAGGTGGAACAACCTGATCACCCTGTATCCCTCCCCAGGACTTAGAACAGTGTTTGGCACATAGTAAGCGCTAAAATACCATAATCATCATTATTATTATTATTATTAGCAAGGGCTGCTTCTGCTGCTCTCGGCCTAGAAAGCTTCCTCCCTTTCTTTTCCAGCTCCTCAAGCTTTTTGCAGGGACTTGGCCGCAGTTCAAGACTGGCCCAGGCTCAATCAGCTCTTTTCTCTGCTTGGCCGGCTCCAGCTGGTCTCCACCCTTCCTGTGCTCACAGGGAAATCATCACCATAATGTGCGTAGTACAGTGCTCTGCACACAGTAAGCGCTCAATAAATACGATTGATGATGATGATGTGCTATTAAATAATAATCTTGTTTTAAAGCACTTATTATTTGTCAACCATTCTAATCACGGGGGTAGATTCAAGTTAATCGGGCCAATGGGCCGCCCTGCTTCTTGCCTAAGGCCAAGAATGGCAGAACCAGAATTAGAACTCAGGTCCGGCCATCTCTCGGGCCCCGGGCATAGTCCCTGACCTACATGGGGCTCATCCCCCTCCTCCCCCTCTCCATCCCCCCCGCCTTACCTCCTTCCCTTCCCCACAGCACCTGTATATATGTATATATGTTTGTACGTATTTATTACTCTATTTATTTATTTATTTTACTTGTACATATTTATCCTATTTATTTTATTCTGTTAATATGTTTTGTTTTGTTCTCTGTCTCCCCCTTCTAGACTGTGAGCCCACTGTTGGGTAGGGACCGTCTCTATATGTTTATTTATTTGTACATATCTATTCTATCTCCCTATCTAGGGACTGTCTCTATATGTTGCCAATTTGTACTTCCCAAGCGCTTAGTACAGTGCTCTGCACATAGTAAGCGCTCAATAAATACGATTGATGATGATGATGATATGTTGCCAACTTGGACTTCCCAAGCGCTTAGTACAGTGCTCTGCACACAGTAAGCGCTCAATAAATGCAATTGAATGAATGAATGAATAATAATGGCATTTATTAAGCGCTTACTATCGATCAATCAATCAATCATATTTATGGAGCGCTTACTGTGTGCAGAGCACTGTTCTGAGCGCTGGGGAGGTTACAAGGTGATCAGGTTGTCCCGTGGGGGGGGGGGGGGGGGGTGTCACAGTCTTCCTCCCCATTTTACAGATGAGGGAACTGAGGCACAGAGAAGTGAAGCGACTTCACCCAGCCGACAATTGGCGGAGCCGGGGTTTGAACCCATGACCTCTGACTCCAAAGCCCGGGCTCTTTCCACTGAGCCACGCCGCTTCTCTAGGGGGAACAGCTATCGAACCTCAGTTTCACAGATGAGGACAATGAGGCACAGAGAAGTGACTGGCCCACGCATGCAAGTAGCGGGCCAGGATTAGAACCCAGATCTTCGGGTCCCAGTGTCTTTTGGCTGGTTTCTCCCCAGCTCCAGAGTCCGGGGGCGGCCAGGAGTCCCCCCCGGGGGGTCCCATGCGGCAACTCTTCAGGTTGGACAGTCTTCCGCCGAGAACATTTTGGTGGGCCACCCCTCGTGACACCCTTTTTTAACCCTGCTCAGCCCACGTGCTGTCAGGCGACCGGATCTTTCTCCGGCGGTGGCCACGCTGTACCTGCCCTTCGGTCGGATGAGTCGAGGATCACAACATCATACGCCGTGGGCCCAAAGGTTGGTTAAAAATAGCCTCCGGGACCCCAGGCCGCCCCCGGCCCTCGTCTCAGTCATCGCTTTCTAGCCTCAAGTGTGAGAGCAGGGGAATTGTGTCTCCGGGCCCGGAAAATCCTCCCCGGGCCCTTGCCGCCACCACACTTCCCCTCGCCCCAGCCAACCTGCTGGGCCCGGACGGGGCTTGTGGTTTCCAACGGTGAAGCGAAATTCCCTCCGGTTTTCCAGCTCCGGAAGGCCGTGGGCCGCCGGGTGACTCTGCCGGGCGGACCCGCGGGAGCCGGCCCCGAATGGTCGCTTTGGGCCTTTTTCCTCTTTAGCCGACGGGGCCACCGGGAGAAGTGGCTTGGTCTAGTGGAGAGAGCATGGGGGCTGGGCATCTGAGGGCTGAGGGATCTAAAATAATAATAATAATGGTATTTATTATCATCATCATCATCATCAATCGTATTTATTAAGCACTATGTGCCAAGCACTGTCCTAAACACTGGGAGGGATACAAGGTAATCAGGTTGTCCCACGTGGGGCTCACAGTCTTCATCCCCATTTTACAGATGGAGGAACTGAGGCACAGAGAGGTGAAGTGACTTGCCCAAAGTCACACAACTGGCAAACGGCAGAGCCGGGATTAGAACCCGTGACCTCCACTGAGCCACGCTGCTTCTCTAATCCCTAATCTAATCTCTAATCGAATCCTGGCTCTGCCTCTGGTCTGCTGTGTGACTCCGGGCAAGTCATTTCACTGTGCCTCAGTTGCCTCAGCTGTAAAATGGGGATTAAATACCTGTCCTCCCTCCTCCTTAGACTCGGAGCCCTTGTGAGACGGGGACTGTGTCCGAACTGATTGTCCTGTACCCCCCACAGCCCATAGAGCAGAGTTGGACACAAAGTAAGCATTTAACAAATAGCATAAAACATAGCATAGCATAAAAGCGCTTAGAACAGTGCTTTGCACATAGTAAGCGCTTAATAAATGCCATTTTTATTATTATAAAACAGACCAAACAAAAAAACAATTAGGTGGTCTGCTAGTCTGAGACTGATAAGGGCAACACCTGGCAAACTCCAGCCTGCCGGGCTTCCAGCAATCACTGTAGATGTGGGTTAAAAAAAAAAAAAATTGGTATTTGTTAAGCGCTTACTATGTGCCAAGCATTGTTCTAAGCATTAGAGTACACACAAGGTAATCAGACTGGACCCTGTCCCTGCCCCACATGCGGCTCACAGTCTTCATCCCCATTTTCCTGATGAGGTAACTGAGGCCCAGAGAAGTGAAGCGTCTTGCCCAAGGTCACACAGCAGACAAACGGGCAGAACCGGGACTGGCTTAGTGGAAAGAATATGGGTTTGGGAGTCAGTGATTGCGGGTTCTAATCCCAGCTCTGCTACTTATCAGCTGTGTGACTTTGGGCAAGTCACTTAACTTCTCTGGGCCTCAGTTCCCTCATCTTTAAAATGGGGATTAATCAATCAATCAATCAATCGTATTTATTGAGCGCTTACTATGTGCACAGCACTGTACTAAGCGCTTGGGAAGTCCAAGTTGGCAACATATAGAGACAGTCCCTACCCAACAGTGGGCTCACAGTCTAAAAGGGGGAGACAGAGAACAAAACCAAACACACTAACAAAATAAAATAAATAGAATAGATATGTACAAGTACAATAAATAGAGTAATAAATATGTACAAACATATATACATATATACAGGTGCTGTGGGGAAGGGAAGGAGGTTAGATGAGGGGGATGGAGAGGGGGACAAGGGGATTAAGATTGTGAGCCCCACGTGAGGCAACCTGATCACCTTGTATCCCCCCAGCACTTAGAACAGTGTTTTGCACATAGTGAGCGCTTAACAATCAATCAATCAATCGTATTTATTGAGTACTTACTGTGTGCAGAGCACTGTACTAAGCACTTGGGAAGTACAAATTGGCAACATCTAGAGACGGTCCCTACCCAACAGTGGGCTAACAGTCTAAAAGGGGGAGACAGAGAACAAAACCAAACACACTAACAAAATAAAATAAATCAAATAGATATGTACAAGTAAAATAGAGTAATAAATATGTACAAACATATATACATATATACAGGTGCTGTGGGGAAGGGAAGGAGATAAGATGAGGGGGATGGAGAGGGGGACGAGGGGATTAAGATTGTGAGCCCCATGTGAGGCAACCTGATCACCTTGTATCCCCCCAGCACTTAGAACAGTGTTTTGCACATAGTGAGCGCTTAACAAATACCATCATTATTATTATTATGACAACCCAGGTCCTTTGGATCCCAGGCCTGGGCTCTAGCCACTGGGCCATGCTGCTTCTCCCTGTTGCCCCTTTGGCTAAAGAGGAAGAAGGCCCAAAGACCAGCTCTCCATCCTTGCCTTTGAGCCCGGTGGAGAACGGGGCCATCATCTGACCTCACTAGCCTGGATCAGGCCCAGGTCTTGGCCCGCGGAAAGCGCTTGGCGCTGTAATAACCAGAATTTTTAGACTGTGAGCCCACTGTTGGGTAGGGGCTGTCTCTATATGTTGCCAATTTGTACTTCCCAAGCGCTTAGTACAGTGCTCTGCACACAGTAAGCGCTCAATAAATACGATTGATGATGACGATGATAATTACTGCTGAGTTCGGCCGCCACATGCACCCCCTTCCCTGCCACCTCTACCAAGAGGCCTTCCCTCTTGGAGAAGCAGAGTGGTTCAGTGGAAAGAGCTCGGGCTTTGGAGTCAGAGGTCACGGGTTCAAATCCCGGCTCTGCCAGTTGCCAGCTGTGTGACTTTGGGCAAGTCACTTCACTTCTCTGGGCCTCAGTTCCCTCATCTGTAAAAATGGGGATTAAGACTGTGAGCCCCACGTGGGGCAACCGGATTACCTTGTATCCTCCCCAGCGCTTAGAACAGTGCTTTGCACGTAGTAAGCGCTTAACAAATGCCATCATTATTATTATTCATTCAATCATATTTATTGAGCGCTTACTGTGTGCAGAGCACTGTACTAAGCACGCAGGAAGTACAAGTCGGCAACATATAGAGACGGTCCCTACCCAACAGTGGGCTCACAGTCTAGAAGAATCTACCCCAGTGCTTAGGACAGTGATTGGCACATAGAAGCGAGGCTCAGTGGAAAGAGCACGGGCTTTGGAGTCAGAGGTCATGGGTTCAAATCCGGGCTCTGCCAATTGTCAGCTGTGTGACTTTGGGCAAGTCACTTAACTTCCCTGGGCCTCAGTTCCCTCATCTGCAAAATGGAGATTATGTGAGCCTCCTGTGGGACAACCTGATCACCTTGTAACCTCCCCAGCCCTTAGAACAGTGCTTTGCACATAGTAAGTGCTCAATAAATGCCATCTTTCCAGCGCTTAGAACAGTGCTTTGCACATAGTAAGTGCTTAATAAATGCCATTTTTAGTATTAGTATTAACAAATGCCATCAAAAAAAAAAAAAAAGGATACATAGGCAGGGACGAAGTCCAGCCCCAAGACATCCCACCTTCAATTTCCAACCAACTCCGGATAGCTTCCGGCTTTCCCGGAGAGTCCCGGTTGCCTGAGTTGTGGCTCCGTAATCCCTGTGCTCTGCCTGCCCAGCTCTGCCACTCAGCCACCATGGAAGACCGCATCAGCGCGAGCTTTCCCGCTGCTGGACATTCCTGGTGTTGACTACCGTATTCTGCATTCAGATCCTCCATCAATCAATCAGTCATTCAATCAATCAATCAATCATATTTATTGAGCGCTTACTGTGTGCACAGCACTGTACTAAGCGCTTGGGAAGTACAAGTTGGCAACATATAGAGACGGTCCCTTCCCAACAGTGGGCTCACAGTCTAGAAGATCAATATTATTGATCCATTGACAGACTGACTGAGCCCCCTTTTTCCTCTCCTCCTCCCCATCCCCCCTGCCCTACCTCTTTCCCCTCCCCACAGCACCTGTATATATGTTTGTACAGATTTATTGCTCTATTTATTTTACTTGTACATATTTACTATTCTACTTTTGTTAATGATGTGCATTTAGCTTTAATTCTGTTCTGACAATAACAATAATGGCATTTATTAAGCGCTTACTATGTTCAAAGCACTGTTATAAGTGCTGGGGAGGTTACAAGGTGATCAGATTGTCCCACGGGGGGCTGCATCCCCATTTTACAGATAAGGTCACTGAGGCCCAGAGAAGTGAAGTAACTTGCCCAAAGTCACACAGCTGACAAGTGGCAGAGCCGGGACTTGAACCCATGACCTCTGACTCCAAAGCCCGGGCTCTTTCCACTGAACCATGCTGCTTCTGACGACGACGCTGACGACTTGACACCTGTCCACATGTTTGGTTTTGTTCCCTGTTTCCCCCTTCTTGACTGTGAGCCCGTTGTTGGGTAGGGACCATCTCTATATGTTGCCAACTTGTACTTCCCAAGTGTTTAGTAGAAGTAGCGTGGCTCAGTGGAAAGAGCCCGGGCTTTGGAGTCAGAAGTCATGGGTTCAAATCCCGGCTCTGCCAATTGTCAGCTGTGTGACTTTGGGCAAGTCACTTAACTTCTCTGTGCCTCTTTCTCTCATCTGTAAAATGGGAATTAAGACTGTGAGCCCCACATGGGACAACCTGATCACCTTGTATCCCCCCAGCGCTTAGAACAGTGCTTGGCACATAGTAAGCGCTTAACAAATACCATCATTATTATTAGTAGTAGTACAGCGCTCTGCACACAGTAAGCACTCAATAAATACGATTGAATGAATGAGTGTTTATCATTATTATTGTTATCATTATTACCAGCATCATTATTATACTGCTACTACTGCTAATAATGCTAATATTCATTCATTCATTCAATTGTATTGATTGAGCGCTTATTATGTGCAGAACACTGGACTAAGCGCTTGGGAAGTACAAGTTGGCCACATATAGAGATGGTCCCTACCCAACAATGGGCTCACAGTCTAAAAGGGGGAGACAGACAACAAAGCAAAACATGTAGATAGGTGTCAAAACCATCAGAACAAATAGAATTATAGCTCTATGCACATCATTAACAAAATAAATAGAATAGTAAATATGTAAATATGTACAAGTAAAAGTAAAATCAATAGTAATTGTGGTATCTGTTAAGTGCTTACTATAGGCCATGCACTCTGCTAATGGCTAGGGTAGATACAGTGCTTTGCACATAGTAAGCGCTTAACAAATGCCACCATTATTATTATTATTATTATTATTATTATACAAGCTAATTAGTTCCCAAATAATAATGATAATAATAATAATGGTATTTGTTAAGCGCTTACTATGTGCCAGACACTGTACTAAGAGCTGGGGTGGATACAAGCAAATAGGTTTGGACACAGTCCCACATGGGGCTCACAGTCTAAAGTAGGAGGACAGCAGGTACTGACTTCCCATTCTTCAGATGAGGGACGGGAAGTACAGAGAAATGAATAAATAAAATAAATGATGGTATTTGTTAAGCGCTTACTATGATGGTGATGGTATTTGTTAAGCGCTTACTATGTGCAAAGCACTGTTCTAAGCGCTGGGGAGGATACAAGGTGATCACGTTGTCCCACGTAGGGCTCACAGTCTTCATCCCCATTTTCCAGATGAGGGAACTGAGGCTCAGAGAAGTGAAGAGACTTGCCCAAGGTCACCCAGCTGACAAGTGGCGGAGCCGGGATTTGAACCCGTGACTTCTGACTCCAAAGCCCGGGCTCTTTCCACCGAGCCACGCTGCTTCTCTTCTCAAGTGAAGTGACTTGCCCAAGGTCACACAGCAGACACGTGACAGAGCCGGGATTAGAACCCAGGTCCTCCAACTCCCAGGCCCGGGCTCTTTCCTCTGGGCCACGCAGCTGGATGGATCAATGAACCTGTTGATTCCCTTCATTCATTCATTCATTCAATCGTATTTATTGAGCACTTACTGTGTGCAGAGCACTGTACTAAGCGCTTGGGAAGTACAGGTCGGTAACATAGGGAGACGGTCCCTACCCAACAACGGGCTCACAGTCTAGAAGGGGGAGACAGATAACAAAACAAAACATGTGGACAGGTGTCAAGTCGTCAGAACAAATAGAATTAAAGCCAGATGCACATCATTAACAAAAGAAATAGAATGGTAAATATGTACAAGTCAAATTGAGTAATAAATCTGTATAAATATATATACAGGTGCTGTGGGGAGGGGAAGGAGGTAGGGCGGGGAGAGGGATGGGGAGGAGGAGAGGAATGGGACAGATTCAGTCTCAGTCTGGCTTCATAAGAAGCCAGGCCCCAACATCATCATCATCATCATCATCAATCATATTTATTGAGCGCTTACTATGTGCAGAGCACTGTACTAAGCGCTTGGGAAGTCCAAGTTGGCAACATCTAGAGACGGTCCCTACCCAACAGTGGGCTCACAGTCTAAAAGGGGGAGACAGAGAACAAAACCAAACATACTAACAAAATAAAATAAATAGAATAGATATGTACAAGTAAAATAAAGAAATAAATAATTGATATGCTGCCAACTTGTACTTCCCAAGCGCTTAGTACAGTGCTCTGCACACAGTAAAAATAATAATAATAATGACATTTATTAAGCGCTTACTTTGTGCAAAGCACTGTTCTAAGCGCTGGGGAGGTTACAAGGTGATCAGGTTGTCCCACATGGGGCTCACAGTGTTAATCCCCATTTTACAGATGAGGTCACTGAGGCACAGAGAAGTTAAGTGACCTGCCCAAGTCACACAGCTGACAATTGGCGGAGTCGGGATGTGAACCCATGACCTCTGACTCCAAAGCCCAGGCTCTTTCCATTGAGCTACGCTGCTTCTCTGTTCAGTAAGCACTCAATAAATATGATTGATTGATGTATATATGTTTGTACGGATTTATTACTCTATTTTATTTGTACATATTTATTCTATTTATTTTATTTTGTTAATATGCTTTGTTTTGTTGTCCGTCTCCCCCTTCTAGACTGTGAGCCCGCTGTTGGGTAGGGACCGTCTCTATATGTTGCCAACTTGGACTTCCCAGGCGCTTAGTACAGTGCTCTGCACACGGTGAGCGCTCAATAAATACAATTAAATGAATGAATGAATGAATCAGAAGGACCTGGGTTCTAGTCCCAGCTCTGCCACTTGTTTGCTGTGTGACCTTGGGCAAGTCACTTCACTTCTCTGGGCCTCAGTTACCTCATCTGCAGAATGCATAGTCAATCAATCAATCAATCAATCATATTTATTGAGAGCTTACTGTGTGCAGAGCACTGTACTAAGCGCTTGGGAAGTGCTAGTTGGCAACATCTAGAGACAGTCCCTACCCAATAGTGGGCTTACAGTCTAAAAGGGGGAGATGGAGAACAAAACCAAACATACTAACAAAATAAAATACAATAGATATGTACAAGTAAAATAAATAAATAAATAGAGTAATAAATCTGTACAAACATATATCCATATATACAGGTGCTGTGGGGAAGGGAAGGAGGTAAGATGGGGGGATGGAGAGGGGGACGAGGGGGAGAGGGGGGATACAGTCAATACCTGTTGCCCCTCCTAATTCATTCACTCTTTCAACCGTATGAGTTAATGATGTTTATATTTCCATAATTCTATTTATTCTGATGGTATTGACGCCTGTCTACTTGTTTTGTTTTGTTGCCTGTCTCCCCGTTCTAGACTGTGAGCCCGTTGTTGGGAAGGGATTGTCTCTATCTGTTGCCGAACTGTACTTTCCAAGTGCTAAGTACAGTGCTCTACACACAGTAAATGCTCAATAAATACGATTGAATGAATGAGTTAATGATGTTTATATTTCTATAATTCTATTTATTCTGATGGTATTGACGCCTGTCTACTTGTTTTGTTTTGTTGTCTGTCTCCCACTTCTAGACTGTGAGCCCGTTGGTGGGAAGGGATTGTCTCTATCTGTTGCCGAATTGTACTTCCCAAGCGCTTAGTCCAGTGCTCTGCACACAGTAAGTGCTCAATAAATACGATTGAATGAATGAATAAATTGAGCACTTACTGTGTGCAGAGCACTGGACTAAGCGCTTGGGAAGTCCAAGTTGGCAACATATAGAGACGGTCCCTACCCAACAGCCGGCTCGCAGTCTAGAAGGGGGAGACAGACAACAAAACATATTAACAAAATAAATAGAATAGTAAATATGTACAAGTAAAATAAATAGAGTAATAAATCTGTACAAACATATATACAGGGGCTGTGGGGAGAGGAAGGAGGTAGGGCGGGGGGATGTGGGGGAGAGGAAGGAGGAATTTGTATATATTCATTCTACTAATTTTATTTTGTTAATATGTTTTGTTCTCTGTCTCCCCCTTCTAGGCTGTGAGCCCACTGTTGGGTGGGCTCTGCACATAGTAAATGCTCAATAAATACGATTGAATGAATGAGTTAATGATGCTTATATTTCTATAATTCTATTTATTCTGATGGTATTGACGCCTGTCTACTCATTTTGTTTTGTTGTCTGTCTCCCCCTTCTAGACTGTGAGCCCGTTGTTGGGAAGGGATTGTCTGTATATGTTTCCAACTTGTACTTCCCAAGCGCTTAGTACAGTGCTCTGCACACAGTAAGTGCTCAATAAATACGATTGAATGAATGAATGAATGAATGAATGAATCAGAAGGACCTGGGTTCTAGTCCCGGCTCTGCCACTTGTCTACTGTGTGACCTTGGGCAAGTCACTTCACTTCTCTGGGCCTCAGTTACCTCATCTGCAGAATGAGGAGCCAACACCTGTTGCCCCTGCTAATTCATTCATTCATTCAACCGTATTTATTTAGCGGTTACTGTGTGCAGAACACTGTACTAAGCGCTTGGGAAGTCCAAGTTGGCAACATATAGAGACGGTCCCTACCCAACAGCGGGCTCACAGTCTAGAAGGGGGAGACAGAGAACAAAACAAAGCATATTAACAAAATAAAATGGAATAGTTAATATGTACAAGTAAAATAAATAGAGTAATAAATCTGTACAGACATATATATAGTTCTGTACAGATATCCTCCCCCTTTTCAGACTGTGAGCCCACTGTTGGGTAGGGACTGTCCCTATATGTTGCCAACTTGGACTTCCCAAGCGCTTAGTACAGTGCTCTGCACACAGTAAGCGCTCAATAAATACGATTGATTGATTGATTGATTGACTGATTGATTGATTGATTGATTGATACAGGTGCTGTGGGGAGGGGAAGGAGGGAGGGTGGGGGCAATGGAGGGAAGAGGAAGGAGGGGCCTCAGTATGGGAAGGCCTCCTGGAGGAGGTGAGCTCTCAATAGGGCTTTGAAAGGACTGTGAGCCCCATGTGGGACCACATGTCTGCAGCACAACTTGGGCAAGTCACTTCACTTCTCTGGGCCTCAGTTACCTCATCTGCACAATGGGGAGCCAATACCCGTTGCCCCTCCTAATTAGACTGTGAGCCCCATGTGGGACCACATGTCTACAGCATGCTTGGACAAGTCACTTCACTTCTCTGGGCCCCAGTGACCTCAACTGGAAAAAGTCTTGAGATAATCAATCAATCAATCAATAAATCAATTGTATTTATTGAGCACTTACTGTGTGCAGAGCACTGTACTAAGCGCTTGGGAAGTCCAAGTTGGCAACATATAGAGACGGTCCCTACCCAACAGCGGGCTCACAGTCTAAAAGGGGGAGACGGAGAACAAAACCAAACATACTACCAAAATCAAATAAATAGAATAGATATGTACAAGTAAAATAAATAGAGTAATAAATATGTACAAACATATATACATATATACAGGTGTTGTGGGGAAGGGAAGGAGGTAAGATGGGGGGGATGGAGAGGGGGACGGAGAGAGGGGGAGTGTGAGCCCCATGTGGGATAGGAACTGTGTTCAACACGATTAGCTCGTATCCACCCTAATGCTTAAAACAGTGCTTGGCACATAGTAGGTGCCTAACAAGTACCATAGAAGTACACAGAAGTACAGTCTTCTAGACTGTAAGCCCATTGTTGGGCAGGGACCGTCTCTATATGTTGCCAACTTGTACTTCCCAAGCGCTTAGTACAGTGCTCTGCACACAGTAAGTGCTCAATAAATACGATTGAATGAATTATTATTATTGTTGTTGTTGTTACCTGTGCAGGCGCATAGCCTCCATCTGGTCTGTCCTCTGTAACTCAGCGGGGCATCAGAGAGAAGCAGCTTGGCTTAGTGGCTTGGGAACCAAAGGATGTGAGTTCGAATCCCAGCTCCGCCACTTGTCTGCTGTGTGACCTTGGGCGGGCCACTTGACTTCTCTGTGCCTCAGTTACCTCACCTGTAAAATGGGGATTAAAAGTGTGAGCCCCACATGGGACAGCCTGACGACCTTGTATTCATTCATTCATTCAATCGTATTTATTGAGCGCTTACTGTGTGCAGAGCACTGTACTAATCAATCAATCAACCAATCGTATTTATTGAGCGCTTACTGTATGCAGAGCACTGTACTAATCAATCAATCAATCAATCAATCGTATTTATTGAGCGCTTACTGTGTGCAGAGCACTGTACTAAGCGCTTGGGAAGTCCAAGTTGGCAACGTATAGAAACAGTCCCTACCCGACAGTGGACTCACAGTCTAGAAGGGGGAGACAGAGAACCAAACAAACCATATTAACAAAATAAAATAAATAGATTAAATATGTACAAATAAAATAGAGTAATAAATCCATACAAACATATATACATATATAGAGGTGCTGTGGGGAGGGGAAGGAGGAAAGGCAGGGGGGAAGGGGAGGAGGGGAAGAGGAAGGAGGGGGCTCAGTCTGGGAAGGCCCCAGCACTTAGAACAGTGCTCAGCACAGATCAATCAATCTTATTTATAATAATAATAATAATAATGGCATTTATTAAGCGCTTACTATGTGCAAAGCACTGTTCTAAGCACTGGGAAGGGGAAACAAGGTAACGAGGTTGTCCCATGTGGGGCTCACAGTCTTAATCCCCATTTTACAGATGAGGTAACTGAGGCTCAGAGAAGTTAATTGTGTGCAGAGCACTGTACTAAGCACAAAGTAAGTGCTTAACAAATACCATCATTATTATTATTATCGGCCACGTCCTGGCGGGCAGAGGGAAGTGATCTGGGGGCAACGAGAAGCCGGGTCAGGGCTGGGAAAACCCTGGCCACCTTTCGTCCATCTTGGAGATGTTCATTCCCAGCGGGGGCCCCTCCTTCCTGTGGGGAATCCCAGCAGAAGGGACCCGTCCTCTAACCATGTCCGGCCCTGTTCCGTTTTGGGATCAGTTTCCCCTTTTCTATTTATTTTACTCGTACATATTTATTCTATTTATTTTATTTTGTTAGTATGTTTGGTTTTGTTCTCTGTCTCCCCCTTTTAGACTGTGAGCCCACTGTTGGGTAGGGACTGTCTCTATATGTTGCCAATTTGTACTTCCCAAGCGCTTAGTACAGTGCTCTGCACATAGTAAGCGCTCAATAAATATGATTGATGATGATGATGGTCACCGCCTGAGTCAAAACAATCAAACAAACAACCATCTGCTGGTAGACTGTTTCTCCCACCTCTTCCCTGAGGGGAACCAAGGGGGCCAAAGTGGATCCATCGCTTCCTTTCTCCCCCTTCCTCTCTCCAAGCGAGATAATAATAATAATAATAATAATAATAATAATAATAATAATAATGGCATTTGTTACGCGCTTATTATGTGCAAAGCGCTGTTCTAATTAGAATTAGATCATAATTATGGATCGGTTTCAGTGCTCACTCTGTGCCATGCCCTGTGCTAAGCGCTGGGGAAGATACAACAGCGTGGCTCAGTGGAAAGAGCCCAGGCTTGGGAGTCGGAGGTCATGGGTTCTAATTCCGGCTGTGTGACTTTGGGCAAGTCACTTCACCTCTCTGGGCCTCCGTTCCCCCATCTGGAAAATGGGGATGAAGACTGTGAGCCCCCCCCGTGGGACAACCTGATCTCCTTGTATCCTCCCCAGTGCTTAGAACAGCGCTTTGCACATAGTAAGCGCTTAACAAATGCAATTATTATTATTATTATTATTATTATTATACAAGACAAGCAAACCACAACCTCACAGTGTGGGCAGGGAACATGTCTACCCACTTTGTTCTGTTGGACTCTCCCAAGGGTTTAGTACAGAGCAGTGCATACGGTAAGTGCTCAATAAATACCACTGATTGATTGATTTACAGTCTACAGACTCCAGGTCTCCCCTTCTTCAAAACCCTTCTAATAATATTCATTCATTCATTCAATCCTATTTATTGAGCACCTACTGTGTGCAGAACACTGTACTAAACGCTTGGGAAGTACAAGTTAGCAACATACAGAGACGGTCCCTACCCAACAACAGGCTCACAGTCTAGGAGAGGGAGACAGACAACAAAACAAAACAAGTAGACAGGTGGCAATACCATCAGAATAAATAGAATAATAGTAATAACTAGACTAGTAATAAATAGAATAGTAGTAATAACTAGACTGTGAGCCTGTTGTTGGGTAGGGACCGTCTCTATAGGTTGCCAATTTGGACTTCCCGAGTGCTTAGGACAGTGCTCTGCACAAAGTAAGCGCTCAATAAATACGATTGATTGATTGATTGATAAATGTGATTGAGTGAATGAATGAATAATAATTATGGTACTTCATAAGCACTTCCCTTGTGCCAAGCACTAATCTAAGCGCTCGGGCAGATAGAAGTTAATCAGGTTGGACACGGTCTCTGACCCATAGGGGCTCACACTCAATCCCCATTTCACAGATGAGGTAACTTGAGGCCCAGAGAAGTGAAGTGACTTGCCCAAGGTCCCGCAGCAGACAAGTGGCAGAGCCAGGATTAGAACCCAGGTCCTTCTGACTCCAAGCCCCAGGCTCTGTCCACCAGGCCATGCTGCTTCTGAGACCACATCCCATCCAGGAAGGCTTCCTCAGAAAATCTCTATACCTGGTAGTTTCCAAATGCCATTTTGGCCAGCTGAACACTTAAATTTTATTATAATGGCATTTATTAAGCACTTACTATGTGCAAAGCACTGTTCTAAGCGCTCGGGTAGATACAAGGTAATCAAGTTGTCCCACGTGGGGCTCACCGACTTAATCCCCATTTTACAGATGAGGCAACGGAGGCACAGAGAAGTCAAGTGACTTGCCCAAAGTCACACAGCTGACAAGTGGCGGAGCCGGGATTCAAACCCATGACCTCCGACTCCAAAGCCCGGGCTCTTTCCACTGAGCCACGCTGCTTCTCCGTGAAGCACCCATGAAGTAGCATTTAATGGAAAGAGTCCAGGTTTGGGAGTCGGAGGTCGTGGGTTCTAATTCTGGCTCCGCCACTTATCAGCTGTGTGACTTTGGGTGAGTCATTTCACTCCTCTGGGCCTCTGGGTAAAATGGGGATTAAGACTGTGAGCCCCACGTGGGACAACCTGATTACCTTGTACCTCAGTGCTTAGAACAGTGCTTGGCACAAAGTCAATCAATCTATCAATCAATCGTATTTATTGAGCGCTTACTGTGTGCAGAGCACTGTACTAAGCACTTGGGAAGTACAAGTTGGCAACATATAGAGACGGTCCCTACCCAACAGTGGGCTCACAGTCTAAAAGGGGGAGACAGAGAACAAAACCAAACATACTAACAAAATAAAGTCCTTAACAAATACCATTATTATTACTATTATGTATCTTATAGACTCCTTTACTCCCCCTCTCTGTAACTTATTCAGGCTGATCCTTGGGGGACAGGGATTACAGTTAATTAATTAATTCATTCATTAAATCGTATTTATTGGGTGCTTACTGTGGCAGGGCACTGTACTAAGCGCTTGGGAAGTACAAGTTGGCAACATATAGAGACGGTCCCTACCCAACAGTGGGCTCACAGTCTAGAAGGGACTTCTAGAAGGGACTTAATAATTCTTTGGTCCTCTCTCAAGTGCTTAGCACAGTGGTCTGCACACATTAGAAGCTCAGTAAATACTGCTGATTGAAATAATAATAATAATAATGGTAATACTTGCTAAGCACTCACTATGTGCCAGGCACTGTTCTAAGCACTGGGGTAGATACAAATTAATCAGGTTGAATACAGTAGTAGTAGTAGTAGTAGTAGTGATGGCATTTATTAAGCGCTTACTATGTGCAAAGCACTGTTCTAAGCGCTGGGGAGGCTACAAGGTGATCAGGTTGTCCCACGGGGGGGCTTACAGTCTTCATCCCCATTTTACAGATGAGGTAACTGAGGCCCAGAGAAGTGAAGTGACTTGCCCAAAGTCACACAGCTGACAAGTGGTGGACCTGGGATTTGAACCCATGACCTCTGTACCTGTTCCACATTGGGGCTCAGTCTTAATCCTCATTTTATAGATGAGGGAACTAGCCCACTGTTGGGTAGGGACTGTCTTTATATGTTGCCAACTTGTACTTCCCAAGTGCTTAGTACAGTGGTGTGCACACAGTAAGTGCTCAATAAATACGATTGATTGATTGATTGATTGAAGTGATATCCCAAGGTCACAAAGTGGACCAGTGGTGGTGCCGGTATTAGAACAATAATAATAATAATGATGATGGTATTTGTTAAGCGCTTACTATGTGCAAAGCACTGTTCTAAGCGCTGGGGAGGCTACAAGTTGATCAGGTTGTCCCACGGGGGGCTCACAGTCTTCATCCCCATTTTACAGCTGAGGTAACTGAGGCCCAGAGAAGTGAAGTGACTTGTCCACAGTCACCCAGCTGACAGTTGGTGGAGCCGGGATTTGAACTCCTGATTTCTGACTCCAAAGCCCGGGCTCTTTCCGCTGATTTATTGAGTGCTTGCTGTGTGCAGAGCACTGTGCTAGGTGCTTGGGAAGGTACAATAAGGCCTTCCCAGACTGAGCCCCTTCCTTCCTCTCCCCCTCGTCCCCCTCTCCACCCCCCCATCTTATCTCCTTCCCTTCCCTACAGCACCTGTATAGATGTATAAATGCTTGTACATATTTGTTACTCTATTTATTCATTTATTTATTTTACTTGTACATATCTATTCTATTTATTTTATTTTGTTAGTACGTTTGGTTTTGTTCTCTGTCTCCCCCTTCTAGACTGTGAGCCCACTGCTGGGTAGGGACTGTCTCTATATGTTGCCAACTTGTACTTCCCAAGCGCTTAGTACAGTGCTCTGCACACAGTAAGCGCTCAATAAATACGATTGATGATGATGATAAGGCGAAAAGAAAGACAATCCCTGCCCATAATCAGCTCGCAGTCTAGAGGGAGGGGAGACAGACATCCATACAGGCCTCCAGAAGGCCTTCCCAGCCTGAGCCCCCTTTTTTCCTCTCCTCCTCCCCAACCCCTCCACCCTACCTCCTTCCCCTCCCCACAGCCCCTGTATATATGTCTGTACAGATTTATTACTCTATTTATTTTACTTGTACATATTTACTATTCTATTTATTTTGTTATTGATGCGCATCCAGCTTTATTTCTATTTATTCTCATGACATGACACCTGCCCACGTGTTTTGTTTCGTTGTCTGTCCCCCCCTTCTAGACTGTGAGCCTGCTGTTGGGTAGGGACCGTCTCTAGATGCTGCCGACTTGTACTTCCCAAGCGCTTAGTACGGTGCTCTGCACGCAGTAAGCGCTCAATAAATACGATTGAATGAATGAATGAATGAATGAATGAGCCATGGTGGTCCTTACTTGTACACATCTATTCTATTTATTTTATTTTGTTAGTATGTTTGGTTTTGTTCTCTGTCTCCCCCTTTTAGACTGTGAGCCTACTGTTGGGTAGGGACTGTCTCTATATGTTGCCAACTTGGACTTCCCAAGCGCTCAGTACAGTGCTCTTTAATCAATCAATCAATCAATCGTATTTATTGAGCGCTTACTATGTGCAGAGCACTGTACTAAGCGCTTGGGAAGTACAAATTGGCATCACATAGAGACAGTCCCTACCCAACAGTGGGCTCACAGTCTAAAAGGGGGAGACAGAGAACAGAACCAAACATACCAACAAAATAAAATAAGTAGGATAGAAATGTACAAGTAAAATAAATAAATAAATAAATAGAGTAATAAATATGTACAACCATATATCCATATATACAGGTGCTGTGGGGAAGGGAAGGAGGTAAGACGGGGGGATGGAGAGGGGGACGAGGGGGAGAGAAAAGAAGGGGCTCAGTCTGGGAAGGCCTCCTGGAGGAGGTGAGCTCTCAGCAGGGCCTTGAAGGGAGGAAGAGAGCTAGCTTGGCGGAGGGGCAGAGGGAGGGCATTCCAGGCCCGGGGGATGACATGGGCCAGGGGTCGATGGCGGGACAGGCGAGAGCGAGGTACAGTGAGGAGATTAGCGGTGGAGGAGCGGAGGGTGCGGGCTGGGCAGTAGAAGGAGAGAAGGGAGGTGAGGTAGGAGGGGGCGAGGTGATGGACAGCCTTGAAGCCCAGGGTGAGGAGTTTCTGCCTGATGCGCAGATTGATCGGTAGCCATTGGAGGTTTTTGAGGAGGGGAGTGATATGTCCAGAGCGTTTCTGGACAAAGATAATCCGGGCAGCAGCATGAAGTATGGATTGAAGTGGAGAGAGACACGAGGATGGGAGATCAGAGAGAAGGCTAGTGCAGTAGTCCAGACGGGATAGGATGAGAGCTTGAATGAGCAGGGTAGCGGTTTGGATGGAGAGGAAAGGGCGGATCTTGGCAATGTTGCGGAGCTGAGACCGGCAGGTTTTGGTCACGGCTTGGATGTGAGGGGTGAATGAGAGAGCGGAGTCGAGGATGACACCAAGGTTGCGGGCTTGTGAGACGGGAAGGATGGTAGTGCCGTCAACAGAGATGGGAAAGTCAGGGAGAGGACAAGGTTTGGGAGGGAAGACAAGGAGCTCAGTCTTTGACATGTTGAGCTTTAGGTGGCGGGCGGACATCCAGATGGAGATGTCCTGAAGGCAGGAGGAGATGCGAGCCTGGAGGGAGGGGGAGAGAGCAGGGGCAGAGATGGAGATCTGGGTGTCATCAGCATAGAGATGATAGTTGAAGCCGTGGGAGCGAATGAGGTCACCAAGGGAGTGAGTGTATATTGAGAACAGAAGGGGACCAAGCACTGAACCTTGGGGAACCCCCACAGTAAGAGGATGGGAGGGGGAGGAGGAGCCTGCAAAAGAGACTGAGAAAGAACGACCGGAGAGATAAGAGGAGAACCAGGAGAGGACGGAGTTAAGAGAAGTTAAGTGACTTGCCCAAAGTCACACAGCTGACAAGTGGCGGAGCCGGGATTCGAACCCATGACCTCTGACTCCAAAGCCCGGGCTCTTTCCACTGAGCCACGCTGCTTTTCTAATCTCACCCAAACCTTGGGCAAACCACTTCCCTGTGAGCCTCAGTTTCCTCCTGGGGCAAATGGAGGTAAGATTCCTGCTGCCCCTCCTTGTGAGAACCAGGCTCCAACAGCATGGCCTAGCGGATGGAGCCTGGAACCCGGGAGTTCATCATCATCATCATTAATCGTATTTATTGAGCGCTTACTGTGTGCAGAGCACTGTACTAAGCGCTTGGGAAGTACAAGTTGGCAACATATAGAGACGGTCCCGCCCCAGCAGTGGGCTCACAGTCTAAAAGATCTAAAAGATCTTAGTTTACAGCTCACCCAATCCCAGATTCATTCATTCAATCATATTTATTGAGCGCTTACTGCAGAGCACTGTACTAAGTGCTTGGGAAGTACAAAGGAGTAGCAAAAGAAGTACAAGAGAAGTAACGTGGCTCAGTGGAAAGAGCACTGGAAGAGGTGTCTTAGTGCTTAATGAGGATTAAGACTGAGCCCCAATATGGGACAGGTACTGTGTTCAACCTGATTAATTTGTAACTACCCCAGCGTTTAGAACAGTGCCTGGCACACAGTGAGTGCTTACCAAGTACCACCATTACTATTATTATTATTATTTCAATCAATACTATTTACTGAGCTTCTAATGTGTGCAGAGCACTGGGCTAAGCACTTGAGAGAGGACCAAGAGCAGTGGAAGGGAGGAGTGAGAAGAAGTTAGAGAAGTTAGAGAAGTAGCGTGGCTCAGTGGAAAGAGGCTGGGCTTTCGAGTCAGAGGTCATGGGTTCAAATCCCAGCTCCGCCAATTGTCAGCTGTGTGACTTTGGGCAAGTCACTTCACTTCTCTGGGCCTCAGTTCCCTCATCTGTAAAATGGGGATTAAGACTGTGAGCCCCCCCACCGTGGGACAACCTCATCACCTTGTAACCTCCCCAGCACTTAGAACAGTGCTTTGCACATAGTAAGCGCTTAATAAATGCTATCATTATTATTAGTACAAATCGGCAACAGATAGAGACGGTCCCTACCCAACAACTGGTTTACAGTCTAGAAGCGGGGGACAGACAACAAAACAAAACAAGTAGATGGGCGTCAATACCGTCAGAATAAACAGAATTAGAGCTATATGCATATCATTTTTAGACTGTGAGCCCACTGTTGGGTAGGGACTGTCTCTATATGTTGCCAACTTGTACTTCCCAAGCGCTTAGTACAGTGCCCTGCACACAGTAAGCGCTCAATAAATACGACTGATGATCATTAATAAAATGAATAGAATAATAAATACGTCCAAATTTACACAAGTATATTTGAGGGAGGGGGATGCAGGCCCTCCCTCCTTCTCTGCCTTCAGGACTTCTCTACTCGGCTGTCCCGCTGACCCCTCAAACTTAACTTGTCCAAAACAGAAGCCCTTAACGTCAATCAATCAATCAATCAATCGTATTTATTGAGCGCTCACTGTGTGCAGAGCACTGTACTAAGCGCTTGGGAAGTACAAGGTGGCAACATATAGAGACGGTCCCTACCCAACAGTGGGCTCACAGTCTAAAAGACAAACCCCGTCCTCCCCTGACTTTCCCATCAGTACCGACAGCGTCATCAATCGTATTTATTGAGCGCTTACTGTGCTGTACTAAGCACTTGGGAAGTACAAATTGGCAACATATAGAGACAGTCCCTGCCCAACAGTGGGCTCACAGTCTAAAAGACAGCACCACCGTCCTCCTTGACTCCCAAGCCCGTAATCTGGCGTTATCCTCGACTCATCTCCCTCATTCAGCCCACATACTCAATCTGTCATGAAACCCTATCAGTTCTTCCTTCACTGCATCACTAAAATCTGCCCTTTCCTCTCCATTCAAGCGGCTACCCCACGCCGTGAGCGCTTAATAAACACGATTGACTGAATCGAGTGAACGAGCCAGGTGTATAATAATAATAATAATGGCATTTATTAAGCGCTTACTATGTGCAGAGCACTGTTCTAAGCGCTGGTGTATCTATTTTTAGGTGTATCTATTTTTCTCTCCGTGAAGACAATTAAGAGTGTCCCATTGCAGGCCCAGACTTTTAAAGGCAATTCTCTTGCTTGTGTCACGGGAAATTGATTGGCCGCCTGGATTCCTCATCCTATCAAGGCTCTCACGGTGCAAGCGATTCACTCCATATAGCTAAGCTTCAGTTTCCTCTTCTAACAGTAATAATAATAACAATTCAATCGTATTTACTGAGCACTTACTGTGTGCAGAGCACTGTACTAAGCACTTAGGAGAATCAATCAATCAATCAATCATATTTATTGAGCGCTTACTATGTGCAGAGCGCTTGTACTAAGCGCTTGGGAAGTACAAATTGGCAACATATAGAGACAGTCCCTACCCAACATTAGGCTCACAGTCTAAAAGGGGGAAGAATATGATATAACATTAAACAGACATTGTGGTATATGTTAATATATGTATATATGTATGTATATGTATGTATACCTGTATATGTGTATATATGTCTGTATATATTTATTACTCTATTATACTTGTACATATCTATTCTATTTATTTTATTTTGTTAGTATTTTTGGTTTTGTTCTCTGTCTCCCCCTTTTAGACTGTGAGCCCACTGTTGGGTAGGGACTGTCTCTAGAGGTTGCCAACTTGGACTTCCCAAGAGCTTAGTACAGTGCTCTGCACACAGTAAGCCCTCAATAAATGTGATTGATTGATTGATTGATTTCCCTCCTTGACTCTCGCATCAGCCTCCTCACTGACCTCCCAGCCTCCTGTCTCTCCCCACTCCAGTCCATCCTTCACTCCGCTGCCCGGTTCCTTTTTCTACAAAAATGTTCAGGCCGCATTTCCCCACTCCTCAACAACCTCCAATGGTTTTCCATCCGCCTCCACATCAGACAGAAACTCCTCACCGCCGGCTTTGAAGCAATCAGCTCTCCCTCCCACCTCAGTTGACTAATCTGCTACAACCCAGCCCGCGCTCTTCTCTCCTCTAAGGTCAATTTACTCACCGTTCCTCCATCTCGTCTATCTTGCTGCTGACTCCTGGCTTCACATCCTCCCTCTGGCCTGGAATTCCCTCTGCCTTCATTTCTTACCTCCTTCCCTTCCCCACAGCACCTGTATATACGTATATATGTTTGTACATATTTATTACTCTATTTATTTATTTTATTAGTACATATCTATTCTATTTATTTTATTTTGTTAGTATGTTTGGCTTTGTTCTCTGTTTCCCCCTTTTAGACTGTGAGCCCACTGTTGGGGAGGGACTGTCTCTATATGTTGCCAATTTGTACTTCCCAAGCGTTTAGTACAGTGCTCTGCACATAGTAAGCGCTCAATAAATACGATTGATGATGCTGATGATGATTTCTGGAAGACCGCCACTCAATAATAATGATGATGGCATTTATTAAGCGCTTACTATGTGCAAAGCCCTGTTCTAAGCGCTGGGGAGGGTACAAGGTGATCAGGTTATCCCACGGGGGGCTCACAGTCTTGATCCTCATTTTACAGTTGAGGGAACTGAGGCCCAGAGAAGTGAAGTGACTTGCCCAAAGTCACACGGCTGACAAGTGGCAGAGCTGGGATTTGAACCCATGACTTCTGACTCCAAATCTCATGCTCTTCCCACTGAGCCACACTGCTTCTCTAATACACATCCCCTCCAAGAGGCCTTTGCTGATTTACTCATTCATTCAATCGTATTTATTGAGCACTTACTGTGTGCAGAGCACTGTACTAAGCGCTTGGAAAGTACAAGTTGGCACATAGAGAGATGGTCCCTGCCCAACAGTGGGCTCACAGTCTAGAAGGGGGAGACAGAGAACAAAACAAAACATAATAACAGAATAAAATAGAATAAATATGTACAAGTAAAATAGAGTAATCAATCAATCAATCGTAATTATTGAGCGCTTACTGTGTGCAGAGCACTATACTAAGCACTTGGGAAGTACAAGTTGGCAACATATAGAGATGGTCCCTACCCAACAGTGGGCTCACAGTCTAGAAGGGGGAGACAGAGAACAAAACAAAACATATTAACAGAATAAAATAAATAGAATAAATATGTACAAGTAAAATAGAGTAATCAATCAATCAATCAATCAATCAATCATATTTATTGAGCGCTTACTGTGTGCAGAGCACTGTACTAAGCCCTTGGGAAGTCCAAGTTGGCAACATATAGAGACGGTCCTTACCCAACAGCGGGCTCACAGTCTAGAAGGGGGAGACAGAGAACAAAACAAAACATATTAACAGAATAAAATAAATAGAATAAATATGTATAAGTGAAATAGAGTAATCAATCAATCAATCAATCATATTTATTGAGTGCTTACTATGTGCAGAGCACTGTACTAAGCGCTTGGGAAGTACAAGTTGGCACACAGAGAGATGGTCCCTGCCCAACAGTGGGCTCACAGTCTAGAAGGGGGAGACAGAGAACAAAACAAAACATATTAACAGAATAAAATAAATAGAATAAATACGTACAAGTAAAATAAATAAATAGAGTAATAAATACGTACAAACATATATACATATACACAGGTGCGTGGGGAAGGGAAGGAGGTAAGGCAGGGGGATGGAGAGGGGGAGGAGGGCTCAGTGGAAAGAGCCCGGGCTTGGGAGCCAGAGGTCAAGGGTTCAAATCCCACTCTGCCATATGTCTGCTTTGTGATCTGTGTGATCCCCCTTCTAGACTGTGAGCCCGCTGTCGGGTAGCGACCGTCTCTATACGTTGCCAACTTGTACTTCCCAAGCGCTTAGTACAGTGCTCTGCACACAGTAAGCGCTCAATGAATACAATTGAATGAATGAATATCGGGCAAGTCACTTAACATCTCTGAGCCTCAGTTACTTCATCTGTAAAATGGGGATTAAGACTGTGAGCCCCACGTGGGACAACCTGATCACCTCTATCCCCCCCAGTGCTTAGAACAGTGCCTTGCACATAGTAAGCGCTTAACAAATGCCATCATTATTATTATTATCATTATTATTTATATCCACCCTCTCGTCTACGTTGACTACCAGCGGTATTTAATGAGTGCTTATGGCAGGCAGAGCACTATACTAAGTGCCACAGAGTTGGAAGACAGGGTCCCTGCCCACAAGAAGCTCACAATCTAGTGCGGGAGTCGGACATTTATAGAAATTAATACAGTGCAGATTCGAATATAAGTGCTGTGGGGCTGAGGGTGGGGGGTGAATCAAGGATACAGATCCCAAGGGCGACGCAGAAGGGAGAGGGAGTAGGGGCAAAGGAGGCTTAATCTGGGAAGGCCTCCTGGAGGAGATGTGATTTTGATAAGGCTTTGAAATGGGGGAAGAGTGGTGGTCTGTCATTCATTCATTTATTCAATCGTATTTATTGAGCGCTTACTGTGTGCAGAGCACTGTACTAAGCGCTTGGGAAGTCCAGTCAATCAATCAATCAATCAATCATATTTATTGAGCGCTTACTGTGTGCAGAGCATTGGACTAAGCACTTGGGAAGTACAAGTCGGCAACGCATAGAGACAGTCCTTACCCAACAGCAGGCTCACAGTCTAGAAGGGGGAGACAGAGAACAAAACCAAACATACTAACAAAATAAAATAAATAGAATAGATATGTACAAATAAGATAAATAAATAGAGTAATAAATATGCACAAACAAATATACATATATACAGGTGCTGTGGGGAAGGGAAGGAGGAAAGATGGGGGGATGGAGAGGGGGACAAGGGGAAGAGGAAGGAAGGGGCTCAGTGTGGGAAGGCCTCCTGGAGGAGGTGAGCTCTCAGTAGGGCCTTGAAGGGAGGCAGGGAGCTAGCTTGGTGGATGGGCAGAGGGAGGCCATTCCGGGCCCGGGGGAGGACGTGGGCCGGGGGTCGATGGCGGGACAGGCGAGAACGAGGCCTAACGGTGAGGAGATTAGCGGTGGAGGAGCGGAGGGTGCGGGCTGGGATGGAGAAGGACAGGAGGGAGGTGAGGGAGGAGGGGGCCAGGGGATGGATGGATGGACAGCCTGGAAGCCCAGGGTGAGGAGTTTCTGCCTGATGCGCAGATTGATTGGTAGCCACTGGAGACTTTTGAGGAGGGGAGTAACAGGCCCAGAGCGTTTCTGGACAAAGACAATCTGGGCAGTGGCATGAAGTATGGATTGAAGTGGGGAGAGACACGAGGATGGGAGATCAGAGAGAAGGCTGATGCAGTAGTCCAGACGGGAGAGGATGAGAGCTTGAATGAGCAGGGTAGCGGTATGGATGGAGAGGAAAGGGCGGATCTTGGCAATGTTGCGGAGCTGAGACCGGCAGGTTTTGGTGACGGCTTGGATGTGAGGGGTGAACGAGAGAGTGGAGTCGAGGATGACACCAAGGTTGCGGGCTTGTGAGACGGGAAGGATGATAGTGCCGTCAACAGAGATGGGAAAGTCAGGGAGAGGGCCGGGTTTGGGAGGGAAGACAAGGAGTTCAGTCTAGGACATGTTGAGTTTTAGGTGGTGGGCAGACATCCAGATGGAGATGTCCTGAAGGCAGGAGGAGATGCGAGCCTGAAGGGAGGGGGAGAGAGCAGGGGCAGAGATGGAGATCTGGGTGTCATCAGCGTAGAGATGATAGTTGAAGCCGTGGGAGCGAATGAGGTCACCAAGGGAGTGCGTGTAGATCGAGAACAGAAGGGGACCAAGCACTGAACCTTGGGGAACCCCCACAGTGAGGGGATGGGAGGGGGAGGAGGAGCCCGCAAAAGAGACTGAGAATGAACGACCGGAGAGATAAGAGGAGAACCAGGAGAGGACGGAGTCTGTGAAGCCAAGGTCAGATAGCGTGTTGAGGAGAAGGGGGTGGGCCACAGTGTCAAAGGCAGCTGAGAGGTCGAGGAGGATTAGGACGGAGTATGAGCCATTGGAAGAGTGGTGGTCTGTCATTCATTCATTCATTCAGTTGTATTTATTGAGCGCTTACTGTGTGCAGTGCACTGTACTAAGCACTTGGGAAGTCCAAGTTGGCAACATATAGAGACGGTCCCTACCCAACAACGGGCTCACAGTCTAGAAGGGGGAGACAGACAGCAAAACAAAACATATTAACAGAATAAAATAAATAGAATAAATATGTACAAGTAAAATAAAGCAGCGTGGCTCAGTGGAAAGAGCCCGGGCTTTGGAGTCAGAGGTCATGGGTTCAAATCCCGGCTCCGCCACTTGTCAGCTGCGTGACTTTGGGAAGTCACTTCTCTTCTCTGGGCCTCAGTTCCCTCATCTGGAAAATGGGGATGAAGACTGTGAGTCCCCCGTGGGACAACCTGATCACCTTGGAACCTCCCCAGCGCTTAGAACAGTGCTTTGCACATAGTAAGCACTTAATAAATGCCATCACTATTATTATTATTATTATTATTACTTATGTACTTATCCTTATACTCCACAATTCCACTTTATTTACATTTAAATTTAAATTTAAATAAATTCCCCTAGAATTTATTCTAGATAAATAAATCTAGATAAATAAATCCAAAGCCCGGGCTTTGGAGTCAGAGGTCGTGGGTTCAAATCCCGGCTCCGCCACTTGTCAGCTGCGTGACTTTGGGCAAGTCACTTCACTTCTCTGGGCCTCAGTTCCCTCATCTGGAAAATGGGGATGAAGACTGTGAGTCCCCTGTGGGACAACCTGATCACCTTGTATCCCCCCAGTGCTTAGAACAGTGCTTTGCACACAGTAAGCGCTTAACAAATACCACCATTATTATTATTATTAGAATTTAATTCAATGTCTCCCACTGTAGGCTGCAAACTCTCTGTGGACTGGGTTCAAGTCTACCAACTGTACTGCATAATAATAATAATAATAATAATAATAATAATGGTAATAATAATAACAATAATGACATTTGCTAAGCACTTACTATGCGCCAGGCACTGGGGTGGTTACAAGCAAATCAGCATTTCATTCATTCATTCATTCAATTGTATTTATTGAGCACTTACTGTGTGCAGAGCACTGTACTAAGCGCTTGGGAAGTACGAATCGGCAACATATAGAGACGGTCTCTACCCAACAACAGGCACAGTCCCTATCCTACATGGGGCTCACAGTTCTAATCCCCACTTTACAGATGAGGTAACTGAGGCACAGAGAATAATAATAATAATAATAGTATTTGTTAAGCGCTTACTATGTGCAAAGCACTGTTCTAAGCGCTGGGGAGGTTACAAGGTTGAAACGTGAATTGAAGCAAAGGAATTCCAGATATTCATTCATTAATAATAGTAATAATAATGATGGCATTTGTTAAGCGCTTACTATGTGCAAAGCACTGTTCTAAGCGCTGGGGGGGATACAAGGTGATCAGGTTGTCCCACGTGGGGCTCACAGTCATAATCCCCATTTTACAGATGAGGGAACTGAGGCTCAGAGAAGTGAAGTGACTCGCCCAAGGTCACACAGCAGACAAGTGGCTGAACCGGGATTAGAACCCGGGTCTTTCTGACTCCCAAGCCCGGGCTCTAGCCACTAGGCCGGGCTGTATTCATTCATTCAATCAATTGTATTTAGTGAGCGCCTAGAGTGTGCAAAGCACTGTACTAAAATAAGCCGTACTTTCCCGAGTGCTTAGTACAGCGCTCTGCTTACAGTAAACAGTCAACAAATATCACAGAGAAGCAGCGTGGCTCAGTGGAAAGAGCCCGGGCTTTGGAGTCCGAGGTCATGGGTTCGAATCCCGGCTCTGCCAATTGTCAGCTGGGTGACTTTGGGCAAGTCACTTCACTTCTCTGGGCCTCAGTTACTTATCTGTAAAATGGGGATGAAGACTGTGAGCTCCCCGTGGAACAACCTGATCACCTTGTAACCTCCGCAGCGCTTAGAACAGTGCTTTGCACATAGTAAGCACTTAATAAATGCCATTATTATTATTATTATTATTATTATAGTGTGCAAAGCACTGTACTAAGATAAGCCATACTTTCCCAAGTGCTTAGTACAGCGCTCTGCTTACAGTAAACAGTCAACAAATACCACAGAGAAGCAGCATAGCTCAGTGGAAAGAGCCCGGGCTTTGGAGTCAGAGGTCATGGGTTCAAATTCCAGCTCTGCCAATTGTCAGCTGGGTGACTTTGGGCAAGTCACTTCACTTCTCTGGGCCTCAGTTACTTATCTGTAAAATGGGGATGAAGACTGTGAGCTCCCCGTGGGACAACCTGATCACCTTGTAACCTCCGCAGCGCTTAGAACAGTGCTTTGCACATAGTAAGCACTTAATAAATGCCATTATTATTATTATTATTATTATTATTATAGTGTGCAAAGCACTGTACTAAGATAAGCCATACTTTCCCAAGTGCTTAGTACAGCGCTCTGCTTACAGTAAACAGTCAACAAATACCACAGAGAAGCAGCATAGCTCAGTGGAAAGAGCCCGGGCTTTGGAGTCAGAGGTCATGGGTTCAAATTCCAGCTCTGCCAATTGTCAGCTGGGTGACTTTGGGCAAGTCACTTCACTTCTCTGGGCCTCAGTTCCCTCATCTGTAAAATGGGGATTAAGACTGTGAGCCCCCCGTGGGACCTGATCACCTTGTAACCTCCCCAGTGCTTAGAACAGTGCCTTGCACATAGTCAGCACTTAATAAATGCCATTATTATAAATGTCATTATTAACTTCTCTGTGCCTCAGTTACCTATCTGTAAAATGGGGATGAAGACTGTGAGCCCCACGTGGGGCAACCTGATCACCTTTTAACCTCCCCAGCGCTTAGAACGGTGCTTGCACATAGTAAGAATGTCATTATTATAAATGCCATTATTAACTCACCTTCTCTGTGCCTCAGTTACCTACCTGTAAAATGGGGATGAAGACTGAGAGCCCCACGTGGGACAACCTGATCACCTTGTAACCTCCCCAGCGCTTAGAACAGTGCCTTGCACATAGTCAGCGCTTAATAAATGTCATTATTATAAATGTCATTATTAACTTAACTTCTCTGTGCCTCAGTTACCTATCTGTAAAAAGGGGATGAAGACTGAGAGCCCCACGTGGGACAACCTGATCACCTTGTAACCTCCCCAGCGCTTACAGCAGTACCTTGTACATAGTAAGCGCTTAATAAATGTCATTATTATAAATGTCATTGTTAACTTAACGTCTCTGTGCCTCAGTTACCTATCTGTAAAATGGGGATGAAGACTGAGAGCCCCCCGTGGGACAACCTGATCACCTTGTAACCTCCCCAGCGCTTAGAACAGTGCCTTGCACATAGTCAGCGCTTAATAAATGCCATCATTATTGTTATTATCATTGATTGATTGACTGATTGCAAGAGGGTGCTCCCCTCTTTCGGCTCCGGAGCTCAACCTTGGGCCCGAGAACCTTGGCTACTGTTTGAGCACCAGGAGAGGAAGTGGGTGAGGGTGGAGGGGAGGGGAGCACAGTGTCAAGGAGAAGAAGCAGGGAAGAGGAACTACAGAAAGCCCCAGCCGCCCCATGGGGTGACCCAGAGGAGGAGGAGGAGGAAATGTGGGGAGGAAGGGAGGAGTGAGGAGAACTTACAGAAGCAGGGTGGCTCAGTGGAAAGAGCCCGGGCTTTGGAGTGAGAGGTCACGGGTTCAAATCCCGCTCCGCCAATTGTCAGCTGTGTGACTTTGGGCCAGTGACTTCACTTCTCTGGGCCTCAGTTCCCTCATCTGGAAAATGGGGGTGAAGACTGTGAGCGCCCCCCGTGGGACAACCTGATCACCTTGGAACCTCCCCAGCGCTTAGAACAGTGCTTTGCACGTAGTAAGCGCTTAATAAATGCCATCATCATCATCATCATCAAGAAGTTGCAGTTGGTGGGGAGGGAAGGAAGCTGATTCCAGGCCCAGAGACTCTAATAATAATAGGCCTTCCCAGACTGAGCCCCCTCCTTCTTCTCCTCCTCCTCTCCCTCCCCATCCCCCCAACCTTAGCTCCTTCCCCTCCCCACAGCACCTGTATATATGTTTGTACGGATTTATTACTCTATTTATTTATTTTATTTTTATTATTATTTTATTATTATTTTATTTATTGCTTATTTTATTCTATTTATTTCATTTTGTTAATATGTTTTGTTTTGTTGTCTGTCTCCCCCTTCTGTGAGCCCGCTGTTGGGTAGGGACCGTCTCTATATGTTGCCAACTTGGACTTCCCACGCACTAGGTACAGTGCTCTGCACACAGTAAGCGCTCAACA
This sequence comes from Tachyglossus aculeatus, assembly GCF_015852505.1. Classification (NCBI taxonomy): domain Eukaryota; kingdom Metazoa; phylum Chordata; class Mammalia; order Monotremata; family Tachyglossidae; genus Tachyglossus; species Tachyglossus aculeatus. The sequence continues at coordinate 1,245,888 of NC_052069.1, read as the reverse complement.
AATACGATTGAATGAATGAATGAACGAATGAATAATAATAATAATAAAAATGATGGTATCTGTTAAGCACTTACTATGTGCCAAGCACTGTTCTGAGCTCTGGGGGGAGATACAAGGTAATCGGGTTGTCCCACGCGTGACTCAGTGGAAAGAGCCCGGGCTTTGGAGTCAGAGGTCACGGGTTCAAATCCCGACTCCGCCAATTGTCAGCTGTGTGATGTGGGGCAAGTCACTTCACGTCTCTGCACCTTAGTTCCCTCATCTGGAAAATGGGGATGAAGACTGTGAGCCCCTCGTGGGACAACCTGATCACCTTGTAACCTCTCCAGCACTTAGAAACAGTGCTTTGCACATAGTAAGTGCTTAATTAATGCCATTATTAATTAATTAGTATGCACCCCAGTGCTTAGAATAATAATAATGGCATTTATTAAGCACTTACTATGTGCAAAGCACTGTTCTAAGTGCTGGGGGGGAGGTTACAAGGTGATCAGGTTGTCCCATGGGGGGCTCACAGTCTTCACCCCCATTTTATTTTACAGATGAGGTAACTGAGGCCCAGAGAAGTGAAGTGACTTGCCCAAAGTCACACAGCTGACAATTGGTGGAGCCAGGATTAGAACCCATGACCTCTGACTCCAAAGCCCAGGCTCTTTCCACTGAGCCATGCTACTTCTCTAGGAAGCAGCCTTCCCTACTGTAGGAAACCAAAGGACTTTTGCCTAAAAGCCCAAGGTCATTCATTCATTCAATTGTATTTATTGAGCGCTTACTGTGTGCAGAGCACTGTACTAAGCGCTTGGGAAGTACAAGTGGGCAACATATAGAGACGGTCCCTACCCAACAACGGGCTCACAGTCTAGACGGGGAGATGGACACCACCACAAAATATGTGGACTTTTAGACTGTGAGCCCACTGTTGGGTAGGGACTGTCTCTATATGTTGCCAATTTGTACTTCCCAAGCGCTTAGTACAGTGCTCTGCACACAGTAAGCGCTCAATAAATACGATTGATGATGATGTGGACAGGTGTCAAGTCATCAGAATAAATAGAAATAAAGCTAGATGCACATCATTAACAAAATAAATTGAATAGTAAATATGTACAAGTAAAATAAATAGAGTAATAAATCTGTACAACAACGGGCTCACAGTCTAGACGGGGGAGACGGACAACAAAACAAAACATGTGGACAGGTGTCAAGTCGTCAGAACAAATAGAATGAAAACTAGATGCACATCATTAACAAAATAAATCGAATAGTAAATCTGTACAAGGAAAATAAATGGAGTAATAAATCTGTACAACCACAGGCTCACAGTCTAGACGGGGGAGACAGACAACAAAACAAAACATGTGGACAGGTGTCAAGTCATCAGAATAAATAGAAATAAAGCTAGATGTGCATCATTAACAAAATAAATCGAATAGTAAATATGTACAAGTAAAATAAATAGAGTAATAAATCTGTACAACAACGGGCTCACAGTCTAGGCGGGGAAGACAGACAACAAAACAAAACATGTGGACAGGTGTCAAGTCGTCAGAACAAATAGAATGAAAACTAGACGCACATCATTAACAAAATAAATAGAATAGTAAATATGTACAAGTAAAATAGAGTAATAAATCTGTACAACCACAGGCTCACAGTCTAGATGGGGGAGACAGAGAACAAAACAAAACATGTGGACAGTTGTCAAGTCATCAGAATTAATGGAAGTAAAGCTAGATGCACACCAGTAACAAAATAAATCGAATAGTAAATATGTACAAGGAAAATAAATAGAATAATAAATCTGTACAACAACGGGCTCACAGTCTAGACGGGGGAGACAGACAACAAAACATGTGGACAGGTGTCAAGTCATCAGAATAAATGGAAGTAAAGCTAGATGCACAACAGTAACAAAATAAATCAAATAGTAAATCTGTACAAGGAAAATAAATAGAGCAATAAATCTGTACAACAACGGGCTCACAGTCTAGACGGGGGAGACAGACAACAAAACAAAACATGTGGACAGGGGTCAAGTCGTCAGAACAAATAGAATTAAAACGAGATGCACATCATTAACAAAATAAATCGAATAGTAAATATGTACAAGTAAAATAGAGTAATAAATCTGTACAAAAATGGGCTCGCAGTCTAGACAGGGGAGACAGACAACAAAACAAAACATGTGGACAGGTGTCAAGTCGTCAGAACAAATAGAATTAAAGCTAAAGGCACATCATTAACAAACTAAATAGAATAGTAAATGCGTCCAAGCAAAATAAATAGAATAATAAATCTGTACAAAAATGGGCTCACAGTCTAGACAGGGGAGACAGACAACAAAACATGTGGACAGGTGTCAAGTCGTCAGAACAAATAGAATTAAAGCTAAAGGCACATCATTAACAAAATAAATAGAATAGTAAATATGTACAAGTAAAATAGAGTAATAAATCTGTACAACAATGGGCTCACAGTCTAGACGGGGGAGACAGACAACAAAACAAAACATGTGGATGGGTGTCAAATCGTCAGAACAAACAGAATTAAAACTAGATGCACATCATTCACAAACTAAACGTGTACAAGTAAAATAAATAGAGTAATAAATCTGTCCAAACATACATACAGGTGCTGTGGGGAGGGGAAGGAGGTAGGGCCAGGGGTGGGGGGGATGGTCATCATCATCATCATCAATCGTATTTATTGAGCGCTTACTATGTGCAGAGCACCGTACTAAGCGCTCGGGAAGTCCAAGTTGGCAACATATAGGGACGGTCCCTACCCAACAGTGGGCTCACAGTCTAAAAGGGGGAGACAGAGAACAAAACCAAACATACTAACAAAATAAAATAAATAGAATAGATATGTACACGTAGAGTAAATAAATAAATAAATAAACAGAAAGTGTGGCCCGGGTCCGAGTTAAAAACCCATTGGGTCCGAGTTAAAAACCCATTTGTTGCCAGCAGAATGATCTTTCCTGACCAAGCAATAAAAAAATCAACGGTATTTATTGAACACTTACTAGTGTATGCAGAGCACCGTACTAAGCATTTGTGAGAATACAATATAACAGGTGGTAGACACGGTCCCTGCCCGCAACAAGCTTATAGTCCAGAAGCCAAAGGCCAACCAACAATTAAAGACTGAGTCCCTTGTGGCGCCAAGGGTGGTGTCCAGCAGAGAAGAAGTGCTCAATAAGTAGCATCAAGGTTGTCATCGAGTTCACAGGCCACGTCCTCTCCTGGCTATGGCAGGCCCTCCCCCACTAGCCAGGGAGGGGGAGAATGAGTTGAGGGTCTCAAGCTCCATCTTGTTTCTCTGACCTCAGGGCTACGAGGCAATGTGGTCTAGAGAAAGGAGCGTGGGCCTGGGAAACCCAAGACTTGGATTCTAATTAATAATAATAATAGCATTCATTAAGCACTTACTACGTGCAAAGCACTGTTCTAAGATCTGGGGAGATTACAAGGTGATCAGGTTGTCCCATGGGGGGCTCACAGTCTTCATCCCCTTTTTCCAGATGAGGGAACTGAGGCATAGAGAAGTTAAGTGTCTTGCCCAAAGTCACACAGCTGACAGTTGCAGGAGGCGGGATTTGAACCCATGACCTCTGATTCCAAAGCCTGGGCTCTTTCCACTGAGCCACGCTGCTTTTAACCACATAGCCAATCTGTCACCAAATCCTGCCGGTCCCACCTTCACGACATGGCTAAAATCCCTAAAATCCACCCTTTCCACTCCATCCAAAATGCTACCACATTCATTCATTCATTCAATTGTATTTATTGAGCGCTTACTGTGTGCAGAGCACTGTACTAAGCGCTTGGGAAGTACAAATTGGCAACATAGAGAGACAGTCCCTACCCAACAGTGGGCTCACAGTCTAAAATGTCACCTCCCCTCCTGGAAAAACTCCAGTGGTTGCCCATCCACCTCCATTTCAAACAAAAATTCTTCCCCATTGGCTTTAAAGCAGTCCATCACCTTGCCCCCTCCAAGCTCACCTCGCTTCTCTCCAACATCCCAGCCCGCACACTTTACTCTTCTGGTGTTAAAGGAGCAGCGTGGCTCAGTGAGGAAGAGCCCGGGCTTTGGAGTCAGAGGTCATGGGTTCGAATCCCGACTCCGCCGCATGTCGGCTGTGTGACCTTGGGCAAGTCACGTAACTTCTCTGAGCCTCAGTTCCCTCCTCTGTAAAATGGGGATGAAGACTGTGAGCCCCACGTGGGACAACTTGATCACCTTGTATCCAGCGCTTAGAACAGGGCTCTGCACACAGTAAGCGCTTAACAAATGCCATTATTATTTTATGAGAAGCAGTGTGGCTCAGTGGAAGGAGCACGGGCTTTGGAGTTGGAGGTCATGGGTTCAAATCCCAGCTCTGCCAACTGTCAGAGTTAACTGTCTGTCAACTCCCTCCCCCCCTCCATCCCCCCCATCTTACCTCCTTCCCTTCCCCACAGCACCTGTATATATGTTTGTACATATTTATTCCTCTATTCATTTATTTATTTATTTATTTTACTTGTACATATCTATTCTATTTATTTTATTTTGTTAGTATGTTTGGTTTTGTTCTCTGTCTCCCCCTTTTAGACTGTGAGCCCACTGTTGGGTAGGGACTGTCTCTATATGTTGCCAACTTGGACTTCCCAAGCGCTTAGTCCAGTGCTCTGCACACAGTAAGCGCTCAATAAATACGATCGAGGATGATGATGATGTCAGCTGCGTGACTTTGGGCAAGTCACTTCACTTCTCTGGGCCTCAGTTCCCTCATCTGGAAAATGGGGATTTAGACTGTGAGCCCCCTATGGGACAACCTGATCACCTTGTAACCTCCCTAGCGCTTAGAAGAGTGTTTTGCACATAGTAAGCACTTAATAAATGCCATTTTATTATCATTATTATTATTATTATTGAAACTACTCACTGGGCCTCCGTCTCGCCTGTCTCGCCGCCAACCCCTAACCCACGTCCTGCCTCTGGCCTGGAATGCCCTTTCCTCTTCAAATCCACCAGACAATGCCTCTCCCCTCCTTCCAAAGCCTTACTGAAGGCCCATCTCCTCCAGGAGGCCTTCCCAGACTAAGCCCCGCTTTTCCTCATCTCCCACTCCCTTCTTCATCACCCTGACTCGCTCCCTGTGTTCTCGCCTCTTCCCAGCCCCACAGCGTTTATGTATATGTCTGTGATTTATTTGTTTTGATGCCTGTCTCTCCACCTCTAGACTATAAGACTAATCTCTTCACCGTACCTCGTTCTCACCTGTCCCGCCATCGACCCCCGGCCCACGTCATCCCCCGGACCTGGAATGCCCCCAATCCCTCTGCCCCTCCGCCAAGCTCGCTCTCTTCCTCCCTTCAAAGCCCTACTGAGAGCTCACCTCCTCCAGGAGGCCTTCCCAAACTGAGCCCCCTCCTTCCTCTCCCCTTCCTCCCCCTCTCCATCCCACCCGCCTTACCTCCTTCCCTTCCCCACAGCACCCGTATATATGTATATATGTTTATATGTATTTATTACATTATTTATTTATTTATTTATTATAGAGTATTTATTACTCTATTTTACTTGTACATATTCATTCTATTTATTTTATTTTGTTAATATGTTTGGTTTTGTTCTCTGTCTCCCCCTTCTAGACTGTGAGCCCACTGTTGGGTAGGGACCGTCTCTATATTGTTGCCAACTTGGACTTCCCAAGTGCTTAGTACAGTGCTCTGCACACAGTAAGCGCTCAATAAATACCACTGAATGAATGAATGAATGAATAAGACTATAAGATTTAATGCTTACAATGTGCCCGCTCTGTACTAAGTAAGCACTAGGATAGATTCAAGATAAGCAGATTGTCCAAAGCCTCTGTCCTTCATCCTTAGAGAAGCAGGGTGGCTCAGTGGAAAGAGCGCGGGCTTGGGAGTCAGAGGTCATGGGTTCTAATCCCACCTCCGCCACTTAGCTGTGTGACTTTGCGCAAGTCATTTCACTTCTCTGTGCCTCAGTTACCTCATCTGTAAAATGGGGATGAAGACTGTGAGCCCCCCGTGGGACAACCTGATCACCTTGTAACCGCCCCAGGACTTAGAACAGTGCTTCGCACCATAGTAAGCACTTAACAAATGCCATCATTATTATTATAAGCTCGTTGTGGGCAGGTCATGTCACTATTTATTATTGTACTGTACTCGCCCAAGCGCTTGGGACAGTGCTCCTAACACACTAAGCGCTCAATAAATGCAATGAAATGAATGAATAATAATAATAATAATGACATTTATTAAGCACTTATGATGTGCAAAGCACTGTTTTAAGCACTGGGAAGGTTGCAAGGTGATCAGGTTGTCCCACGGGGGGCTCACAGTCTTAATCCCCATTTTACAGATGAGGGAACTGAGACCCAGAGAAGTGAAGTGACTTGGCCAAAGTCACACAGCTGACAAGTGGCGGAGCCGGGATTTGAACCCATGACCTCTGACTCCAAAGCCCGGGCTCTTTCCACTGAGCCACGCTGCTTCTCCAAGAATAAGCATTTCTTTGTGAGAATGAAAAATTCCAGGCTACATGATTAGGTGCCCTAATGAGCAGTTTTACTCTAAATCCCGCCTCCACCACTCCAGCGCTTAGAACAGTGCTTTGCACATAGTAAGCGCTTAACAAATGCCATCATTATTATTATTACTGTTTGCTGTGTGACCTTGGGCAAGTCACTTAACTTCTCTGTTCTTCAGTTCCCTCATGTGTAAAATGGGGATAAAGGCTGTGAGCCCACGTGGGACAACCTGATCACCTTGTATCTACCCCAACGCTTAGATCATTGCTTGGTCCATAGTCAGCGCTTAACAAATACCATCATTATGAGAAACAGCGTGGCTCAGTGGAAAGAGCCTGGGATTTGGAGTCAGAGGCCATGGGTTTGAATCCCGGCTCTGCCCATTGTCAGCCGTGTGACTTTGGGCAAGTCACTTCACTTCTCTGGGCCTCAGTTCCCTCATCTGGAAAATGGGGATTAAGAAGGTGAGTCCCCTGTGGGACAACCTGATCGCCTTGCAAGCTCCCCAGTGCTTAGAACAGTGCTTTGCACATAGTAAGAGCTTAATAAATGCCGTTATAATAATAATCATCAATAATACAATAATTATTATAACATCATTATATCAATATATCACAGATTATAATATAATACCATAATATATTATATTATAATATATCGCATATTATAATATATACCATAATATATTATACTATATATTAATAACACATAACAATCATATCAATAATAAATTATGTTACATATCAATAATATATAATAATTATATCAATAATAAGTTTATTAATATTTATTACATTATTATTATTCATTAATTATTATAACGATAATTATGTCCCAAATCGTGGTGCAGCCTGCAGTGCCCCCTTGTGGTCGACCCTGGAATTGTCTCACTAGACCACTCAAAATTTCACACCTTCTGAAACAAAATTCATCTTTCTCCCTGCCCTCTTCATTCATTCAATCGTATTTATTGAGCGCTTACTGTGTGCAGAGCACTGTACTAAGCGCTTGGGAAGTACAAGGGGGCAACATATAGAGACGGTCCCTACCCAACAGCGGGCTCACTCCCAGCTCAGTCGACCATCCCCTTTGGCCCAGAAACCAACAAAATCAATCAATCAATCATATTTATTGAGCACTTACTGTGTGCAGAGCACTGTACTAAGCGCTTGGGAAGTCCAAGTGGGCAACATATAGAGACGGTCCCTACCCAACATTGGGCTCACTCCCAGCTCAGTCGACCATCCCCTTTGTCCCAGAAACCGGCAAAATCTCCAGGCCATCCTCAATTCAACTAGGAGAAGCAGCGTGGCCCAGTGGGAAGAGCCCGGGCTTAGGAGTCAGAGGTCGTGGGTTCTAATTCCGACTCCGTCGCTTGTCAGCTGTGTGACTTTGGTCAAGTCACTTCACTTCTCTGGGCCTCAGTTCCCTCACCTGTAAAATGGGGATTAAGAGTGTGAGCCCCACGTGGGACAACCTGACTACTTTGCATCTCCCCCAGCAGTTACAACAGTGCTTGGCACATAGTAAGCGCTTAACAAATACCATCATTATTAACGCTGTCTTTCAATCAATCAATCGTTATTTATTGAGCACTTACTGTGTGCAGAGCACTGTACTAAGCGCTTGGAAAGTACAAGTTGGCAACATATAGAGACGGTCCCTACCCAACAGTGGGCTCACAGTCTAGAAGGGGGAGACAGGGAACAAAACCAAACATATTAACAAAATAAAATAACTAGAATAGATATGTACAAGTAAAATAAATAGAGTAAGAATTATGTACAAGCATATCTACATATATACAGGACATATATACATATATACAGCCTTTAGATTCAATCTTTTGCCAATTCTACCGGTTATTTCTATACAGCTCCCTCTTTTGTAGTATTAAGTGCTTACTATGTCCCAAGCACTGTACTAAGCTCTGAGAATTAATGTCTGTCTCTCCCTCTAGAATGTAAGCTTGGTAAGGGCAGGGAACGGGTCTGCTAATTCTGCTGTATTGTATTCTCCGAAGCGCTTAATAATAATTGTTATTATTAATAAATGCCATTTAATAAATGGCACTTAATAAATGCCATTATTATTATTATTATTCATAATAACGTGGCTCTGTGGAAAGAACCCGGGCTTGGGAGTCAGAAGTCATGGGTTCTAATCCCGGCTCCAGCACTCAGCTGTGTGACTTTGGGCAAATCACTTAACTTCTCTCTGCCTCAGTTACCTCATCTGGAAAATGGAGATTAAGATTGTGAGCCCCACGTGGGACAACCTGATCCCCTTGTATCTCCCCCAGAATTAAGAACAGTGCTTGACACATAATAAGTATTTGTTTTATTTGTACATATTTATTCTAGTTATTGTATTTTGTTAATATGTTTTGTTTTGTTGTCTGTCTCTCCCTTCTAGACTGTGAGCCCGCTGTTGGGTAGGGACCGTCTCTATATAATAATAATAATAATGGTATTTGTTAAGCGCTTACTATGTGCAAAGCACTGTTCTAAGCGCTGGGGAGGTTACAAGGTGATCACGTTGTCCCACGGGGGGCTTCCAGTCTTCATCCTCATTTTCCAGATGAGGGAACTGAGGCCCAGAGAAGTGAAGTGACTTGCCCAAAGTCACACAGCTGGTGGAGCCGGGATTTGAACCCATATGTTGCCAACTTGTACTTCCCAAGTGCTTAGTACAGTGCTCTGCACACAGTAAGCGCTCAATAAACACGATTGAATGAATGAATAAGTACATAACAAATGCCACCATTTTTTTATTTATTAATAATAGTAATAATAGTATTTGTTAAGCACTTTAAGTCAGGCACTGTTCTAAGCAATTGGGTAGATACAAGCAAATTAGGTTGGACATAGTCCTTGTCCCACGTGGGGCTCACAGTTTTAACCCCCATTTTACAGATGAGGGAACTGAGGCCCAGAGAAGTGACGCGACTTGCCCAAGGTCACCCAGCAGAAACGTAGTGGAGCTGCTTAGTACAGTGCTCTGGACATAGAAAACACTCAAAAAATACCACTGATCGATTGAGACGGTACAAGCTAATAAGGAGGGATACAGTCCATATCCCGCATGGGGCTCACAGTCTTAATCCCCATTTTCCAGATGAGGTAACTGAAGGGAAGTGACTTGCCCCAGGTCACACAGCAAACAAGTAGTGGAGCCGGGATTAGAACCCATGACCTCTGACGCCCAAACCAGTACTCTATCCACTAGGCAACACCCCTTCTAGACTGTGAGCCCACTGTTGGGTAGGGACCGTCTCTATATGTTCCCAACTTGTACTTCCCAAGCGCTTAGTACAGTGCTCTGCACACAGTAAGCGCTCAATAAATACGATTAAACGAATGAATGAATGAATTTACTATTGCCGTAGCCTCCTCGCTGGTCTTCCAGTCTCCAGCCTCTCCCCTCTAGACTCCACACTGCTCCTGGATCATTAAATGTGTCTATTGCTATATTGTCCTCTTCCAAGCGCTTAGTACAGTGCTTTGTACACCGTAAGCACTCAATAAATACAATGAATGATCTCTGTTGTTGCCAACTCTTGTCATATTGATACTACACTACATCATATTATTAGAAAATCAGCATGGCTTAGTGGAAAGAGCCCAGGCTTGGGAGTCGGAGGACGTGGGTTCTAATCCCGCCTCCGCCACTTGTCTGCTGTGTGACCTTGGGCAAGCCGCTTAACTTCTCTGGGCCTCAGCTACCTCATCTGGAAAATGGGGATTAATAATAATAATAATAATAATGGCATTTATTAAGCGCTTACTATGCGCAGAGCACTGTTCTAAGCGCTGGGGAATTTACAAGGTGATCAGGTTGTCCCACATGGGGCTCACAGTCTTCATCCCCATTTTACAGATGAGGGAACTGAGGCCCAGAGAAGTTAAGCGACTTGCCCAAAGTCACACAGTTGACTTCATAATAATGAAGGCATTTGCTAAGCGCTTACTATGTGCAAAGCACTGCGGCTGTGAGCCCCACGTGGGACAACCCAATTACCTTGTATCTATCCCAGGGCTTGGGACGGTGCTCGGCACATAGTAAGCGCTTAACAAATACCATCATTATTATTATTGATTGCCGGTTAACTTCTCTGGGCCTCAGCTACCTCATCTGGAAAATGGGGATTAATAATAATGATGGCATTTGTTAAGCGCTTACTATGTGCAAAGCACTGCGGCTGTGAGCCCCACGTGGGACAACCTGCTTACCTTGTATCTACCCCAGGGCTTGGGACGGTGCTTGGCACATAGTAAGCGCTTAACAAATACCATCATTATTATTATTGATTGCCACTTAACTTCTCTGGGCCTCAGCTACCTCATCTGGAAAATGGGGATTCATAATAATGAAGGCATTTGTTAAGCGCTTACTATGTGCAAAGCACTACGGCTGTGAGCCCCATGTGGGACAACCTGATTACCTTGTATCTATCCCAGGGCTTGGGACGGTGCTTGGCACGTAGTAAGCGCTTAACAAATACCATCATTATTATTATTGATTGCCGCTTAACTTCTCTGGGCCTCAGCTACCTCATCTGGAAAATGGGGATTCATAATAATGATGGCGTTTGTTAAGCGCTTACTATGTGCAAAGCACTGCGGCTGTGAGCCCCACGTGGGACAACCCGATTACCTTGTATCTATCCCAGGGCTTGGAACGGTGCTTGGCACATAGTAAGCGCTTAACAAATACCATCATTATTATTATTGATTGCCGTTTAACTTCTCTGGGCCTCACCTACCTCATCTGGAAAATGGGGATTCATAATTATGATGGCATTTGTTAAGTGCTTACTATGTGCAAAGCACTACGGCTGTGAGCCCCACGTGGGACAACCCGATTACCTTGTATCTATCCCAGGGCTTGGGACGGTGCTTGGCACGTAGTAAGCGCTTAACAAATACCATCATTATTATTATTGATTGCCGCTTAACTTCTCTGGGCCTCAGCTATCTCATCTGGAAAATGGGGATTCATAATAATGACGGTATTTGTTAAGCGCTTACTATGTGCAAAGCACTACGGCTGTGAGCCCCATGTGGGACAACCCGATTACCTTGTATCTATCCCAGGGCTTGGGACGGTGTTTGGCACATAGTAAGCGCTTAACAAATACCATCATTATTATTATTGATTGCCGCTTAACTTCTCTGGGCCTCACCTACCTCATCTGGAAAATGGGGATTCATAATAATGACGGCATTTGTTAAGCGCTTACTATGTGCAAAGCACTGCGGCTGTGAGCCCCACGTGGGACAACCCGATTACCTTGTATCTACCCCAGGGCTTGGGACGGTGCTTGGCACGTAGTAAGCGCTTAACAAATACCATCATTATTATTATTGATGGCCGCTTAACTTCTCTGGGCCTCAGCTACCTCATCTGGAAAATGGGGATTCATAATAATGACGGTATTTGTTAAGCGCTTACTATGTGCAAAGCACTACGGCTGTGAGCCCCACGTGGGACAACCCGATTACCTTGTATCTACCCCAGGGCTTGGGACGGTGCTTGGCACATAGTAAGCGCTTAACAAATACCATCATTATTATTATTGATTGCCGCTTAACTTCTCTGGGCCTCAGCTACCTCATCTGGAAAATGGGGATTAATAATAAATGATGGCATTTGTTAAGCGCTTACTATGTGCAAAGCACTACGGCTGTGAGCCCCACGTGGGACAACCCGATTACCTTGTATCTATCCCAGGGCTTGGATCGGTGCTTGGCACATAGTAAGCGCTTAACAAATACCATCATTATTATTATTGATGGCCGTTTAACTTCTCTGGGCCTCACCTACCTCATCTGGAAAATGGGGATTCATAATAATGATGGCGTTTGTTAAGCGCTTACTATGTGCAAAGCACTACGGCTGTGAGCCCCACATGGGACAACCCGATTACCTTGTATCTATCCCAGGGCTTGGGACGGTGCTTGGCACATAGTAAGCGCTTAACAAATACCATCATTATTATTATTGATTGCCGCTTAACTTCTCTGGGCCTCAGCTACCTCATCTGGAAAATGGGGATTCATAATAATGACGGCATTTGTTAAGCGCTTACTATGTGCAAAGCACTGCGGCTGTGAGCCCCACGTGGGACAACCCGATTACCTTGTATCTACCCCAGGGCTTGGAACGGTGCTTGGCACATAGTAAGCACTTAACAAATACCGTCATTATTATTATTGATTGCCGCTTAACTTCTCTGGGCCTCAGCTACCTCATCTGGAAAATGGGGATTAATAATAATGATGGCATTTGTTAAGCGCTTACTATGTGCAAAGCACTGCGGCTGTGAGCCCCACGTGGGACAACCTGCTTACCTTGTATCTATCCCAGGGCTTGGGACGGTGCTCGGCACATAGTAAGCGCTTAACAAATACCATCATTATTATTATTGATTGCCGCTTAACTTCTCTGGGCCTCAGCTACCTCATCTGGAAAATGGGGATTCATAATAATGAAGGCATTTGTTAAGCGCTTACTATGTGCAAAGCACTGCGGCTGTGAGCCCACGTGGGACAACCCGATTACCTTGTATCTACCCCAGGGCTTGGGACGGTGCTTGGCACATAGTAAGCGCTTAACAAGGCTCACTTCTCTGGGCCTCAGTTCCCTCATCTGTAAAATGGGGGTTGAGACTGTGAGCCTTGTGAGCCGCTTAACATTTTCCTGAAGTGTTCCTCTGTCCACATCTCTCCCCAAAACCCTGCACAGGTTTCCCCTGCCTCTCCGTAGCAAACAAAAACTCCGCGCGCCATTGTCTTCAAGGCTCTCCCCCACCATGCCTCACTTAGAGCACCGGCTTGGGAGTCAGAGGTTGTGGATTCTAATCCCGACTCCACCACTTACCGGCTTACTTGACTGTGAGCCCACTGTTGGGTAGGGACCGTCTCTATATGTTGCCAATTTGTGCTTCCCAAGCGCTTAGTACAGTGCTCTGCACACAGTAAGCCCTCAATAAATACGATTGATTGATTGATTGTCAGCTGTGTGACTTTGGGCAAGTCACTTCTCTGGGCCTCAGTTCCCTCATCTGTAAAATGGGGATGAAGAGTGTGAGCCCCCCCGTGGGACAACCTGATTCTAGACTGCGAGTCCACTGTTGGGTAGGGACTGTCTCTATATGTTGCCAATTTGTGCTTCCCAAGCGCTTAGTACAGTGCTCTGCACATAGTAAGCGCTCAATAAATACGATTGATTGATTGATTGTCAGCTGTGTGACTTTGGGCAAGTCACTTCTCTGGGCCTCAGTTCCCTCATCTGTAAAATGGGGATGAAGAGTGTGAGCCCCCCGTGGGACAACCTGATTCTAGACTGCGAGCCCACTGCTGGGCAGGGACCGTCTCTATATGTTGCCAACTTGTGCTTCCCGAGCGCTTAGTACAGTGCTCTGCACACAGTAAGCGCTCAATAAATACAATTGACTGATTGATTGTATCTCCCTCAGTGCTTGGCACATAGTAGGCACTCTATATGTTGCCAACTTGTACTTCCCAAGCACTTAGTACAGTGCTCTGCACACAGTAAGCGCTCAATAAATACGATTGATTGATTGATTGATTGGAGTTGCGAGCCCGTCCCCGACGCCATACGGCTCCTTGCCCCGGCTTTGCTGGGCTCGAGTTCCGGGGATGGGCCAGAAAGTGCCCACCATGGCTTGATAATAATAATGATGGCATTTCTTAAGCACTTACTATGTGCAAAGCAACAGAGAAGCAACATGGCCCAGTGGAAAGAGCCTGGGCTGGGGAGCCAGAGGTCATGGGTTCAAATCCCGGCCCCACCACTTGTCAGCTGTGTGACTTTGGGCAAGTCGCTTCACTCCTCTGGGCCTCAGTTACCTTATCTGGAAAATGGGGATGAAGACTGTGAGCCCCACGTGGGGCAACCCGATCGCCTTGTATCCCCCCAGCACTTAGAACAGTGCTTCGCACGTAGTAAGTGCTTAACAAATGCCATTATTATTATTATTATTATTAACAAATACCATTATTATTATTATTATTCTGTCATCGCCAAGTCCTCGGCTAGCTTTGTTCAATCCCCTCACTGCCCCTCACTCTCATCTCTCCAGCCTCTGCCCCTTCGCTTATGTAAGTCTGCACGGCTTGCCACTCGGCCAGTGGAATTTATTGAGCGCCTACCGTGGGCAGAGCACTGTACTAAGCACTTTTTTAGGGTATATGTAAAATGCTTAGTAGGTATCCAACACTTCTACGCGCTGGGGTTGGTGCAAGTAATCAATCAATCAATCAATCATATTTATTGAGCGCTTACTATGTGCAGAGCACTGTACTAAGCGCTTGGGAAGTACAAATTGACAACATAAACAGTCCCTACCCAACATTGGGCGCACAGTCTAAAAGTAAATAATAATAATGGCATTTGTTAAGCGCGTAGTATGTGCAAAGCACTGTTCTAAGCGCCGGGGAGGATACAAGGTGATCAGGTTGTCCCACGTGGGGCTCACAGTCTTCATCCCCGTTTTCCAGATGAGGGAACTGAGGCCCAAAGAAGCAAAGTGACTTGCCCAAAGTCACACAGATCGGACACAGTCCCTGTCCCGCAGGGAGCTCACGGTCTAAGAAGGAGGGAGAATGGGTATTTAATCCCCATTTTACAGGTGAGGAAACTAAGGTACAAATGGAGTTAAGGCAAGGTCTCAGCAAGTAATCAGCGGAGCCGGAATCAGAACCCAGGTCCTCCGACTCCCAGGTCAATCAATCAATCAATCGATCGTATTTATTGAGCGCTTACCGTGTGCAGAGCACTGTACTAAGCGCTTGGGAAGTAGAAGTTGGCAACATATAGAGACGGTCCCTGCCCAACAGTTGCTCTTTCCACTAGACAACGCTGCCTTTCTGTACTAAGCGCTTGGGCGAGTACGATCCAACAGAGTCGGTAGACACAGTTCCTGCCCACAATGAGCTTGCCGTCTGGAGGACTCCCATCCCTCTCCCTGAAATCTGACGATCACATCTTTCCTCAATCAATCAATCTTATTTATTGAGCGCTTACTGTGTGCAGAGCGCTGTACTAAACGTTTGGGAAGTCCAACTTGGCAACATATCATCATCAATCGTATTTATTGAGCGCTTACTGTGTGCAGAGCGCTGTACTAAGCGCTTGGGAAGTCCAAGTTGGCAACATATAGAGACAGTCCCTCCGAAAATCCCACCTTCTCCGGAAATCTATGTCTTCCTGATTAATTTCCCAGTACGTTTTGTAATACAGTACTCGCCCATCAATTTATCACCTCACTTATACTCCCCCCTCTCCATCCTCCCATCTTCCCCTCTCCATCCCCCCATCGCCCCTCTCCATCCCCCCATCTTACCTCCTTCCCTTCCCCACAGCACCTGTATATATGTATATATAGTTGTACATATTTATTACTCTATTTATTTATTTATTTATTTATTTATTTTACTTGTACATTTCTATCCTATTTATTTTATTTTGTTGGTATGTTTGGTTCTGTTCTCTGTCTCCCGCTTTTAGACTGTGAGCCCACTGTTGGGTAGGGACTGTCTCTAGATGTTGCCAATTTGTACTTCCCAAGCGCTTAGTACAGTGCTCTGCACATAGTAAGCGCTCAATAAATACGATTGATTGATTGATTGATTGATTATACTCAGCACCGTCGCATATAGGTCAATGCAACTGAACTTTCAATTTTTACTTCCCCCTTTCCATCCCCCTCATCTTACCTCCTTCCCTTCCCCACAGCACCTATATATATGGATATATGTTTGTACAGATTTATTACTCTATTTATTTATTTTACTTGTACATATCTATTCTATTTATTTTATTTTGTTAGTATGTTTGGTTTTGTTCTGTCTCCCCCTTTCAGACTGTGAGCCCACTGTTGGGTAGGGACTGTCTCTATGTGTTGCCAATTTGTACTTCCCAAGTGCTTAGTAAAGTGCTCTGCACATAGTAAGCGCTCAATAAATACGATTGATTGATTGATTGATTGATTACTTTAATTACACCCGCTGTATATAGATTTTTATGTCTCTCACCCGAGTTGGAGTCTAAGTTCCTTCTACACTGTGAGCATGCCAAGGGCAGGGAACATGTCTCCCGAATTGGTTATATTTTACTCACCCGAGCGCTTGGCAGAGTGCTCGCCACAAAAGTGCTCAAATCAATAAGGCTGATTGATTGATAAACTCCTTATGGGCCAGAGAACATGTCCCTTCTTTCAACCTGATCACCTTGCAACCTCCCCAGTGCTTAGAACAGTGCTTTGCACATAGTAAGCACTTAATAAATGCTATCACTATTATTATCATTATTTTGTACTTCCTTTGTATTGTCTCCTCCCACTCTAGACTGTGAGCCCACTGTTGGGTAGGGACTGTCTCTATATGTTGCCAACTTCGACTTCCCAAGCGCTTAGTACAGTGCTCTGCACACAGTAAGCGCTCAATAAATACGATTGATTGATTGATTGATTGATTGTTATTATTTTGTACTTCCTTCGTATTGTCTCCTCCCACTGTAGACTGTAAGCTCATTGTGGGCGGGGAACATGTCTACCAGCTCTGTTGTATTGTACTCTCCCAAGTGCTTAGTACAGTGCTCTGCACTCAGTAAGTGCTCAATAAATACGATTGCATGACTGATACTGTCATTTCTAGACTGTGAGCCCGCTGTTGGGTAGGGACCGTCTATATGTTGCCAACTTGTACTTCCCAAGCGCTTAGTACAGTGCTCTGCACACAGTAAGCGCTCCATAAATATGATTGAATGAATGAATAATGATCATAATTGTGGTGTTTTTTAAATGGCATTTATTAAGCGCTTACTATGTGCAAAGCACTGTTCTGAGCGCTGGAAGCGCTTACTATGTGCCGAGCACTGTACTAAGCACTGGGGTAGACACAAGATCATCAGGTTCCCACCTGGGGCTCATGGTCTAAATACGTGCCCACTGTTGGGTAGGGACCGTCTCTATATGTTGCCAACTTGTACTTCCCAAGCGCTTAGTACAGTGCTCTGCACACAGTAAGCGCTCAATAAATACGATTGATGGATGGATGGATGGATGGGATTGACATTTTGCAGCTGAGGGAATCGAGGTACAGAGAATAATAATAGTAACAACAATAATGATAATGATTCCGGTATTCGTTAAGCGCTTACTATGTGCCAAACACTGTTCTAAGCGCTGGGGCAAATACAAGGTAATCAGGTTGTCCCATGAGGGGCTCACAGTGTTAATTCCCATTTTACAGATGAGGGAACTGAGGCCCAGAGAAGTTAGGTGGCTCGCCCAAGGTCACCCAGTAGACACATGGCGGAGCCGGGATTGGAACCTACGTCTTCCGACTCCAAGCCCGTGCTCTTTCCACTGAGTGCTGCTAATAATAATAATAATAATAATAATAATAATAATGGCATTTATTAAGCGCTTACTATGTGCAAAGCACTGTTCTAAGCACCGGGGAGGTTACCAGGTGATCAGGTTGACCCATGGGGAACGCACAGTCTTAATCCCCATTTTACAGATGAGGTAACTGAGGCCCAGAGAAATTAAGTAACTTGCCCAAAGTCACCCAGCTGACAATTGGCAGAGTCGGGATTTGAACCCATGCCCTCTGACTCCCAAGCCCGGGCTCTTTCCCACCGAGCCACGCTGCTAAGTAAAGTGACTTACCCAAGGTCACACAGCAGACAAGTGGGATCAGAACCCAGGTTCTCGGACCCCCAGTGTTCTTTCCATTAGGCTACACAGCTTCCTAGCATCTAGTACAGTGCCCTGCATCAAAGAGATGCTCAACAAATACCATAACTGCTAGGAAAGAAACTGAGGGTAGAGAAGAATGCAAAATGGAAGCTAACATCAGAGCATCCTGTGAAGACCCGATGACTTGGACTGTAATGAGGGAGAATCAATCAATCAATCGTATTTATTGAGCGCTTACTGTGTGCAGAGCACTGTACTAAGCGCTTGGGAAGTACAAGTTGGCAACATATAGAGACGGTCCCTACCCAACAGTGGGCTCACAGTCTAAAAGTGCCTCACTACTGAGGGAGAAGTGCGTCACTATTGAAGCTGGAACTGAGTTTTTTTTTTAATGGTACTTATTAAGTGCTTCCGAGGAGCAGGCACTGTACTAAGCGCTGGGGTAGATAAAAGCTAATCAGGTTGGACACGTTCCTCGTCCCACAGAGGGCTCACAGTCTCGATCGCCGTTTTACAGAGCAGTGAAGCGACTTGCCCGAGGTCAATCAATCAATCAATCAATCGTATTTATTGAGTGCTTACTGTGAGCAGAGCACTGTACTAAGCGTTTGGGAGGTACAAGTTGGCAACATATAGAGACGGTCCCTACCCAACTGTGGGCTCACAGTCTTCAAGCGCCTAGTACAGTGCTCTGCACACAGTAAGCGCCCAATAAATACGATTGATGATGATAAAAAGTGGGCTCACAGTCTGAAAGCACACAGCAGACGGGCGGCAGGGCCGAGACTAGAACCCAGATCCTTCTGACTCTCAGGCCTGGGCTCTATCCACCAGTCCACACTGCTTCTTTTGGGTAGAAAACCACCACCAGCTATTGAAACCAAGAACTTCCACCTTAATTTACAATCAACCCTAATGATGCCATTCTAATACCCTCCCTGGCACTTAAAAGCGCTTAACAGATATTGAAGAACCAGAATTTATCATTTAAAACATCTGATCACGTAAAGGACAGTAGGAGCCTGGATTAATAATAATAATTATTATAATTACATTATTATTATTATTATTATGGTATTTGTTAAGCACTTACTATGTGCCAAGCACTGTTCTAAGCGCCAAGGTAGATACAAGGTAATCAGGTTGTCCCACGGGGGGCTCACAGTCTTAATCCCCATTTTCCAGATGAGGGAACTGAGGCACAGAGAATCAATCAATCGTATTTATTGAGCGCTTACTGTGTGCAGAGCACTGTATGAAGCGCTTGGGAAGTACAAGTTGGCAACATATAGAGACAGTCCCTACCCAACAGTGGGCTCACAGTCTAAAAGAGAAGTTAAAATTATATAATTATTATTATTATGGAATTTGTTAAGCGCTTACTATGTGCCAAGCACTAAGTGCCAAGGTAGATACAAGGTAATCAGGTTGTCCCACAGGGGGCTCACAGTCTTAATCCCCATTTTCCAGATGAGGGAACTGAGGCACAGAGAATCAATCAATCGTATTTATTGAGCGCTGACTGTGTGCAGAGCACTGTACTAAGCGCTTGGGAAGTACAAGTTGGCAACATATAGAGGCAGTCCCTACCCAACAGTGGGCTCACAGTCTAAAAGGGAAGTTAAAATTATATAATTATTATTATTATGGAATTTGTTAAGCGCTTACGATGTGCCAAGCACCGTTCTAAGCGCCAAGGTAGATACAAGGTAATCAGGTTGTCCCACGGGGGGCTCACAGTCTTAATCCCCATTTTCCAGATGAGGGAACTGAGGCACAGAGAAGTTAAGTGGCTTGCCTGAGGTCGCACAGCAGATAAGTGGCGGAGGCAGAATTAGAACCCATGTCCTCTGACCCCCAAGCTCATTCATTCATTCAATCGTATTTATTGAGCGCTTACCGTGTGCAGAGCACTGTACTAAGCGCTTGGGAAGTACAAGTTGGCAACATATGGAGACAGTCCCTACCCAATAGCGGGCTCACAGCCTAGAAGGGGGAGACAGACAACAAAACGACACATATTAACAAAATGAAATAAATAGAATAGTAAATATGTCTAATGTCTTTTAGACCGTGAGCCCACTGTTGGGTAGGGACTGTCTCTATATGTTGCCAATTTGTACTTCCCAAGCGCTTAGTACAGTGCTCTGCACACAGTAAGCGCTCAATAAATACGATTGATGATGATGATAATGTTCAAGGCCCAGGCTCTTTCCACTAAGCCCCGCTGTTTCCCACCGTTTACTGTTTTTCCCTTCCGAGGAAACATATCAAAATAATAAGATGACTTTAATTTCCACTGAGCTTTGATTCCAAAGCGCCCCAGGCCCATTTATAGATATTACCTCATTAATTTCTGTTCCCAACATATCAATAATAGCAATTTCTGTATTTATTAAGTACTAATTTTCTGCTCAGGGTAGATCGGGGATACACCTACCGGATGCGGTCCCTGGCTCACTGGGGGCACCCAGTCTGAGAGAGCGGGAGAGGAGGGATTCATTCATTCAATCGTATTTATTGAGCGCTTACTGTGTGCAGAGCACTGTACTAAGCGCTTGGGAAGTCCAATGCTCAGGGCTGGGGTAGATTGGAGATACTCCTACCGGACACGATTCCTGGCTCACTGGGGGCACCCAGTCTGAGAGAGCGGGAGAGGAGGGATTCATTCATTCAATCATATTTATTGAGCGCTTACTGTGTGCAGAGCACTGTACTAAGCGCTTGGGAAGTCCAAGTTGGCAACGTATAGAGACGGTCCCTACCCAACAGTGGGCTCACAGTCTATTAGTCTTACCCCCATCTTACAGATGAGGAAACCGAGACCTAGAGAGGGTCCGTGACCTGACTCCCTTTCCCCTGCTCTATCCACTCGGCCCCTCTGGCTCCTGAGAACGGAGGACCAGACGTCCGGTCGTTTAGTTGATAATGGCATTTATTAAGCACTTACTATGTGCAAAGCACTGTTCTAAGCGCTGGGGAGGTTACAAGGTGATCAGGTTGTCCCACGGGGGGCTCACAGTCTTCATCCCCATTTTACAGATGAGGGAACTGAGGCCCAGAGAAGTTAGGCGACTTGCCCAAAGTCACACAGCTGATAATTGGCAGAGCTGGGATTTGAACCCGTGACCTCTGACTCCAAAGCCCAGGCTCTTTCCACTGAGCCACACTGCTTCTCCAAAGTGTATTTATTGAGCGCTTGCTGTAGGCAGAGCACTGTACTAAGCGCCCGGGAAAGGCGCTGTGATCACCCCCAACTTAGGGAGTCAGGAAAGCGACAGGCAGGGACCCCCGTCCACCCGGCTCCAGCTCCCAGAGGGGGCCGGCGAAGAGAGAGGCCTGGAGACCACCCTTTATTCCTCCCTCCTTCGGCCCCACAACACTTACAGAAGCAGCCTGGCCTAGTGGAGAGAGTCCGGGCCTGGGTTCTAATCCTTCCCTGCTGCGGGACCCCGGGCAAGTCACCTCACTTCTCCGGGCCTCGGTTCCCTCATCTGCAAAACGGAGATTAAGACTGTGAGCTCCACATGGGACAGGCACTGCATTCAACTCGGTTATCTTACATTCATTCAATCGTATTTATTGAGCGCTTACTGTGTGCAGAGCACTGTAGTAAGCGCTTGGGAAGTACAAGTTGGCGACATATAGAGACGGTCCCTTCAATAGTATTTATTGAGCACTTACTGTGTGCAAAGCACTATATTAAGCGCTTGGGAAGTACAACTTGGCGACATATAGACTGTGAGCCCCTTTTAGACTGTGAGCCCACTGTTGGGTAGGGCTGTCTCTATATGTTGCCAATTTGTACTTCCCAAGCGCTTAGTACAGTGCTCTGCACATAGTAAGCGCTCAATAAATACGATTGATGATGATGATGATATAGATGGTCCCTACCCAATAGTGGGCTCCACCCCAGCAGTTAGTACAGCGCCCGGCGACATAGTAAGCACTTAACCGATACCACAATTATAAGTACTGCTCAAGTACATATCTAATTTATTTATATTACCTTCCGTCTCCCTCTAGATTGTTAGCTCGCTGCGGGCAGGGATGGTGCTGACCGACTCTGTCATTCGTCCCGAACGCTCAGTCCAGCGCTCCACACACAGAGAGCGCTCAATAAATACCGTCGAGTGACTGGACGACCGAGACCGAGAGGGTGGGCTCCGAGCCCAGCACCATAATAATAATAATAATAATAATAATAATAACAACATTTAAGTGCTTACTGTGTGTCAAGCACTGTTCTAAGTGCTGAGGTAGATAGAAGGGGATCAGGTTGTCCCACATGGGGTTCAGGGTCTTCATCCCCATTTTCCAGATGAGGTCACTGAGGCTCAGAGAATAATAATGATAATAATAATAATAATAATAATGGCATTTGTTAAGCGCTTACTATGTGCAAAGCACTGTTCTAAGCGCTGGGGGGCTTCAAGGTGATCAGGTTGTCCCACATGGGGCTCACAGTCTTCATCCCCATTTTACAGATAAGGAAACTGAGGCTCAGAGAAGTGAAGTGACCCGCCCAAAGTCACACAGCAGACACGTGGGGGAGCCGGGATTAGAACCCATGACCTCTGATTCCCCAGCCCGGGTTCTCTCCACCGAGCCACGATGCGTCGCCCCATCCTCCGGGCGCCGCGGACAGCAAGCGGGCCAGGTAACGAGGAGGAGGCGGCCGAGGGCCCACTGACCCTCTCAACTCCTTCAACAATAATAATAACAATGGCACTTATCAAGCGCTTACTATGTGCCAATCAATCAATCGTATTTATTGAGCGCTTACTATGTGCAGAGCACTGTACTAAGCGCTTGGGAAGTACAAATTAGCAAAAAGCACCGTCCTAAGCGCTGAGGTTACAAGGTGATCAGGTTGTCCCTCGCGGGGCTCACAGTCTTAATCCCCATTTTGCAGACGAGGGAACTGAGGCCCAGAGAAGCGAAGTGACTTACCCGAAGTCCCCCAGCTGACAACTGGCAGGGCAGGGATTTGAACCCACGACCTCTGATGACTCCAAAGCCCGGGCTCTCTCCTCCTGAGCCACACCGCTTCTTCTGCTTCAACGGCTCCTCCGGCCTGCCGCAGGGAGCGAGACCCGGCTTCTAAGGGGAGAGACGGTGCCCGGGGGTCGTTGCCGGCCTCGTCCATCAATCAATCATATTTATTGAGCGCTTACTGTGTGCAGGGCACTGTACTAAGCGCTTGGGAAGTCCAAGTTGGCAACATATAGAGACCGTCCCTACCCAACAGTGGGCTTACAGTCTAAAAGGGTGGTTTCGGGGCCCTTCTCCCCTTCCCCAGAGCTCCCACCCACAGGACCCCAGAAGGCCGCTGATTTCGGCCGGTCCCTCTCAAGGTCTCACTGACCTCTAGTAAGACCCTTCAAGGCCCTGCTGAGCGCTCACCTCCTCCAGGAGGCCTTCCCAGACTGAGCCCCTTCCTTCCTCTCCCCCTCGTCCCCCTCTCCATCCCCCCATCTTACCTCCTTCCCTTCCCCACAGCACCTGTAGATATGTATATATGTTTGTACATATTTATTACTCTATTTATTTTACTTGTACATATCTATTCTATTTATTTTTATTTTGTTAGTACGTTCGGTTTTGTTCTCCGTCTCCCCCTTTTAGACTGTGAGCCCGCTGTTGGGTAGGGACTGTCTCTATATGTTGCCAATTTGTACTTCCCAAGTGCTTAGTACAGTGCTCTGCGCATAGTAAGCGCTCAATAAATACGATTGATTGATTGATTGACCCTTCCCGCTTTAAGAGAGGAGCGAGCCAAGGGCCCACGTCCCCCTCCGTGGCCCCGCGGCCCGCCCCGGGGGGCAGCCGGCGTTGACCTCCGACCCCGGGACCGGTCAGGATTCCGCCGACGGCCCCCCCGCCTTCGGATCCGTCTTCTCCAGCAGAAAAGGACACGACACCGAGTCTCCTGCCATACTAATGTATTCCATCTTTCAAAAAGAAAGACATGATTTTAATATTACTTAACAATATGTTAAAAAAGTAGCCAGTTTAGGCTTCAGTGTTAATACAATTATACACTCTATAACAGATTCGATAGTGTGAGTATTGTTCTTTTTTTCTTCTTTTTTTTGTTTCTTTTTTTCAACTTTCTCATTCTGCAAGTATTCTTACACAAGCTGGCTACAAGTCGGGGGGAGGGAAAAAAAAAAATCAAACACAAATAGCGTAACTTGTACACTCTTTAAACAGTAGGTCGTGAAAGAGCCGAAGAAATGCGCTTGTCCCATACGAGCCTCTTTCCCGTGACGCGGGGATGGCGATGTGTGTGTGTTTTTTTGGGGGGGTGTGTGTGTGTGTGTAGGGAGGGGGGCGATCCCAGAGAGGATGAAAGCACAACCGATGAGGTCCGATCTCTGTCGGGAGTCGACGAGGAAGGATAAAACCGGCCTGGACGCAGAAGGGGCCGGGGTCACCGCGGGCGGAGCGGATTGGGGGGGGTCTCGGCCTCCTCCCGGGCCCGGGGTGCAGTTTCGACGGTCGGACCGAGGCCGAGGCGGTCGGGAGGGGACCGGGGGGTGGGGTGTGGGGGGGGAGAAGGCCTACTGTCCCCATTCCAACAGCGTAGAGCTACAATCAAATAAGTCTCACTCACAGACTACAAGCACACAAGCTAACAAATTCAGGTAGAAAGTGGCAATTTCTCAGTCCGCGAGCATCGTCGGGGGGACCGGGGTGGGGGGCCGGGGGGGGCCGCGGGCGCGGGCTCCAGGCTGGACAGATGCTCTCGGGGCAGCAGTTCGGGCCGAGTGGAGTTGTCGGTCGGTGGCTCCCGCGGGGGTGGGGAGTGAGGGGACGGGGGCTCCTCCTCCTCCTCCTCCCCCCGGACACGGGCTCGACTCAGTGGGCAGCGAAGGTGGTTTTTTTCAAGCTAAAATTGGACCAGTTGATAGACAGTCTCTGCCTCGTCTGCCTTGCGGAATCCAAACAGAACCTGGGAAGACACAAACCCAGAAAGGATGAAGGGCCCACGCGGCCGTCATCATCATCAATCGTATTTATTGAGCGCTTACTATGTGCAGAGCACTGTACTAAGCGCTTGGGAAGTACAGATTGGCAACATCTAGAGACAGTCCCTACCCAACAGCGGGCTCACAGTCTAAAAGGGGGAGACAGAGAACAAAACCAAACATACTAACAAAATAAAATAAATAGAATAGATATGTACGAGCACTATGTACAAACATATATACATATATACAGGTGCTGTGGGGAAGGGAAGGAGGTAAGAAGGGGGGGATGGAGGGGGGACGAGGGGGAGAGGAAGGAAGGGGCTGAGTGTGGGAAGGCCTCCTGGAGGAGGTGAGCTCTCAGCAGGGCCTTGAAGGGAGGAAGAGAGCGAGCTTGGCGGATGGGCAGAGGGATTGGGGGCATTCCAGGCCCGGGGGAGGACGGGGGCCGGGGGTTGATGGCGGGACAGGCGAGAACGAGGTACGGGGAGGAGGTTAGCGGCGGAGGATCGGAGGGTGCGGGCTGGGCTGGAGAAGGACAGAAGGGAGGGGAGGGAGGAGGGGGCCAGGGGATGGACAGCCTGGAAGCCCAGGGTGAGGAGTTTCTGCCTGACGCGCAGATTGATTGGTAGCCACTGGAGATTTTTGAGGAGGGGAGTGACATGTCCAGAGCGTTTCTGGACAAAGATAATCCGGGCAGCAGCATGAAGTATGGATTGAAGTGGGGAGAGACACGAGGAGGGGAGATCAGAGAGAAGGCTGATGCAGTCACCGTGTCACCGAGGACCGCGCTTTCACAGCCTCCACGATACATATGCATACATATGTATATATGTTTGTATGTATTTATTACTCTTTTTATTTTACTTGTGCATATTTATTCTATTTATTTTATTCTGTTAATATGTTTTGTTCTCCCCCTTCTAGACTGTGAGCCCACTGTTGGGTAGGGACTGTCTCTATATGTTGCCAATTTGTACAGTGCTCGGCACACAGTAAGCGCTCAATAAATACGATTGATGATGATCACCGGAGTAGAAAAACCCCTCCCTCTCCACCCGCTGTTTCAGCTCCCTCCCTCCCTCCCGGTATTCCTGACCCTGGAGCGGGAGGGGACGTGGAGCTTCCTGACGCCAGCCGGGAGATGGAGCGGGTGAGGAATCTGGGAGGAAAGTCCACGTGGCTGGAACTTGCAAAGTGGCTAAACGGGGTCTGGGATGGAGCTGGTCTGGGCCTAAATTCTCATACATGTTTACTAGTCTATTTCTTTTGTTAATCATCATCATCAATCGTATTTATTGAGCGCTTACTGTGTGCAGAGCACTGTACTAAGCGCTTGGGAAGTACAAATTGGCAACACATAGAGACAGTCCCTACCCAACAGTGGGCTCACAGTCTTGCATTTAGTTTTAATTCTATTTGTTCTGACGATTTTGACACCCGTCTACATGTTTTGTTCTGTCGCCCGTCTCCCCCTTCTAGACTGTGAGCCTGTTGTCGGGTAGGGACCATCTCTATATGCCGCCGCCTTGTACTTCCCAAGTGCTTAGTACACTGCTGTGTGCACAGTAAGCGCTCAATAAGTACGACTGAATGAACGAACAAATTCAACAGAGCGTTGGCTCGACGTGGGTTCCTTTGATTAATCAATCAATCAATTGTATTTATTGAGCGCTTACTGTGTGCAGAGCACTGTACTAAGTGCTTGGGAAGTACAAGTTAGAAACATATAGAGACAGTCCCTACCCAACAGTGGGCTCACAGTCTAAAAGGGGGAGACAGAGAACAAAACCAAACATACTAACAAAATAAAATAAATAGAATAGATAGGTACAAGTAAAATAAGTAAATAACTAGAGTAATAATTCTACAAACATATATACATATAAACAGGTGCTGTGGGGAAGGGAAGGAGGTAAGATGGGGGAAGGAGAGGGGAACGAGGGGGAGAGGAAGGAAGGGGAAAATAATAATGTTGGCATTTGTTAAGCGCTTGCTATGTGCAAAGCACTGTTCTAAGCGCTGGGGGGGGGGGTACAAAGAAGCAGCGTGGCTCAGTGGAAAGAGCCCGGGCTTTGGAGTCAGAGGTCATGGGTTCGAATCCCAGCTCCGCCAGTTGTCAGCTGTGTGACTTTGGGCAAGTCACTTCACTTCTCTGGGCCTCAGTTACCTCATCTGTATAATGGGGATTAAGACTGTAAGCCCCCCCCCCCCCCCCCCCCACCGTGGGACAACCTGATCACCTTGTAGCCTTCCCAGCGCTTAGAACAGTGCTTTGCACATAGTAAGCGCTTAACAAATGCCATCATTATTATACAAAGTGATCAGGTTGTCCCATGTGGGGTTCACAGTCCTAATCCCCATTTTACAGATGAGGTAACTGAGGCTCAGAGAAGCTAAGCGACTTGCCCAAGGTCACGCAGCAGACAGGTGGCAGAGCCGGGATCGGACGGTTAACTTCTACAGGTCTGCGGACTTGTCAGAGAACGAGAAACGGCCGTTGATACGAGCACCGGTGCCCGACGGCAGTAAGGTGTAAAAGTAGAAGATGAAAAATTTCATTTGTTCATTCAGTCGTATTTATTGAGCGCTTACTGTGTGCAGAGCACTCTGCTAAGCGCTTGGGAAGTCCAAGTTGGCGATGTATAGAGACGGTCCCTACCCAACGGTGGGCTCACAGGCTAGAAAATCCCATTCTGGAGGGCAGTGGGATTTGGCCTTTCTGTGAACGGCGCGTTTTCTCTCTCCCGCGCGGCCACAGACACTGCTCTTGGAAATAATTTCTCCCCTCGGAAATGAAGAGTCAAGCGCTTGGTCCAGTGCTCCGCGCACAGGAAGCGCTCAATAAATACGACCGAATGAATGAAGAGTCTAGCTCTCTTCCCCGTAAAACACCGATCATCATCGATCGTATTTATTGAGCGCTTACTATGTGCAGAGCACTGTACTAAGCGCTTGATCGCACCCTGGAAGTCGCTGGTTTGGGCCCTTCCCGATACCCTGGCCAACGGGCCCCAGCTGGGGCAGCGGGAATTTGATGCACTCCGTCATTCATTCATTCATTCAATCATATTTACTGAGCGCTTACTGTGTGCGGAGCACTGGACTAAGCGCTTGGGAGGTACAAGTTGGTGACATATAGGGACGGTCCCTACCCAACAACGGGCTCACAGTCACTTCTCTGGGCCTCAGTTACCTCACCTGTAAAATGGGGATGAAGACTGTGAGCCCCCCCGGGCATGGGACAACCTGATCACCTTGAAACTTCCCCAGCGCTTAGAACAGTGCTTTGCACATAGTAAGCGCTTAATAAATGCCATCATCATTATTATTATTATTCTCTGGGCCTCAGTTACCTCATCTGTAAAATGGGGATGAAGACTGTGAGCCCACTCCTCCCCCGCCATGGGACAACCTGATCACCTTGTAACGTCCCCAGCGTTTAGAACGGTGCTTTGCACATAGTAAGCACTTAATAAATGCCATCATCATTATTATTATTATTCTTTGGGCCTCAGTTACCTCATCTGTAAAATGGGGATTAAAACTGTGAGCCCCCCGTGAGACAATCTGATCACTTTGTAACCTTCCCAGTGCTTAGAACAGTGCTTTGCACATAGTAAGCCCTTAATAAATGCCATCATCATCATTGTTATTATTATTCTCTGGGCCTCAGTTACCTCATCTGTAAAATGGGGACTGAAACTGTGAGCCCCCCGTGGGACAACCTGATCACCTTGTAACCTCCCCAGCGCTTAGAACAGTGCTTGGCACATAGTAAGCGCTTAACAAATCATCATCATCATCATCAATCGTATTTATTGAGCGCTTACTATGTGCAGAGCACTGTACTAAGCGCTTGGGAAGTACAAATTGGCAACATATAGGGACAGTCCCTACCCAACAGTGGGCTCACAGTCTAAAAGATAACAAATGCCATCGTCATTATTATTATTATCATTATTAGAGAAGGGGGAGACGGACGACAAAACGAAACACGTGGACAGGTGTCAAGTCGGCAGAATAAATAGACGATAGGTAAATGCACAACATTAACAAAATGAATAGAATAGTAAATATGTACAAGTAAAACAGAGTAATAAATCTGTACAGACATATATACAGGTGCTGGGGGGAGGGGAAGGAGGTAGGGCGGGGGGATGGGGAGGGGGAGAGGAAAAAGGGGGCTCAGTCTGGGAAGGCCTCCTGGAGGAGGTGAGCTCTCAGGAGATTCATTCAATTGGTCCATATCTATTCTATTTATTTTATTTTGTTAGTATGTTTGGTTTTGTTCTCTGTCTCCCCCTTTTAGACTGTGAGCCCACTGTCGGGGAGGGACTGTCTCTATGTGTTGCCAATTTGTACTTCCCAAGCACTTAGTACAATCAATCAATCAATCGTATTTATTGAGCGCTTACTATGTGCAGAGCACTGTACTAAGCGCTTGGGAAGTACAAATTGGCATCACATAGAGACAGTCCCTACCCAACAGTGGGCTCACAGTCTAAAAAAGTACAGTGCTCTGCACATAGTAAGCGCTCAATAAATACGATTGATGATGATGATGATGAAACAGTGATTTCCCATCAGTAACTCGGAATGGCGTCCAGGAAAAGTCCGTGCACTGTGTAGGTCTGACCAGGCTGTCCTTCCTCTCCCCCGGCACCCTCCTCCTCCTCCTCCTCCTCCTCCTCCTCCCCCTCCCGCCAAAATCAAGTTATTTCACAGCAGGAAGGGGCAGAGCAGCAAGGAGAAGCGCCCTAACCTAGTGGATAGAGGCCGGGCGTCAGAGGGACCCGAGTTCTAATCCCGGCCCCCGCTACTGGAGAAGCAGCGTGGCTCAGTGGGAAGAGCCCGGGCTTTGG
Organism: Tachyglossus aculeatus; assembly: GCF_015852505.1. Classification (NCBI taxonomy): domain Eukaryota; kingdom Metazoa; phylum Chordata; class Mammalia; order Monotremata; family Tachyglossidae; genus Tachyglossus; species Tachyglossus aculeatus. The sequence continues at coordinate 1,215,765 of NC_052069.1, read as the reverse complement.
AGTCAGAGGTCCTGGGTTCAAATCCCAGCTCCCCCACTTCTCAGCTGTGTGACTTTGGGCAAGTCACTTCACTTCTCTGCGCCTCAGTGACCTCATCTGTAAAATGGGGATGAAGACTGTGAGCTCCCCGTGGGACAACCTGATCACCTTGTGACCTCCTCAGCGCTTAGAACGGTGCTTTGCACATAGTAAGCGCTTAATAAATGCCATCATTATTATTACTTGTCTGCTTTGTGACCTCGGGCAAGTCATTTCACTTCTCTGGGCCTCAGTTCCATCATCTGCAAAATGGGGATGAAGACTGGGAGTCCCGTGTGGGACGGGGACTGTGTCCCGCCTGATTAACCTGACTCTACCCTGGCACTGAGTACAGTGCCCGGCACACAGTAAGCGCTTAACATCCCGTCATTATTATCATTATTATTAATAATCCGGGCTCCACCACTTGGCTGCTGGGTGACGTTGGGCAAGTCACTTCACTTCTCTGGGCCTCAGTGACCTCATCTGGAAAATGGGGATTAAGACTGTGAGCCCCATCAGGGACCGGGACTGTCCAACCTGATTAGCTTTTCATTCAATCGGATTTACTGAGCGCTTACTGTGTGCAGAGCACTGTACTAAGCACAGAGAAGCCGCGTGGCTCAGTGGAAAGAGCAAGGGTTTGGGAGTCAGAGGTCATGGGTTCAAATTCCGGCTCCGCCGCTTGTCGGCTGTGTGACTTTGGGCAAGTCGCTTCACTTCTCTGGGCCTCAGCTACCTCATCTGCAAAATGGGGGTTAAGACTGTGAGCCCCACATGGGACAACCTGATCACCTTGTAACCTTCCCAGCGCTTAGAACAGTGCTTTGCACATAGTAAGCGCTTAACAAATGCCATCATTATTATTATTATTATTACTAAGCGCGTGGAAAGTACAATCTGGCAACAGATAAGAGACAATCCCTACCCGACAGCGGGTATATTTACCACAGAGCTTAGTATGAGTAGCCACGTGGCTCAGTGGAAAGAGCCCGGGCTTTGGAGTCAGAGGTCAGGGGTTCGAATCCCGGCTCCGCCACACGTCTGCCGTGTGACCTTGGGCAAGTCACTTCACTTCTCTGGGCCTCAGTTACCTCATCTGTAAAATGGGGATTAAGACTGGGAGCCATCCGTGTTGCCAACTTGTACTTCCCAAGCGCTTAGTACAGTGCTCTGCACACAGTAAGCACTCAATAAATACGATTGATGATGATCCGTGGGACAACCTGATCCCCTTGTAACCTCCCCAGCGCTTAGAACAGTGCTTTGCACATAGTAAGCCCCTTCCTTCCTCTCCCCCTCGTCCCCCTCTCCATCCCCCCATCTTACCTCCTTCCCTTCCCCTCAGCACCTGTATATATGTATATATGTTTGTACATATTTATTACTCTATTTATTTATTTATTTATTTTACTTGTACATAGCTATTCTATTTATTTTATTTTGTTAGTATGTTTGGTTTTGTTCTCTGTCTCCCCCTTTTAGACTGTGAGCCCACTGTTGGGTAGGGACCGTCTCTATATGTTGCCAATTTGCACTTCCCAAGCGCTTAGTACAGTGCTCTGCACACAGTAAGCGCTCAATAAATACGATTGATGATGATGATGATCCGTGGGACAACCTGATCCCCTTGTAACCTCCCCAGCGCTTAGAACAGTGCTTTGCACATAGTAAGCCCCTTCCTTCCTCTCCCCCTCGTCCCCCTCTCCATCCCCCCCATCTTACCTCCTTCCCTTCCCCTCAGCACCTGTATATATGTATATATGTTTGTACAGATTTATTACTCTATTTATTTATTTATGTATTTTACTTGCACATATCTATTCTATTTATTTTATTTTGTTAGTATGTTTGGTTTTGTCTCCCCCTTTTAGACTGTGAGCCCACTGTTGGGTAGGGACTGTCTCTATATGTTGCCAGTTTGCACTTCCCAAGTGCTTAGTACAGTGCTCTGCACACAGTAAGCGCTCAATAAATACGATTGATGAGTAAGCGCTTAATAAATGCCATCGTTATTATTAGTAGTAGTAGTATAATGCCTGACACATAGTGAGTGCTTAACAAACACCCCAAAAAATAAAGAAAAACAAGGAAAAAAGAGAGGGCAGGGGACTCACCCGCCCTGAGTCCCAAGGCCAGGCCTGAGGAAGACGCCGTCCCCGCAGAGCCCGGGGGAGCAATGTCGGGGCCTTCCCTGGAGCACGAGGCCGGAGGGTCCCCGGCCCAGCTGTCAGTCAAGTCGCATTTATTGAGCGCTTACTGTGTGCTGAACGTCTCTCTGATTTATTTATTTTATTTGTCCCTATCTATTCTATTCATTTTATTTTGTTAGTACGCTTGGTTTTGTTCTCCGTCTCCCCCTTTTAGACTGTGAGCCCGCTGTTGGGTAGGGACTGTCTCTACGTGTTGCCAATTTGGACTTCCCAAGCGCTTAGTACAGTGCTCTGCACATAGTAAGCGCTCAATAAATACGATTGATGATGATGATGATGAACGCCGCACGAAGCACTTGGGAGAGTCCAAGAGGACGACAGAAAATCCTGGAGGAGGCACAGACATCCGACGTCGCCAGCGTCGTCTGCCTGCTGGCCCGACCGGCCCGTGATTTTTCCGTCACGCGTCCATTTCAGCCCTCTCACAATCGGAAGCCCAAGGGGAGAAGATTTTTACGCCGAATCCCCCTCCGACTTAAAAACCTTTTTGCAATCTAGCGGCTGGGGGAGAGAGGTCTTAGCTCTTGACTCTCTCCGGGTACTCAGAGTTCCTCGGCGTCAAAGGACTGAAGAGACAAATGATAACGATAATTGTGGTATTTGTTAGGCGCTTACTATGTGCCGGGCACTGGGGTAATAATAATAATAATAACGATGGCATTTATTAAGCGCTTACTATGTGCAAAGCACTGCTCTAAGCGCTGGGGAGGTTACAATAATAATAATAATAATAATAATGGCATGTATTAAGCACTTACTATGTGCAAAGCACTGTTCTAAGTGCTGGGGAGGTTACAAGGTGATCAGGTTGTCCCACAGAGGGCTCACAGTCTTCATCCCCATTTTACAGATGAGGTAACTGAGGCCCAGAGAAGTTAAGTGACTTGCCCCAACTCACACAGCTGACAATTGACAGAGCTGGGATTTGAACCCATGACTTCTGACTCCAAAGCCCGGGCTCTTTCCACTGAGCCACCCTGCTTCTCTGCGTGGTTACAAGGCAATCAGGTTGTCCCACAGCGGGGGCTCACAGTCTTAATCCCCATTTTACAGATGAGGGAAGTGAGGCCCGGAGAAGTGAAGTGCCTGGCCCAAGGTCGCACAGCAAACAAGTGGCAGAACTGGGATTAGAACCCAGGTCCTTCGGACACCCAGGCCTGTGTTCTAGCCACTAATAACAATAATGATGGCATTAATTAAGTGCTTACTATGTGCAAAGCACCGTTCTAATCAATCAATCGCATTTATTGAGTGCTTACTGTGTGCAGAGCACTGTACTAAGCGCTTGGGAAGTACAAGTTGGCAACATATAGAGACGGTCCCTACCCAGCAGTGGGCTCACAGTCTAAAAGAAAGTTCTAAGCGCCGGGGAGGTTACAAGGTGATCAGGTTGTACCACGGGGGGATCACAGTCTTCATCCCCATTTTCCAGATGAGGGAACTGAGGCGCAGAGAAGTGAAGTGACTTGCTCAAAGTCACCCAGCCGACAGTTGGCGGAGCCGGGATTTGAACCCGTGACCTCTGACTCCAAAGCCTGGGCTCTTTCCACTGAGCCACGCTGCTTCTCTAGACCACATTGCTTCTACAGATAAAGACTTTGGGTCAAGAAGACCAGTGCTTCCCTAGGAGCCGGGGCAGACCCACAGTAGGGGAGGAGGGAAAAGCGGGGAATCAATCAATCAATCAATCGTATTTATTGAGCGCTTACTGTGTGCACAGCACTGTACTAAGCGTTTGGGAAGTACAAGTTGGCAACATATAGAGACGGTCCTGTGACCTTGGGCATTTCACTTAACCTCCCTGGGCCTCAGTCTCCCCATCACTATGTATAGATCTCTAATTCTATTCATTTATTTTGATAGTACTGACGCCCGTCTACTTGTTTTATTTTGTTGTCTGTCTCCTCCTTCTAGACTGTGAGCCCGTTGTTGGGGAGGGATTGTCTCTGTCTCTGTTGCCGAATTGTACTTTCCCAGCGCTTAGTACAGTGCCCTGCACACAGTAAGCGCTCAATAAAAACGATTGAATGAATGAGTGAATGAATGACAGTGGGCTCACAGTCTAGAAGGGGGAAGGAAAGACACCCAGTGACGGTTTAGAAAGGAAGGGGGTCGGGAGAGGAAATAAATGGATAGGAAGAGGAAGGAGATCCACTTTTCCAAGGGCAAAGACCTCCTCCTCCCCTAGCTGGGGGGTTGAGGGGAGAAACCGAGGCCAGGGCCGCGGAGAGAATCGAGCCCCCAGGTCCGCTCACCTTTTAAAATACTCCACTTCCCTCTCCGTCTCGTCCATGTCGACGCTATCGAGGTCGATGTCTTTGGGCAGGAACACATCATCTGCAAATCAAAAAGGAGAGTGGGGCCAAACTGTTTTCAACGGCCCTTCCGACGCCAGAAGGAGAACAATAATTCAACGCCCGGGATCATAAGCCACGGCCACTGTGCCATCAGGGGTTCATTCATTCTTTCGTTCAATCTTATTTACTGAGCACTTGCTGTGGACTAAGCGCTTGGGAGAGTACACTATCCCAGACTGAGCCCCTTCCTTCCTCTCCCCCTCGTCCCCCTCTCCATCCCCCCCATCTTACCTCCTTCCCTTCCCCACAGCACCTGTATATATGTATATATGTTTGTACAGATTTATTACTCCATTTATTTATTTATTTATTTTACTTGTACATTTCTATCCTATTTATTTTATTTTGTTGGTATGTTTGGTTCTGTTCTCTGTCTCCCCCTTTTAGACTGTGAGCCCACTGTTGGGTAGGGACTGTCTCTATGTGTTGCCAATTTGTACTTCTCAAGCGCTTAGTACAGTGCTCTGCACATAGTAAGCGCTCAATAAATACGATTGATTGATTGATTGATTTTACTTGTGCATAGCTATTCTATTTATTTTATTTTGTTAGTATGTTTGGTTTTGTTCTCTGTCTCCCCCTTTTAGACTGTGAGCCCACTGTTGGGTAGGGACTGTCTCTATATGTTGCCAATTTGTACTTCCCAAGCGCTTAGTACAGTGCTCTGCACATAGTAAGCGCTCAATAAATACGATTGATGATGATTTTTACTCTATTTACTTATTTATTTAATTTATTTGTACATATCTATTCTATTTATTTTATTTTGTTAGTATGTTCGGTTCTGTTCTCTGTCTCCCCCTTTTAGACTGTGAGCCCACTGTTGGGTAGGGACTGTCTCTATATGTTGCCAATTTGTACTTCCCAAGCGCTTAGTACAGTGCTCTGCACATAGTAAGCGCTCGATAAATACGATTGATGATGATGATGATGATGAACGGACACATTCCCTGCCCACAGTGAGGTTCCAGTTTGGAGGGGACAACCTAATCAGGTTGGACACAGTTCACGTCCTAAATGGGGCTCACAGTCTTAATCCCCATTTTACAGACGAAGCAGCCGAGGCACAGAAGGAGTGACACAGCGGACAAGTGGCGGAGCCGGGATTTGAACCCAGGTCCTCGGGCTCCCAGGCCCCCGGCTTTACCCAGAAGGCCACGCTGCTTCTGCCTGATTGACAGATCAACATCCCTGAGGCCTTCCCCCACACCCTCCCTTCCCAGAGAGAGCCAAATCCGGATCTCAAAGACACTTGCACTGTCACGCACATGCTCCTTTCACGGACCCACTGGGTCCCGATTCTGCCACTCGTCTGCAGTGTGACCTTGGACAAGTCACTTAACTTCTCTTTTCGACTGTGAACCCACTGTTGGGTAGGGACTGTCTCTATATGTTGCCAACTTGTACTTCCCAAGCGCTTAGTACAGGGCTCTGCACACAATAAGCGCTCAATAAATATGATTGATTGATTGATTCTCTGAGCATCAGTTAGAGAAGCAGCGTGGCTCACTGGGAAGAGCCCGGGCTTTGGAGTCAGAGGTCACGGGTTCAAATCCCGGCTCCGCCAAGTGTTGGCTGTGTGACTTTGGGCAAGTCACTTCACTTCTCTGGGCCTCAGTGACCTCATCTGTCAAATGGGGATGAAGACTGTGAGCCCCCTGTGGGACAACCTGATCACCTTGTAACCTCCCCAGTGCTTTGCACATAGTAAGTGCTTAATAAATGCCATTATTATTATTATTATCAGTTACCCATCTGTAAAATGGGGATTAAGACTGTGAGCCCCACGTGGGACAACCGGATCACCTTGTATCCCCCCCAGTGCTTAGAACAGTGCTTCGCACATCGTAAGCGATTAACAAACGCCATCATCATTATCACTATTATCTTGTATCTACCCCAGTGTCTAAATACAATAATTATTATTTTTATTAATCCGGGCAAGAAGTCGAGGCTATAGATTAGAAGCAGCTTGGCCTAGTGGATAGAGCACAGGACTGGGTGTCAGAAGGGCCTGGGTTCTAATCTCGGCTCCACCACTTGTCTGCTGTGGGACCTTGGGCAAGTTGCCTCAGTTCTCTGTGCCTCAGTTACCTCATCTGTAACATGGGAATTAAGACTGTGAGCTTTGCACATAGTAAGTGCTTAATAAATGCCATTATTATTTATTATTATGAGGGACAGGGAATGTGTCCAACCCAATCCCAGTGCTTAGAACAGGGCCTGGTACATAGTAAGCACTTAAGAAATACAGTGATGATGACGAAGATGATATTGCAAGTGCCTGCCATATAGCAACGCTTAAGAAATGCCACAATTATTATTATTATCATTATTATTAATAAAACCTGCTAAATTTGGAACTGCCAGAGGAAGCCCAGACATCCCCCTCACAGATGAACCGAGTGCGTTCCTCAGAAAGGCTTTTGACACGGGCGCATTTTCATCCCTGCCCGGGCCCTCGCTGGCATTTATTTATTGATTCATTCATTCAATCGCATTTATTGAGTGCTCACTGTGTGCACAGCACTGGACTAAGCGCTTGGGAAGTACAAGTCGGCAACATACAGAGACGGTCCCGACCCAACAGCGGGCTCACAGTCTAGAAGGGGGAGACAGGCAACAAAACATGTGGACAGGTGTCAAGTCATCAGAATAAATAGAAGTAAAGCTAGATGCCCACCATTAACAAAATAAATAGAATAGTAAATATGTACAAGTAAAACAGAGTAATAAATCTTGCATCTACCCGAGCGCTTAGTGCGGTCATGGGTTCGAATCTCGGCTCTGCCACTTTTTCATTCAATCGTATTTATTGAGTGCTTACTGTGTGCAGAGCACTGCGCTAAGCGCCTGGGAAGTAGAAGCTGGCAACATCTAGAGACGGTCCCTACCCAACAGCGGGCTCACAGTCTAGAAGGGGGAGACAGACAACAAAACAAAACATATTTACAAAATAAAATAGAATAAATACGTACAAGGAAAATAAATTAACAGAGTAATAAATCCGTACAAACATATATACATATATGCAGGTGCTGTGGGGAGGGGAAGGAGGTAAGGCGGGGGGGATGGGGAGGGGATAATAATGGTATTCATTCATTCATTCATTCAATCGTATTTATTGAGCGCTTACTGTGTGCAGAGCACTGTACTTCACAGCTGTGTGACTTTGGGCGAGTCACTTCGCTTCTCTGTGCCGGGGGGATGGGGAGGAGGAAAGAGGGGGCTCAGTCTGGGAAGGCCTCTTGGAGGAGGGGACGGACTCGCTGGGCAGTTGTGGGCAAATCGGATTTGCCTTAGGAAGCGATTCGGTGACTCTGCAGTTACCCCGGCCCACAGTCAATCAATCAATCGTATTTATTGAGCGCTTACTGTGTGCAGAGCACTGTACTAAGCGCTTGGGAAGTACAAGTTGGCAACATATAGAGGTGTCCCTACCCAACCGCTGGCTCACAGTCTAGAAGACTGTGATTGTTGTACTCTCCCAAGCGCTTGGTACAGTGCTCTGCACACGTACGCACTCAATAAATTCATTCATTCAATCGTATTTATTGAGCGCTTACTGTGTGCAGAGCACTGGACTAAGCGCTTGGGAAGTACAAGTCAGCAATGAATAGAGACGGTCCCTGCCCAACAACGGGCTCACAGTCTTGGAGGGGGAGATAGACAACAAAACAAAACAGGGAGACAGGTGTCAAAACCACCAGAATAAATAGAATTATAGCTATATGCACATCATCCAGCGCTTAGAACAGTGCTTTGCACATAGTAAGCGCTTAATAAATGCCATTATTATTATTATTATTAACAAAATGAATAGAATAGTAAACGTACAAGTAAAATAGAGTAATAAATCCATACAAATATATACAAGTGGTATATGGTTGAATGAACGATAACTCTCTCAAACCATATAAAAAGCCAGACAGACACACAAAATCGAAACCAAAACCAGTAGGATGCCATGGCCAGCGGAGCATTCATTCATTCAATCGTATTTATTGAGCGCTGTGTGCAGAGCACTGTACTAAGCGCTTGGGAAGTACAAGTTGGCAACATATAGAGACAGTCCCTACCCAACAGTGGGCTCACAGTCTAGAAGGAGGAGACAGAGAAAGAAACCAAACATACTAACAAAATAAAATAAATAGAATAGATATGTACAAGTACATATGAAATGATATGATATGAAATAAAATAAATAGAATAGATATGTACAAGTACATATGATATGATATGAACAGTCCAGAGACTAGAGTGCAGGCTCCTTCTCCTAAGGCAGGAAATGCTGGGGATTTCTCATTTTTCTCCCCCCCGGGCACCCGTCCACTAGTGCGGACAACCTGGAGTGTCCCGCAATTAATCAATCAATCGTATTTATTGAGCGCTTACTGTGTGCAGAGCACTGTACTAAGCGCTTGGGAAGTCCAAGTTGGCAACATAGAGAGACAGTCCCTACCCAACAGTGGGCTCGCAGTCTAAAAGGGGGAGACAGAGAACAAAACCAAACATACTAACAAAATGAAGTAAATAGAATAGATATGTACAAGTAAAATAAATAGAGTAATAAATACGTACAAACATATATACATATATACCGGTGCTGTGGGGAAGGGAAGGAGGTAAGATGAGGGGGATGGAGAGGTGACTTCCGCAGTGATTACGGAAAACGGCTGGAAGGCCTCTTGCTGGTTTCTACGGCTAAAAATAGGCACAAAATGCTTTTTTTTGGCAGGACTGCAGGAGACCCAGGTTTCCTGAAGTCAATCTGTTCCTGGCCTAGTCTTGGGTTTCCTAGTCTACCTCATTCAATCGTATTTAATAAAGATGGCATTTATTAAGCGCTTGCTATGTGCAAAGCACTGTTCTAAGCGCTGGGGAGGTTACAAGGTGATCAGGTTGTCCCACGGGGGGCTCATTTTACTGATGAGGTAACTGAGGCACAGAGAATAATAATAATAATCATAATGATGATGGCATTTGTTAAGCGCTTACTATGTGCAAAGCACTGTTCTAAGCGCTGGGGAGGTTACAAGGTGATCAGGTTGTCCCACGGGGGGCTCATTTTACAGATGAGGTAACTGAGGCACAGAGAATAATAATAATCAATCAATCAATCGTATTTATTGAGCGCTTACTGTGTGCAGAGCACTGTACTAAGCGCTTGGGAAGTACAAGTTGGCAACATATAGAGATGGTCCCTACCCAACAGTGGGCTCACAGTCTAAAAGGGGGAATAATAACAATAATATAATAATAATAACGATGGCATTTGTTAAGCGCTTACTATGTGCAAAGCACTGTTCTAAGCACTGGGGAGGTTACAAGGTGATCAGGTTGTCCCACGGGGGGCTCCCAGTCTTCATCCCCATTTGACAGATGAGGGAACTGAGACCCAGAGAAGTGAAGTGACTTGCCCAAAGTCACCCAGCAGACAATTGGCAAGCATTTAGTAAGCACTCAATAAATACCACCGACGGACTGCCCGATTGCCACCGTCCCCCGGGTTTTCCCTCACTCCGGCCCCGGGCCAACAGTCCGCCTTAAAGACGGCCGGGGGGCCAGCGCAGAAGCCTGGAAACCAAATGCGGAGAGAAGAAGCCCCAGGACGGAATGGATGGACACCAAGGAGAGTGTGAGCCCGCTGTTGGGTAGGGACCGTCTCTATATGTTGCCAACTTGGACTTCCCAAGCGCTTAGTACAGTGCTCTGCACAGTAAGCACTCAATAAATACAACTGAATGAATGAATGAATGAATAGAAGCAGAAGAGGGAGTCACAGAGACACTTGGTCGCTCGGCCCGGGGTTTTGGGAACAAGGCCGAACTCTGGTCCGAAGTGACCGTCCCGCTGCGGACCGCTGGCTCTGTCCTGGAACGCCCTTCCCTCCTCATTATCCGACAGACAATTATTCTCCCCTCCTCCAAACAATAATAATAATGGCACTTATTAAGCGCTTACTATGTGCAAAGCACTATTCTAAGCACTGGGGGGGATACAAGGTGATCAGGTTGTCCCACGGGGGCTCAAGGTCTTAATCCCCCTTTTACAGATGAGTTAACTGAGGCACAGAGAAGTGAAGCGGCTTGCCCAAAGTCACCCAGCTGACAACTGGCGGAGTCGGAATTTGAACCCATGACCTCTGACTCCGAAGCCCGGGCACTTTCCACTGAGCCACGCTGCTTCTCTATTATTGAAGGCCCATCTCCTCCAAGAGGCCTTCCCGGATGAAGCCCTCATTTTCTCTTCTCCCACTCCCTTCTGCGTTGCTGTTGCACTTGATACTAATAATAATGGCGTTTATTAAGCACTTACTATGTGCCAAGCACTGTTCTAGGCGCTGTGGAGGTTACAAGGTGATCAGATTGTCCCACGGGGGGCTCACAGTCTTCATCCCCATTTTACAGATGAGGGAACTGAGGCCCAGAGAAGTTAAGTGCCTTGCCCAGAGTCACACAGCTGACGATTGGCAGAGCCGGGATGTGAACCCATGACCTCTGACTCCAAAGCCCGGGCTTTTTCCACTGAGCCACGCTGCTTCTCTAATGTTCACCCTTTATTCACCTGTCCCTCTCCCCTACAGCACTCATATGCACTTAAATACCATTAACAAAAAAAGCCAGGATTAATAATAATAATAATAATAATAATAATAATAATAATAATAATGGTATTTGTTAAGCGCTTACTATGTGCAAAGCACTGTTCTAAGGGCTGGGGAGGTTACAAGGTGATCAGGTTGTCCCACGGGGGGCTCACAGTCTTCATCCCCATTTTCCAGATGAGGGAACTGAGGTCCAGAGAAGTGAAGTGACTTGCCCAAAGTCACACAGCTGACAGCTGGTGGAGCCGGGATTTGAACCCGTGACCTCTGACTCCAAAGCCCGGGCTCTTTCTACTGAGCCTCGCTGCTTCTAACCTAGGTCCTGTCTCCAAGGCCCCCGCTGCTTCACAACTTCATTAAAATCCACCCTTTCCTCCCAAACTGTTACTATGTTGATCCAAGCGCTGATCCTATTCATTCATTCAATCGTATTTATTCCAACCTTGACGACTGTATGAGCCTCCTTGTTGACCTCCCTGCCTCCTGTCTCTTCTCCACTTCAATCGATCAATCGTATTTATTGAGCACTTACTGTGTGCAGAGCACTGTACTAAGCGCTTGAGAGAATATAAGCTCTTATGATATAATTCCCCCTTCTAGCCTGTGAGCCCGTTGTTGGGTAGGGACCGTCTATGTTGCCAACTTGTACTTCGCAAGTACACAGTAAGCGCTCAATAAATACGACTGAATATAAGTGACAATATAAGAGTAAAGCTAAGCGTGTTAATTCTATTTGTTCTGACGACTTGACACCTGTCCACATGTTCTGTTTTGTTGTCTGTCTCCCCCTTCTATTCATTCATTCCTTCATCATTCGATCGCATTTACTGAGCGCTTACTGTGTGCACAGCACTGGACTAATCAATCAATCGTATTTATTGAGCGCTTACTGTGTGCAGAGCACTGTACTAAGCGCTTGGGAAGTACAAGTCGGCAATGTATAGAGACGGTCCCTACCCAACAATGGGCTCACAGTCTAGAAGGGAGAGACAGACAACAAAACAAAACTTGTGGACAGGTGTCAAGTCATCAGAATAAATAGAAGTAAAGCTAGATGCACATCATTAACAAAATAAATAGAATAGTAAATATGTACAAGTAAAATAAATAGAGTAATAAATCTGTCCAAATATATATACAGGTGCTGCGGGGAAGGGAAGGAGGTAGGGTGGGGGGGATGGGGAGGGGGAGAGGAAATAGGGGGATCAGTCTGGGAAGGCCTCCTGGAGGAGGTGAGCTCTCAGTAGGGCTTTGCCAACTTGTACTTCCCAAGCGCTTAGTACAGTGCTCTGCACACAGTAAGCGCTCAAAAAATACAACTGAATGAATGAATGAATCTAACAATGATAATAATAATGATGGTATTTGTTAAGCAGTTACTATGTGCCAAGCACTGTTCTAAGCACTGGGGTGGATTCGAGGTAATCAGGTTGTCCCACGTGGGGCTCACAGCCTTAATCCCCATTTTACATCTGAGGTAACTGAGGCCCGGAGAAGTGAAGTAGCTTGCCCACGGTAGCACAGCAGACAAGTGGCAGAGCCAGGATTAGAACCCATGCCCTCTGACTCCCAACCCCGGGCTCTTTCCATTAAGCCACGGGTCCCGGCCTTCAACGAGCTCACAGTGTAGAGGGGGACGCAGATTTTAATATTAATCATCATCATCATCATCAATCGTATTTATTGATCGCTTACTATGTGCAGAGCACTGTACTAAGCGCTTGGGAAGTACAAATTGGCAACATATAGAGACAGTCCCTACCCAACAGTGGGCTCACAGTCTAAAATAATAAATTATGGATTTGTACGTAAGTGCTATGGGACTAAGGTCGGGGGGTGGAGAAAGGGAGCAGATCCGGATGACGCAGAAGGGAGAGGGAGAAAAGGAAGTGAGGGCTCAGTCAGAGAAGGTCTCTGTCAATCAATCGTATTTATTGAGCGCTTACTGTGTGCAGAGCACTGGACTAAGCGCTTGGGAAGTCCAAGTTGGCAACATATAGAGATGGTCCCTACCCAACAGTGGGCTCACAGTCTAGAAGACTGTCGATACTTCACTCTGCTGCCCAGATTATTTTCTACAAAAACAGCTCAGTCCACGTTTCCCTGCTTATCAAGACACCCCGGTGGGCGCCCTCCACATCCAACAGAAACTCCTCTTCATCAGCTTTAAAGCAGTCCATCATCTTGCCCCTCGTACCTTAGAACAGTGCTCAGCGCTTAGAACAGTGCTTTGCACATAGTAAGCGCTTAATAAATGCCATCATTATTATTATTATTATCATTATTATTACCTCATCTCGCTACTCTCCTACTCCTTTCTAGCCCGCCCACTTTGCTCCTCTAACGCCAAACCACTCACTGTATCTCAATTTCGTCTATCTCACTGCCAACCTCTCGCCTACCTTCTGCCTCTGGCCTGTGAGCCCACTGTTGGGTAGGGGCCGCCTCTATATGTTGCCAACTTGCATTTCCCAAGCGCTTAGTACAGTGCTCTGCACACAGTAAGCGCTCAATAAATATGATTGACTGATTGAATTCCCTTCCCCTTCCCATATGACTCACCATCACTCTTCCCACTTTCAAAGCTTGATTAAAAGCCCATCTCCTCCAAGAGATCTTCCCCAATTAAGCCCTCGTTTCCCCTATTCCCTTTCCCTTCTGTATTCATTCAACCGTATTTATTGAGCGCTTACTGTGGGCAGAGCACTGTACTAAGCGCTTGGGAAGTACAAGTCGGCAACATATAGAGGCGGTCCCTACCCAATAACAGGCTCACAGTCTAGAAGGGGAAGACATCCTCTATACTGGACACTCTGCCAAGGTCAGTGCTTTTTAATCCCTCACACTAAGCACACCACAGCTCAGGAATACCCCTGCCTGTGATTTGAACCACTTAATCATTCATTCATTCAATCATATTTATTGAGCGCTTACTGTGTGCAGAGCACTGTACTAAACGCTTGGGAAGTCCAAGTTGGCAACATATAGAGACGGTCCCTACCCAACAACGGGCTCACAGTCTAGAAGGGGGAGACAGACAACAAAACAAAACATGTGGATGGGTGTCAGGTCGTCAGAACAAATAGAATTAAAACTAAATTATTCACCCATCCTCAGCCTCACAGAACTTATGTAATAGATCCATAATTTATTTTAACATCTGTCTCCTTTTAGATTGTGAGCCCACTGTTGGGTAGGGACTGTCTCTATATGTTGCCAACCTGTACTTCCCAAGCGCTTAGTACGGTGCTCTGCACACAGTAAGCGCTCAATAAATACGATTGATTGATTGATTTTGGACTGTAAACTGCTTGTGGGCAGGGAACATGTCTGCCAACTCTGTTGTTCTGCACTTTCCCAAGCAATTAGTACAGTACTATGCAAACAGCAGTCACTAAGTTGACTGATTCTATTTAATCATAATAATAACAATAATGTTGGCATTTGTTAAGCGCTTACTATGTGCCAAGCACTGTTCTAAGTGCTGGGATAATAATAATAATAATAATAATAATAATAATAATAATAATGGCATTTGTTAAGCGCTTACTATGTGCAAAGCACTGTTCTAAGCCTGGGGAGGTAACAAGGTGATCAGGGTGTCCCACAGGGGGCTCACAGTCTTAATTCCCATTTTTCAGATGAGGGAACTGAAGGCACAGAGAAGTTAAGTGACTTGCCCAAAGTCACACAGCTGACAATTAGCGGAGTGGCATTTGAACCCATGACCTCTGACTCCAAAGCCCGGGCTCTTTCCACTGAGCCACGCTGCTTCTACTGCTTCAATGGCTCCATTCATTCAATCGTATTTATTGAGCGCTTACTGTGTGCAGAGCCACTGTACTAAGCACTTGGGAAGTACAAGTTGGCAACATATAGAGACAGTCCCTACCCAACAGTGGGCTCACAGTCTAGAATGAATAATAATAATAATTATAATGGCATTTATTAAGCACTTATTATGTGCAAAGCACCGATCTAAGCGCCGGGGAGGTAACAAGGTTATCAGGTTATCCCGCGTGGGGCTCACAATCTTCATCCCCATTTTACAGATGAGGGAACTGAGGCCCAGAAAAGTGACTTGCCCAAGGTCACACAGCTGGCAAGTGGTGGAGCCGGATTAGAACCCACGACCTCTGGCTCCCAAGCCCGTGCTCTTTCGACTGAGCCACGCTGCTTCTCTTCTCTCTCTAGACAAGACCTCTCAACCATCGATTGTTTGTCTTGTTTTCCGGTATTTGTTAAGTGCTTAGTATGGGCGAAACAGTGCTCTGCACACAGTAAGCGCTCAATAAATACGATTGATTGATTGATTGATTGACAAGCACTGTTCTAAGAGCTGGGGTGGATTTGAAATTATCAGGTTGGAAACAGCCCCCATCCCACGTGGAGATCACAGACTACGCAGGCGGGAGTAGAATTTAATCCCCACTTTACAGATGAGGAAACAGGCACGGAGAAGCGACTTCCCCAAGACCACACAGAAAGCGACTGGCAGAGTCAGGATTAGAACCCAGGCCCTCTGATTCCCAGGCACCTGCTCTTTCATCTAGGCACCACTGCTAATAACGGTAGGAAGATATTCATTCATTCAATCGTATTTATTGAGCGCTTACGGTGTGCAGAGCACTGCACTAAGCGCTTGGGAAGTACAAGCTGGCAACATCTAGAGCCGGTCCCTACCCAACAGCCGGCTCACAGTCTAGAAGGGGGAGACAGAGAACACAACAAAACAAAACAAAATAAAATAAGTAGAATAAATATGTACAATCAATCGTATTTATTGAGCGCTTACTGTGTGCAGAGCACTGTGCTAAGCGCTTGGGAAGTACAAGTTGGCAACAGATAGAGACGGTCCCTACCCAACAGCGGGCTCACAGTCTAGAAGGGGGAGACAGAGAACAAAACAAAACATATTAACCAAAATAAAATAAGTAGAATAAATATGTACAATCAATCAATCAATCGTATTTATTGAGCGGTTACTGTGTGCAGAGCATTGGACTAAGCGCTTGGGAAGTACAAGTTGGCAACATATAGAGACAGTCCCTACCCAACAACGGGCTCACAGTCTAGAAGGGGGAGACAGAGAACAAAACAAAACATATTAACAAAATAAAATTAATAGAATAGATATGTACAAGTAAAATAAATAGAGTAATAAATCCATACAAACATATATCCATATATACAGGTGCTGTGGGGAAGGGAAGGAGGTAAGGCGGGGGGGATGGAGAGGGGGAGGAGGGGAGATATGCCAAGCCCTGAAGCAGATACGGGATGGATCGGATCGGATACAGTCCGTGCCCCATGCGGGGCTCAGTCTACGGAGTGGGGGGAATGGTTACTGAATCCCCCCATTTTACAAATGAGGAGACTGAGGCACAGAGAGAGGTTAAGTCACTTGTGCAAGCAGGGAAGTGGCCCTACTGAGAGCTCACCTCCTCCAGGAGGCCTTCCCAGACTGAGCCCCTTCCTTCCTCTCCCCCTCGTCCCCTTCTCCATCCCCCCATCTTACCTCCTTCCCTTCCCCACAGCACCTGTATATATGGATATATGTTTGCACATATTTGTTACTCTATTTATTTAATTTACTTGTACCTACCTATTCTATTTATTTTATTTTGTTAGTATGTTTGGTTTTGTTCCCTGTCTCCCCCTTCTAGACTGTGAGCCCACTGTTGGGTAGGGACTGTCTCTATATGCTGCCAACTTGTACTTCCCAAGCACTTAGTACAGTGCTCTGCACACAGTAAGCGCTCAATAAATACGATTGATTGATTGATTGCTTGATCCCCCCCGCCTTACCTCCTTCCCCTCCCCACAGCACCTGTATATATGAAGCAGCGTGGCTCAGTGGAAGGAGCCCAGGCTTTGGAGTCAGAGGTCATGGGTTCGAATCCCAGCTCCACCACATATCTGCTGTGTGACCTTGGACAAGTCACTTCACTTCTCGGAGCCTCAGTTACCTCATCTGGAAAATGGGGATGATGACTGTGAGCCCCACGCGGGACAACCTGATCGCCTTGTATCCCCCCCAACACTTAGAACAGTGCTTTGCACATAGTAAGCGCTTAACGAATGCCATCATCATTATTATTATTATTATTATTATGTATATTTGTTTGTACGTATTTATTACTCTATTTTATTTGTACATATTTATTCTATTTATTTCTTTACTTTATTTTGTTACTATGTTCTGTTTCGTTGTCTGTCTCCCCCTTCTAGACTGTGAGCCCGCTGTTGGGTAGGGACCGTCTCTCTATGTTGCCAACTTGGACTTCCCAAGCGCTTAGTACAGTGCTCTGCACACAGTAAGTGCTCAATAAATACGACTGAATGAACTAATGAATAGAACTCAGGTCTGCCGACTCCTAGTCCTGGGGTCCTGCCCTTAACTCAATCCTGCAGCTCTTCTAGCCTTCAAGACAACTCTCTTGGTACCCCTCAAGCTCAATCAATCAATCAATCAATCAATCGTATTTATTGAGCGCTTTCTGTGTGCAGAGTACTGTACTAAGCTCGACACATTTACAACCGGGGTTAAGACTGTGAGGCCCCTGTGGGACAACCTCATTACCTTGTGACCTCCTCAGCGCTTAGAACGGTGCTTTACACACAGTAAGCGCTTAATAAATGCTATTATTATTATTATTATTATTATTATTATCTTTCTCCCTACCTCAGTCGCCAACCCCACCATCCTCCGTGCCCCAAAAGCCCACAACAACTCCACCGGCCTCCGATCCTCACCACCGGTCGACTGCTAAATCCTTCCAGTTCCAGTTAGAGAAGCAGCGTGGCTCAGTGGAAAGAGCCCGGGCTTTGGAGTCAGAGGTCATGGGTTCAAATCCCGGCTCCGCCAATTGTCGGCTGGGTGACTTTGGGCAAGTCACTTCACTTCTCTGGGCCTCAGGTACCTCATCTGTAAAATGGGGTTAAGACTGTGAGCCCCCCGTGGGACAACCTGATCACCTTGTAACCTCCCCAGCGCTTAGAACAGTGCTTTGCACATAGTAAGCGCTTAATAAATGCTATTATTATTATTATTATTATTATTATTATTATTATTATTAAGTCTAGTGGTTTCCGGTCTGTCGTCCTCCTGCTCGACCTCTCTGCCGCCTCTGAACCCGGGGAACTCTCCCTCCGCCTCCTCGGAAGGCTCCTGGGCCCTGGGTTTGCCACCCAGGACATTAAGCCGGTTCTTCCTCCCCCTACGTCTCTGTCATCATCATCAATCGTATTTATTGAGCGCTTACTATGTGCAGAGCACTGTACTAAGCGCTTGGGAAGTACAAATTGGCAACATATAGAGACAGTCCCTACCCAACATTGGGCTCACAGTCTCTGTCGGCTTCTTCTCCGTCCCATTACCTCCCGGCTCGCTCTTCTGCCACTAATAATAATGATGATAGCATTTAATAAGCGCTCACTATGTGCAAAGCACTGTTCTAAGCGCTGGGGAGGTTACAAGGTGATCAGGTGGTCCCACGGCGGGGGGCGGGGGGGGGGGGCTCACAGTCTTCATCCCCAATTTACAGATGAGGGAACTGAGGCCCAGAGAAGTGAAGTGTCTTGCCCAAAGTCACACAGCTGACAAGTGGCCGAGCCTGGATTTGAGTCAATCAATCAATCAATTGTATTTACTGAGCGCTTACTGTGTGCAGAGCACTGTACTAAGTGCTTGGGAAGTCCAAGTTGGCAACATATAGAGACGGTCCCTACCCAACAGTGGGCTCACAGTCTAGAAGGGGGAGACAGTGCTCTGCACACAGTAAGCGCTCAATAAATACGACTGATTGATTGAGACGGAGAACAAAACCAAACATACTAACAAAATAAACAGAATAGAATAGAATAGAACCCATGACCTCTGACTCCAAAGCCCGGGCTCTTCCCACTGAGCCACGCTGCTTCTCTTGGGGTGGGGGCTCATCGCTACCACTGCTAAGGGAGCAACTCCCGAACCTACCTCTCAGCTAAACTACGACGCTCTCCCACTCCCATACGTCCTCCGGTCTCCGGGATCCCGCCACTGGGACATCCCACCGGCACCTCAGACTTACCACGAGCCAAACGGAACTGCTCGCCTTCCCCCCTAATAATAATAATAATAATAATAATAATGACGGCCTTCCCCCCTAATAATAATAATAATAATGATAATGACGGCATTTATTAAGCGCTTCCTATCATCATCAATCGTATTTATTGAGCGCTTACTATGTGCAGAGCACTGTACTAAGCGCTTGGGAAGTACAAGTTGGCAACATATAGAGACAGTCCCTACCCAACAGTGGGCTCACAGTCTAAAAGGGGGAGACAGAGAACAAAACCAAACATACTAACAAAATAAAATAAATAGAATAGACATGTACAAGTAAAATAAATAAATAAATAGAGTAATAAATCTGTACAAACATATATACAGGTGCTGTGGGGAAGGGAAGGAGGTAGGGTGGGGGGGGATGGAGAGGGGGACGAGGGGTAGAGGAAGGAAGGGGCTCAGTCTGGGAAGGCCTCCTGGAGGGGTGAGCTCTCAGCAGGGCCTTGAAGGGAGGAAGACAGCGAGCTTGGCGGGTGGGCAGAGGGATTGGGGGCATTCCGGGGCCGGGGGATGACGTGGGCCGGGGGTCGATGGCGGGACAGGTGAGAACGAGGTGCGGTGAGGAGAACGAGGTACGGTGAGGAAAGCACCTTACTATGTGCAAAGCACTGTTCTAAGCACTGGGGAGTTTACAAGGTGATCAGGTTGTCCCACGGGGGGGCTCCCAGTCTTCATCCCCATTTTACAGATGAGGGAACTGAGGCCCAGAGAAGTGAAGTGACTTGCCCAAAGTCACACAGCTGACAGTTGGCGGAGCCAGGATTTGAACCCATGACCTCTGACTCCAAAGCCCGGGCTCTTTCCACTGAGCCACACTGCTTCTCTAATCTCTCCTTCTCCCCACTTTCCCAACTCCACCACCGCCCTTCCCAGGCCTAGAAGCCCACAATTGTGACTCCTCCCGGTTTTCACCTCTCCCGTTGCTCCCAGCGCTAAATCCCGCTGCTCCCAGCGCTAAATCCCGCTGGTTCTTCCCGCACAACCGCCCACCTCCCTCCACCCGGACTGACGCTCCGTCGGCCCACGCTCCCGTCAGGTCGCGGGCCCGTCTCCTTGCCGCCCTCTCTCCCCTCCAAGCCGGTCTATCCTAATGATGGCATTGATTAAGCGCTTACTATGTGCCAAGCACTGTTCTAAGCACTGGGGTGGATACAAGGTGATCAGGTTGTCCCACGTGGGGCTCACAGTCTTAATCCCCATTTTTTTTTACAGATGAGGTAACAGGCTCAGAGAAGTTGAGTGACTTGCCCAAGGTCACACAGCAGACGTGTGGCGGAACTGCTCGCCTTCCCTCCTAATAATAATAATAATGATGATGGCATTTATTAAGCGCTTACTATGTGCAAAGCACTGTTCTAAGCACTGGGGAGTTTACAAGGTGATAATAATAATAATAACGATGGCATTTATTAAGCGCTTACTATGTGCAAAGCACTGTTCTAAGCACTGGGGAGTTTACAAGGTGATAATAATAATAATAATGATGATGGCATTTATGAAGCGCTTACTATGTGCAAAGCACCGTTCTAAGCGCTGGGGAGGTTCCAAGGTGATCAGGTTGTCCCACGGGGGGCTCACAGTCTTAATCCCCATTTTACAGATGAGCCAACTGAGGCACGGAGAAGTGAAGTGACTTGCCCAAAGTCACACAGCTGACAGTTGGCGGAGCCGGGATTTGAACCCATGACCTCTGACTCCAAAGCCCGGGCTCTTTCCACTGAGCCACGCTACGTCGCCGCCCAGTCACTTGGCGTGTGACTCACCTCACGTCTCTCCTCTCCTCAAGTCCGCCTCGATTCCTGTTCTCCCGCCTACTTAATAAGAATTACGGCATTTGTCGGGCGCTTACTATGTGCCAGGCACCGTCCTAAGGAGCTGGGGGGATCAATCAATCAATCAATCAATCGTATTTATTGAGCGCTTACTGTGTGCAGAGCACTGTACTAAGCGCTTGGGAAGTCCAAGTTGGCAACACAGCAATACAGGCAGATCAGCTTGGACGTAGCCCGTCCCACGTGGGGCTCACGGTTTCAATCCCCATTTTACAGATGAGGTCACTGAGGCCCAGAGAATCAAAGTGACTTGCTCAAGCTCACACAGCAGGCAAGTGGCAGAGTCAGCATCAGAACCCATGGAGAAGCAGCGTGGCTCAGTGGAAAGAGCCCGGGCTTGGGAGCCAGAGGTCGTGGGTTCTAATCCCGGCTCTGCCACTTGCTGTGTGACCTTGGGCAAGTCACTTCACTTCTCTGGGCCTCAGTTCCCTCATCTGGAAAATGGGGATGAAGACCGGGAGCCCCACGTGGGACAGCCTGATCACCTCGTACCTACCCCAGCGTTTAGAACGGTGTTCGGCACATAGTAAGCGCTTAAACAAATACCAAAATTATTATTATCATTATGACCATCTGAGTGCCAGGCTCTATCCACTATGCCACGCATATCTGTTCTATTTATTTTATTTTGTTAGTATGTTTTGTTTTGTTGTCTGTCTCCCCCTTCTAGACTGTGAGCCCCCTGTTGGGTCGGGACCGTCTCTATATGTTGCCAACCTGTACTTCCCAGGCGCTTAGTACAGTGCTCTGCACACAGTAAGCGCTCAATAAATACGATTGAATGAATGAATGAATGCTTCCCCAGACTGAGTCCCATGCGGGACAGGGACTATGTCCAATCTGCCCCATATCTGCTGTGTGACCTTGAGCATGCCACTTAACCTCCCTGGGCCTCAGTCTCCCCATCATTATTTATATATCTCTAATTATATACATTTATTTTGATAGTATTGACGTCCATCTACTTGTTTTATTTTGTTGTCTGTCTCCTCCTTCTAAACTGTGAGCCCGTTGTTGGGGAGGGATTGTCTCTGTCTCCGTCTGTTGCCGAATTGTACTTTCCAAGCGCTTAGCACAGTGCCCTGCACACAGTAAGCACTCAAAATATATATATGGTATATGTATATGTTTGTATGAATTTATTACTCTATTTATTTTACTTGCATATATCTATTTATTTTATTTTGTTAATATGTTTTGTTTTGTTCTCTGTCTCCCCCCTTCTAGACTGTTGGCCCACTGCTGGGTAGGGACCGTCTATGTTGCCAACTTGTACTTCCCAAGCGCTTAGTACAGTGCTCTGCAAATAGTAGGCGCTCAATAAATATGATTGATTGATTGATTGATTTTATTTTGTTAATATGTTTTGTTTTGTTCTCTGTCTCCCCCCTTCTAGACTGCGGGCCCGCTGTTGGGTAGGGACCGTCTCTCTATGTTGCCAACTTGTACTTCCCAAGCGCTTAGCACAGTGCTCTGCAAATAGTAAGTGCTCAATAAATACGATTGACTGATTGATTTTATTTTGTTACTATGTTTTGTTTTGTTCTCTGCCTCCCCCTTCTAGACTGTGAGCCTGTTGTTGCGGAGGGACCGTCTCTAGATGTTGCCAACTTGTACTTCCCAAGCCCTTCATATAGTGCTCTGCACACAGTAAGCGCTCAATAAATGCGATTGAGTGAATGAATGAATAAATGCGATGGAATGAATGAATGAATAAATGCGACTGAATGAATGAATGAATACGATGGAATGAATAAATACGATGGAATGAATGAATGAATGAATGATTACCTGCTATCTACCCCAGAGCTGAGAACGGCGCTTGATCCACAGTAAGGGCTTAACAAATACCACAAAATAACAGAAATCCAAGAGCTTCCCATTTCACTCCGCATCGCACAAGAACTTTTCACAAGGGGCTTCAAGGCTCTCCAGTGATTCTCCCCAATCTGATGCAAAAACCCTCTTGAGCCGGCTCTATTCGTACTTTCAACCCGTTGGCTGCATCTCGCTCTAGTCCCCACCCCCGGCCCCCATCCTTATTAATAATAATGATAATGATGGCATTTATGAAGCGCTTACTACGTGCCAAGCACTGTTCCAAGCGCTGGGGAGGTTCCAAGGTGATCAGGTTGTCCCACGGGGGCGGCTCACAGTCTTCATCCCCATTTTACAGATGAGGGAACTGAAGCCCAGAGAAGTTAAGTGACTTGCCCGAAGTCACACAGCCTCAGGTTGTCCCGCCAGCCTGCCGATCCGATGTCCGCCTCTGACAGACAGCAGCTCTCGCTTCCACCCCAAGCCCGCCGAAAACCCTACCTCTTCCTCCAAGCCCGCCACCATTTACTCCCACGAGCCAGAGCGCAACCCGGCCCTCTCCCTGACTTTCCCATCACTGTAGACGGCACTACCATCCTTCCCGTCTCACAAGCCCGCAACCTTGGTGTCATCCTCGACTCCGCTCTCTCGTTCACCCCTCACATCTGATCCGTCACCAAAACCTGCGGGTCTCACCTCCGCAACGTCGCCAAGATCTGCCCTTTCCTCTCCATCCAAACCACTACCTTGCTGGTTCAGTCTCTCATCCTATCCCGACTGGAAAACCGCATCAGCCTCCTCTCTGATCTCCCATCCTCCTGTCCACGTTTTGTTTTGCCGTCCGTCTCCCCCTTCTAGCCTGTGAGCCCGTTGTTGGGAAGGGACCGTCTCTACATGTTGCCAACTTGGACTTCCCAAGCGCTTAGTCCAGTGCTCTGCACACAGTAAGCGCTCAATAAACACGATTGAATGAATGAATGGCTTCGTGAAATACCAATAAATATGACTGAATGAATGAATGAACTCCACTGACCACCTCTGGCCCTTCCTGATTTGTTTGAACTTTCCCTCAACACTCACAAACATCTGCGCGACGGTCGATTCATTTCCGCCGATTACCCCCCTGGTTAATATTTTAGTGTCCGTCTTCCCGGTGAGAGGGCAAACCCCATGTGCTCACGGGATTTGTCTTGGGCCTCCGTTGTACTTTTCCGAGGAGTGATGATGATGATGGCATTTATTAAGCGCTTACTATGTGCAAAGCACTGTTCTAAGCACTGGGAGGGGGTTACAAGGTGATCAAGTTGTTCCACGTAGGGTTCAGTCTTAATCCCCATTTTACAGATGAGGGAACTGAGGCCCAGAGAATAATAATAATAATGATGATGGCATTTACTAAGCGCTTACTATGTGCAAAGCACTGTTCTAAGCGCTGGGAGGGGGTTACAAGGTGATCAAGTTGTTCCACCTGGGGCTCACAGTCTTAATCCCCATTTTACAGATGAGGGAACTGAGGCCCAGAGAATAATCATAATAATGATGATGGCATTTACTAAGCGCTTACTATGTGCAAAGCACTGTTCTAAGCGCTGGGAGGGGGTTACAAGGTGATCAAGTTGTTCCACGTAGGGTTCGGTCTTAATCCCCATTTTACAGATGAGGGAACTGGGGCCCAGAGAAGCGAAGGGACTTGCCCAAAGTCACACAGCTGACACGTGGCGGAGTCGGCATTCGAACCCACGACCTCTGCCTTCGAACCCGGGCTCTTTCCACTGAGCCACGCGGCTCCCCTCCCAAGCACTCAGCTCAGCGCTCCGCACTCGGTAAACAGCACCGACTGACTGACCGGCGGCTGGGGACCACGGCACCGCCGAAGCAGGACGGAGGCTGGAGTCTCCCACCGGGAAAGGCACGTGGGACGCGGTCCCGTGCCTTTAGGATCGCGATCCCTCCGGAAGGGACGGGATGGCTCCGGGGGCCACGGGCGCTGCCTAGCATCTCCACGTGCCGCGCCCCGGTGCCCGGCGCCCGCGAGCCGGATCCGGGACCGGCCCGCTCCCTCCAACCCCTTCCTCGAACCCGTATTTACCGATCGAACTGCTGACTCTGTCTCCTTTCTTCTTTTTATTTTTCTTGCTCCTCCCCTTGGGCTGGGGAGACTCCGCGGGGGCTACCTTGTGGTTCTGCTGGGGCGGCGGCGGCGGCGGCGGCTGCTGCTCGCTCGGCGAAGGGGTGGTGTCCCTCGGGCCCGGCCTCTCCTCCTTGACGTGATTGAACTGCTTTCTGTTGTTGTTGTTGGTGTTGCCGGCCCTCCTCTCCTCCCTCCGGGGCTCGGGCTCCGCCGCCTTGGCCCGGGGCTCCGCCTGGCTCCTGGCCCGGGGGGCCTCCGGGGCCCCGCCGCCGGGCCGGCCGCCGGCCTTCGGCTTGGGCTTGCCGGCCCCTTCCTGGTGACGGTGCATCATGTCCAGGAGGAAGGAGAGCGGCTCCGGTTGCTTCGCCCGGGCCTCTTTCGGGAACGGGAGCTTGGGGTCGCCGGGGCTCGGGGGGTCGGGGGGCCCGCAGGGCGCGGGCGGCCCGGGGAGGGAAGGGCCGGACGGGGCGGCTACCTTGGCGGGAGGCTCCAGGATGCCGTTCTGCAGGTCCCCGGCGCCGGCCTCCGACTCCTTGGCCGCCTGGAGACTCCGAGGGAGCGGGTCCGCCTTGGGACAGTCCTTCGCCGCCCGCTCTTTCTTCTTCTTCTTCAGCGCCCTGAGCTGCTGCAGCTCCTGGAGCCGCTGGAACTCCTGCTTCAACCTCTCCTCCTCCTCCTCTTCCCGCCGCCTCTGTTCTTCGAGGAGCTGGTGATGTTCCCGTTCTCTGGCCTCCGCTTCCAGGCGGGCTTTCTCTTCTAGCTATTAAAGACAGGGAGGGGAGGGCGTGAGTCGGGGCGGGGGCGAGAACGGAATATCTCTTCTATTTATTTTATTTTGTTCGTATGTTTGGTTTTGTTCGCTGTCTCCCCCTTTTATCATCATCAATTGTACTTATCATTATCATATCATCATCATTATTTTACTTGTACATATCTCTTCTATTTATTTCATTTTGTTCGTATGTTTGGTTTTGTTCTCTGGCTCCCCCTTTTATCATCATCATCAATTTTACTTGTCGTCATCATTATCATATCATCATCATTATTTTACTTGTACATATCTCTTCTATTTATTTTATTTTGTTCGTATGTTTGGTTTTGTTCTCTGTCTCCCCCTTTTATCATCATCATCAATTTTACTTGTCGTCATCATTATCATATCATCGTCATTATTTTACTTGTACATATCTCTTCTATTTATTTTATTTTGTTCGTATGTTTGGTTTTGTTCTCTGTCTCCCCCTTTTATCATCATCATCATCAATTTTACTTGTCATCATTATCATATCATCATCATTATTTTACTTGTACATATCTCTTCTATTTATTTTCTTTTGTTCGTATGTTTGGTTTTGTTCGCTGTCTCCCCCTTTTATCATCATCATCAATTTTACTTGTCGTCATCATTATCATATCATCATCATTATTTTACTTGTACATATCTCTTCTACTTATTTTATTTTGTTCGTATGTTTGGTTTTGTTCTCTGTCTCCCCCTTTTATCATCATCATCAATTTTACTTGTCGTCATCATATCATCATCATTATTTTACTTGTACATATCTCTTCTATTTATTTTACTTTTGTTCGTATGTTTGGTTTTGTTCTCTGTCTCCCCCTTTTATCATCATCATCAATTTTACTTGTCGTCATCATTATCATATCATCGTCATTATTTTACTTGTACATATCTCTTCTATTTATTTTACTTTTGTTCGTATGTTTGGTTTTGTTCTCTGTCTCCCCCTTTTATCATCATCATCAATTTTACTTGTCGTCATCATTATCATATCATCATCACTATTTTACTTGTACATATCTCTTCTATTTATTTTATTTTGTTCGTATGTTTGGTTTTGTTCGCTGTCTCCCCCTTTTATCATCATCATCAATTTTACTTGTCGTCATCATTATCATATCATCATTATTTTACTTGTACATATCTCTTCTATTTATTTCATTTTGTTCGTATGTTTGGTTTTGTTCTCTGGCTCCCCCTTTTATCATCATCATCATCAATTTTACTTGTCGTCATCATTATCATATCATCGTCATTATTTTACTTGTACATATCTCTTCTATTTATTTCATTTTGTTCGTATGTTTGGTTTTGTTCTCTGTCTCCCCCTTTTATCATCATCATCAATTTTACTTGTCATCATTATCATATCATCATCATTATTTTACTTGTACATATCTCTTCTATTTATTTTATTTTGTTCGTATGTTTGGTTTTGTTCGCTGTCTCCCCCTTTTATCATCATCATCAATTTTACTTGTCGTCATCATATCATCATCATTATTTTACTTGTACATATCTCTTCTATTTATTTTACTTTTGTTCGTATGTTTGGTTTTGTTCTCTGGCTCCCCCTTTTATCATCATCATCAATTTTACTTGTCGTCATCATTATCATATCATCATCATTATTTTACTTGTACATATCTCTTCTATTTATTTCATTTTGTTCGTATGTTTGGTTTTGTTCGCTGTCTCCCCCTTTTATCATCATCATCAATTTTACTTGTCGTCATCATTATCATATCATCATCATTTTACTTGTACATACCTCTTCTATTTATTTCATTTTGTTCGTATGTTTGGTTTTGTTCGCTGTCTCCCCCTTTTATCATCATCATCAATTTTACTTGTCGTCATCATTATCATATCATCGTCATTATTTTACTTGTACATATCTCTTCTATTTATTTTATTTTGTTCGTATGTTTGGTTTTGTTCTCTGTCTCCCCCTTTTATCATCATCATCAATTTTACTTGTCGTCATCATTATCATATCATCGTCATTATTTTACTTGTACATATCTCTTCTATTTATTTTATTTTGTTCATATGTTTGGTTTTGTTCTCTGTCTCCCCCTTTTATCATCATCATCAATTTTACTTGTCGTCATCATTATCATATCATCATCATTATTTTACTTGTACATATCTCTTCTATTTATTTTATTTTGTTCGTATGCTTGGTTTCGTTCTCTGTCTCCCCCTTTTATCATCATCATCATCAATCGTATTTATTGAGCGCTTACTATGTGCAGAGCACTGGACTGAGTGCTTGGGAAGTACAAATTGGCAACATATAGAGACAGTCCCTACCCAACAGTGGGCTCACAGTCTGAAAGGGGGAGACAGAGAACAAAACCAAACACACTAACAAAATAAAATAAATAGAATAGATATGTACAAGTAAAATAAATAGAGTAATAAATACGTACAAACATATATCCATATATACAGGTGCTGTGGGCAAGGGAAGGAGGTAAGATGGGGGGATGGAGAGGGGGACGAGGGGGAGAGGAAGGAAGGGGCTCAGTCTGGGAAGGCCTCCTGGAGGAGGTTTTAGACTGTGAGCCCACTGTTGGGTAGGGACTGTCTCTCTATGTTGCCAATTTGTACTTCCCAAGCGCTTAGTACAGTGCTCTGCACATAGTAAGCGCTCAGTAAATACGATTGATGATGATGATGATGATGATGATGATGATGATGACGGCCTTAACCCGCGGTAGCTACTCCAACCTCAGTCGGCCTCTCGCGGGCCGGGCCTCATCATCATCAACCATCATCAATCGTACTTATTGAGCGCTTACTGTGTGCAGAGCACTGTACTAAGCGCTTGGGAAGTACAAGTTGGTAACGCTCGTCCCACCGGGACTCCCCTATTGGGCGCCCATCGAGTGCTTCACTTTCTGGATTGAAAACATTCTTGCTTTATTGCCGCGAATAGACATTTGAGCAGTTGAAACGGGTTACAAGTAAAGATGAAAAATGAAGAGCAGATCAGCATCAATCGTATTTATTGAGCGCTTACTGCGTGCAGAGCGCTGTACTAAGCGCTTGGGAAGTACAAGTTGGCAACATATAGAGACGGTCCCTACCCAACAGTGGGCTCACAGTCTAAAAGGGGGAGACAGAGAACAAAACCAAACATACTAACAAAATAAAATAAATAGAATACACAGAACCAGGAGTCGGGAAGTCCGTAAAATGGGGATGAAGACGGTGAGCCCCACGTGGGACAACCTGATCACCTTGTATCCCCCTCAGCGCTTAGAACAGTGCTTGGCACATAGTAAGCGCTTAATAAATGCCATTAAAGAAAGAAAGAAGGAAGTCTCATGTCCTTCCCCTGGCCTGGAATGCCCTCCCTCCGCACATTTCATTTTGTTAACGTGTTTTGTTTTGTTGGCTGTCTCCCCCTTCCAGACTGTGAGCCCGCTGTTGGGTAGGGACCGTCTCTATCTGTTGCCAACTTGGACTTCCCAAGCGCTTAGTACAGTGCTTTGCACACAGTAAGTGCTCAATAAATACGATTGAATGAATGAATGAAGTGCAAAGCGCCGTGCTAAGCGCAGGACTGGGGAGAGGAGAAAAGGGTTGCCCCGCGGGGCGTCACACCCGATGTTGCGAACAGACCGGCCACAACGATTTCGCTTCTCAATCAATCAATCGTATTTATTGATTGATTTATTATTTATTATTTATTGAGCGCTTACTGTGTGCAGAGCACTGGACTAAGCGCTTGGGAAGTCCAAGTTGGCAACTTGTTGGCAAGTTCTCCAGACCAGAGAAGCAGCACAGCTCAGTGGAAAGAGCCCGGGCTTTGGAGTCAGAGGTCGTGGGTTCGAATCCCGGCTCCGCCACCTGTCAGCTGTGTGACTTGGGGCAAGTCACTTACCTTCTCTGTGCCTCAGTTCCCTCATCTGTAAAATGGGGAGTAAGACTGTGAGCCCCTTGTAGGACAACCTGATTGCCTTGTAATCTCCCCAGCGCTTAGAACGGTGCTTTGCACATAGTAAGCGCTTAATAAATGCCATCATTATTATTACCAGTGAGTCGCATTCGTGCGAATTCGTGGCGACACGATCGCTCGTTTTCTGGAGATTTCCGCCCAGACATCCCTTTTTTCCTGTGGGCGAAGGCTCGGCACGCCAAACGGGGTCAAGTCAGCCGCTTACACGTGTCGTCTGTGAAGTTGGAGTACATTTGGGGAGGCAGCGTGGCTCAGTGGGAAGAGCCCGGGCTTTGGAGTCACAGGTCATGGGTTCAAATCCCAACAATGCCACTTGTCAGCTGTGTGACTTTGGGCAGGTCACATGGCTCAGTGGAAAGAGCCCGGGCTTCGGAGTCAGAGGTCATGGGTTCGAATCCCGGCTCCGCCACATGTCTGCTGTGTGACCTTGGGCAAGTCACTTAACTTCTCTGAGCCTCAGTGACCTCATCTGTAAAATGGGGATTGACTGTGAGCCCCACGTGCGACAACCTGATCATCTTGTATCCCCTCCAGCGCTTAGAACAGTGCTTTGCACATAGTAAGCGCTTAACAAATGCCATTATTACTATTATTTAACTTCTCTGGGCCTCAGTGACCTCATCTGTCAAATGGGGATTAAGACTGTGAGCCCCCCGTGGGACAACCTGATCGCCTTGTGACCTCCCCAGTGCTTTGCACGTAGGAAGCACTTAATAAATGCCATTATTATTATTATTTCTCACTTGCAATATCTTGCACTGTGCTCTGTACACGCGTGAAGAAGACGGATAATCATCATCAATCGTATTTATTGAGCGCTTACTATGTGCAGAGCACTGTACTGAGCGCTTGGGAAGTACAAATTGGCAACAATTGGCAGATAATAATAACCTCCCGCTGCTACGACTTGGCTCCAGCTCATCATTTACAGGGCGATACCCAAATGGCCGTGGGGCCTCGTGGACCGACCGGTGGCCTGGGTTCGAATCCTGGCTCCGCCGCCTGCCTGCTGTGAAGCCCTGGGCAAGTCACCGTGCTCCTCCGGGCCTCGGTTTCCTCAACTGCAAAATGGGATTCGATTCCTGCCCTCCTTCCTCAGACTGGGAGCCCCCGGAGGGACCGGGACTTTGTCGGGCCTAATTGGTTTGTATCCTCCCAGCGCTCACAAAAGCGCTTGACACAGAGTGGGAGCTTAAGAGACGCCATAAAAAAAGGGGCCGAATTGCACGCATCACAGCCTCGTTACTCGGCAAGCGCCAAGTTGTAGAACGGATGGACTTCTGGTGCTGATGCAGAAACACGCGTGAATAGGACACGCGAGAAATGAGGACCCAAGAGTGTATTATTCATTTAACCGTTCGATCGTATTTACTGAGCGCTTATTCCGCGCGGAGCACTCCGCTAAGCGCGTTACCGTTCCGGCTTCCTCTCCCGCCACCCCCGACCTTGCATGAGAAGCAGCGTGGCTCAGCGGCAAGAGCCCGGGCTTTGGAGTCAGGGGTCATGGGTTCGAATCCCGACTCCGCCACATAATAATAATGGTATTCGTTAAGCGCTTACTATGTGCAAAGCACTGTCCTAAGCACTGGGGCGATACAAGGTGATCAGGTTGTCCCACGTGGGGCTCACAGTCTTCATCCCCATTTTACAGATGAGGTAACTGAGGCGCAGAGAAGTGAAGTGACTTGCCCAAAGTCACACAGCTGACAATTGGCAGAGCCGGGATTTGAGCCCATGACCTCTGACTCCAAAGCCCGGGCTCTTTCGTAGGGACTGTCTCTATACGTTGCCAACTTGTACTTCCCAAGCGCTTAGTACAGTGCTTTGCACACAGTAAGCGCTCAATAAATACGATTGAGCCATCCTGCTGTGTGACCTTGGGCAAGACACTTAACCTCTCTGAGCCTCAGTTACCTCAGCTGTAAAATGGGGATTAAGATTGGGACAACCTGATCACCTTGTATCCCCCCCCCCAGTGCTTAGAACAGTGCTTGGCACAAAGTAAGCGCTTAACAAATGCCGTCATTATTATTATTATTATTGTTATCCACTCAATCCTATTTATTGAGTGCTTACTGTGTGCAGAGCACTGTACTGTGTTGCCGACTTGTACTTCCCAAGCGCTTAGTACGGTGCTCTGCACACAGTAAGCGCTCAATAAATACGATTGATTGATTGACTGAGCCCCTTCCTTCTTCTCCCCCTCGTCCCCCTCTCCATCCCCCTCATCTTACCTCCTTCCCTTCCCCACAGCACCTGTATAGATGTATATATGTTTATACATATTTATTACTCTATTTATTTATCTTACTTGTACATATCTATTCTATTTATTTTATTTTGTTAGTATGTTTGGTTTTGTTCTCTGTCTCCCCCTTCTAGACTGTGAGCCCGCTGTTGGGTAGGGACTGTCTCTAGATGTTGCCAACTTGGACTTCCCAAGCGCTTAGTCCAGTGCTCTGCACACAGTAAGCGCTCAATAAATTGATTGATTGACTGATTATACTAAGTGCTTGGGAAGTCCAAGTTGGCAACATAGAGATTGAGCCCCCTCCTTCCTCTCCCCCTTGTCCCCCCTCTATCCCCCCCCGTTTTACCTCCTTCCCTTCCCCACAGCACCTGTATACATGTATATATGTTTGTACATATTTATTACTCTATTTATTTTACTTGTACATATCTATTCTATTTATTTTATTTTGTTAATATGTTTGGTTTTGTTCTCTGTCTCCCCCTTCTAGACTGTGAGCCCGCTGTTGGGTAGGGACCGTCTCTAGATGTTGCCAACTTGTGCTTCCCAAGCTCTTAGCCCAGTGCTCTGCACACAGTAAGCGCTCAATAAATACGATTCACTGATTGATTGATAGAGAGACGGTCCCTACCCAACAGCGGGCTCACAGTCTAGAAGTCACAGTCTGCCCACAGTGAGCGCTCAAAAAACCCACCGACTTGGAGAAGCAGCGTGGCTCAGTGGAAAGAGCCCGGGCTTTGGAGTCGGAGGTCATGGGTTCGAATCCCGGCTCCGCCACATGCCTGCTGTATGACCTTGGGCAAGCCACTTAACTTCTCTGAGCCTCAGTTACCTCATCTGTAAAATGGGGATTAAGACTGTGAGCCCCACATGGGACAACCGGATCACTTTGTTCCCCCCCCCCCCCCCCCCCAGCGCTTGGAACAGTGCTTTGCACATAGTAAGCGCTTAACAAATGCCAACATTATTATTATTACCGATTGACTGATCAAAGCTCCTCTTCTAGAGTGTAAGCTCGTCTGGGGCTTAGTACAGTGCTTAGTACAGTGCTCTGCACACAGTAAGCGCTCAATAAATACGATTGATGATGATGATGATGATGGGGCAGGGAACGCGTCTGCCACCTCTGTGGCATTGTACTCTCCCAAGTGCTTAGTACAGTGCTCTGCACACAGTGGGTGCTCAACAAATACCACTGACTGACTGGCTTTGGGGCCCCGGCCTCCTCGTTAGGTTAGGTTGGACACACTCCTGTCCCACATGGGGCTCACTGTCTAAGTAGAAGGGAGACCAGGCATTGAACTCCCATTTTACAGATGGGGAAATGGAGGCACACAAAGGTAAGTGACTTGTCCAAGGTAATGCAGCAACCAACATCCCTCTCAGGTTGGGGGATTTTAAACCCCCATGGTTCAGCTGGCCAACTTGGACCCGGGAAAACAACAGGACCATTTCTCCAGCCCCACTGAACCATTCCTGTATATATGTATATCCTGTATATAAGTTAGTACATATTTATTACTCCTCTATTTATTTTACTTGTACATATTTATTCTATTGATTTTATTTTGTTAATATGTTTGGTTTTGTTGTCTGTCTCCCCCTTCTAAACAGTGAGCTTGCTGTTGGGTAGGGACCGTCCCTAGATGTTGCCAACTTGTACTTCCCAAGTGCTTAGTCCAGTGCTCTGCACACGGTAAGTGCTCAATAAATACGATTGAATGAATGAATGAATGAATACTCTATTTATTTTACTTGTACATATTTATTCTATTGATTTTATTTTGTTAAGACGTTTGGTTTTGTTGTCTGTCTCCCCCTTCTAGACTGTGAGCCCGCTGTTGGGTAGGGACCGTCTCTAGATGTTGCCAACTTGGACTTCCCAAGCGCTTAGTACAGTGCTCTGCACACAGTAAGTGCTCAATAAATACAACTGAATGAATGAATGAATGAATACTCTATTTATTTTACTTGTACATATCTATTCTATTGATTTTATTTTGTTAATATGTTTGGTTTTGTTGTCTGTCCCCCTTCTAGACTGTGAGCCCGCTGTTGGGTAGGGACTGTCCCTAGATGTTGCCAACTTGGACAGCACTTAATAAATGCCACTATGATTATTATTATTGGACTTCCCAAGCACTTAGTCCAGTGCTCTGCACACAGTAAGCACTCAATAAATACGATTGAGTGAATGAATGAATGAATGAATGGTTGGGTAGCTGAGCATCTTTGGGTTGACGTAACTGAAAACACCAACCCGAGATTTCGACTTCCCCATTCATTTACTCGCATTTCAAGGAGCAGAGCGGAGCAGAGCAGTGTGCGCAATGTGTAAAGTGCGGCTGCCTGCACAGGGCCAATAATAATAATAATAATGATGGCATTTATTAAGCGCTTACTATATGCAAAGCACTGTTCTAAGCGCTGGGGAGGTTATAAGGTGATCAGGTTGCCCACGGGGGGCTCACAATCTTAATCCCCACTTTCCAGATGAGGGAACTGAGGCCCAGAGAAGTGAAGTGACTTGCCCAAAGTCACCCAGCTGACAATAGGCGGAGCCGGGATTCGAACCCATGACCTCTGACTCCAAAGCCCGGGCTCTTTCCACTGAGCCCAAACCATCCCTGGGACGGGGGCACTGGGCGGTGGTTTGACGTGCCAAGTCTGGGAAGAGGAACGGCCTGCCGCGTGGGGCTGTAGGCTCAGCCCGGGCAGTGACTGTGAGCCCACTGCTGGGTAGGGACCGTCTCTATATGTTGCCAACTTGGACTTCCCAAGCGTTTAGTACAGTGCTCTGCACACAGTAAGCGCTCAATAAATATGACTGATTGATTGAATGCTCCTACTAACTCTGCTGGATTGGACTCGCCCGACCGCTCAATGCAAGGCTCCGCACGCAGGAAGCGCTCCGCGATACCATTAATGATGAGCCTGTTGTTGGGTAGGTCTCTCTTTGTGGCCCAACTGAACCTTCCAGGCGCTTAGTACAGTGCTCTGCACCCGGTAAGCACTCAATAAATACGATTGAATGAATGAGTGAAGCATCGTGTGGTGAATTTGGAGAATAACTGCTCCTTCCTTCATCGCCCCGACTGAGAGAAGCACGTGGCTGTCCTCCTTCCATCTCCCCACCCTTGGGCAATCAATCAATCAATCGTATCTATTGAGCGCTTACTGTGTGCAGAGCACTGTACTAAGCGCTTGGGAAGCACAAGTTGGCAACATATAGAGACAGTCAATCAATCAATCAATCACATTTATTGAGCACTTACTGTGTGCAGAGCACTGTACTAAGCGCTTGGGAAGCACAAGTTGGCAACATATAGAGACAGTCCCTACCCAACAGCAGGCTCACCGTCTAAAAGGGGGAGACGTGGAACAAAACCTAACATTACTAACAAAATAAAATAAATAGAATAGATATGTACAAGTAAAATAAATAAATGAGTGATAAATATGTACAAACATATATACATATATACAGGACATATATACATATATACTGGGCAATGAAACCCTGAGGGAGGCAAGTTGAAGAAAGAGCCCCGGGCATCAAAGTGGGCTGGGCAGTCCGAGGGGGCAGGGAGGGGCACCTCCCCATCCCCATCCCCCCTGCCTTACCTCCTTCCCCTCCCCACAGCACCTGTATATAATAATAATAATAATAATAGCATTTATTAAGCGCTTACTATGTGCAGAGCACAGTTCTAAGCACTGGGGAGGTTACAAGGTGACCAGGTTGTCCCACGGCGGGCTCACAGTCTTCATCCCCATTTTACACATGAGGGACCTGAAGCCCAGAGAAGTGAAGTGACTTGCCCAAAGTCACACAGCTGACAATTGGCGGAGCCGGGATTTGGACCCATGACCTCTGAAGTCTATATCAATCAATCATTCGTATTTATTGAGCGCTTAGAATAGTGCTTTGCACATAGTAAGCGCTTAATAAATGCCATCATCATTATTATTATTATTCTCTGAGCCTGTTACCTCATCTGTAAAATGGAGATTAAGACTGTGAGCCCCCCCGTGGGACAGCCTGATCACCTTGTAACCTCTCCGGCGCTTAGAACGGTGCTTTGCACATAGTAAGCGCTTAATAAATGCCATCATTATTATTACTAAGCGCTTGGGAAGTACAAATCGTCAACGTAGAGAGACACAGCCCTGCCACCAAGGAGAGGGAAGCAGCCGAGACACAGGAGGCGAGGGCGGGATCCTCCTGGATTCCCGGATTCCCCTCCCTGGAACCCAAGACCCTCTCACCGGTCCCCAAGAAGAAAACCCACGAGTTCGTGTCTGCTTTGGGGGGCTGCTCTTCTTTCTCCTTGGTCCAACGTAAAACGGAGCTTCTCCCGCATTTCTTTTAGACTGTGAGCCCACTGTTGGGTAGGGAATGTCTCTAGATGTTGCCAACTTGGACTTCCCAAGCGCTTAGTACAGTGCTCTGCACACAGTAAGCGCTCAATAAATACTATTGATGATGATGATGATATGTTGCCAACTTGGACTTCCCAAGTGCTTAGTACAGTGCTCTGCACTGTATATATATATATGTTTGTACATATTTATTACTCTATTTATTTATTTATATATATATATGTTTGTACATATTTATTACTCTATTTATTTATTTTACTTGTACATATCTATTCTATTTATTTTATTTTGTTAGTATGTTTGGTTTTGTTCTCTGTCTCCCCCTTCTAAAGTGTGAGCCCACTGTTGGGTAGGGACTGTCTCTATATGTTGCCTACTTGTACTTCCCAAGCGCTTAGTACAGTGCTCTGCACTGTGTGTGTATATATATATATATATATATATATATATATATATATATATATATATGTATGTATATATGTTTGTACATATTTATTACTCTATTTATTTTACTTGTACATATCTATTCTATTTATTTTACTTTGTTAGTATGTTTGGTTTTGTTCTGTCTCCCTCTTTTAGACTGTGAGCCCACTGTTGGGTAGGGACTGTCTCTAGACGTTGCCAACTTGGACTTCCCAAGCGCTTAGTCCAGTGCTCCGCACACAGTAAGCGCTCAATAAATACGATTGATGATGATGATGGTTTCTGCGGAGTTTCTACTGGCGTTCGCGGCAGGTGGCCGCGACCATCGCCTGAATCCACCCCTCCCACACATCCCCATTTCCCGACTTTAGGCCCCACTTCCTTCCTGTCTCCCTGGATCCCGGGCTACGCCTCTGCCCCGGCCTCGGGTCTCGCCCCCCGAATCCCGGGGACCACTCCCCCTTTCCCGGCCTCGGGTCCTGCCTAATTTCACCTCCTCCAGGAGGCCTTCCCAGACTGAGCCGCTTCCTTCCTCTCCCCCTCATCCCCCTCTCCATCCCCCCGTCTTACCTCCTTCCCTTCCCCACAGCACCTGTATATATGTATATATGGTTGTACATATTTATTACTCTATTTATTTATTTATTTTACTTGTCCATTTCTATCCTATTTATTTTATTTTGTTGGTATGTTTGGTTCTGTTCTCTGTCTCCCCCTTTTAGACCGTGAGCCCACTGTTGGGTAGGGACTGTCTCTATGTGTTGCCAATTTGTACTTCCCAAGCGCTTAGTACAGTGCTCTGCACATAGTAAGCGCTCAATAAATACGATTGATTGATTGATTGATTGATTCATCTCCCCAGAGCTGAATCCGTGGGGCTCCAGCCTGTCTTCGCCCCACAAAAATGTCCACAGAAACAGACCCCGCCGTGCTCTGGGTGGGGAAGAGGGGGTAGGTGGGGCCGGCTGATCTTTTTAACCACCTCTCCGCACATGCAATCTTCCCAAGCCCTGGGGCGGCTGGAAGGGGGTGAGGGTGGGGTGCCCCCTCCATTTATACCTTTCTCTGCTTGTGCCTCGCTCGCTTGGCTGCCCGAGTGCTGCTTACTGGTTTGGTCTCCGAGCTGTTTATAAACTGCAGCAAGTCTTCCACCTTTCGATGGTCGACGACACTCTCCCTTTCGGAGACCTGATCCGGTTTTTTGGGCTGCTCCTCTTTCCTCTTGGTCAGCCGTAAGCGCAGCTTCTCCCGCATTTCCGCGTAATTCCGACTGGTGGGGGCGGCCGGCGGCTGAGGAAGTTAGAAAAGGACATTCGGTGTTCGGGGGAGCGGCCCGGGGAGACTGGGACACCCAAGTGGAGTCCGGCGTCGTGTCCACCCAACTCACGGGATTCCAAGTCGCCACAACTTGCTGCCCAACAGCCTCCCAGGAAACCAGCTGCTACGCTTTCCGGTAAATAAAAACCACTTTCAGCCTCTCCGGCTAAATTTCGTTCAAGCGCCGGATTTTGAACGTTTGATTTCAACCTGAGCGGAGACCCCGG
Organism: Tachyglossus aculeatus; assembly: GCF_015852505.1. NCBI lineage: Eukaryota > Metazoa > Chordata > Mammalia > Monotremata > Tachyglossidae > Tachyglossus > Tachyglossus aculeatus. The sequence continues at coordinate 1,177,303 of NC_052069.1, read as the reverse complement.
GGGGCTTCGCACCCAGCCCGCACCGTCCGCTCCTCCGCCGCTAATCTCCTCACCGTTAGGCCTCCCTCTCGCCTGTCCCGCCATCGACCCCCGGCCCACGTCCTCCTTCCCCGGGCCCGGAATGTCCTCCCTCTGCCCCTCCGCCAGGCTCGCTTTCTTCCTCCCTTCAAGGCCCTGCTGAGAGCTCACCTCCTTCAGGAGGCCTTCCCACACTGAGCCCCCTCCTTCCTCTCCCCCTCATCCCCCTCTCCATCCCCGCATCTTACCTCCTTCCCTTCCCCACAGCACCTGCATATATGTATGTACATATTTATTACTCTATTTATTTATTTATTTTACTGGTACATATCTACTCTATTTATTTTATTTTGTTAGTATGTTTGGTTTTGTTCTCTGTCTCCCCCTTCTAGACTGTGAGCCCGCTGTTGGGTCGGGACCGTCTCTATGTGTTGCCAACTTGGACTTCCCAAGCGCTTAGTACAGTGCTCTGCACACAGTAAGCGCTCAATAAATATGATTGATGATGATGATATTTATTACTCTATTTATTTATTTTACTTGTACATATCTATTCTATTTATTTTATTTTGTTAGTATGTTTGGTTTTGTTCTCTGTCTCTCCCTTTTAGACTATGAGCCCGCTGTTGGGTAGGGACTGTCTCTATGTGTTGCCGACTTGTACTTCCCAAGCGCTTAGTACAGTGCTCTGCACACAGTAAGCGCTCAATAAATACGATTGATGAGGATGATATTTATTACTCTATTTATTTATTTTACTTGTACATATCTATTCTCTTTATTTTATTTTGTTAGTATGTTTGGTTTTGTTCTCCGTCTCCCCCTTCTAGACTGTGAGCCCACTGTTGGGTAGGGACTGTCTCTATGTGTTGCCGACTTGTACTTCCCAAGCGCTTAGTACAGTGCTCTGCACACAGTATGCGCTCAATAAATACGATTGATGATGATGATGATGATATTTATTACTCTATTTATTTATTTATTTATTTTACTGGTACCTATCTACTCTATTTATTTTATTTTGTTAGTATGTTTGGTTTTGTTCTCTGTCTGCCCCTTTTAGACTGTGAGCCCGCTGTCGGGTAGGGACTGTCTCTATGTGTTGCCGCTTGTACTTCCCAAGCGCTTAGTACAGTGCTCTGCACACAGTAAGCGCTCAATAAATACGATTGATGATGATGATGATATTTATTACTCTATTTATTTATTTATTTATTTTACTTGTACATATCTATTCTATTTATTTTATTTTGTTAGTATGTTTGGTTTTGTTCTCTGTCTCCCCCTTCTAGACTGTGAGCCCGCTGTTGGGTAGGGACTGTCTCTATGTGTTGCCGACTTGTACTTCCCAAGCGCTTAGTACAGTGCTCTGCACACAGTATGCGCTCAATAAATACGATTGATGATGATGATGATGATGATATTTATTACTCTATTTATTTATTTATTTATTTTACTGGTACCTATCTACTCTATTTATTTTATTTTGTTAGTATGTTTGGTTCTGTTCTCTGTCTGCCCCTTTTAGACTGTGAGCCCGCTGTTGGGTAGGGACTGTCTCTATGTGTTGCCGACTTGTACTTCCCAAGCGCTTCGTACAGTGCTCTGCACACAGTAAGCGCTCAATGAATACGATTGATGATGATGATGATCTTTATTACTCTATTTATTTATTTATTTATTTATTTTACTGGTACCTATCTACTCTATTTATTTTATTTTGTTAGTATGTTTGGTTTTGTTCTCTGTCTCCCCCTTTTAGACTGTGAGCCCGCTGTTGGGTAGGGACTGTCTCTATGTGTTGCCGCTTGTACTTCCCAAGCGCTTAGTACAGTGCTCTGCACACAGTAAGCGCTCAATAAATACGATTGATGATGATGATGATATTTATTACTCTATTTATTTATTTTACTTGTACATATCTATTCTATTTATTTTATTTTGTTAGTATGTTTGGTTTTGTTCTCTGTCTCCCCCTTCTAGACTGTGAGCCCGCTGTTGGGTAGGGACTGTCTCTATGTGTTGCCGACTTGTACTTCCCAAGCGCTTCGTACAGTGCTCTGCACACAGTAAGCGCTCAATGAATACGATTGATGATGATGATGATATTTATTACTCTATTTATTTATTTATTTATTTATTTTGCTGGTACCTATCTACTCTATTTATTTTATTTTGTTAGTATGTTTGGTTTTGTTCTCTGTCTCCCCCTTTTAGACTATGAGCCCGCTGTTGGGTAGGGACCGTCTCTATGTGTCGCCGACTTGTACTTCCCAAGCGCTTAGTCCGGTGCTCTGCACACAGTAAGCGCTCAATAAATACGATTGATTGATTGATTGACTGATTCACAAGCGTTATTGGGGGGTCTTATTCTCCCCCCTTGGTTCTCCCAGAAGGTTCCTCTCTCTCGTCCCCATGCTCCCCAATGCTCAGGGATGCCCCGGACTCATCCCTCGCCTTCCCAGGCTGTCCCTTTCTCCCCCCAGACGACCCCCATGTCGGGCTGCTGCAGGATACATCCCCCCGGGGCACGCGGTCCGTCCCGCCAGGGCCGATCCCACCTACAGTCACCGCCACCGTAAGGGAAAGGCCGGGCGGGCCCAATGCCCGGGCTTTCTGGCGGGAGGCCGCTCGCTTCCGACGCTCCGTGGCGGGCCCCCAGCCCGTCCCCTCCGCGGGCCGGCCTTCCAGGAGGGCACGTTTCCTTCCCGTTCCCCGTCGTGCCCAGGCCTGGGGGGAGACGGGAAGCGCCGACCGCTCCCCGCTGCGGGACCACCCCACCCCCCGCCGCCCGTGGGGCGTCGGCGGGCCCGAGGGGAAACGTGGAAAACTTACGCCTCCGTGTCCGAAGAACTCACAGTAACAACAGTCACAGTATTTCCCTTCTTTCTGGTTGGTGGACGTTGAGGTACTGGAGCTGTGCTCCGAGCAGCTGTCTTCATCTTGACTCTCCTCCCCGTCGTACTGCTGGTGGTCGTACGCGCTGCTGTTTTCACAGCGGTGACCTTCACAGTCGGGGTCACTGGGAGGGACAGAGGGCTCGTCGTGGAGGGGCCCCGTGGCTTCCGGGTGCCCCCCGCCCCGAGGCAGAAGGGGCCGCCTTCCGCTCCCGATCTACCGTCATCATCGTCGATCGCATTTATTGAGCGCTTACTGTGTGCAGAGCACTGGGCTAAGCGCTTGGGAAGTACCGTCGCGCTGGGATAGAGCCCACCCCGGCTTTCACGGTGGCCACTCCATCCGTCCGTCCGTCCCCATGGTCGGCCGGCGGACGGACGGCTCTCACCGCCCCTACTCTGTTCCACGGCCCAAGGGTGGCAAGCGGGATGACTGCGTCTAATAACAAGCGCTTCCTTCCTCTCCCCCTCGCCCCCCTCTCCATCCCCCCCATCTTACCTCCTTCCCTTCCCCACAGCACCTGTCTATATGTTTGTACATATTTATTACTCTATTTATCAATTTTACTTGTACATATCTATTCTATTTATTTTATTTTGTTAGTATGTTTGGTTTTGTTCTCGGTCTCCCCCTTCTAGACGGTGAGCCCACTGTTGGGTAGGGACTGTCTCTAGATGTTGCCAATTTGTACTTCCCAAGCGCTTAGTCCAGTGCTCTGCACATAGTAAGCGCTCAATAAATACGATTGATGATGATGATGATGATGAAGCGCTTAGTACAGTGCTCTGCACACAGTAAGCGCTCAATAAATACGACGGATTAACAATAATTTTGGTTAAGCGCTTACTATGTGCAAAAACACTGTTCTAAGCACTAGGGAGGATACAGGGTAATAATAATAATGGCATTTATTAAGCGCTTACTATGTGCAAAGCACTGTTCTAAGCGCTGGGGGGGGATACAAGCTGATCACGATGTGGGGCTCACAGTCTTAATCCCCATTTTACAGATGAGGGAGGAGAGAGACTGCTCATCTTGACTTAACTTCACTTAACTTCTCTGAGCCTCAGTTACCTCATCTGTAAACTGGGGATTAAGACTGTGAGCCCCACGTGGGACAACTTGATCACCCTGTATCCCCACCAGCGCTTAGAACAGTGCTCTGCACACAGTAAGCGCTTAACAAATGCCATCATCATCATGAGGGAACTGAGGCTCAGAGAAGTTAAGTGACTTGCCCAAGGTCACACAGACATGTGGCGGAGCTGGGATTCGAACCCCTGACCTCTGACTCCAAAGCCCGGGTTCTTCCCAGTGAACCATGCTGCTTCTCTGTAATTTTGGTATTTAGTATAATAATTTTGGTATCTGTTAAGCGCTTACTATGTGCAAAGCACTGTTCTAAGCAATAGGGAGGACACAGGCTAATAGTAATAATAATAGTAATGGCATTTATTAAGTGCTTACTATGTGCAAAGCACTGTTCTAAGCGCTGGGGTGGATACAAGGTGATCACGTTGTCCCAGTCTTAATCCCCATTTTACAGATGAGGTAACTGAGGCTCAGAGAAGTTAAGTGATTTGCCCAAGGTCACACAGACATGTGGTGGAGCCGGAATTTGAACCCATGACCCCTGACTCCAAAGCCCGGGCTCTTTCCACTGAGCCACGCTGCTTCTCTGTAATTTTGGTATTTGGTATAATAATTTTGGTATCTGTTAAGCGCTTATGATGTGCAAAGCACTGTTCTAAGCGCTAGGGAGGACACAGGCTAATAGTAATAATAATAGGAATGGCATTTATTAAGCGCTTACTATGTGCAAAGCACTGTTCTAAGTGCTGGGGGGGATACAAGGTGATCACGATGTGGGGCTCACAGTCTTAATCCCCATTTTACAGATGAGGTCACTGAGGCCCAGAGAAGTTAAGTGACTTGCCCAAGGTCACACAGCTGACAATTGGCAGAGCCGGGATTTGAACCCATGACCTCTGACTCCAGAGCCCGGGCTCTTTCCACTGAGCCACGCAGGGTGATCAGGTTGTACCACAGCGCTTAGAACAGTGCCTTGCACATAGTAAGCGCTGAGCCCCCTCTTTCCTCTCCTCCCCCCCCCCCCACAGCCCCTGTATATCTGTTTGTACAGATTTATTACTCTATTTATTTCACTTGAACATATTTACTATTCTATTTATTTTGTTAACGATGTGTATCTAGCTTTATTTTTATTTATTCTGGTGACTTGATGCCTGTCCACATGTTTTGTTTTGTCATCTGTCTCCCCCTTCTAATAATAATAATAATGGCATTTATTGAGCGCTTACTATGCGCAAAGCACTGTTCTAAGCGCTGGGGAGGTTACAATAATAATAATAATGATGGCATTTATTAAGCGCGTACTATGTGCAAAGCACTGCTCTAAGCACTGGGGGGAATACAAGGTGAGCAGGTTGTCCCACGGGGGGCTCACAGTCTCAGTCCCCATTTTACAGATGAGGGAAGTGAGGCCCAGAGAAGTGAAGTGACTTGCCCGAAGTCACACAGCTGACAAGTGGCGGAGCCGGGATTTGAACCCATGACCTCTGACTCCAAAGCCCGGGCTCTTTCCACTGAGATGATCAGGTTGTCCCACGGGGGGCTCACAGTCTTAATCCCCATTTTACAGATGAAGAAACTGAGGCCCAGAAAAGTTAAGTGACTTGCCCACGGTCACACAGCTGACAATTGGCGGAGTTGGGATTTGAACCCATGACCTCCGACTCCAAAGCCTGGGCTCTTTCCACTGAGCCACGCTGCTTCTCTACACTGTGAGCCTGTTGTTGGGTAGGGACCGTCTCTAGATGTTGCCAACCTGTACTTTCCAAGCGCTTAGTACACTGTTCTGCACACAGTAAGCGCTCAATAAATACGACTGAAGGAATGAATGAATAAATGCCATTATTATTATTATTGTTACCACGGGGTGCTCACAATCTTAATCCTCATTTTCCACAGCGCTTAGAACAGTGCTTCCCCACAGCACCTGTATATATGGATATATGTTTGTACATATTTATTACTCTATTTATTTTACTTGTACATACCTATTCTACTTATTTTATTTTGTTAATATGTTTTGCTTTGTTCTCTGTCTCCCCCTTCTAGACTGTGAGCCCGCTGCTGGGTAGGGACCGTCTCTAGATGTTGCCGACCCGGACTTTCCAAGCGCTTAGTACAGTGTTCCGCACACAGTAAGCGCTCCATAAATACGATTGAAGGAATGAATGAATAAATGCCATTATTATTATTACCACGGGGTGCTCACAATCTTAATCCTCATTTTCCACAGCGCTTAGAACAGTGCTTCCCCACAGCACCTGTATATACGGATATGTTTGTACGTATTTATTACTCTATTTATTTTACTTGTACATATCTATTCTATTTATTTTATTTTGTTAATATGTTTTGCTTTGCTCTCCGTCTCCCCCTTCTAGACTGTGAGCCCGCTGTTGGGTAGGGACCATCTTTCTATGTTGCCAACTCATACTTTCCAAGCGCTTAGTAGTGCTCTGCACACAGTAAGCACTCCATAAATACGATTGAATGAATGAATGAATGAATGAACGAGCCCGTTGTTGGGTAGGGACCGTCTCTAGATGTTGCCGACTTGTACTTTCCAAGCACTTAGTCCAGTGTTCTGCCCACAGTAAGCGCTCCATAAATACGATTGAATGAATGAATGAATAAACGAGCCCGTTGTTGGGTAGGGACCGTCTCTAGATGTTGCCAACTCGGACTTTCCAAGCGCTTGGTACAGTGTTCTGCACACAGTGAGTGCTCTATAAATACGACTGAATGAATGAATGAATGACCGAGCCCATTGTTGGGTAGGGACCATCTCTAGATGTTGCCGACTCGGACTTTCCAAGCGCTTAGTCCAGTGTTCTGCACACAGTAAGCACTCCATAAATACGACTGACTGAATGAATGAATGAACGAGCCCGCTGTTGGGTAGGGACCGTCTCTAGATGTTGCCGACTCGGACTTTCCAAGCGCTTAGTACAGTGTTCTGCTCACAGTAAGCACTCTATAAATACGATTGAATGAATGAATGAATGAACGAGCCCACTGTTGGGTAGGGACCATCTGTAGATGTTGCCAACTCGGACTTCCCAAGCGCTTAGTACAGTGTTCTGCCCACAGTAAGCGCTCAATAAATATGATTGAATGAATGAATGAATGAATGAATGAACGAGCCCGTTGTTGGGTAGGGACCGTCTCTAGATGTTGCCGACTTGGACTTTCCAAGCGCTTAGTAGTGTTCTGCACACAGTAAGCGCTCAATAAATACGATTGAATGAATGAATGAACGAGACCGTTGTTGGGTAGGGACCGTCTCTAGATGTTGCCGACTCGGACTTTCCAAGCACTTCGTAGTGTTCTGCACACAGTGAGTGCTCCATAAATACGACTGAATGAATGAATAAATGCCATTACTATTATTAATGAATGAACGAGCCTGTTGTTGGGTAGGGACCGTCTCTAGATGTTGCCGACCGGGACTTTCCAAGCGCTTAGTCCAGTGCTCTGCCCACAGTGAGCGCTCCATAAATACGATTGAATGAATGAATGAATAAATGCCATTATTATTATTATTATTATTACCACCATGGGGGGCTCACAGTCTTAATAAATACGACGGAACGAATGAATGAGTCTCCCCTGCGGACGTTCAGTGAGGCTCATCATCATCATCATCATCAATCGGACTTATTGAGCGCTTACTGTGTGCGGAGCACTGTACTAAGCGCTTGGGAAGTCCAAGCTGGCAACATCTAGAGACAGTCCCTACCCAACAGTGGGCTCCCAGTCTAAAAGGACTGTGACTGTAGAGGAGCAGCGTGGCTCGGCGGAGAAGAGCCCGGGCTTTGGGGTCCGAGGTCATGGGTTCGAGTCCCGGCTCCGCCACACGTCTGCTGTGTGACCTTGGGCAAGCCACTTCACTTCTCTGAGCCTCAGTTCCCTCATCTGTAAAATGGGGATTAGGACTGTGAGCCCCATGTGGGACAACTTGATCGCCTTGTACCCACCCCCAGCGCTTAGGACAGTGCTCCGCACATAGTAAGTGCCTAACAAATGCCATTATTATTATTATTGTTAAAAGGGGGAGGTCTTCCTGAGCGGTCCGTGGTGGCTATCGGGTGTCCGCGTCAGATGTCCCCGCCTCCCCGGCGGACGTTCGGTGGGATTTGGGGGCTCGTCCCCCCACCCCGCCCGCCGACACCCCCCCGATAGGCCGTCTCACCTGCAGATACTTGGCGGGGCACTCACTGAGCTGTCTGTGGTGGACGTCGGAGGGGGGACGGTGGTGGGGCAGAGGCCGGAATGTGGATCCACGAAGCCCGGAGCGGCGGCGGCGGCCGCGGCGGCGGTTTTGGGGAAGGGGGCCGCGGCCAGGGTCGGGAGGTGGGGGGCGGAGGCCGGAGAGAGGGGGGCGGCGGAGGCGGAGGCGGCGGCGGAGGCGGCCGTGGCGGGAGACAGAGAAGGAAGGGACGCTAAGCCCGTGGGGCTATTGCGTGGGGCCACCGGGCCAGAATGTCTATGATCCTCCTTACTGATACTGTGAAACACCTCACCTAAACGGAAAAGACACCGGAGCGCAGTTACTTTCCACTTCTGGAGAGGGAGAGGCATTCATTCAATCCATCTCCCCCTCGTCCCCCCCCTCAATCAGTCCATCCATCAGTCCATCGTATTTAGTGAGCGCTTACTGTGGGCGGAGCACTGGGCTAAGCGCTTGGGAAGTGCCACTTCGTCATCATCAATCGTCTTTATTGAGCGCTTACTATGTGCAGAGCACTGGACTAAGCGCTTGGGAAGTACAAACTGAGACAGTCCCTACCCAACAGTGGGACACTTCCTTCCTCACCCCCTCGTCCCCCTCTCCATCCCCCGCATCTTACCTCCTTCTCTTCCCCACAGCACCTGTATATATGCATATATGTTTGTACATATTTATTACTCTGTTTATTTATTTTACTTGCACCTATCTATTCTATTTATTTTATTTTGTTAGTATGTTTGGTTTTGTTCTCTGTCCCCCCCTTCTAGATTGTGAGCCCACTGTTGGATAGGGACCGTCTCTATATGTGGCCAACTTGGACTTCCCAAGCGCTTAGTCCAGTGCTCTGCACACAGTAAGCGCTCACTAAATACGAATGATTGCTTGATTGATCAAGCAATCGTATTTAGTGAGCGCTTACTGTGTGCGGAGCACTGGGCTAAGTGCTTGGGAAGTACAATCAATCAATCAAGCAATCGTATTTAGTGAGCGCTTACTGTGTGCGGAGCACTGGGCTAAGTGCTTGGGAAGTACAATCGATCAATCAATCGTATTTAGTGAGCGCTTACTGTGTGCGGAGCACTGGGCTAAGCGCTTGGGAAGTACAATCAATCAATCGTATTTAGTGAGCGCTTACTGTGTGCGGAGCACTGGGCTAAGCGCTTGGGAGGTACAATCAATCAATCAAGCAATCATATTTATTGAGTGCTTACTGTGTGCAGAGCACTGTACTAAGTGCTTGGGAAGTACAAGTTGGCAACATATAGAGACGGTCCCTACCCAACAGTGGGCTCACAGTCTAGAAGGGGGAGACAGAGAACAAAACAAAACATACTAACAAAATAAAATAAATAGAATAGATATGTACAAGTAAAATAAATAAATAGAGTAATAAATATGTACAAACATATATACATATATACAGGTGCTGTGGGGAAGGGAAGGAGGTAAGATGGGGGGATGGAGAGGGGGATAAGGGGGAGAGGAAGGAAGGGGCCCAATCAATCAATCGTATTTATTGAGCGCTTACTGTGTGCAGAGCACTGTACTAAGCACTTGGGAAGTACAAGTCAGCAACACATAGAGACGGTACCTACCCAACAGCAGGCTCACAGTCTAGAAGGGGACTCTCCATTGGATTACGAACCACTTTTCAGAATTACTAAGTGCTATGGACTGTGAGCCCACTGTTGGGTAGGGACCGTCTCCATATGTTGCCAATTGGACTTCCCAAGCGCTTAGTACAGTGCTCTGCACACAGTAAGCACTCAATAAATATGATTGATTGATTGATCCCCCCATCTTACCTCCTTCCCTTCCCCACAGCACCTGTACATATGTATATATGTTTGCACATATTTATTACTCTATTTATTTATTTATTTTACTTGTACATAGCCATTCTATTTATTTTATTTTGTTAGTATGTTTGGTTTTGTTCTCTGTCTCCCCCTTTTCTAGACTGTGAGCCCACTGTTGGGTAGGGACTGTCTCTATATGTTGCCAACTTGGACTTCCCAAGCGCTTAGTACAGTGCTCTGCACACAGTAAGTGCTCAATAAATACAACTGAATGAATGAATAGGATTCAATGAATAAATCTCCCTTCCTCATCACCCTGACTTGCTCTCTTTGTTCTTCTATTTTCTTCTGTTCTTTTATTTTATTTTACTTGTACATACCTACTCTATTAATTTTATTTTGTTAGTATGTTTGGTTTTGTTCTCTGTCTCCCCCTTTTAGACTGTGAGCCCACTGTTGGGTAGGGACTGTCCCTATATGTTGCCAACTTGTACTTCCCAAGCGCTTAGTACAGTGCTCTGCACACAGTAAGCGCTCAATAAATACGATTGATGATGATGATGATGATGATGTCTCTATATGTTGCCAACTTGTACTTCCCAAGCACTTAGTACAGTGCTCTGCACACAGTAAGCGCTCAATAAATACGATTGATTGATTGATTGATTCCCCCCTTCCCACCCCATAGCACTTACATAATAATAATCAATCGTATTGAGCGCTTACTGTGTGCAGAGCACTGTTCTAAGCACTGGGGGGATACAATGTGATCATGTTGTCCCACGGAGGGCTCACAGTCTTAATCCCCATTTTTACAGATGAGGGAACTGAGGCTCAGAAAAGTGAAGGGACTTGCCCAAGGTCACACAGCAGACTTGTGGTGGAGCTGGGATAATAATAATTATAATGCCATTTGTTAAGTGCTTACTATGTGCAAAGCACTGTTCTAAGCACTGGGGAGGTCACAAGGTGATCATGTGGTCCCACGGGACAATCTGATCACCTTGTATCCCCCAAGCGCTTGGAACAGTGCTTTGCACATAGTAAGCGCTTAACAAATACCATCATTATTATTATTATTATTATATTCTAAGCGCTGAGGGCAGCGTGGCTCAGTGGAAAGAGCCCGGGCTATGGAGTCAGGGGTCAGGGGTTCAAATCCCGGCTCCGCCAACTGTCAGCTGTGTGAATATGGGCAAGTCACTTCACTTCTCTGGGCCTCAGTTCCCTCATCTGGAAAATGGGGATTAAAACTGTGAGCCCCCCGTGGGACAACCTGATCACCTTGTAACCTCCCCAGCGCTTAGAACAGTGCTTTGCACATAGTAAGCGCTTAACAAATACCATCATCATCATCAAGTCACTTCACTTCTCTGGGCCTCAGTTAGCTCATCTGTAAAATGGGGATTAAGTCTGTGAGCCCCCCGTGGGACTTCTGTGTAATTTCTGTGTTTTAACATCTGTCTCCCAGCCTTCTAGACTGTAAGCTTGTTGAGGGCGGGGCATACATCTGTTGGGAAGCAGTGTGGCTCAGTGAAAAGAGCACGGGCTTTGGGGTCAGAGGTCATGGGTTCGTATCCCAGCTCCACCACGTCTGCTGTGTGGCCTTGGGCAAGTCACTTAACTTCTCTGAGCCTCAGTTCCCTCATCTGTCAAATGGGGATTAAGACTGTGAGCCCCACCTGGGACAACCTGATCACCTTGTATCCCCCCAGCACATAGAACAGTGCTTTGCACATAGTAAGTGCTTAACAAATGCCATTATTATTCCATTCTATTTATTTTACATTTTCCCCCTTCTAGACTGTGAGCCCACTGTTGGGTAGGGACCGTCTCTATATGTTGCCAGCTTGTACTTCCCAAGCGCTTAGTGCAGTGCTCTGCACACAGTAGGCGCTCAATAAATACGATTGATTCGATTTGATTTTATTAATATGTTTTGCTTTGTTCTCCGTCTCCCCCTTCTAGACTGTGAGCCCACTGTTGGGTAGGGACCGTCTCTATATGTTGCCAACTTGGACTTCCCAAGCGCTTAGTACAGTGCTCTGCACGCAGTAAGTGCTCAATAAATACGATTGATAGATTGATTGACAACCTGATCACCTTGTAACCTCCCCAGCGCTTAGAACGGGGAGCGCGTCTAACAACTCCGTTGACTCGTACTCTCCCAAGCGCTTAGTAAAGTGCCAACTTGTACTTCCCAAGCGCTTAGTCCAGTGCTCTGCACAGAGTAAGCGCTCAATAAATACGACTGAATGAATGAAAGCTTTGCACATAGTAAGCGCTTAAATACCAACTCTCCCAAGCGCTCACACACTACGTGCTCAATAAGTACCATCGATGAGTACTTGAAAACGAAAACAATGATGAAAATACCATCGTTATTATTAGGAGGACGACGACGTCCTCTTACTATTAGCCCACTGTTGGGTAGGGACCGTCTCTATATGTTGCCAACTTGGACTTCCCAAGCGCTTAGTACAGTGCTCTGCACGCAGTAAGTGCTCAATAAATACGATTGATTGATTGACAACCTGATCACCTTGTAACCTCCCCATCACTTAGAACAGGGAGCGCGTCTAACAACTCTGTTGAATCGTACTCTCCCAAGCGTTTAGTAAAATGCCAACTTGTACTTCCCAAGCGCTTAGTCCAGTGCTCTGCACAGTTAGCGCTCAATAAATACGATTGAATGAATGCTTTGCACATAGTAAGCACTTAACAAATACCAGCTCTCCAAAGCGCTCACACAGTATGGGCTCAATAAGTACCATTGATGAGTACTTGAAAATGAAAACAATGATGAAAATACCATCGTTATTATTAGGAGGATGACGATGTCCTCTTACTATTAGCCCACTGTTGGGTAGGGACTGTCTCTACATGTTGCCAACTTGTACTTCCCAAGCGCTTAGTACGGTGCTCCGCACACAGTAAGCGCTCAATCAATACGATTGATTGATTGATTGATTATCACTACATTTGTTACTATGTTTGGTTTTGTTCTCTGTCTCCCCCTTCTAGACTGTGAGCCCGCTATTGGGCAGGGACTGTCTCTAGATGTTGCCAACTTGGACTTCCCAAGCGCTTAGTAGAGTGCTCTGCACACAGTAAGCGCTCAATAAATACGATTGATTGATTATCACTACATTTCTTAATATGTTTGGTTTTGTTGTCTGTCTCCCCCTTCTAGACTGTGAGCCCGCTGTTGGGCAGGGACCGTCTCTATATGTTGCCAACTTGGACTTCCCAAGTGCTTAGTCCAGTGCTCTGCACACAGTAAGTGCTCAATAAATACGATTGATTGACTGACTATCACTACATTTCTTAATATGTTTGGTTTTGTTCTCTGTCTCCCCCTTCTAGACTGTGAGCCCGCTGTTGGGCAGGGACTGTCTCTATATGTTGCCAACTTGGACTTCCCAAGCGCTTAGTCCAGTGCTCCGCACACAGTAAGCGCTCAATAAATACGATTGATTGATTGATTATCACTACATTTGTTAATACGTTTGGTTTTTTTCTCCGTCTCCCCCTTCTAGACTGTGAGCCCGCTGTTGGGCAGGGACCGTCTCTAGATGTTGCCAACTTGGACTTCCCAAGCGCTTAGTCCAGTGCTCTGCACCCAGTAAGCGCTCAATCAATGCGATTGATTGATTGATTGAACCGTTTCCGACAGCTGCTTCCAGGAGCCAGCTGTCCTTCCGCCCTTACCTATCGAGGAAGGCCTCTTCGATGACACTTTGAACTGGTTGCTGCTGGACTGCACCGTCGTGGCGGTGCAGGAGACGGAGGAGGTGGCAGAGGACGTTGCCATGACCACCTTATTGGCTTCCATGAAGGCATCCTGGAAATTGTACAGACACTTCTTCTTGGCGGCGCTTTTCTTCTCCTTGCTCTCGGCCGCGGCGGCGGTGGTTTCGGGGCTGGATGTGGTGGGGAGGGCTTCGGGCCTTAGTTCTGACAGCGCCGGCCCCAAGAGATCGCTGCCTTCAGAGAGGAGGGAAAATGGTGGCGAAATGAAGATCGAGCATGCGTTGGCTGGAACCCACAGGCTACGGTGCTACAGAACAACTCCCCTCCTTCCTCTCCAACCCCCCGCCTTACCTCCTTCCCTTCCCCACAGCACCTGGATATATGTAAATATGTTGTACGGATTTATTACTCTATTTATTTATTTTACTTGTAAATATTTATTCTATTTATTTTATTTTGTTAATACATTTGGTTTTGTTCTCTGACTCCCCCTTCTAGACTGTGAGCCCGCTGTTGGGTCGGGATCGTCTCTAGATGTTGCCAACTTGGACTTCCCAAGTACGAGTCCAAGCTTGGGAAGTCCAAGTTGGCAACATAGAGACTGAGCCCCCTCCTTCCTCTCCCCCTCATCTCCCTCTCCATCCCCCCCATCTTACCTCCTTCCCTTCCCCACAGCACCTGTATATATGTATATATGTTTGTACATATTTATTACTCTAGTTATTGATTTATTTTACTTGTACATATCTATTCTATTTATTTTATTTTGTTAATATGTTTGGTTTTGTTCTCTGTCTCTCCCTTCTAGACTGTGAGCCCACTGTTGGGTAGGGACCGTTTCTATATCAATCAATCAATCAATCGTATTTATTGAGCGCTTACTGTGTGCAGAGCACTGTACTAAGTGCTTGGGAAGTCCAAGTTGGCAACATAGAGACTGAGCCCCCTCCTTCCTCTCCCCCTCATCCCCGTCTGCACCCCGCCCCGCCTTACCTCCTTCCCTTCCCCACAGCGCCTGTATATATGTATATATGTTTGTACATATTTATTACTCATTTATTTATTTATTTTACTTGTACATATCTATTCTATTTATTTTATTTTGTTAATATGTTTGGTTTTGTGCTCTGTCTCCCCCTTCTAGACTGTGAGCCCATTGCTGGGTAGGGACCGTCTCTATATGTTGCCAACTTGGACTTCCCAAGCGCTTAGTACAGTGCTCTGCACACAGTAAGTGCTCAATAAATACGATTGATTGATTGATTGATTACAGAACTTCGAGGAACAGGCGGCTCACCGTTCTTTCCTTGTCTTCCCTCAGGCCTGGAACTCCCTCTGTCCTCCCTCTCTCTATATATATAATGGCATTATATATATATAATGGCATTTATTAAGCGCTTACTATGTGCAGAGCACTGTTCTAAGCGCTGGGGAGGTTACAAGGTGATCAGGTTGTCCCATGGGGGGCTCACAGTCTTAATCCCGATTTGACAGATGAGGTCACTGAGGCCTAGAGAAGTTAAGTGACTGGCCCAAAGTCACACAGCTGACGATTGGCAGAGCCGGGATTCGAACCCATGACCTCTGACCCCAAAGCCCAGGCTCTTTCCACTGAGCCACGATGCTTCTCTGTATATGCCAGACCACCACCTTCCCCACCTTCAGAACCTTATTAAGGTCACCTCTCCGCCAATTAAGCCGTCTTTTCCCCGATTTCCCCACCTTTGGGTGCTCGGTATTCCCCCACCTGCAAGCCCCACAGCACTTACAGATGTATCCCTGATTTATTTATATTCATGTCCGTCTGTCTCCCCGTCTAGACTGAAGCTCCTTGTGGGCAGGGAACGTGCCTACTAACTCTGTTGTATCGTACTCTCCCGTGCGCTTAGAACAGGGCTCTGCACATGGTAGGTGCTCAATAAATACCACTGATTGATCAGGAGAGAGAACCAGAAATATATAATCAATCAAGGGTGTTTAGGAAGCAGCGTGGCTCTGTGGAAAGAGCCCGGGCTTTGGAGTCAGAGGTCATGCGTTCAAATCCTAGCTCCGCCAATTGTCAGCTGTGTGACCTTGGGCAAGTCACTTCACTTCTCTGGGCCTCAGTTCCCTCACCTGTAAAATGGGGATAAAGACTGTGAGCCCCCCCGTGCAGCAACCTGATCACCTTGTAACTTCCCCAGCGCTTAGAACAGTGCTCTGCATATAGTAAGTGCTTAATAAATGTCATTATTATTATTATTATTATTATTATTATTATTATTATTATGGACTGAGAGCTCACCTCCTCCAAGAGGCCTTCCCAGACTGAGCCCCCTTTTTCCTCTCTTCCTCTCCATCCCCCCCGGCCCTACCTCCTTCCCCTCCCCACAGCACCTGTATATGTTTGTACAGATTTATTACTCTATTTCTTTTACTTGTATGTATATATACATATAGAGAGAGAATATATATATAGAATAATTACTATTCTATTTATTTTGTTAATGATGTGGTAAAAGCTAAACGTTAATAATGTGCGTTTAGCTTTAATTCTATTTGTTCTAACGACTTGACACCTGTCCACATGTTTTGTTTTGTTGTCCATCTCCCCCTTCTACACTGTGAGCCTGTTGTTGGGTAGGGACCGTCTCTGTATGTCGCCAACTTGTACTTCCCAAGCGCTTAGTACAGTGCTCTGCACACAATAAGCACTCAGTAAACACAACAGGATGAATGAATTAATGTACTGGACTCCCCCAGTTGGAAGAAATGGACGGCCGTAGCTCTATCTAAGGACCCTGGAGAAGTGAGCACTTTCAAAATCACTTGTTTTTGGGTCCGTGCCCCACAACACATTAAAGGGGGCTCTGCTCTGTCAGTCCCCCACAAATGACACCCCCCACCCCGCCACTAAAGTCTTCAGTCTAGAGAAGCAGCGTGGCTCAGCGGAAAGAGCCCGGGCTTTGGAGTCAGAGGTCCTGGGTTCAAATCCCGGCTCCGCCAACTGTCAGCTGTGTGACTTTGGGCAAGTCGCTTCACTTCTCTGGCCCTCAGTGACCTCATCTGGAAAAGGGGGATGAAGACTGTGAGCCCCCCGTGGGACAAACTGATCACCTTGTAACCTCCCCAGCGCTTAGAACAGTGCTTTGCACATAGTAAGCGCTTAACAAATATTATTATTATTATTCAGTGACTTACGAAGATGGAGGATGGGGGAAATAGACCCCCACGCGCAAGGAAGTGAAAAATATCCCCCCCACAAATCCTGTTTTGGGTGAAATAAACACGACAGCATACTCCCCGCTGTGCGCCACGGACAACAGTACAAATCATCATCAATCGTATTTATTGAGCGCTTACTGTGAGCAGAGCACTGTACTAAGCGCTTGGGAAGTACAAGTTGGCAACCTATAGAGACAGTCCCTACCCACCAGTGGGCTCACAGTCTAAAAGAGTGGGCTCACAGTCTAAAAGCTGGTACAAATACCACCATTTAGGGGACTCCAACCCCAGCCTCTGTCATCTAAGGCGGCCAGCAGCTAAATTCAGATTACTAGGAGGAGGGGAAAAAACAAAAAAAACAAAAAAAAAAGAAAGCAACAGACAAATGTCAAGGGGAAATCCACCTCCTTACCAGAAAGGGTGTCTGGCAGAAAAGTACCAGGATTCCAGTTCTTGTCATTCATCATTTCTGATCCCCACAGACTTATAAACTTGGAGCTGTTCCAGTCTGGCGAACTTCCAAAACAGCTGGGGTAAATATGGTCCTGGAGCGATGCATTGAATACCTGATGCTTGTTGGTGTGATTCTGAACAGGTGCCGGCGGTAATGCCTAAGAAAAGGACAGCGATTATTTTCTAATCACACACTCCCCAGATCGTTCGACCTGGCTCCCTGCGCTGGCCGGACCCCTCCAGCCCCCTGGGATCCCGAGCTGGGCAAAATAATCAATCAATCAATCAATCGTATTTATTGAGCGCTTACTGTGTGCAGAGCACTGGACTAAGAGCTTGGGAAGTCCAAGTTGGCAACATATAGAGATGGTCATCATCATCATCATCATCAATCGTATTTATTGAGCGCTTACTGTGTGCAGAGCACTGGACTAAGCGCTTGGGTAGTACAAGTTGGCAACATATAGAGACGGTCCCTACCCAACAGTGGGCTCACAGTCTAAAAGTGGGAGACGGAGAACAAAACCAAACATACTAACAAAATAAAATAAATAGAACAGATATGTACAAGTAAAGTAAATAAAGTAATAAATATCAATCAATCAATCGTATTTATTGAGCGCTTACTGTGTGCAGAGCACTGGACTAAGCGCTTGGGAAGTCCAAGTTGGCAACATAGAGAGACGGTCCCTACCCAACGGCGGGCTCACAGTCTAAAAGGGGGAGACGGAGAACAAAGCCAAACATACTAACAAAATAAAATAAATAGAATAGATATGTACAAGTAAAATAGAGTAATAAATATCAATCAATCAACCAATCGTATTTATTGAGCGCTTACTGTGTGCAGAGCACTGGACTAAGCGCTTGGGAAGTCCAAGTTGGCAACATCTAGAGACAGTCCCTACCCAACAGTGGGCTCACAGTCTAAAAGGGGGAGACGGAGAACAAAGCCAAACATACTAACAAAATAAAATAAATAGAATAGATATGTACAAGTAAAATAGAGTAATAAATATCAATCAATCAACCAATCGTATTTATTGAGCGCTTACTGTGTGCAGAGCACTGGACTAAGCGCTTGGGAAGTCCAAGTTGGCAACATCTAGAGACAGTCCCTACCCAACAGTGGGCTCACAGTCTAAAAGGGGGAGACGGAGAACAAAGCCAAACATACTAACAAAATAAAATAAATAGAATAGATATGTACAAGTAAAATAGAGTAATAAATATAAATCAATCAACCAATCGTATTTATTGAGTGCTTACTGTGTGCAGAGCACTGGACTAAGCACTTGGGAAGTCCAAGTTGGCAACATAGAGAGACGGTCCCTACCCAACAGTGGGCTCACAGTCTAAAAGGGGGAGATGGAGAACAAAACCAAACATACTAACAAAATAAAATAAATAGAACAGATATGTACAAGTAAAGTAGAGTAATAAATATCAATCAGTCAATCGTATTTATTGAGCGCTTACTGTGTGCAGAGCACTGGACTAAGCGCTTGGGAAGTCCAAGTTGGCAACATAGAGAGACGGTCCCTACCCAACAGCGGGCTCACAGTCTAGAAGGGGGAGACGGAGAACAAAACCAAACATACTAACAAAATAAAATAAATAGAACAGATATGTACAAGTAAAGTAGAGTAATAAATATCAATCAATCATATTTATTAAGCGCTTACTGTGTGCAGAGCACTGGACTAAGCGCTTGGGAAGTACAAGTTGGCAACATGTAGAGACAGTCCCTACCCGGATATGTACAAGTAAAATAAATACAGTCAATAGTTTGGAATAATTGCATTCAGGTATTATTCATTCAATCATTCAATTTACTGAGTGCTTACTGTGTGCAGAGCACTGTACTAAGCGCTTAATGCACTCCCCTATCTGCAATTTACTTTAATGACCGTCTCCCCAGGTAGACTGGTATTGTGTTAATCACCTCTACTATACTGAACTCTCCCAAGTGCTTTGCCAAGGGCTCTGCACACAGTAAGTGCTCAAAAAATATCACTACTGGATTTTTTTAATGGCAGTCTTTGGGTGCTTACTATGTTCTATTCATTCACTCATTCAATCGTATTTATTGAGTGCTTACTGTGTGCAGAGCACTGTACTAGGTGCTTGGGAAGTCCAAGTTGGCAACATCTAGAGACGGTCCCTACCCAACAGCGGGCTCACAGTCTAGAACGGGGAGACAGACAACAAAACAAAACATATTAACAAAATAAAATAAATAGAATTAATATGTACAAATAAAATAAATAAATACAGTAATAAATACATACAAACATATATACATATATACAGGTGCTGGGGGGAGGGGGAGGAGGGGGAGAAGAAGGAGGGGGGCTCCGTCTGGGAAGGCCTCCCTCCCCACAGCATCTGTATATGTATTTGTACGGATTTATTACTCTATTTTACTTGTACATATTTACTATTCTATTTTTATTTTATTTTCTATTTTATTTCTATTTATTTTCTATTTCTATTTATTTTCTATTTCTATTTCTATAAATATTCTATTCAGCGCTTAGAACAGTGCTTTGCACATAGTAAGCGCTTAACAAATGCCATCAATATTATTATTATTATTATTATTATTATTCTGTTACTGATGTGCATTTAGCTTTAATTCTAGTTGTTCTGACGACTTGACACCCGTCCACATGTTTTGTTTTGTCGTCTGTCTCCCCCTTCTAGACTGTGAGCCCGTTGTTGGGTAGGGACCGTCTCTTCATGTTGCCAACGTGGGGTTCCCAAGTGCTTAGTACAGTGCTCCGCACACGGTAAGCACTCAATAAATACAATTGAATGAATGAATGAGAGCTCACCTCTTCCAGGAGGCCTTCCCAGACTGAGCCCCCTCCTTCCTCTCCCCCTCCTCCTCCTCCGCACCCCCCCCCCCCACCTTACCTCCTTCCCCTCCCCATGGCACCTGTATATATGTTTATATGGATTTATTATTCTATTTATTTATTTATTTTATTTGTACATATTTATTCTGTTTTGTTAATATGTTGTGTTTTGTTCTCTGTCTCCCCCTTCTATCAATCAATCAATCATATTTATTGAGCACTTACTGTGTGCAGAGCACTGTACTAAGAGCTTAGGACTGTGAGCCTGTGAGCCCACTTTTGGGTAGGGACCGTCTCTATATGTTAATAATAATAATAATAATAATAATGGCATTTATTAAGCGCTTACTATGTGCAAAGCACTGTTCTAAGCACTGGGAAGGATACAAGGTGTTGCCAACTTGGACTTCCCAAGCGCTTAGTCCAGTGCTCTGCACACAGTAAGCGCTCAATAAATACAATTGATTGATTAGAACAGTGCTCTGCACACAGTAAGCGCTTAATAAATGCTATTGTCAGCTGGGTGACTTTGGGCAAGTCACCTCACTTCTCTGGGCCTCAGTTCCCTCATCTGTAAAGTGGGGATGAAGACTGGGAGCCCCACGTGGGACAACCTGATCACCTTGTATCCCCCCAGCGCTTCGAACAGCGCTTGGCACGTAGCAAGTGCTTAACAAACACCACCATCACCATCAACCTACTTCACATTGCGGCCCAGACCATTTTTCTCAAAACAAGTTCAGTCCACATGCACTTCTACATCAAGTAGAATCTCTTTATCATTGACTTCACTAGACTGTGAGCCCACTGTTGGGTAGGGACCGTCTCTATGTGTTGCCAACTTGGACTTCCCAAGCGCTTAGTACAGTGCTCTGCACACAGTAAGTGCTCAATACATACGATTGATTGATTGATTGATTGACTTTTTGGCAGTCCATCAGCTCTCCCCTTCCTACCTTATTTCACTGATATCCTACCGCAATCCGGCACGCTCACTCCGCTCCTCCAAACGCCAACCTCCTCACTGTACCGCAAGCTCGTCTATCCCACTGCCGATCCCTTGCCCACGTCCTCCCTCTGGCCTGGACCTCCCTCCTCCTTCACATCCGGCAGATCCCATCTTCAAAATCCTTCTAAAATAACATCTCCTCCACGAGGCCTTCCCTAAGTCAATCAATCAATCAATTTATTGAGCGCTTACTGTGTGCAGAGCACTGTACTAAGCACTTGGGAAGTACAAGCTGGTAACATATAGAGACAGTCCCTACCCAGCAGTGGGCTCACAGTCTAGAAGGGGGAGACAGAGAACAAAACCAAACATACTAACAAAATAAAATAAATAGAATAGATAGGTACAAGTAAAATAAATAAATAAATAGAGTAATAAAAAGTCCTCATCTCAGAGTGGCTAGAGAAGCAGCGTGGCTCAGTGGAAAGAGCCCGGGCTTTGGAGTCAGAGGTCATGGGTTCAAACCCCGGCTCCGCCAATTGTCAGCTGGGTGACTTTGTGCAAGTCACTTCAATCAATCAATCAATCAATCGTATTTATTGAGCGCTTACTCTGTGCAGAGCACTGTACTAAGCGCTTGGGAAGTACAAGTTGGCAACACATAGAGACGGTCCCTACCCAACAGTGGGCTCACAGTCTAGAAGGGGGAGACAGAGAACAAAACAAAACATATTAACAAAATAAAATAAATAGAATGGATATGTACAAGTAAAATAAATAAATAGAGTAATAAATACGTACAAACATATATACATATATACAGGTGCGGTGGGGAAGGGAAGGAGGTAAGGTGGGGGGGTGGAGAGGGGGAGGAGCGGGAGAGGAAGGAGGGGGCTCAGTTCTCTGGGCCTCAGTTCCCTCATCTGGAAAATGGGGATTAAGGCTGTGAGCCCCCCAAGGGACAAACTGATCACCTTGTAACCTCCCCAGCGCTTAGAACAGTGCTTTGCACAAAGTAAACATTTAATAAATGCCATTATTATTATTGTTATTATTACTCTCCCAAGCACTCTGCGAACATTAAGTGCTCGGATGTTGCCGACAGACCCCACACCCAGATTCTCTTATAATAATAATAATGATAATGGCATTTATTAAGCACTTACTATATGCAAAGCACTGTTCTAAGCGGTGGGGAGGTTACAATGCGATCAGGTTGTCCCACTGGGGGCTCACAGTCTTCATCTCCATTATACAGATGAGGTAACTGAGGGCCAGAAGTCACGTGACTTGCCCAAAGTCACACGGCTGACAAGTGGCGGAGCCAGGATTTGAACCCATGACTTCTGACTCCAAAGCCCGGGCTCTTTCCACTGAGCCACGCTGCTTCTCTATGTACAGCTTCTCTTAATGTACGGCATGTAGGGAAACTCTCCCATGAAAGAACCCGGCACCCGGCACACGTCTTCTAGACTGTGAGCCCGCTGTCGGGTAGGGACCGTCTCTATATGTTGCCAACTTGGACTTCCCAAGCGCTTAGTACAGTGCTCTGCACACAGTAAGTGCTCAATAAATATGATTGATTGAATGAATGAAAGATGGGGAGGATTGAGGGACCCTCACACCGTGAGAAAATCCTAAGGGACGGAGGTATTGTTGCAAAAATGCCGAACGCTTTCCTGAGTCGCCCCACTCCTGACCGATCACAACCTGCAAAACCGTGAGGCGTTCGTCAGTGAGTTCATCACCCAGGAGCCCACTCATCATCATCATCATCATCAATCGTATTTATTGAGCGCTTACTGTGTGCAGAGCACTGTACTAAGCGCTTGGGAAGTACAAATTGGCAACATACAGAGACAGTCCCTACCCAACAGCGGGCTCACAGTCTAAAAGGACTTTCTTTGCGATCTGGGAGGTGCTGGGCTTTGGGTTTTGCCGCAGTGGAAACGATGGATTGGGGGTTGAGCCCTACTGAGAGCTCACCTCCTCCAGGAGGCCTTCCCAGACTGAGCCCCCTCCTTCCCCTCTCCATCCCCCCCATCTTCCCTCCTTCCCTTCCCCACAGCACCTGTATATATGGATATATGTTTGTACAGATTTATTACTCCATTTATTTTACTTGTACATATCTGTTTTATTTTGTTAATATGTTCGGTTTTGTTCTCCGTCTCCCCCTTCTAGACTGTGAGCCCGCCGTTGGGTAGGGACCGTCTCTATATGTTGCCAACTTGGACTTTCCAGGCGCTTAGTACAGTGCTCTGCACACATTAAGCGCTCAATAAATACGATCGATTGATTGATTGAAGGGGCAATCTCCTTCCCCGCCTCCAGCTCTCACGTCCGCTGGCGAGAGGCGCGGTCCCCGCTGCCGCCCTCCCCAAGAGGACCGCGGCGCTCGCTCCTTTCCGGGGCCGACTCACCTTACTGTGTGCAAAAGGGGAGGCAGTATACAAAGTGGGGTGGATGAGAGGACGAGGCAAGTGAGGCATAGTATTCAAAGGTAAATGTCCGTGGATGTGGGGATAGAGGTGAAGGGCAGGATGCGCGGGTTTCTCCGGGCTCATGAACTGGTGGCCAGCGGGCAGACGTCCCGCTGCGAGGGCCGAGGCGGGCAGCCCCGACGTCTCCTGCTTGCAGACGTGGCACTCGCAAGTATTGAGGCCCGGGTCAGCCTGCGAACCAAAGAGAAGTGACCGCTTACTGGGAGCAACCGAGGAATCAAACATTTTTTAATTTCGGCAGACAGGCCTGGGGGTATCCAAGGTCCTCGATGAGCAGGGGCAGGAACGGTTGGGGGGCAGGGGAAAACGGCCGGGGCCCGGGTCGGGGGGATTAAAAGGCCGAGGGAAGAGGAGGACTCAAAAACGGTGAGGCCTCCCGCTTGGGACCGTGCTCGGCTCGAGCCCGAAGGCGCTTTAGAAGTGGAATCCCGCTTCGGTTTTTGAGACGGGGGAGCGGAATCTCCGGCTCCAAGACAGGCTCCTCGTCTCTTCCGGGACTCGCTGATGCCGACACGAAACGTGGGACACATTGGAGGCTGCGTTCTGAACGAAAGAAATCGGGGCAGAGCAAAAAGGAGGTTTTCTTTGATAATAATAATAATAATAATAATAATGGCATTTATTAAGCGCTTACTATGTGCAAAGCACTGTTCTTAAGCGCTGGGGAGGTTACAAGGTGATCAGGTTGTCCCATGGGGGGGCTCACAGTCACAGAGAGGCAGCGTGGCTCAGTGGAAAGAGCCCGGGCTTTGGAGTCAGAGATCATGGGTTCAAATCCCGGCTCTGCCAATTACCCAGCTGTGTGACTTTGGGCAAGTCACTTCACTTCTCTGGGCCTCAGTTCCCTCATCTGTAAAATGGGGGTTAGGACTGTGAGCCCCCCCGTGGGACAACCTGATCACCATGTAACCACCCAAGGGCTTAGAACAGTGCTTTGCACATAGTAAGCGCTTAATAAATGCTATCATTATTATTATTATTATTATTATTATTTATCCTCATTTTCCAGATGAGGGAACTGAGGCCCAGAGAAGTGAGCTGACTTGCCCAGTCACACAGCTTATAGGTGGCGGAGCCGGAATCTGAACCCACGACCTCTGACTCCAAAGCCTGGGCTCTTTCCACTGAGCCACGCTGCTTCTCCTCTTTGATGGCACAGAGGAGGAGAAACTGAGGCAGGGAGAGGCAGTGACCTTCTCAAATAAAAAACCAAGGGGGAGTTCAATCAGGACGTCTTCCACTCGTGCCCGACAACAGGACGCCCACCAACAAAATGCGGAGCTCCTCCTCCATTTTTTTCTTCGTCAGACGACAGTCACCTGGAGGAAGTCGGCCAGCCGCCGTCTCGGAATCGTTCGTTCCTTCCGTCGAATCTGGGCCGAGGCCGTTCGGCGGGCCGGTCAACAGAAACGACGTGGAAGGCATCCGACCTTCCCAGGAGGCCTCCCCAGACTAAACCCCCTCCTTCCTCTTCCTCTATTCATTTATTTTACTTGTACATATCTATTTGTTTTATTTTGTTAATATGTTTGGTTTTGTTCTCTGTCTCCCCCTTCTAGACTGTGAGCCCACTGTTGGGTAGGGACCGTCTCTATATGTTGCCAACTTGGACTTCCCAAGTGCTCAGTACAGTGCTCTGCACACAGTAAGCGCTCAATAAATACGACTGATTGATTGATTGATTGATTGAAGTGACTTGCCCAAAGTCACACAGCTGACAATTGGCGGAGCCGGGATTTGAACCCATGACCCCTGACTCCAAAACCCGGGCTCTTTCCACTGAGCCACGCAGGTTGTCCCACGTGGGGCTCACAGTCTTAATCCCCATTTAACAGATGAGGGAACTGCGGCACAGAGACGTGACTTGCCCAAAGTCACACAGCTGACGATCAATCCATCGTATTTATTGAGCGCTTACTGTGTGCAGAGCACTGTACTAAGCACTTGAGAAATACAATCAATCAATCGCATTTATTGAGCGCTTACTGTGTGCAGAGCACTGTACTAAGCGCTTGACAAGTCCAAGTTGGCAACATACAGAGACGGTCCCTACCCAACAGTGGGCTCACAGTCTAAAAGGGGGAGACAGAGAACAAAACCAAACATACTAACAAAATAAAATAAATAGAATAGATATGTACAGGTAAAATAAATAGAGTAATAAATATGTACAAACATATATACATATATACAGGTGCTGTGGGGAAGGGAAGGAGGTAAGATGGAGGGGATGGAGAGGGGGACGAGGGGGAGAGGAAGGAACGGGGACAAGTGGCACAGTCGCGATCCCATGTGGGATGGGAACTGTGCCCCACCTGCTTTGCTTGTATCCATCCCAGCGGTTAATACAGAGCCTGGCACATAGTAGGTGCTTACTACCACGATTATCAGCATCATGAGGTCACACCAGTAAGGGGAAGCCGGGAAATGGTAGCCTGGGCGGGCAGAGCGGGCACGTACCTGCTGGGTGGGGTACGCGGGGGGTGGACTGTCCGTTTTGGCTTCCTCTTTCCTCGGGGCCCTTTTCCCTAGCGCTAGATCCTCCTTTTGCGTTCCCGGTGGTTCCCCGCTGCTCTCTCCATCCGCTTCCTCATCATCCGCCTCGGAAGAGTTACTGCTAGTGCTGCTTACCTGTGGGGACTTGGGACGCAAAAAATATAAATAAATTAATAAAACAAAACACAAACCAGAAAAAAATAAAATACAACAAAACAAACCGGAAATCCATTATCCGTTTCAAGATTAAATGTCGTAAAGGCCAAGCGCTCAGTACTGTGCTTTGCACACCGTATCAATCAATCAATCGTATTTATTGAGCGCTTACTGTGTGCAGAGCACTGGGCTAAGCGCTTGGGAAGTACAAGTTGGCAACACAGAGAGACGGTCCCTACCCAACAGTGGGCTCGCAGTCTAGAAGGGGGAGACAGAGAACAAAACCAAACATCTTAACAAAATAAAATAAATAGAATAGATATGTACAAGTAAAATAAATAAATAGAGTAATAGATATGTACAAACATATATACATATATACAGGTATATACAGGTATAAATATGACTGACTGAATGAAAGATCATTCAGTCACGCTTGCCCACTCCGACCCGACTGCGCCCCTCTGATGATGATAATGACGGTATCTGTTAAGCGCTTACTAGGTGCCAAGCACCGGTCTAAGCGCTGGGGGAGACACAAGGTGATCAGGTTGTCCCACGTGGGGCTCACAGTCTGAATCCCCATTTTACAGATGAGAAACTGAGGCCCAGAGAAGTGAAGTGACTTGCCCAAAGTCACACAGCTGATAGGTGGCGGAGCCGGGATTAGAACCCAGGACCTCTGACTCCCAAGCCCGGGTTCTTTCCACACTGCTGCCTCTCCCACTTCAGCCCAGCCCACACTCTCTGCTTCTCTAGCATCAACCTGCTCACTCGGCCTGTTAACTTGTTTTATTAATAATAATAATAATAATAATAATAATGGTGGCATTTATGAAGCCCTTACTCTGAGCAAAGCACCATTCTAAGCACTGGGGAGATTACAAGGTGATCAGGTTGTCCCACGGGGGGCTCACAGTCTTCATCCCCATTTTACATATGAGGGAACTGAGGCAGAGAAAAGTGAAGTGGCTTGCCCAAAGTCACGCAGCTGACAATTGGCGGAGCCGGGATTTGAACCCGTGACCTCTGACTCCAAAGCCCGGACTCTTTCCACTGAGCCACGCTGCGTCGCCTGTTTTGCTGTCTGTCTTCCCCCCTTCTAGACTGTGAGACTGCTGTGGTGAGGGACTGTCTCTATCTGTTGCTGAACTGTACTCCCCGAGCGCTTAGTACAGTGCTCTGCACACAGTAAGTGCTCAATAAATACGACTGAATGAATGAATCTCGTCTCTCCTGCCACCCATCCCTTGCTCACGTCCTCCCTCTGGCCTGAAATTCCCACCTCGCTTCGAATGAATGAACTCTATTTCTTTCTTTCTTTATTTATCTTACTTGTCCATATCTATTCTATTTATTTTATTTTGTTAGTATGTTTGGTTTTGTTCTCTGTCTCCCCCTTCTAGACTGTGAGCCCACTGCTGGGTAGGGACTGTCTCTATGTGTTGCCGACTTGTACTTCCCAAGCGCTTAGTACAGTGCTCTGCACACAGTAAGCGCTCAATAAATATGATTGATTGATTGATCCGGCAGACCACCACTCTCCCCCTCAACCCTCCGGAAAGCACATCTCCTCCGAGAAGCCTTCCCTGACGAGACTCTCTTCTCCCCATCCATCTACCCTCTCCCTTCTGCATCACCTATGCCTTGGGACTGTACCCCTTAATCATAATAATAACACTAATAATAATAATAATGGCATTTTATTAAGTGCTTACTATGTGCAAAGCACTGTTAATAATGATAATAATAATGATGGCATTTATTAAGCGCTTACTCTGTGCAAAGCACTGTTCTAAGCGCTGGGGACGTTACAAGTTACCCCCCCATCTTACCTCCTTCCCTTCCCCACAGCACCTGTATATATGTATATATGTTTGTACATATTTATTACTCTATTCACTTATTTATTTATTTATTTTACTTGTACATGTCTATTCTATTCATTTTACTTTGTTAGTATGTTTGGTTTTGTTCTCTGTCTCCCCCTTTTAGACTGTGAGCCCACTGTTGGGTAGGGACCGTCTCTATATGTTGCCAACTTGGACTTCCCAAGCGCTTAGTACAGTGCTCTGCACACAGTAAGCACTCAATAAATACGATTGATTGATTGACTGATTGATCCGGCAGACCACCACTCTCCCCCTCAACCCTCCGGAAAGCCCATCTCCTCCGAGAAGCCTTCCCTGACGAGCCTCTCTTCTCCAAAACCATCTACCCTCTCCCTTCTGCATCACCTGTGCCGTGGGACCGTACCCCTTAATAATAATAATAATAATGATAATAATAATGGCATTTTATTAAGCGCTCACTATGTGCAAAGCACTGTTAATAATGATAATAACAATGATGGCATTTATTAAGCGCTTACTCTGTGCAAAGCACTGTTCTAAGCGCTGGGGACGTTACAAGTCACCCCCCCCATCTTACCTCCTTCCCTTCCCCCACAGCACCTGTATATATGTATATATGTTTGTACATATTTATTACTCTATTCATTTATTTATTTATTTATTTTACTTGTACATGTCTATTCTATTCATTTTATTTTGTTAGTATGTTTGGTTTTGTTCTCTGTCTCCCCCTTTTAGACTGTGAGCCCACTGTTGGGTAGGGACCGTCTCTATATGTTGCCAACTTGGACTTCCCAAGCGCTTAGTACAGTGCTCTGCACACAGTAAGTGCTCAATAAATACAATTGATTGATTGATTGATTGATCCGGCAGACAACCACTCTCCCCCCTCAACCCTCCGGAAAGCACATCTCCTCCGAGAAGCCTCGGACGAGCCTCTCTTCTCCCCATTCATCTACCCTCTCCCTTCTGCATCACCTGTGCCGTGGGACCGTACCCCTTAATAATAATAATAATAATGATAATAATAATGGCATTTTATTAAGCGCTCACTATGTGCAAAGCACTGTTAATAATGATAATAATAATGATGGCATTTATTAAGCGCTTACTCTGTGCAAAGCACTGTTCTAAGCGCTGGGGACGTTACAAGTTACCCCCCATCTTACCTCCTTCCCTTCCCCACAGCACCTGTATATGTGTATATATGTTTGTACATATTTATTACTCTATTTATTTATTTATTTAACTTGTACATATCTATTCTATTTATTTTATTTTGTTAGTATGTTTGGTTTTGTTCTCTGTCTCCCCCTCCTAGACTGTGAGCCCGCTGTTGGGTAGGGACCGTCTCTATATGTTGCCAACTTGTACTTCCCAAGCGCTTAGTCCAGTGCTCTGCACACAGTAAGCGCTCAATAAATACGATTGATGATGATGATGACTGTACCCCTTAACAATAATAATAATGATAATGGCATTTTATTAAGCGCTTACTATGTGCAAAGCACTGTTAATAATAACAATGATGACATTTATTAAGTGCTTACGATGTGCAAAGCACTGTTCTAAGCGCTGGGGAGGTTACAAGGTGATCAGGTTGTCCCACGGGGGGGCTCCCAGTCGTCATCCCCATTTTCCAGATGACGTAACTGAGGCCCAGAGAAGTGAAGTGATTTACCCAAAGTCACACAGCTGACAATTGGCGGAGCCGGGATTTGAACCCATGACCTCTGACTCCAAAGCCCGGGCTCTTTTCCACTGCTTCTCTAAGCATTCTGATATTCACCCCCAACTTGCAGCCTCCCAACACTTCTGTTGTGTCCCTTCCCCTAGCTGGAATTTATTCCAACGTCTGTCTCGCCCACTAGATCGAAAGTTCTAGACTGGGCCGGGATCATGTCTAGAAGTAACAGTATTTATTGAGCGCTGCCTGGGCGCAGAGCACTGCACTAAGCGCTACCACCGACGGACTGGAAAGAGGAGGCGGGTGAGAATCAGACCCGAGCCCTTTCCCGAAAGGTTAACAAGTGAGAAGCCGCGTGGCTCTAATGGAAAGAGCCCGGGCTTGGGAGTCAAGGTCATGGGTTCAAATCCCCCTTCTAGACTGTGAGCCCACTGCTGGGTAGGGACCGTCTCTATATGCTGCCAAGTTGTACTTCCCAAGCGCTTAGTACAGTGCTCTGCACACAGTAAGCGCTCAATAAATACGATTGATTGATTGATTGTACTTCCCAAGCGCTTAGTACAGTGCTCTGCACACAGTAAGCGCTCAATAAATACGACTGAATAAATGAATGACAATCCCGGCTCTGCCAATTGTCAGCTGTGTGGCCAATTTCACTTCCCTGGGCCTCAGTCACCTCATCTGTTAAATGGGGATTAAGACTGCGAGCCCCACGTGGGACAACCTGATCACCTTGTATCTACCTCCAGCGCTTAGAGAAGCAGCGTGGCTCAGTGGAAAGAGCCCGGGCTTTGGAGTCAGAGGTCATGGGTTCAAATCCCGGCTCTGCCAATTGTCAGCTGTGTGACTTTGGGCAAGTCACTTAACTTCTCTGTGCCTTCAGTTCCCTCATCTGTAAAATGGGGATGAAGACTTTGAGCCCCCCCGTGGGACAACCTGATCACCTTGTTACCTCCCCAGCATTTAAAACAGTGCTTTGCACATAGTAAGTGCTTAATCATCAATCGTATTTATTGAGCGCTTACTGTGTGCAGAGCACTGTACTAAGCGCTTGGGAAGTACAAGTTGGCAACATATAGAGACAGTCCCTACCCAACAGTGGGCTCACAGTCTAAAAGAATAAATGTCATTATTATTATTAGAACAGAGCTTTGCACATTGTAAGCGCTTAACAAATGCCATTATTATTTTTATTACTATTAACGCTACTGCATCGTGCTGGCCTAGGTGCTTAGTACAGAGCCCTGCCCAAGTGAAGGTTCAACAAAGAGCCCCGGCTCTCTCTCCGTCCCTCCAGGCTCCAGTCTCCTCCTGCCTTCAGGACATCTCCATCTGGATGTCTGCCCGCCATCTAAAACTCAATATGTCCAAGACTGAGCTCCTTATCTTCCCTCTCCCTGACTATCCCATCACTGTAGACGACACAACCATCCTTCCCGTCTCACAAGCCCACAACCTTGGTGTCGTCCTCGACTCCGCTCTCTCATTCACCCCCCACATCCAAGCCGTCACCAAAACCTGCCAGTCTCAGCTCCGCAACATCGCCAAGATCCGCCCTTTCCTCTCCATCCAAACCGCTACCCTGCTCGTTCAATCTCTCGTCCTATCCCGACTGGACTACTGCATCGGCCTCCTCAATGCTCTCCCATCCTCCTGTCCCTCCCCGCTTCAGTCTATACTTCACTCTGCTGCCCGGATTATCTCTGTACAGAAACGCCCTGGGCATGTTACTCCCCTCCTCAAAAACCTCCAATGGCTACCGATCAATCTGCGCATCAGGCAGAAACTCCTCCCCCTGGGCTTCCAGGCTGTCCATCCATCCATCCCCTGGCCCCCTCCTCCCTCCCCTCCCTTCTCTCCTTCTCCATCCCAGTCCGCACCCTCCGCTCCTCTGCCGCTAATCTCCTCCCCGTACCTCGTTCTCGCCTGTCCCGCCGTCGACCCCCGGCCCACGTCATCCCCCGGGCCCTGGAATGGCCCTCCCTCTGCCCCTCCGCCAAGCTAGCTCTCTTCCTCCCTTCAAGGCCCTGCTGAGAGCTCACCTCCTCCAGGAGGCCTTCCCAGACTGAGCCCCTTCCTTCCTCTCCCCCATCGTCCCCCTCTCCATCCCCCCATCTTACCTCCTTCCCTTCCCCACAGCACCTGTATATATGGATATATGGTTGTACATATTTATTACTCTATTTATTTATTTATTTATTTTGCTTGTACATTTCTATCCTATTTATTTTATTTTGTTGGTATGTTTGGTTCTGTTCTCTGTCTCCCCCCTTTTAGACTGTGAGCCTACTGTTGGGTAGGGACTGTCTCTATGTGTTGCCAATTTGTACTTCCCAAGCGCTTAGTACAGTGCTCTGCACATAGTAAGCGCTCAATAAATACGATTGATTGATTGATTGATTTCCGACTTGTACTTCCCAAGCGCTTAGTACAGCGCTCTGCACACAGTAAGCGCTCAATAAATACGACTGAATGAACAAACACCATCAAGTGGTCGACTGACAAAGAACCGAGCGAATTCCACTGATACGCAACCATCTATTTCACTATATAGAAGAAGGCTACACGGAGAAGCAGCGTGGCTCAGTGGAAAAGAGCCCGGGCTTTGGAGTCAGAGGTCAGGGGTTCAAATCCCGGCTCCGCCAACTGTCGGCTGTGTGACTTCGGAATAGTCACTTCACTTCTCTGTGCCTCAGTTCCCTCATCTGGAAAATGGGGATGAAGACTGTGAGCCCCCCCCGGGGGACAACCTGATCACCTTGTAACCTCCCCGCCGCTCAGAATAGTGCTTTGCACATAGTCAGCGCTTAATAGATGCCATCGTTATTATTAGTAGTACATACAGAGCCCCCCAAGATGTAAAGCGATACCTCATCTTTCAGGGCCATGTTTTCGCCTCCACCGTTTAATTCGCTGTGGATCCCGTTCATGTTGGCCACGACCTCGGCGTCGTCGTAGTTGTTCAAGGGGTAGATGTCGGCAAATTTGGCCGACAGCGGCGCCACGTCCTCCTCCTCCTCCTCCTCGTCGTCGTCGCTCCCGCTGAGGATAAGCAAGCACACGCGAGCAGACCGTGGGGCTAGGTTGGCTTGGGAAGCGGAGCGCTTTCAAAAACAAACCAGGAATCAGTTCCCGGTTTCCTGCTGGGAAAACGGGCAAGACCACCCAGACAAGGGCGAGGGGCTAGGACGGTCGGCGCAGCGGAGGTCATTTTTTATTTTCTTTAATGCCGTTTATTAAGCGCTTACTATGTGCCGAGCACCGTTCTAAGCGCTGGGGGGGGGATACAATAATAATAATAATAATAATGGCATTTATTAAGCGCTTACTATGTGCAAGGCACTGTTCTAAGTGCTGGGGAGGTTACAAGGTGATCAGGTTGTCCCTCGTGGGGCTCACAGATTTAATCCCCATTTTCCAGATGAGGTAACTGAGGCACAGAGAAGTTAAGTGACTTGCCCAAAGTCACACAGCTGACAATTGGCAGAGCTGGGATTTGAACCCATGATCTCTGACTCCAAAGCCCAGGCTCTTTCCTACTGAGCCACGCTGCTTCTCTGGTGATCAGGTTGCGCAACGTGGGGCTCACCGTCTTCATCCCCATTTTACGGATGAGGGAGCTGAGGCCCAGAGAAGTGACATCACCCAGCTGACAAGCGGCGGAGCCGGGATTGGAACCCGTGACCTCTGACTCCAAAGCCCGGAGTCTTTCCACTGAGCCACGCTGCTTGATACTTAAAATATATATATTTTTTAAAAACGGAGCCGGGATTGGAATCCATGACCTCTGACTCCAAAGCCCGGAGTCTTTCCATTGAGCCACGCTGCTTGATATTTAAAATATATTTTTATAAAAAAGATCATGGAACAGGCCACCACTACCAAGACAACGGTGAAGTGACACCCCCCTCCCCCCTGAATTGGTACCGTCCGGTTAACTGGATCGGGAAAATAAGCGCTTAGTACAGTGCTCTGCACACAGTAAGCGCTCAATAAATACGATTGATTGATTGAAAATGTCCTTGAGTACCAATCTTTTTTGATTTCCTGCTTTTAAGTACCAATTAGAGACACTTAAACTGGAGGAGCCATTGAGACTTTCCAAT
This sequence comes from Tachyglossus aculeatus, assembly GCF_015852505.1. Lineage (NCBI taxonomy): Eukaryota > Metazoa > Chordata > Mammalia > Monotremata > Tachyglossidae > Tachyglossus > Tachyglossus aculeatus. The sequence continues at coordinate 1,143,243 of NC_052069.1, read as the reverse complement.
TACACCGTTATCATTATGATATTTGTTTGGCGCTCTGTGCCAAGCGCCGTTCTCAGCACTGGGGTAGATACAAGCTAATCAGATTGGACATAGTCCCTGTCCCACCTGGGGCTCACTGTCTTACTCCCCATTTTACAGATGAGGGAACTGAGGCCCGGAGAAGTGACCTGCCCAAGGTTGCACAGCAGAAAGTGGCGGAGCCGGGATTAGAACCCATGACCCTCTGGCCCTATCCAGTAGGCCACGATTAGGCTGTGTATTGTCTGATAGAGGCCTTCCCAGACTGAGCCCCCTTTTTCCTCTCCCCCTTGTCCGCCTCTCCATCCCATCTTACCTCCTTCCCCTCCCCACAGCACCTGTATATATGTACATATGTTTGTACATATTTATTACTCTACTTATTTATTTTACTTGTACATATTTATTCTATTTACTTTATTTTGTTAATACGTTTTGTTTTGTTGTCTGTCTCCCCTTTCTAGACTGTAAGCCCACCGCTGGGTAGGGACCGTCTCTGTATGTTGCCAACTTGGACTTCCCAAGCGCTCAGTCCAGTGCTCTGCACAGAGTAAGCGCTCAATAAATACGATTGATTGATTGATTGATTTACCGTCTCTATATGTTGCCAACCTGTACTTCCCAAGCACTTAGTCTAGTGCTCTGCACACAGTAAGCGCTCAATAAATACGACTGAATGAATACGTTGCCAACTTGGACTTCCCAAGCGCTTAGTCCAGTGCTCTGCACACAGTAAGCGCTCAATAAATACAATCGAATGAATGAATGAATGCTGGCCGCTCTGGCTGGTCTGAGCAGTGATGATAATAATAATAATAACGGCATTTGTTAAGCATTTGCTTTAAACGCGGGAGTACATACACAGTCCTAACCCCCATTTTAAGGATGAGGGAACTGAGGCCCAGTGAAGTGAAGTGACTTGCCCGAGGTCCCACAGCAGACAGGTCTATATATGTTTGTACAGATTTATTACTCTATTTATTTTACTTGTACATATTCACTATTCTATTTATTTTGTTAATGATGTGCATTTAGCTTTAATTCTATTTGTTCTAACGACTTGACACCTGTCTACATGTTTAGTTTTGTTGTCCGTCTTCCCCTTTCTAGACTGTGAGCCCGTTGTTGGGTAGGGACCGTCTCTATGTTGCCAACTTGTACTTCCCAAGCGCTTAGTACAGTGCTCTGAACACAGTAAGCACTCAATAAATACGATTGACTGAACGAATGAATGCTGACCACTCTGGCTGGTCTGAGCAGTAATAATAATTAATAATAATAATAATAATAATAATGGTATTTGTTAAGCATTTGCTTTAAAGGCGGGAATATATACACAGTCCTAACCCCCATTTTAAGGATGAGGGAACTGAGGCCCAGTGAAGTGAAGTGACTTGCCCGAGGTCCCACAGCAGACAGGTCTATATATGTTTGTACAGATTTACCACTCTATTTATTTTACTTGTACATATTCACTATTCTATTTATTTTGTTAATGATGTGCATTTAGTTTTAATTCTATTTGTTCTAACGACTTGACATCTGTCTACATGTTTAGTTTTGTTGTCTGTCTTCCCCTTTCTAGACTGTGAGCCCGTTGTTGGGTGGGGACCGTCTCTATGTTGCCAACTTGTACTTCCCAAGCGCTTAGCACAGTGCTCTGCGCACAGTAAGCGCTCAATAAATATGATTGAATGAATGAATGAATGAATGTTGACCACTCTGGCTGGTCTGAGCAGTAATAATAATAATTAATAATAATAATAATGGTATTTGTTAAGCATTTGTTTTAAACGCGGGAGTACACACGCAGTCCTAACCCCCATTTTAAGGATGAGGGAACTGAGGCCCAGTGAAGTGAAGTGACTTGCCCGAGGTCCCACAGCAGACAGGTCTATATATATTTGTACAGATTTATCACTCTATTTTTCTTGTACATATTCACTATTCTATTTATTTTGTTAAATAAAACAAAACAATAGGGTGGGGAGAAGAGTGCGTGGACCCAAAACCAAAACTAACTAAATAAAAACTAATAATTTCCAAAAAAGCAAGAACAACGAAGCTCACTCCGACCAATAACCGGCCGGTGGAAGGCAAGGTCTTTCTAGTGCCTTAAAACTTCGGTTTTAAGGCACCCCATTTTACAGATGAGGTAACTGAGGCACAGAGGATGTGGAAGAGACTTGCCCAATGTCTCCCAACAGACCCACGGAGGAGCCGGGATTAGGACTCGGGGCCTTCTGAGTCCCAGGCCCGGGCTCTACCCACTAGGCCACGCCGCTTCTACCCATTGCAGCAATCAATCAATCAATCAGTCAATCAATCGTATTTATTGAGCGCTTACTGTGTGCAGAGCACTGTACTAAGCGCTTGGGAAGTACAAATTGGCCACGTATAGAGACAGTCCCTACCCAACAGTGGGCTCACAGTCTAAAAGGGGGAGACAGAGAACAAAACCAAACATACTAACAAAATAAAATAAATAGAATAGATATGTACAAGTTAAATAAATAGAGTAATAAATACGTACAAACATATATACATATATACAGGTGCTGTGCGGCCGTGACGATCTCCTGCAGAGATGCGTTACAGGTTGACCGGTTAATCAATCAATCAACTGGAGAAGCAGCGTGGCTCAGTGGGAAGAGCCCGGGCTTTGGAGTCAGAGGTCATGGGTTCGAATTCCGACTCAGCCACATGTCTGCCGTGTGGCCTTGGACTTCTCTGAGCCTCAGTTCCCTCATCTGCAAAATGGGGATTAAGATTGGGAGCCCCACGTGGGACAACTTGATCACCTTGTATCCCCCCCCAGCGCTTAGAACACATAGTAAGCGCTTAATAAATGCCATTTAAAAAAAAAAAAGTAGAGAAGCAGCGTGGCACAGTGGAAAGAGCCCGCGCTTTGGAGTCGGCGGTCATGGGTTCAAATCCCGGCTCCGCCACTAGTCAGCTGTGTGACTTTGGGCAAGTCACTTCATTTCTCGGGGCCTCAGTGCGCTCATCTGTAAAACGGGGATGAAGACTGTGAGCCCCCCGTGGGACAACCTGATCACCTTGTAACCTCCCCAGCGCTTAGAACAGTGCTTTGCACATAGTAAGCGCTTAATAAAGACGATGGACTGAAAGTAGAGAGGCCCGTTTTCAGGTCAGCGTGGCCCAGTGGCCGGAGCCCGGACCCGGGCGGGGGGCTCAGAATGACCTGGGTTTTCTTCCCGGCTCCGCCGTTTGTCTTCCGCGTGGCCTTGGGCAACTCACTGCCCTTTTCTGTGCCTCAGTTACCTCATCTGTAAAATGAGGATTAAAACTTGGAGCCCCATGTGGGACATGGACCGCGTCCCAAACTGTTTAGCTTGCATCCACCGCAGCACTTAGTACAGTGCGGGCACACAGTAAATGCTTAACAAACACCACAAGTATTATTATTAATATTACTGTTATTATCAATACCACAGGCGAGCCGGCATTCGCTCATTCACCTTATCACACAGCACGGCAGTCTTAACTACATTCTTTTCCACGCCTTTTTTAATAAAAGAAAATACTACAAATAATAATAAAAATAATAATGATAATAAAAAATAATGACGGTATTTGCTAAGCACCTACTATGTACCAAGCACTATTCTAAGCACTGGGGTTGATACAAGGTTCATTCATTCAATCATATTTAGTGAGCGCTTGCTGCGTGCAGAGCACTGTACTAAGCGCTTGGGAAGTCCAAGTTGGCAACATATAGAGACGGTCCCTACCCGACAGCGGGCTCACAGTCTAGAAGGGGGAGACAGACAACAAAACATATTAACAAAATAAAATCAATCAATCAATCGTATTTATTGAGCACTTACTGTGTGCAGAGCACTGTACTAAGCGCTTGGGAAGTCCAAGTTGGCAACATAGAGAGACGGTCCCTACCCAACAGCGGGCTCACAGTCTAGAAGTCTAGAAGGTGATCAGGTTGTCCCATGTGGGGCTCGCAGACTTAGTCCCCATTTTGCAGATGAGGTAACTGAGGCACAGAGAAGTTAATAATAATACTAATGATGGTATTTGTTAAGCGCTTACTATGTGCTCAGCACTGTTCTAAGCGCTGGAGGAGATACACGGTAATCAGGTTGTCCCACTTGGGGCTCACAGTCTTAATCCCCATTTTACAGATGAGGTAACGGAGGCACAGAGAAGTGACTTGCCCAAGGTCACACAGCTGAGAAGTGCCGGAGCGGGGATTAGAACCCACGACCTCTGACTCTCAAGCCTGGGCTCTTTGCACTAAGCCACGCTGCTTCTCTAAAAATAACCCCCAAAAACCATTTTTCCCAGAGGTCGCTCTGCGAACCCCACCTCACTTCCCCTGGAGTTCAGTTTTCACATCTCTTCCACACCCCAGCGCTTAGAACAGTGCTTTGCACATAGTAAGCGCTTAATAAATGTCATCATCATCATCATCATCATCATCATCATCCCCACTCCGCCACTTCTCAGCTGTGTGGCTTTGGGCAAGTCACTTCACTTCTCTGTGCCTCAGTTCCCTCATCTGTAAAATGGGGATGAAGGCTGTGAGCCCCCCAGTGGGACAACCTGATCACCTTGTAACCTCTCCAGCACTGCACATAGTAAGCGCTGCTTAGAGAAGCAGCGTGGCTCAGTGGAAAGAGCCCGGGCTTTGGAGTCAGAGGTCATGGGTTCGAATCCCGGCTCCACCACAGGTCTCCTGTGTGACCTTGGGCAAGTCACTTCACTTCTCTGAGCCTCAGTTACCTCATCTGCAAAAATGGGGATTAAGACTCTGAGCCCCACGTGCGACAACCTGATCACACTGTATCCCCCCCCAGTGCTTAGAACAGTGCTTTGCACATAGTAAGCACTTAACAAATGCCATCATTATTATAAATGCCATTATTATTATTATCACCATCTGGATACATCTCCGGGTCGGGGAATCAGAAGCACCGGGGTTCTAATCCCAGCTCCGCCACGTGTCTGCCGTCTGACCTTGGGCAATCAATCAATCAATCAATCGTATTTATTGAGTGCTTACTGTGTGCAGAGCACTGTACTAAGCGCTTGGGAAGTCCAAGTTGGCAACATAGAGAGACAGCCCCTACCCAACAGTGGGCTCACAGTCTAGAAGGGGGAGAAATCCATCAATCAATCAATCAATTGTATTTATTGAGCGCTTACTGTGTGCAGAGCACTGGACTAAGTGCTTGGGAAGTCCAAGCTGGCAACACATAGAGACAGTTCCTACCCAACAGTGGGCTCACAGTCTAGAAGGGGGAGAAATCAATCAATCAATCAACTGTATTTATTGAGCACTTACTGTGTGCAGAGCACTGTACAAAGCACTTGGGAAGTCCAAGCTGGCAACATAGAGAGACAGTCCCTACCCAACAGTGGGCTCACAGTCTAGAAGGGGGAGAAATCCATCAATCAATCAATCAATTGTATATATTGAGCACTTACTGTGTGCAGAGCACTGTACTAAGTGCTTGGGGAGTCCAAGTTGGGAACACAGAGCGACAGTCCCTACCCAACAGTGGGCTCACAGTCTAGAAGGGGGAGAAATCAATCAATCAATCAATCAACTGTATTTATGGAGCGCTTACCGTGTGCAGAGCACTGTACAAAGCGCTTGGGGAGTCCAAGTTGGGAACATAGAGAGACAGTCCCTACCCAACAGTGGGCTCACAGTCTAGAAGGGGGAGAAATCCATCAATCAATCGATCCATTGCATTTATTGAGCGCTTGGGAAGTCCAAGTTGGCAACATATAGAGACGGTCCCTACCCAACAGTGGGCTCACGGTCTAAAAGGGCGAGACACTTCGCTTCTCCGGGCCTCAGTGCCCTCATCTGTTAAACGGGGATTAAGAGCGTGAGCAGGGACTGAGCCCGACTGATCCACCTGGGCCTTCCCCGGCGCTTAGGACGGTGCCCGGTATGTAGTAAGCGCCGCGACCATCCCGGCTGGCGCCGGCCTTCCAAGCGCGCGTTTCCCACCCCGCGGCGGAGGGAAGACTCACAAGGTCGGGGCGGCCCCGTTGTCGGCGAGGAGGAGCCTGGGGTGCTGCTGGATGGTGATGGGGGAGCTGGAGCCCGAGCCCGAGCTGGCCGACGACAGGCTGGGCGGGCAGATGTCCGCCAAGTAGTCCGGCCCGGGCTCCCCGGGCAGCGGCAGCCGGCTGACGTGGACGTCCTCGGGGACGGGCGAGTCCACCACGCCGCATGTCAGGATGTGGGACAGGCTGCAGTCGTCGCAGGTACACCTGCTTAAGGAGGGGGACGGGGTGACCGAGGCCGGCCGGACCCCGGGGGCCCCGGTCCCGGTCCCGCGCGCCTCATCAGCGTCGATCGTATTTATTGAGCGCTTACTGTGCGCAGGGCACCGGACTAAGCGCTTGGGAAGGACAAGTTGGCAACATATAACCCAACAGCGGGCTCACAGTCTAAAAGGGGGAGACAGGGAACAAAGCCAAACATACTAACAAAATAAAATCAATAGACTAGATATGTACAAGTAAAATAAATAGAGTAATAAATTTGTACATCATCATCAATCGTATTTATTGAGCGCTTACTGTGTGCACAGCGCCGGACTAAGCGCTTGGGAAGGACAAGTTGGCAACATATAACCCAACAGCGGGCTCACAGTCTAAAAGCGGGAGACAGAGAACAAAGCCAAACATACTAACAAAATAAAACAGAATAGATATGTACAAGTAAAATAGAGTAATAAATATGTACATCATCATCATCATCAATCGTATTTATTGAGCGCTTACTGTGTGCAGAGCACCGGACTAAGCGCTTGGGAGGTACAAGTTGGCAACATATAACCCAACAGTGGGCTCACAGTCTAAAAGCGGGAGACAGAGAACAAAACCAAACATACTAACAAAATAAAATAAATAGAATAGATATGTACAAGTAAAATAAATAGAGTAATAAATATGTACATCATCATCATCATCAATCGTATTTATTGAGCGCTTACTGTGTGCAGAGCACTGTACTAAGCGCTTGGGAAGTACAAATTGGCAACAGATAGAGACAGTCCCTACCCAACAGTGGGCATATATACAGGTGCTGTGGGGAAGGGAAGGAGGTAAAATGGGGGAATGGAGAGGGGGGCGAGGGGGAGAGGAAGGAAGGGGCTCAGTCTGGGAAGGCCTCCTGGAGGAGGTGGGCTCTCAGTAGGGCCTTGAAGGGAGGAAGAGAGCGAGCTTGGCGGGTGTTGGGAGGGAGGGCATTCCAGGGCTCGGGGGAGGGACGTGGGCCGGGGGTCGATGGCGGGACGGGCGAGAGCGAGGTACGGGGAGGAGATTAGCGGTGGAGGAGCGGAGGGTGCGGGCTGGGCTGGAGAAGGACAGAAGGGAGGTGAGGTAGGAGGGGGCCAGGGGATGGACAGCCTGGAAGCCCAGGGGGAGGATCTGCCTGATGCGCAGATTGATTGGTAGCCACTGGAGATTTTTGAGGAGGGGAGTAATGTGCCCAGAGCGTTTCTGGACAAAGATAATCCGGGCCCGGGGCGCCCTCGCCCGCGGACCCCGGCCTCACCTTCTCCTGTAATTGCAGTTGGGGCAGTCAGGCATGCTCAGGCGTGACGACAGCATGTGCCTCATCGTGTCTGTGAAGTTGTTCTCTCCAGCTAACGCTTTCTTGTTATTTAGCTGAAGGAAAGGACAAAGCGACGGATTAGCCTCCAGGCCGTTCCACGACCAATGAAACTAATAATATGGTGAGCACTGGGGCTACGGAAACGTTGGCCCTCAGGGGGACGGGGGTTTACCGAGCTACGCTGCAGTCGGCCGCCGTCGAGGTTCGGTTCAGGGTTGGGTTCTGCGCATGGGGGATGCTCGATCAATCAATCAATCATATATATTGAGTGCTTACTGTGTGCACAGCACTGCACTAAGCGCTTGGGAAGTCCAAGTTGGCAACATATAGAGACGGTCCCTACCCAACAGGGGGCTCACAGTCTAGAAGGGGGAGAAATCAATCAATCAATCAATTGCATTTATTGAGCACTTACTGTGTGCAGAGCACTGTACTAAGCGCTTGGGAAGTCCAAGTTGGCAACATATAGAGCCGGTCCCTACCCAACAGGGGGCTCACAGTCTAGAAGGGGGAGAAATCAATGAATCAATCAATCAATTGTATTTATTGAGTGCTTACTGTGTGCAGTGCACTGTACTAAGCGCTTGGAAAGTCCAAGTTGGCAACATATAGAGACGGTCCCTACCCAACAGTGGGCTCACAGTCTAGAAGGGGGAGAAATCAATCAATCAATCAATTGTATTTATTGAGCACTTACTGTGTGCAGAACGCTGTACTAAGCGCTTTGGAAGTCCAAGTTGGCAACATATAGGGACAGTCCCTACCCAACAGGGGGCTCACAGTCTAGAAGGGGGAGAAATCAATCAATCAATCAATTGTATTTATTGAGCGCTTACGGTGTGCAGAGCACTGCACTAAACGCTTGGGAAGTCCAAGTTGGCAACATATAGAGACAGACAGTCCCTACCCAACAGTGGGCTCACAGTCTAGAAGGGGGAGAAATCAATCAATCAATCATATTTATTGAGCGCTTACTGTGTGCAGAGCGCTGCACTAAGCGCTTGGGAAGTCCAAGTTAGCAACATATAGAGCCGGTCCCTACCCAACAGGGGGCTCACAGTCTAGAAGGGGGAGAAATCAATCAATCAATCAATCAATCAATTGTATTTATTGAGCACTTACTGTGTGCAGAGCACCGCACTAAGCGCTTGGGAAGTACAAGTTGGCAGCATATAGAGACGGTCCCTACCCTACAGTGGGCTCACAGTCTAGAAGGGGGAGAAATCAATCAATCAATCAATTGTATTTATTGAGCGCTTACTGTGTGCAGAGCGCTGCACTAAGCGCTTGGGAAGTCCAAGTTGGCAACATATAGAGACGGTCCCTACCCAACAGTGGGCTCACAGTCTAGAAGGGGGAGAAATACGACTGAAGAACGAATGGACGAATGAATGGACGCGGCTTCGCAACGGAAACAGCTTTACGGACATCCCGTTCTCGGGACGGCCACAAAAACCAGGTAGAGAAAGCAGACGAGGAAAACGGACATTTCAATCTGACGTGAAAATACAACCGTCTCCACTGGGATATCAAGACATATCCCGAATGATTGTGGGATTGTTTCTTTGCCTGGAAAGACGGTAAGGATTATTCCCCAAAGGGATGGCTGTTGAGCAAGACAACTTGCTTTCGCCTAGGCTGTATCTCAGGACAGATCTCGTTTAGCCGTGGGATGCGTGGGATGCGCGCAGATCGTCACTTCAACTTCGAATTCTCCCCCGGGGTAAATGTTTGGCCTTAAGTACGAAATGCACGAATACGACCGAAATGAAAGAACTTTTCCTTTTTCGCCCGGAAGTTCGCGATTCCATACCTGCTCTTCAAAGAATCGTCTTTGTTTAAAAAACTCCCAGTCTTCTTTTAACATGCGTTGCTTTGTTTTCATTGCCATCTAGAGAGAATATTTGAGAGCCATTAAACGACCTTGTCCTTCCCGAGCGCTTAGTACAGTGCTCTGCACACAGTGAGCGCTCGATAAATACGACTGAATGAATGAATGAATCTGTGTAGAGACGAACGTTCAGGCTATTTTCCAGGGAGCGGGAGGATTCAAACGAGCTCGCGCCAAACCCACAATTTGGGGCCCCTCATTACGAGAGTCCCAAAGCATGACCCGCTATTCTCCCGCTTTGTCCAAACTTCTCTGACGTGCTTACAAGGTTTTTTTTTTTTTAAATCCCGCACAAACTCAAAAGAAAACTCGCATTTTAAAAGGGAAACTTAACTCTTTCCCCTTACGGAAATCGAAATAGCTCAATCCCCACGCTCAAATGTCATCTTTTCAAGGTCCGAAAGCACCCAAGACGCTCCCACACCGGGTTTTCAAAATGACTGAAGTCCACACGGAAACTATTTTGCCCTCTGACTACAATTATCATCTCTCGACCCATTCTAGCGTTACCCATCCACGCGGGCACACACGTGGGTGGGTGGGTGTACGTGAAAAAGCGAGTTAACGCGCTCTTTCAGGCGCCTTCCGATTTGGGCCTGATTTTATAGATTGGTCTCCCGATTTGACTCCTCACCGGACAAATCAGCCACTGGCATTTACTGTATTAAGCGCTTGGGAGTCTACGCTATAGCCGAGTGGACACGCTCCCGGCCCACCAGGAGCTGAATGTCTAGAGCAGGAGACCGCTGTTAAAAGAAACGGCGGATTTCTAGACTGTGAGCCCGCTTTTGGGTCGGGACCGTCCCTATATGTTGCCAACTTGGACTTCCCAAGCGCTTAGTACAGTGCTCTGCACACAGTAAGCGCTCAATAAATACGACTGAATGAATGAATGAACTTGGACATCCGTACCGCAGGACTGAGTGACCCGCAAAGATGAGCCACATCGCCATGATTTAGGTTTGGCTCACTGGATGGGTAATAATTTCTCTCACAAATCACTCAGAGACGCGCGTCCTCATCGTCCAAGCTGAGCTACAGCGTAGGTTCTTCGCTAGAATGTGGACTGAACGAGATATTCATTCATTCAATCGTATTTATTGAGCACTTACTGTGTGCAGAGCACTGTACTAAACGCTTGGGAAGTACAAGTCGGCAACAGATAGAGACGGTCCCTACCCAACAGCGGGCTCACAGTCTAGAAGAGGGAGACGGACGACGAAACAAAAGGTACTAACAAAATAAAATAAATAGAATAAATAGGTACAAGTAAAATAGAGTAATAAATATGTACCATTCATTCATTCATTCAATCGCATTTATTGAGCACTTACTGTGTGCAGAGCACTGTACTAAGCGCTTGGGAAGTACAAGTTGGCAACATATAGGGACGGTCCCTACCCAACAGCGGGCTCATAGTCTAGAAGAGGGAGACAGATGACCAAACAAAACAAATTCAATCGTATTTATCGAGCGCTAACTGTGTGCAGAGCACTGTACTAAGCGCTTGGGAAGTCCAAGTCGGCAAACCATAGAGACGGTCCCTACCCAACAGCTGGCTCACAGTCTAGAAGATGCGTTTCCTAGGGGATTCATTCATTCATTCAATCGTATTTATCGAGCGCTTACTGTGTGCAGAGCACTGTACGCAGCGCTTGGGAAGTCCAAGTTGGCAACATAGAGAGATATCAATCAATCAATCGATCGTATTTATTATAATAATAATGGCATTTATTAAGCAGTGTGGTTCAATTGAAATAGCACGGGTTTGGGGCTTTGGAGTCAGGGGTCATGGGTTCAAATCCCAGCTCTGCCAATTGTCAGCTGTGTGACTTTGGGCAAGTCACTTAACTTCTCTGTGCCTCAGTTACCTCATCTGTAAAACGGGTATGACAACCAGATCACCTTGTGACCTCCCCAGCGCTTAGAACAGTGCTTTGCACATAGCAAGCGCTTAATAAATGCCATTATTATTATTATTATTTATTGAGCGCTTACTGTGTGCAGAGCACTGTACTAAGCGCTTGGGAAGTCCACATTGGCAACCTTTAGAGATATGACTTCATCATCAAGGGCTTCGGAGACAACAATGTGGGATGGTGGCAGAACTGCCCTGAGTTTGTGAATCTGAACTGCTTTCTATGATGATGATGATGATGGCATTTATTAAGCGCTTACTATGTGCAAAGCACTGTTCTAAGCACTGGGGAGGTTACAAGGTGATCAGGCTGTCCCACGGGGGGGCTCCCAGTCTTCATCCCCATTTTACAGATGAGGGAACTGAGGCCCAGAGAAGTTAAGTGACTTGCCCAAAGTCACACAGCTGACAATTGGCGGAGCCGGGATTTGAACCCTTGACCTCTGACTCCAAAGCCCAGGCTCTTTCCACTGTGCCACGCTGCTTCTATGTTACCCGCACGTTACATAGGCTAGACAACGAGATAACGGGTACAGTTTGGACACGTGTACCCAACACGCATCAGCCATATCATCATCATCATCATCAATCGCATTTATTGAGCGCTTACTATGTGCAGAGCACTGTACTAAGCGCTTGGGAAGTACAAATTGGCAACATATAGAGACAGTTAAATAGGTACAAACATATATACATATATACAGGTATACACAGACACACACACACACATATATATATATATATATATACATATCATCAATCGTATTTATTGAGCACTCACCATGTGCAGAGCACTGTACTAAGCGCTTGGGAAGTACAAACTGGCAACACACAGAGACAGTCCCTACCCAACAGTGGGCTCACAGTCTAAAAGTCTAAAAGACATATACATACATACAATGCCCAATGCATCGTCCCACTTGCCCACCCATATTCGGGAAGAGAGGGTGAGGAGGGTCTTCAAAATGCCCTCCTTCCTCAAATTCGCCAAAAGATCACTCTTTCCCCCCTTCAAAACCAGCAGAGAAGCTGCTGTGGCTCAGTGGAAAGAGCCCGGGCTTTGGAGTCAGAGGTCATGGGTTCAAATCCCGGCTCTGCCAACTGTCAGCTGTGTGACTTTGGGCAAGTCACTTGACTTCTCTGTGCCTCAGTTACCTCATCTGGAAAATGGGGATTAAAAGTGTGAGCCCCCCGTGGGACAACCTGATCACCTTGTAACCTCCCCAGCGCTTAGAACAGTGCTTTGCACATAGTAAGCGCTTAACAAATACCAACATTATTATTATTATTATTATTATTCAAAACCCTACCGAAGGGTTTCTAGACTGTGAGCCCGCTGTTGGGTAGGGACTGTCTCTATGTGCACTTCCCAAGCGCTTAGTACAGTGCTCTGCACACAGTAAGCGCTCAATAAATACGATTGATTGATTGAAGGCTCAGCTCCTCTCTCCAAGAGACCTTCCCAGACTATGGCTCCCTTTTCCTCAGCTCCCTCTCCCATCTGCATCACCTCAACTCACTCCCTTCGCTCTTCCGCCCCTCCCCACAGCACTTATATATTTATGTATATACGTATAATTCCATTTATTTACATTGACACCTGTATATTTGATGTGTACGTAGCCATAATTTATTTATATTGATGCCTGTTTACTTGAGCCCACTGTTGGGTAGGGACTGTCTCTATATGTTGCCAACTTGTACTTCCCAAGCGCTTAGTACAATGCTCTGCACACAGTAAGCGCTCAATAAATACGATTGGTTGATTGATTGATGTTTTGATGTCTGTCTTCCCCCTTCTAGACTGTACGCTCCGCGTGGGCAGGGACTGTCTCTCTTTATTGCTGAACTGTACTTGCATTCATTCATTCAGTCGTATTTATTGAGCGCTTACTGTGTGCAGGGCGCTGTACTAAACGCTTGGAAAGTGCAATTCGGCAACAGAGACACTTTCCGAGTGCTTAGTACAGTGCTCTGCACACAGTAGGTGCTCAATAAATGCGATTGAATGAATGAATTAAAAAGGGTCAGATATCGACTTTACCAGTAACCACGAAGAGGAGAATAATAATAATAATGATGGTATTTGTTAAGCACTTACTATGTGCCAAGCACTGTTCTAAGCGCTGGGGAGGTTACAAGGTGATCAGGTTGTCCCACGGGGGGCTCACAGTCTTCATCCCCAGTTTACAGATGAGCCAACTGAGGCACGGAGAAGTTAAGTGACTTGCCCAAAGTCACACAGCTGACAGTTGGCGGAGCCGGGATTTGAACCCATGACTTCTGACTCCAAAGCCCGGGCTCTTGACGCTGAGCCACGCTGCTTCTCGGATAATAATAATAATCATGGCATTTCTTAAGTGCGTACTCTGTGCCAAGCACTGTTCTAAGCACTAGAGAGGATACAAGGTGATGAGGTTGTCCCACGGGGGCTCACAGTCTTCATCCCCATTTTACAGACGAGGTAACGAGGCCCAGAGAAGTGAAGTGACTTGCCCAAAGTCACACAAGCTGACAAGTGGCGGAGCCGGGATTTGAACCCATGACCTCTGACTCCAAAGCCCGGGCTCTTGCCACTGAGCCACGCTGCTTCTCTAATTTATGGCAGCCTTAAAAACAGGGTGTTTTAAATCTCTCAACTGCCCAAATGATAGCGGAAATTACACAGAACAGATTCCCCTGAAAATACAGGCAAGTTTGTTTTTTTTAAGAATGCTTCTAAACTCTTGTGATTTCATTCATTCATTCATTCAATCGTATTTATTGAGCGCTTACTGTGTGCAGAGCACTGTACTAAGCGCTTGGGAAGTCCAAGTCGGCAACATACAGAGACGGTCCCTTACCTCCTTCCCTTCCCCACAGCACCTGTCTATATGTATATATGTTTGTACATATTTATTACACTATTTATTTATTTATTTTACTTGTACATACCTATTCTATTGATTTTACTTTGTAAGTATGTTTGGTTTTGTTCTCTGTCTCCCCCTTTTAGAATGCTCTATAAATATGATTGATGATGATGAAATAGAATAAATACATACAAGTAAGAGTGAGCCAACTGTTGGGTTGGGAGCATCTCTAGATGTTGCCAACTTGGACTTCCCATGCGCTCAGTACAGTGCTCTGCACACAGTAAGCGCTCAATAAATACGATTGATTGATTGATTAATAAATATGTACCATTCATTCATTCAATCATATTTATTGAGCGCTTACTGTGTGCAGAGCACTGTACTAAGCAGTTGGCAATTCCAAGTTGGCAACATCTAGAGACGGTCCCAACCCAACAGCGGGCTCACAGTCTAGAAGGGGGAGATGGACGACAAAACAAAACATATTAACAAAATAAAATAAATAGAATTTATTTATTTATTTGGGAGGCCTTCCCAGACTGAGCCCCTTCCTTCCTCTCCCCCTCTCCACCCCACAATCTTACCTCCGTCCCTTCCCCACAGCACCTGTATATATGTATATATGTTTGTACATATTACTCTATTTATTTATTTATTTTACTTGTACATATCTATTCTATTGATTTTATTTTGTAAGTATGTTTGGTTTTGTTCTCCGTCTCCCCCTTTTAGAATGCTCTATAAATACGATTGATGATGATGATGATGAAATAGAATAAATACGTACAAGTCAGAGTGAGCCAACTGTTGGGTGGGGACCGTCTCTATAGGTTGCCAACTTGGACTTCCCAAGTGCTCAGTACAGTGCTCTGCACACAGTAAGCGCTCAATAAATACGACTGATTGATTAATAAATATGTACCATTCATTCATACATTCATTCAATCATATTTATTGAGCGCTTACTGTGTGCAGAGCACCGTACTAAGCGCTTGGGAAGTCCAAGTCGGCAACATCTAGAGACGGTCCCTACCCAACAGCGGGCTCACAGTCTAGAAGAGGGAGACGGATGACAAAACAAAACATATTAACAAATTAAAATAAATAGAATAAATACGTACAAGTAAGAGTGAGCCAACTGTTGGGTTGGGACCGTCTCTATATGTTGCCAACTTGTAGTTCCCAAGCGCTCAGTACAGTGCTCTGCACAAAGTATGCGCTCAATAAATACGATTGATTGATTGATTAATAAATATGCACCATTCATTCATTCAATCATATTTATTGAGCGCTTACTGTGTGCAGAGCACCATACTAAGCGCTTGGGAAGTCCAAGTCGGCAACATCTAGAGACGGTCCCTACCCAACAGCAGGCTCACAGTCTAGAAGAGGGAGACGGCCGACAAAACAAAACATATTAACAAAATAAAATAAATAGAATAAATACGTACAAGTAAGAGTGAGCCACCTGTTGGGTTGGGACCGTCTCTATATGTTGCCAACTTGTAGTTCCCAAGCGCTCAGTACAGTGCTCTGCACAAAGTAAGCGCTCAATAAATACGATTGATTGATTGATTAATAAATATGCACCATTCATTCATTCAATCATATTTATTGAGCGCTTACTGTGTGCAGAGCACCGTACTAAGCGCTTGGGAAGTCCAAGTCGGCAACATCCAGAGACGGTCCCTACCCAACAGCGGGCTCACAGTCTAGAGGGGGGAGACAGATGACAAAACAAAACATATTAACAAAATAAAATAAATAGAATAAATATGTGCAAGTAAAACAGAGTAATAAATATGCACCATTCACTCATTTATTCATTCATTCAGTCAGTCGTATTTACTGAGAGCTTACTGTGTGCAGAGCACCGTACTAAGCGTTTGGGAAGTCCAAGTTGGCAACATATAGAGACGGTCCCTACCCAACGGTGGGCTCACAGTCTAGAGGGGGGAGACAGAGAACAAAACATATTAACCAAATAAAATAAATAGAATAAATACGGACAAGTAAGAGTGAGCCACCTGTTGGGTAGGGACCGTCTCTAGATGTTGCCAACTTGGACTTCCCAAGCGCTCAGTACAGTGCTCTGCACACAGTGAGCGCTCAATAAATACGATTGATTGATTGATTAATAAATATGCACCATTCATTCATTCAATCATATTTATTGAGTGCTTACTGTGTGCAGAGCACCGTACTAAGCGTTTGGGAAGTCCAACTCGGCAACATCTAGAGACGGTCCCTACCCAACAGCGGGCTCACAGTCTAGAGGGGGGAGACAGACGACAAAACAAAACATATTAACAAAATAAAATAAATAGAATAAATATGTGCAAGTAAAACAGAGTAATAAATATGCACCATTCATTCATTCATTCATTCAGTTGTATTTACTGAGAGCTTACTGTGTGCAGAGCACCGTACTAAGCGCTTGGGAAGTCCAAGTTGGCAACATATAGAGACGGTCCCTACCCAACGGTGGGCTCACAGTCTAGAGGGGGGAGACAGAGAACAAAACGTATTAACCAAATAAAATAAATAGAATAAATACGGACAAGTAAGAGTGAGCCACCTGTTGGGTAGGGACCGTCTCTAGATGTTGCCAACTTGGACTTCCCAAGCGCTCAGTACAGTGCTCTGCACACAGTGAGCGCTCAATAAATACGATTGATTGATTGATTGATGAATAAATATGTACCGTCCATTCCTTCACTGAATGAACGAGCAGAGCGCCGCGGCGCAGTCGGGGCCCGGCCGGGGGGCCGCTCGGCTCCTCACCTGCTCGTCCACGTAGTCGTCGATTCTCTTCTGGCACTGGAGCCACTCCTGCGCCACTCGCCCCATGTCCTCTTCCAGCCGATGGTACCTTTGTAACAAGGTAGCGTACGTGTCCTCGCCGCACGAGTCGTGCGCCGCCATCCCCAGCCTGCGAGAGAGGGACAGGGAAGCTTCGAACGGGGCCGGCCCGCGGGCGCCCAGAGGACCGGCTCCGCCGCGCACCTTTTATTTAGACTGTCTCTAGATGTTGCCATCTTGGACTTCCCAAGCGCTCAGAGGAGCAGCGTGGCTCAGTGGAAAGAGCCCGGGCTTTGGAGTCGGAGGTCATGGGTTCGAATCCCCGCTCCCCCACACGTCTGCTGTGTGACCTTAGGCAAGTCACTTAGCTTCTCTGGGCCCCCGGCCCATGTCATCCCCCGGGCCTGGAATGCCCCCAGTCCCTCTGCCCATCCGCCAAGCTCGCTCTCTTCCTCCCTTCAAGGCCCTGCTGAGAGCTCACCTCCTCCAAGAGGCCTTCCCAGACTGAGCCCCTTCTTTCCTCTCCCCCTCGTCCCCCTCTCCATCCCCCCGTCTCACCTCCTTCCCTTCCCCACAGCACCTGCATATATGTATATATGGTTGTACAGATTTATTACTCTATTTATTTATTTATTTATTTATTTTACTTGTACATTTCTATCCTACTTATTTTATTTTGTTGGTATGTTTGGTTCTGTTCTCTGCCTCCCCCTTTTAGACTGTGAGCCCACTGTTGGGTAGGGACTGTCTCTATGTGTTGCCAATTTGTACTTCCCAAGCGCTTAGTACAGTGCTCTGCACATAGTAAGCGCTCAGTAAATACGATTGATTGATTGATTGATTCTCTGAGCCTCAGTTCCCTCATCTGTAAAATGGGGGTTAAGACTGGGAGCCCCACGTGGGACAACTTGATCACCTTGTAACCTCCCCAGCGCTTAGAACAGTGCTCTGCACATAGTAAGCGCTTAACAAATGCCATTATTATTATTAGTAGTAGTAGTACGGTGCTCTGCACGCAGTAAGCGCTCAATAAATACGACATTGATTGATCGGCTGGTCACCCTGGAGAAGTGGCTTCGCTTCTCTGGGCCTCAGTTCCAGAGAATATGGACTAGGACCGCCTGCCCCACGCGGGACGGGAACGGTGTCCAATCTGATTATCTTGCGTCTTCGCCAGCGCCTAGTACAGTGCCCGGCCGGCACTGCATAGTAAGCACAGAGAGGCAGCGTGGCTCAGTGGAAAGAGCCCGGGCTTTGGAGTCAGGGGTCGTGGGTTCTAATCCCGGCTCCGCCGCTTGTCAGCTGTGTGACCTTGGGCAAGGCACTTCACTTCTCTGGGCCTCAGTTCCATCTGCAAAATGGGGATGAAGACTGGGAGCCCCGCGGGGGGCAACCTGATCACCTTGTAACCTCCCCGGCGCCTAGAACAGTGCTTTGCACATAGTAAGCGCTTAATAAATGCCATTATTATTATCATTATTATTATTATTATTATTATGGGTTCTAATCCCGGCTCCGCCACTTGTCTGCTGTGTGACTTTGGGCAAGTCACTTCGCTTCTCTGGGCCTCAGTTCCCTCATCTGTTAAAAAAAATGGGGATTAAGACTGCGAGCCCCACGTGGGGCAACCTGATCACCTTGTAACCTCCCCGGCGCTTAGAACAGTGCTTTGCACATAGTAAGCGCTTAATTAATGCCATCATTATTATTATTATTATTATGGGTTCTAATCCCGGCTCCGCCACTTGTCTGCTGTTTGACTTTGGGCAAGTCACTTCGCTTCTCTGGGCCTCAGTTCCCTCCTCTGAAAAAAATGGGGATTAAGACTGTGAGCCTCACATGGGGCAACTTGATCACCTTGTATCCCTCCAGTGCTTAGAACAGTGCTTTGCACATAGTCAGCACTTAATAAATGCTATTATTATTATTATTATTATTATTATTATTATTATTATGGGTTCTAATCCCAGCTCCGCCGCTTGTCTGCCGTGTGACTTTGGGCAAGTCACTTAGCTTCTCTGGGCCTCAGTTCCCTCATCTGTAAAAACATGGGGATTAAGACTGCGAGCACCACGTGGGGCACCTTGATCACCTTGCATCCCCCCAGCACTTAGAACAGTGCTTTGCACATAGTAAGCGCTTAACAAATACCATCATCATCACTCTCCGTGCTTAACTTCTCTGGGCCTCAGTTCCCTCATCTGTAAAATGAGGATTAAGGCTGCGAGCCCCACGTGGGGCAACCTGATCACCTTGTATCCCCCAGCGCTTAGAACAGTGCTTTGCACATAGTAAGCGCTTAATAAATGCCATCATTATTACTATTATTATTATGGGTTCCAATCCCGGCTCCGCCACTTGTCTGCTGTGTGACTTTGGGCAAGTCACTTTGCTTCTCTGTGCCTCAGTTCCCTCATCTGTAAAAAAATGGGGATTAAGACTGCAAGCCCCATGTGGGGCACCCTGTATCCCCCCAGCACTTAGAACAGTGTTTTGCACATAGTAAGTGCTTAACAAATACCATCATCATCACTCTCCATGCTTAACTTCTCCATGCCTCAGTTACCTCATTTGTAAAATGGGGATGAAGACTGCGAGCCCTAAGTGGGACAACCCGATCACCTCGTGTCCCCCCCGCAGTGCTTAGAACAGTGCTTTGCACATAGTAAGCACTTAATAAATGCCATTATTATTATTACAGTAAGAGCTTAACAAATACCATCATTATTACTATTATTATGCACTTAAAAAATAGGAAGTGCTCAATGAATACCACTGCTTTATTAATTTGACTAATTAATTAATTAACCTGTATATGTATATATGTTTGTACATATTTATTACTCTATTTTACTTGTACAGATCTATTCTATTTATTTTATTTTGTTAATATGTTTGGTTTTGTTCTCTGTCTCCCCCTTCTAGATTGTGAGCCCACTGTTGGGTAGGGACTGCCTCTATATGTTGCCAACTTGGACTTCCCAAGCGCTTAGTACAGTGCTCTGCACACAGTAAGCGCTCAATACATACGATTGATTGATTGATTGCTTTGCACATAGTAAGCGCTTAACAAATACCATCATCATCATCATCACTCCCCGTGCTTAACTTCTCCATGCCTCAGTTACCTCATCTGTAAAATGGGGATGAAGGCTGAGAGCCCTAAGTGGGACAACCCGATCACCTCGTTTCCCCCCAGCACTTAGAGCAGTGCTTTGCACATAGTAAGCACTTAATAAACGTCATTATTATTATTATTATAGTAAGCGCTTAACAAATACAGTCACTGTTACTACTATTACGCACTTAGAAAATAGGAAGTGCTCAATGAATACCACTGCTTGATTAATTTGACTAATTAATTGATTAATTAACCTGTATATGTATATATGTTTGTACATATTTATTACTCTATTTACTTATCTATTTTTACTTGTACATATCTATTCTATTTATTTTATTTTGTTAATATGTTTGGTTTTGTTCTCTGTCTCACTGCTTGATTAATTTGATTAATAATAATAATGATGGTATTTGTTAAGCGCTTACTACGTGCAAAGCACTGTTCTAAGCGCTGGGGGGAATACAAGGTGATCAAGTTGTCCCACTTAGGGCTTGCAGTCTTCCGCTTTTAATCTGCTTTTGTTACCCCTTTCCACCTTCGAGAACCTAAAACCGAGAAAATGGTGGTCTTGGCCACATGTCAGGAAGCTCTTTCCCACCACCCCATCATCATCATCATCATCATCATCATCAATCGTATTTATTGAGCGCTTACTGTGTGCAGAGCACTGTACTAAGCGCTTGGGAAGTACAAATTGGCAACATATAGAGACGGTCCCTGCCCGACAGCGGGCTCACAGTCTAAAAGGGGGGAGACAGAGAACAAAACCAAACATACTAACAAAATAAAATAACTCATTTCTACGCAGTTCTCTTGCCTCCTCCAGGCAGGTCACCAGGACTCACAATTTGTTCACGAGGGAATGTCACAGTTGACCCAAGTAGGAAAACAACATCCTTTAATAACAGCAATAATAATAATAATAATAATGGTGGCATCTGTTAAGTGCTTACTATGAGCTGAGCCCTGTTCTAAGCACTGGGGTGGATAATAATAATAATAATAATAATAATAATAATAATAATAATAATAATAATAATAAGCATTTGTTAAGCGCTTACTATGTGCAAAGCACTGTTCTAAGCGCTGGGGAGGATACAGGGTGATCAGGTTGTCCCACGTGGGGCTCACAGTCTTCATCCCCGTTTTACAGATGAGGGAACTGAGGCCCAGAGAAGTGAAGTGACTTGCCCAAGATCACACAGCAGACATGTGGCGGAGAGTCGGGATTCGAACCCATGACCTCTGACTCCAAAGCCCGGGCTCTTTCCACTGAGCCACGCTGCTTCTCTGGTGATCAGGTGATACAAGGTGATCAGGTTGTCCCGTGCGGGGCTCACAATCTTCATCCCCATTGTACAAAGGAGGGAACTGAGGCACAGAGAAGTGAAGGGACTTGTCCAAAGAACACAGCTAAGTGGTGGAGGGGCGGGATTAGAACTCACGACCTCTAACTCCCATCTTGCCACAAAATCACGCTGCTTTTCTACGGGCTTCTTTGAGCGCTCCTGGCCTTACTAAGGCGAGGATAATTAATCAATTAATGGTATTTATTGAGCACTTACTACACACAGAACACTGCACTAACACGAACACAATACAACCGAGTTGGTAGAGACATTCCCTGCCCATAACCAGCACCTCGGTGATTTTAATTCCGAGGATATACTTCCAAGGGATGAATTTTTTGCGAATCAGGAAAAAGAGAGAGAAACTCGCTCGGTAGTTAAAGTCGGATGGCTTTTTTTGGCACTGCTCCTCACGACACCTAATTGGTTAGGTGGATGAAATCATTTTTCTTCCTCAGATTTTGAAAACTTTCATGCCATTTCAAGATATCAGATTTTGTACAGGTTTATTACTCTATT
The DNA here is from genome assembly GCF_015852505.1 of Tachyglossus aculeatus. Classification (NCBI taxonomy): domain Eukaryota; kingdom Metazoa; phylum Chordata; class Mammalia; order Monotremata; family Tachyglossidae; genus Tachyglossus; species Tachyglossus aculeatus. The sequence goes on along the minus strand of NC_052069.1, from coordinate 1,121,149 downwards.
TTACTTGTACACATTTACTATTCTATTTATTTTGTTACTATGTTTTGTTTTGTTGTCTGTCTTCCCCACCTAGACTGTGAGCCTGCTGTTGAGTAGGGACCGTCTCTATATGTTCTGTGCTGTGCTTCCCCACTGCACCTGTATATATGTTTGTATATATTTATTACTCTATTTATTTATTTATTTTATTTGTACATATCTATTCTATTTATTTTATTTTGTTAGTATGTTTGGTTTTGTTCTCTGTCTCCCCCTTTTAGACTGTGAGCCCACTGTTGGGTAGGGACTGTCTCTAGATGTTGCCAATTTGTACTTCCCAAGCGCTTAGTACAGTGCTCTGCACATAGTAAGCGCTCAATAAATACGATTGATGATGATGATGATGATATGTTGCCAACTTGTACTTCCCAAGCGCTTAGTACAGTGCTCTGCACACAGTAAGCGCTCAATAAATACGACTGAATGAGTGAATGGAAGGAACGGGAACGAAATAGCTGTTTAGATCCCTGGTTCATACACTCTCGATGAGGTGACCTGAATTCACTTTGGTGGCTTTTTTGGCACTGCTCTTCACGACATCTAATTGATTAGGTGAATGAAATCATTTCTCTTCCTCAAATTTTTAAATCTTTCATGTCATTTCAAGATATCAGATTTTGTACAGGTTTATTACTCTATTTTACTTGCACACATTTACTATTCTATTTATTTTATTTTGTTACTATGTTTTGTTTTGTTGTCTGTCTCCCCCTTCTAGACTGTGAGCCCGTTGTTGTCTCTATATGTTGCCTACTTGTCCTTCCCAAGCGCTTAGTACAGTGCTCTGCACACAGTAAGCGCTCAATAAATACGACTGAATGAGTGAATGGAAGGAACGGGAAAGAAATAGTTTTATAGATCACTGGTTCGTACACGCTCGATGTGGTAACCAGAATTCACTTTGGTGGCTTTTTTGGCACTGCTCCTCACGACATCTAATTGGTTAGGTGGATGAAATCATTTTCCTCAAATTTTTAAATCTTTCATGTCATTTCAAGATATCAGATTTTGTACAGGTTTATTACTCTATTTTACTTGTACACATTTACTATTCTATTTATTTTATTTTGTTACTATGTTTTGTTGTCTGTCTCCCCCTTCTAGACTGTGAGCCCGCTGTTGTCTCTATATGTTGCCAACTTGTCCTTCCCAAGCGCTTAGTACAGTGCTTTGCACACAGTAAGCGCTCAATAAATACCATTGAATGAATGAATGGAAGGAACGGGAAAGAACTAGCTGATTAGATCCCTGTTTTGTACACGCTCGATGAGGTGACCTGAATTCACTTTGGTGGCTTTTTTGGCACTGCTCCTCACGACATCTAATTGGTTAGGTGGATGAAGTCATTTTTCTTCCTCAGGTTTTGAAAACTTTCACGTCATTTCAAGATATCAGATTTTGTACAGATTTATTACTCTATTTATTTTACTTGTACATATTTACTATTCTATTTATTTTATTTTGTTACTATATTTTGTTTTGTTGTCTGTCTCCCCCTTCTAGACTGTGAGCCCGCTGTTGGGTAGGGACCGTCTTCTATATGTTGCCGACTTCTCCTTCCCAAGCGCTTAGTACAGTGCTCTGCACACAGTAAGCGCTCAATAAATACGACTGAATGAATGAATATCAGGGAAACAGATGGCCAATTTCTGAACCCATTGCTGGGAAGGGATTGTCTCTATCTGTTGCCAAATTGTACTTTCCAAGCGCTTGGTACAGCGCTCTGCACACAGTAAGCGCTCAATAAATACAATCGAATGAATGAATTAATGATGTTTATGTTTCTATAATTCTATTTATTCCGATTATATTGATGCCTGTCTACTTGTTTTGTTTTGTTGTCTGTCTCCCCCTTCTAGACTGTGAGCCCGTTGTTGGGAAGGGATTGTCTCTATCTGTTGCCAAATTTAACTTTCCAAGCGCTTAGTACAGCGCTCTGCACACAGTAAGCGCTCAATAAACACGATCAAATGAATGTATTAATGATGTTTATGTTTCTATAATTCTATTTATTCCGATTATATTGATGCCTGTCTACTTGTTTTGTTTTGTTGCCTGTCTCCCCCTTCTAGACTGTGAGCCCGTTGTTGGCAAGGGATTGTCTCTGTTGCCAAATTGTACTTTCCAAGCGCTTAGTACAGCGCTCTGCACACAGTAAGCACTCAATAAATATGATCGAATGAATGAATTAATGAAGTTTATGTTTTTATAATTCTATTTATTCTGATTATATTGATGCCTCTCTACTTGTCTTGTTTTGTTGTCTGTCTCCCCCTTCTAGACTGTGAGCCCGTTGTTGGCAAGGGATTGTCTCTATCTGTTGCCAAATTGTACTTTCCAAGCGCTTAGTACAGCACTCTGCACACAGTAAGCGCTCAATAAATACGATCGAATGAATGAATTAATGATGTTTATGTTTCTATAATTCTATTTATTCCGATTATATTGATGCCGCTCTACATGTTTTGTTTTGCTGTCTGTCTCCCCCTTCTAGACTGTGAGCCCATTGTTGGCAAGGGATTGTCTCTATCTGTTGCCAAACTGTACTTTCCAAGCGCTTGGTACAGCGCTCTGCACACAGTAAGCGCTCAATAAATACGATCGAATGAATGTATTAATGATGTTTATGTTTCTATAATTCTATTTATTCCGATTATATTGATGCCGGTCTACTTGTTTTGTTGTCTGTCTCCCCCTTCTAGACTGTGAGCCCGTTGTTGGCAAGGGATTGTCTCTATCTGTTGCCAAATTGTACTTTCCAAGCACTTAGTACAGCGCTCTGCACACAGTAAGCGCTCAAAAAATATGACTGAATGAATGAATTAATGAGGTTTATATTTCTATAATTCTATTTATGCTGATTATATTGATGCCTACTTGTTTTTTGTTGTCTGTCTCCCCCTTCTAGACTGTGAGCCCGTTGTTGGCAAGGGACCCTCTCTATCTGCTGCCGAATTGTACTTTCCAAGCGCTTAGTACAGCGCTCTGCACACAGTAAGCGCTCAATAAACACGATTGAATAAATGAATGAATGCCGACTGATTGAGCCCTACTGAAGGCTCACCTCCTCCAAGAGGCCTTCCCAGACTAAGCCCCCCTTTTCCTCAGCTCCCCCTTCCCTCCCCGTCGCCCCGATTCGCTCCCTTTGTTCCGCCTCCCTCCCTGCTCCGCGGCACTTGTATATATACGCACGTAGCTGTATTTCTATTTATTTATATTAATGCCTGTTTACTTGTTTTGACGTCCACAGATTTATAATTCTATTTATAATGATGCTACTGATGCCTGTTTATTTGTTTTGATGTCTGTCTCCCCGCTTCTAGGCTGTGAGCCCGTTGTGGACAGGGACTGCCTCTCTTTATTGCTGAATTGTACTTCCCAAGCGCTTAGTACGGTGCTCTGCAGACGGTAAGCGCTCAATAAATATGAGAAGCAGCGTGGCTCGGTGGAAAGAGCCCGGGCTTTGGAGTCCGAGGTCAGGGGTTCAAATCCCGGCTCCGCCAACTGTCAGCTGTGTGACTTTGGGTAAGTCACTTCACTTCTCTGAGTCAGAGGCCGTGGGTTCAAATTCCGGCTCTGCCACTTGTCAGCTGTGTGACTTTGGGCAAGTCACTTCACTCCTCTGGGACTCAGTTCCCTCATCTGGAAAATGGGGATGAAGACTGTGAGCCCGCCATGGGACAACCTGATCACCTTGTAACCTCCCCAGCGCTTAGAACAGTGCTGTGCACATAGTAAGCGCTTAATAAATGCCATTAAAAAATAAAGAAATAAATACGACCAAACGAATGAATGAATGATTACCCATTCCCTGACCTTGAAGTCTTAATAAGATAACCTGTACTTCCCAAGCGCTTAGTACAGTGTTCTGCACACAGTAAGCGCTCAATAAACACGACTGACTGAATGAATGAATATTAGGAAAAAATAGCTTAAAGTCACATAGCTTAAAGAACCTTAATTCTAATTTCAAACTTCTATCAAAAGTGTTCATTTCGTTCCTCTGGAAAGAAGGACCCTGAGGAAACACTTCATTCATTCATACTAAGCGCTTAGTACAGTGCTCTGCACACAGTAAGCGCTCAATAAATACAATTGATTGATTGATTGATTCATTCGTACTTATTGAGCACTTACTGTGTGCAGAGCACCGTACTAAGCGCTTGGGAAGTACAAGTCGGCAACTATAGAGACGGTCCCTACCCAACAACGGGCTCACAGTCTGGAAGGGGGAGACAGACAACAAAACAAAACATGTTGACGGGTGTCAAAATCGTCAGAACAAATAGAATTAAAGCTAGATGCACATCGTTAACAAAATAAATGGTAAATATGTCCAAGTAAAATAGAGTAATAAATCTCTACTGGAGAAGCAGTGTGGCTCAATGGAAAGAGCCCGGGCTTTGGAGTCAGAGGTCAGGGGTTCAAATCCCAGCTCCGCCACTTGTCAGCTGTGTGACTTTGGGCAAGTCACTTCACTTCACTGGGCCTCAGTTCCCTCATCTGGAAAATGGGGATGAAGACTGTGAGCCCCCCGGGGGACAACCTGATCCACCTTGTAACCTCCCCAGCGCTTAGAACGGTGCTTTGCACATACTAAGAGCTTAATAAAAATGCCATTATTATTATTATTCTAAATCTGGGCAAATATATATACAGGTGCTGAGGGGAGGGGAAGGAGGTAGAGCGGGGGGATCAATCAATCAATCGTATTTATTGAGTGCTTACTGTGTGCAGAGCACTGTACTAAGCGCTTGGGAAGTCCAAGTTGGCAACATATAGAGACAGTCCCTACCCCACAATCAATCAAACAATCAATCGTATTTATTGAGCGCTTACTGTGTGCAGAGCACTGTACTAAGCGCTTGGGAAGTACAGGTTGGCAACATGTAGAGATGGTCCCTACCCAACAGCGGGCTCACAGTCTAGAAGGGGGAGACAGAGAACAAAACCAAACATATTAGCAAAATAAAATAAATAGGATCAATCAATCAATCAATCGTATTTATTGAGCACTTACTGTGTGCAGAGCACTGTACTAAGCGCTTATACGTACAAGTAAAATAGAGTAATAAATATGTACAAGTATGTACAATATGTATGTATGTACAATACAATATGTACAAATATGTATAAGTGATAAATACGTACAAACATATATACCTATATACAGGGGATAGGGAGGAGGAGAGGAAAAAGGGGGCTCATTCATTCATTCAATCGTATTTATTGAGCGCTTACTGTGTGCAGAGCACTGTACTAAGCGCTTGGAAAGTACAATTCGGCAACGGATAGAGACTACTCCCTTCCCAACAACGGGCTCACAGTCTAGAAGGGGGAGACAGGCTCAGTCTGGGAAGGCCTCCCGGAGGTTATAAATAAAGAAATTACCCTCTTCCGAGGTAACCGAAGGAGATGGACTCCGGCCCAAAGGGGATCTTGGAAGGTCAAGGTGATGGGAGGTCACATTTGTCGGAAGTTTTTGTTTGGGGGATTAGCGGGAGCTGGGCAGAGTGGGTGGGGGGAAAAACGATCGCTCAGTAAACGGTGATTACTGTTGGATGCCTAGACTAAGCGCTCGGGAGAGTCCGATACATCATCATCATCATCATCGATCGTATTTATTGAGCACTTACTGTGTGCAGAGCACTGTACTAAGCGCTTGGGAAGTCCAAGCTGGCAACATCTAGAGACGGTCCCTACCCAACAGTGGGCTCACAGTCTAAAAGGGGGAGACAGAGAACAAAACCAAACATACTAACAAAATAAAATAGAATAGATATGTACAAGTAAAATAAAAAGAGTAATAAATATGTACAAACATATATACAGGGAGACGTCAGAGTTGGGAGAGACCCTCCCCGCCCTCAACGAGCTTCCAGTCCAGAGGAAAAAAGAGAGGCTCAGCTGCGTTCGGGGTAGCCACGTTTCGAGTCTTCGAGAGGGTGGACCACCTTAGCTAGTCGGGGTGGGAGACATCAGAGTACTGGGGGAGCAGCGCGGCTCGGGGGAAATAATAATAACAATAATAATAATAATAATAATAATAATAATGGCATTTATTAAGCGCTTACTATGTGCAAAGCCCTGTTCTACGCGCTGGGGAGGTTACAAGGTGATCAGGTTGTCCCACTGAGGGCTCATAATAATGGCATTTATTAAGCGCTTACTATGTGCAAAGCCCTGTTCTACGCGCTGGGGAGGTTACAAGGCGATCAGGTTGTCCCACTGAGGGCTCATAATAATGGCATTTATTAAGCGCTTACTATGTGCAAAGCCCTGTTCTACGCGCTGGGGAGGTTACAAGGTGATCAGGTTGTCCCACTGAGGGCTCACAATAATGGCATTTATTAAGCGCTTACTATGTGCAAAGCGCGGTTCATTTTGCAGACGAGGTGACCGAGGCCTGGAGAAGTGAAGTGGCTTGCCCAAAGTCACGCAGCTGACAAGTGGCGGAGCCGGGATTTGAACCCATGACCGCTGACTCCCAAGCCCGGGCTCTTGCCACTGAGCCACGCTGCTTCTACGCATGCTGGAAAGAGCACGGAGTTGGGAGTCGGAGGTCGTGGGTTCTAATCCCCGCAACGCTACTTATCAGCTGTGTGACTCTGGGCAAGTCACTTTACATCTGTATATATGTTTGTACATATTTGTTACTCTACTTATTTATCTTACTTGTACATATCTATTCTATTTATTTTATTTTGTTAGTATGTTTGGTTTTGTTCTCTGTCTCCCCCTTTTAGACTGTGAGCCCACTGTTGGGTAGGGACTGTCTCTATATGTTGCCAACTTGGACTTCCCAAGCGCTTAGTACAGTGCTCTGCACACAGTAAGCGCTCAATAAATACGATTGATGATGATGATGATGATCTCTGGGCCTCAGTTCCCTCATCTGTAACATGAACAGTGCTTTGCATATAGTAAGCGCTTAATAAATGCCATTATTATCAACATTATTATTATTATTAAAGTGGGGATTAAGACTGTTAGTCCCACATGGGACAACCTGATGACCTTGTATCTCCCCCAGCACTTAGAATAGTGCTTGGCACATAGTAAGCGCTTAACAAATAAGTGCTTAGTACAGTGCTCTGCACACAGTAAGCGCTCAATAAATACGATTGAATGAATGAACAAATACCATCATTATTATTACTGGGACAAGGCAGAGAAGCATACTGGCCGAGTGGCTAGAGCACAGGCCTGGGAGTTGGAAGGCCCTGGGTTCTAATCCAGGCTCTGCCACCGTCCACTCTGTGACCTCGGGCAAATCGCTTCACTTCTCGGGGTCTCAGTTACCGCATAATAATGGCATTTATTAAGCGCTTACTATGTGCAAAGCACTGTTCTAAGCACTGGGGCGGTTACAAGGCAATCAGGTTGCCCCATGTGGGGCTCACAGTCTTCATCCCCATTTTACAGCTGAGGTAACTGAGGCAAAGAGAAGTGACGTGACTTGCCCAAAGTCACATAGCCGACAATTGGCGGAGCCAGGATTTGAACCCATGACCTCTGACTCCAAACCCTGGGCTCTTTCCACTGAGCCACGCTGCTTCCCTTGCCACGCTGCTTCTCATCTCATCTGGGAAGTGGGGATTAAGACTGCGAGCCCCACGTCCAACCTGATTATCCTGCATCTAATCCCAGTGTTTAGTACAGTGCCTGGCACATCGTAAGCACTTATAATAAATAACATTTAAAAAAAAACACCAAAAAAAAAAAAAATCCCACTGTTCTCCCTGGGTAAACGTTAAGCCCAGGGTCTGTGTTCGAAAAATAAACCCAGAGGGACAACAATTCAAAGGGGAGGGAAACGTTATTACTACTATTAGTAGCAGTAATATTATTAGTAGTATTATTATTTTATTTTGTTAATTTGTTTGGTTTTGTTCTCTGTCTCCCCCTTCTAGACTGTGAGCCCGTTGTTGCGGAGGGACCGTCTCTATATATGTTGCCAACTTGGACTCCCCAAGAGCTTAATACAGTGCTCTGCACACAGTAAGCGCTCAATAAATACGACATTGATTGATTGATAATATTTGTTAAGCACTTACTATGTGTAAAGCATTATTCGAAGCGCTGGGGAAAATACAAATATATCAGGTTGAACTTAGACCACGTCCCGCGTGGGGCTCACAGTTTAAGTCTTGCTTCGGGATTTGGGACGGTGTACTTTGGTTTTGTCATTTTCCAAATTTTGCCCAAGTGTAAAGCCTCGGCGGTTGGATGAGTTTCAGTGTAAGTTAGATGGGGAATAGTTGTCGGAAAATACAAATATATCAGGTTGAACTCAGACCATGTCCCGCGTGGGGCTCACGGTTTAAGTCTTGCTTCGGGATTTGGGACGGTGTACTTTGGTTTTGTCATTTTCCAAATTTTGCCAAAGTGTAAAGCCTCGGCGGTCGGATGAGTTTCAGTGTAAGTTAGATGGGGAAAAGTTGTCAGAAAATCAGTATCAGTGGTACTTACTGAGCACCTCCTGTGTGCAGATCTCTGTACTGGGCACTTGGGAGAGGACAACACAAAGGAGTTGATAGCCACATTCCCTGCCCAAAAAGTGAGCAGCTCTGTGGGCTTAGAAGCAGCGTGGCTTAGTGGGAACAGCACAGGTTTGGGAGTCGGAGGATCAATCAATCAATCGTATTTATTGAGCGCTTACTATGTGCAGAGCACTGTACTAAGCGCTTGGGAAGTACAAATTGGCATCACATGTGGATTCCAATCCCAGCTCCATGACTTGTCTGCTGTGTGCAGACCACGCTGCTTCTCTAAATGATCTGGGCAGCAGTACGGACTAGAGTCGGGAGAGACGGAGACAGGGAGGTCGGCGAGGAGGCTGATGAAGTAATTACAGAGAAGCAGCGTGGCTCAGTGGAAAGAGCCCGGGCTTTGGAGTCAGAGGTCATGGGTTCGAATCTCAGCTCCGCCACGTCTGCTGTGTGACCTTGGGCAAGTCGCAACTTCTCAGAGCCTCAGTTACCTCATCTGTAAAATGGGGATGAAGACTGTGAGCCCCCCATGGGACAACCTGATCACCTTGTACCCCCACAGCGCTTAGAACAGTGCTTTGCATATAGTAAGCGCTCAACAAATGCCATCATTATTATTATTATTATTATTATTATTGTTACGGCTGGAGAGGATAAGAGCTTGGATCAGCACAGTGGCAGTTTGGATGGAGAAGAAAGGGTGGATTTTGGAGATGTTTGAAGATAGAACCTATAAGATTTACTGACAGAATGAATGAGAGAGATGAGGTAAAGTTAATGCCAAGGTGACAGGCTTGGGAGACAGGGAGTACAGTGGTGTTATCCACAGTGATGAAAAAGACAGGGTTTGGGTGGGAAGACATGGAATTCTGTTTGGGACATGCTAATTGATGATGATGAAGGTGACGGTATTTATTAAGTGCTTACTATGTGCAAAGCACTGTTCAAAGCGCTGGGGAGGTTACAGGGCGATCAGGTTGTCCCTCGGGGGGGCTCACAGTCTTAATCCCCAATTTAGAGATGAGGTCACTGAGGCCCAGAGCAGTTAAGTGACTTGCCCAAAGTCACAGAGCTGACAAGTGGCGGAGCCGGGATTTGAACCCTCCTTCCCCACCTTCCTTTCCTCCTTCCCTCCCCCACAGCACCTGTATATATGTATATATGTTTGTACATATTTATTACTCTATTTATTTATTTATTTATTTTACTTGTACCTATCTATTCTATTTATTTTATTTTGTTAGTATGTTTGGTTTTGTTCTCTGTCTCCCCCTTTTAGACTGTGAGCCCACTGTTGGGTAGGGACTGCCTCTATATGTTGCCAACTTGTACTTCCCAAGCGCTTAGTACAGTGCTCTGCGCACAGTAAGCACTCAATAAATACAATTGATTGATTGATTAAGTGACTTGCCCAAAGTCACAGAGCTGACAAGTGGTGGGCAGGGATTTGAACCCATGACCTCTGACTCCAAAGCCCGGGCTCTTTCCAACTGAGCCACGCTGCTTCTCAGGTTGTGACGGGGCATCCAAGGGGAGATATCCTGAAGGCAGGAGGAAACGCAAGAGTGCAGAGAGAGAGAGAGGTCAGGGCAGGAGAGGGAGATAATAATAATAATAATAACAATGATGGCATTTATTAAGCACTTACTATGTGCAAAACACTGTTCTAAGTGCTGGGGAGGTTACAAGGTGATCAGGTTGTCCCACGTGGGGCTCACAGTCTTAATCCCCATTTTACAGATGAGGGAACTGCGGCCCAGAGAAGTGAAGTGACTTGCCCACAGTAAGCGCTCAATAAATACGATTGATTGATTGATTGATTGATTGCCCAAAGTCACCCAGCTGACCATTGGCGGAGCCAACACTGGAACCCATTACCTCTGACTCCAAAGCCCGGGCCCTTTCCACTGAGTCACGCTGCTTCAATAGATGATGAGGGATTTGGGAAACATTCCCATAGAGGTGGAGAGATGATGGGAGATTTGGGAAATGCCATCCCCACAGAGGTGGAGAGCTGATGGGAGATTTGGGAAACATCCCCATAGAGGTAGAGAGATGACGGGAGATTTGGGAAACATCCCCATAGAGGTGGAGAGATGATGGGAGATTTGGGAAACATCCCCGTAGAGGTGGCTGTTGAAGCCGTGGGAGCGGTTGAGTTCCCAAGGGAGAGGGTGGATATGGAGAAGAGGAGGAGGGGACCTGGAATTGAGCCTTGGGGAACCCCCCCAGTTAGGGGGTGGGAGGCAGAGGGGCCTGTGAAAGACACTGAGAAACAGCAGTCAGTAAGACAGGATGAGAATCAATCAATCAATCAATCAATCAATCATATTTATTGAGCGCTTACTGTGTGCAGAGCACTGTACTAAGCGCTTGGGAATTCCAAGTTGGCAACATATAGAGACGGTCCCTACCCAACAGTGGGCTCACAGTCTAGAAGGGGGAGACAGAGAACGAAACCAAACATTCACAAAATAAAATAAATAGAATAGAAATGTACAAGTAAAATGAATAAATAAATAAATATGTACAAACATCCCTGAGCAGACTGTTGTAGTGAAGCCGACGTTGGCTGACGTTTCAGTGCTTGGCACCCGGTACATGCTTTGATACAATAATGATAATAGTGTGATGACCATGATGATGATGTTGGCATTTGTTAAGCCCTTACTATGTGCCGAGCACTGTTCTAAGCGCTGGGGTAGATACAGGGTAATCAGGGTGTCCCATGTGGGGCTCACACTTTTAATCTCCATTTTACAGATGAGGTAACTGAGACACAGAGAAGTTAAGTGACTTGCCCAAGGTCACACAGCTGACAGTTGGCGGAGCCGGCATTTGAACCCATGACCTCTGACTCCAAATAATAATAATAATAATGGCATTTACTAAGTGCTTACTATGTGCAAAGCACTGTTCTAAGCGCTGGGGAGGTTACAAGGTGATCAGGTTGTCCCACGGGGGGCTCACAGTCTTCATCCCCATTTTACAGATGAGGTAGCGGAGGCACAGAGAAGTTAAGTGACTTGCCCAAGGTCACACAGCTGACAGGTGGAGGAGCCGGCATTTGAACCCATGACCCCTGACTCCAAATAATAATAATAATAATGGCACTTAGTAAGTGCTTACTATGTGCAAAGCACTGTTCTAAGCGCTGGGGAGGTTACAAGGTGATCAGGTTGTCCCACGGGGGGCTCACAGTCTTCATCCCCATTTTACAGAGGAGGTAGCTGAGGCACAGAGAAGTTAAGTGACTTGCCCAAGGTCACCCAGCTGACAGTTGGTGGAGCCGGGATTTGGACCCCTGACCTCTGATTCCAAATAATAATAATAATAATAATAATAATGGCACTTATTAAGTGCTTACTATGTGCAAAGCACTGTTCTAAGCGCTGGGGGGGTTACAAGGTGATCAGGTTGTCCCATGGGAGGGCTCACAGTCTTCATCCCCATTTTACAGATGAGGTAGCTGAGGCCCAGAGAAGTTAAGTGACTTGCCCAAGGTCACACAGCTGACAGTTGGTGGAGCAGGGATTTGGACCCCTGACCTCTGACTCCAAAGCCCGGGCTCTTTCCACTGAGCCACGCTGCTTCTCTAATGTGCATCTAATGTGCTTTATTTTTATTTATTCTGACGACCTGACACCTGTCCACATGTTTTGTTTTGTCTGTCTTCCCCTTCTATTCATTCATTCATATTTATTGAGCGCTTACTGTGTGCAGAGCACTGTACTAAGCGCTTGGGAAGTCCAAGTTGGCAACATATAGAGACGGTCCCTACCCAACAGCGGGCTCACAGTCTAGAAGGGGGAGACAGACAACAATGCAAAACATATTATATATTTATTCTATTTATTTTGTTAATATGTTTTGTTTTGTTCTATGTTCTTTGTTAATATGTTGCCAACTTGTACTTCCCAAGTGCTTAGTCCAGTGCTCTGCATCATCATCAATCATATTTATTGAGCACTTACTATGTGCAGAGCACTGTGCTAAGCGCTTGGGAAGTACAAATTGGAGTACAAATTGTACTCTGCACACAGTAAGCGCTCAATAAATACGATTGAATGAATGAATATTAACAAAATAAAATAAATAGAATAGTAAATATGTACAAGTAAAATAAATAGAGTAATAAATATGTACAAACATATATACAGGTGCTGTAGGGAGGGGAAGGAAGTAAGGCGGCTGTGAGCCCGTTGCTGGGTAGGGACCGTCTCTATATGTTGCCAACTTGTACTTCCCAAGCGCTTAGTACAGTGCTCTGCACACAGTAAGCGCTCAATAAATACGATTGAATGAATGATAAGCAACGAGGCTCAGTGGAAAGAGCCCGGGCTTTGGAGTCAGAGGTCATGGGTTCGAAGCCCAGCTCCGCCACATGTCTGCTGTGTGACCTTGGGCAAGTCACTTAACATCTCTGAGCCTCAGTTACCTCGTCTGTAAAATGAGGATTAAGACTGTGAGCCCCACTTGGGACCTCAATAATATCCCCCCCAGCGCTTAGAACAGGGCTTTGCACATAGTAAGCGCTTAACAAATGCCACCGTTATTATTGTAATGATAATAACAATGATAAGAATAATGATAATCAAAAAAGAGTGTACTTAATAATAATAATAATGGCATTTATTAAGTGCTTACTATGTGCAAAGCACTGTTCTAAGCGCTGGAAAGGTTACAAGGTAATCAGGTCGTCCCACGGGGGGGTCACAGTCTTCATCCCCATTTTACAGATGAGGGAACTGAGGCCCAGAGAAGTGAAGTGACTTGTCCAAAGTCACCCAGCTGATAATGGGAAATGTGATCCCATTTCCAGGCATATCCCTCCTCCCGGCCTTCCTGTTCTCTCCTCAGCACCTCCCCATGGGGCCAACGATGGGTCAGAGGCCCAATAATAATAATAATAATAATAATAATGGGATTTGTTAAGCACTTATCATGTGCTTAAGCACATGGTATATATACATATATATACATATATATACCTGTATATATATGTATATATGTTTGTACATATTTATTACTCTATTTATTTATTTTACTTATACATATCTAGTCTATTGATTTTATTTTGTTAGTCTGTTTGGTTTTGTTCTCTGTCTCCCCCTTTTAGACTGTGAGCCCACTGTTGGGTAGGGACTGCCTCTATATGTTGCCAACTTGGACTTCCCAAGCGCTTAGTACAGTGCTCTGCACATAGTAAGCGCTCAATAAATACGATTGATGATGATGATGTGCCAGGCACTGTACTAAACGCTGGGGTGGACATGAGCAAATTGGGTTGGACACAGCTGCCGTCCCGGTCTCAATCCCCATTTTACAGATGAGGTAACTGAGGTTCAAAGAAGTGAAGGGACTTTGCCCAAGGCCACCCAAGAAAAACGTGGTGGAGCCGGAATTAATAATAACGATGGCATTTATTGAGCGCTTAGTATGTGCCAACCACTGTTCTAAGCGCTGGGGAGGTGACAAGGTGATGAGGTTGTCCCACGGCGGGCTCACAGTCTTCATCCCCATTTTACAGATGAGGTAACTGAGGCACAGAGAAGTGAAGCGACCGGCCCAAGGTCACCCAGCTGCCAAGTGGCTGAGCCAGGATTTGAACCCGTGACCTCTGACTCCAAAGCCCGGGCTCTTTCCACTGAGCCACGCTGCTTCTCTGAACCCATGACCTTCTGTCCGCCATTCCATGCGGTCTAATCAATCGTATTTATTGAGCGCTTACTGTGTGCAGAGCACTGGACTAAGCGCTTGGGAAGTCCAAGTCGGCAACATACAGAGACAGTCCCTACCCGATAGCGGGCTCACGGTCTAGAAGGGGGAGACAGAGAACAAAACCACTTGTGTATATATATGTATATATATATATATATATATATATATATATGTTTGTACATATTTATTACTCTATTTATTTATTTTACTTGTACATATCTATTCTGTTTATTTTATTTTGTTGGTATGTTTGGTTTTGTTCTCTGTCTCCCCCTTTTAGACTGTGAGCCCACTGTTGGGTAGGGACCGTCTCTATATGTTGCCAATTTGTACTTCCCAAGCGCTTAGTACAGTGCTCTGCACATAGTAAGCGCTCAATAAATACGATTGATGATGATAGAAGGGGGAGACAGTCTAATCGGGACTCGGTTGGGCGGGAGACGGCACGGGAAGGGGGAGGGGGGAACGAAGCGCCGGAGGAAGGGCAGGCGGAGGGGGATCCTGCTTACGACCCACAAAATAACGGCTCCTCGGCCTCCTCCTCCCGCCGTCCGCCTCCGGGATTAATCAGGTTGTCCCACGGGGGGCTCACAGTCTTCATCCCCATTTTACAGATGAGGAAACTGAGGCCCAGAGAAGTGAAGTGACTTGCCCAAAGTCACACAGCTGATAAAGTGTGCGATTTATCAGTGTGTGACTTCTAGGCTGTGAGCCCGCTGTTGGGTAGGGACCGTCTCTAGATGTTGCCAACTTGGACTTCCCAAGCGCTTAGTACAGTGCCCTGCACACAGTAAGCGCTCAATAAATGCGACAATGAAAAAGTGGCAGAGGCAGGATTCGAACTCATGATCGTACTAAGCGCTCGGGTAGATGCAAGATTCATTACTCTATCTATTTTACTTGTACATATTTACTATTCTGCTTATTTTGTTAATGATGTGCATCTAACTTTATTTCTATTTATTCTGACGACTTGACACCCGTCCACATGTTTTGTTTTGTTGTCTGTCTCCCCCTTCTAGACTGTGAGCCCGTTGTTGGGTAGGGACCGTCTCTAGATGTTGCCGACTTGGGCTTCCCAAGCGCTGAGCACAGTGCTCTGCACACAAAAAGCGCTCAATAAATATGATTGAATGAATGAATGAATGTGAGCCCGTTGTTGGGTAGTGACCGTCTCTATATGTTGCCGACTTGGGCTTCCCAAGCGCTTAGCACAGTGCTCTGCCCACAGAAAGCGCTCAATAAATACGACTGAATGAATGAATGAATGTGAGCCCGTTGTTGGGTAGTGACCGTCTCTCTATGTTGCCGACTTGTACTTCCCAAGCGCTCAGTACAGTGCTCTGCACACAGTAAGCAGCGTAGAGAAGCAGTGTGGCTCAGCGGAAAGAGCCCGGGCTTTGGAGTCAGAGGTCATGGGCTCAAATCCTGGCACCGCCACTTCAATCAATCAATCAATCAATCGTATTTATTGAGCGCTTACTATGTGCAGAGCACTGTACTAAGCGCTTGGGAAGTACAAATTGGCATCACATAGAGACAGTCCCTACCCAACAGTGGGCTCACAGTCTAAAAGGGGGAGACAGAGAACAGAACCAAACATCCCAACAAAATAGAAATGTACAAGTAAAATAATAAATAAATAAATAGAGTAATAAATATGTCACTTGTCAGCCGTGTGACTCTGGGCAAGTCACTTCACTTCTCTGGGCCTCAGTGACCTCATCTGTAAAATGGGGATTAAGACTGTGAACCCCTTGTGGGACAACCTGATCACCTTGTAACCTCCCCAGCGCTTAGAACAGTGCACATAGTAAGCACTTAATAAATGCTATTATTATTATTAGTAGTAGTAGTAGTAAGCGCTCTAGAGAAGCAGCATGGCTCAGTGGAAAGAGCCCGGGCTTCGGAGTCAGAGGTTCGATTCCCGACCCCGCCACATGTCTGCTGTGTGATCTTGGGCGGGTCACTTCACTTCTCTGGGCCTCAGTTCCCTCATCTGCAAAATGGGGATGAAGATTGTGAGCCCAACGTGGGCCAACTTGATCAGCCTGTATCCTCCCCAGCGCTCAGAACAGTGCTTTGCACATAGTAAGCGCCTAACAGATGCCAATTATCAATCAATCGCATTTATTGAGCGCTTACTATGTGCAGAGCACTGTACTAAGCGCTTATAATAATGATGGCATTTGTTAAGCGCTTACTATGTGCAAAGCACTGTTCTGAGCGCTGGGGGGGGGATACAAGGTGATCAGGTTGTCCCAGTGGGGCTCACAGTCATCATCCCCCTTTTACAGATGAGGTAACTGAGGCTCCGAGAAGCGAAGTGACTTGCTCCAAGGTCACACAGCAGACACGTGGCGGAGCCGGGACTCGAACCCATGACCTCCGACTCCAAAGCCATGCTATCGCTCCACGCCGCGGCACCGAAGGCAAATCAGAGAGCCCGCCGCCGGCCACCCGCCCGGTTAATCGAGGCGACGGAAGGTACCTGAGCTGGGACACCAGCGCCGGCAGGCTATTCTGAAGAAGCGGCTCAGAAAAAACCAGATTTTCGAACAGGTGCTTATTGTGCAGTTCCCATGTAACCTGGAATTTCTTCAGATGTTCATTTTCCTGAAAAAAAAACCCAAAAAGACACACACACAAACACACAAAACGTCTGTTGAGGCCTCCAGAACAACGCCGGGATACCAGAGAAGCAGCGGCGTGGCTAAACGGGAAGAATACGGACTTGAGAGTCACAGGTCACGAGTTCTAATCCCGCCTCCACCGCTGATCGGCTGGGTGACCTTCGGCAGGTCACTTCCCTTCTCCGGGCCTCAGTGACCTCATCTGGAAAATGGGGATGAGGACTGGGAGCCCCACGTGGGACAACCTGATGACCTTGTACCTACCCCAGCGCTTAGGACAGGGCTTGGCACATAGTAAGCGCTTAACAAATACCAACGTCATCATTATTACACCAAAAGAGAGGGGATAATTAACACGGACTTGAGAGTCAGAGGTCACGAGTTCTAATCCCGCCTCCGCCGCTGATCGGCTGGGTGACCTTGGGCAGGTCACTTCGCTTCTCTGGGCCTCAGTGACCCCATCTGGAAAATGGGGATGAAGACTGGGAGCCCCACGTGGGACAACCTGATTACCTTGTACCTACCCCAGCGCTTAGGACAGGGCTTGGCACATAGTAAGTGCTTAACAAATACCAACGTTATTATTATTACGCCAAAAGAGAGGGGATAATTAACACGGACTTGAGAGTCAGAGGTCACGAGTTCTAATCCCGGCTCCGCCGCTGATCAGCTGGGTGACCCTGGGCAGGTCACTTCACTTCTCTGGGCCTCAGTGACCTCATCTGGAAAATGGGGATGAGGACTGGGAGCCCCACGTGGGACAACCTGATTACCTTGCACCTACCCCAGCGCTTAGGACAGTGCTTGGCACATAGCAAGCGCTTAACAAATACCAACATTATAATAATAATAATGATAATAATGGCATTTGTTAAGCGCTTACTATGTGCAAAGCACTGTTCTAAGCACTGGGGGGATACAATGTGATCAGGTTGTCCCACGTGGGGCTCACAGTCTTAATCCCCATTTTGACAGACGAGGGAACTGAGGCTCAGAGAAGTGAAGTGACTTGCCCAAGGTCACACAGCAGACTTGTGGCGGAGCCAGGATTTGAACCCACGACCTCTGACTCCAAAGCCCGGGCTCTTTCCACTGAGCCACGCTGCTTCTCTATAATAATAACATTATTATTATTACGCCAAAAGAGAGGGGATAATTAACACGGACTTGAGAGTCAGAGGTCACGAGTTCTAATCCCGGCTCCGCCGCTGATCAGCTGGGTGACCCTGGGCAGGTCACTTCACTTCTCCGGGCCTCAGTGACCTCCTCTGGAAAATGGGGATGAAGACTGGGAGCCCCACGTGGGACAACCTGATGACCTTGTACCTACCCCAGCGCTTAGGACAGGGCTTGGCACATAGTAAGCGCTTAACAAATACCAACGTTATTATTATTACACCAACAGAGAGGGGATAATTAACACGGACTTGAGAGTCAGAGGTCACGAGTTCTAATCCCGGTTCCGCCGCTGATCAGCTGGGTGACCTTGGGCAGGTCACTTCGCTTCTCTGGGCCTCAGTGACCTCCTCTGGAAAATGGGGATGAGGACTGGGAGCCCCACGTGGGACAACCTGATGACCTTGTACCTACCCCAGCGCTTAGGACAGGGCTTGGCACATAGTAAGCGCTTAACAAATACCAACGTTGTTATTATAAAAGAGAGGGGATAATTAACACAGACTTGAGAGTCAGAGGTCACGAGTTCTAATCCCGGCTCCGCTGCTGATCGGCTGGGTGACCCTGGGCAGGTCACTTCACTTCTCTGGGCCTCAGTGACCTCATCTGGAAAATGGGGATGAGGACTGGGAGCCCCACGTGGGACAACCTGATTACCTTGTACCTACCCCAGCGCTTAGGACAGGGCTTGGCACATAGTAAGCGCTTAACAAATACCAACGTTATTATTATTACGCCAAAAGAGAGGGGATAATTGGCGACTGAATTTCCCACCTCCCCAGTCGGGGGCTGCTTAGCCGGCTGACGCTCGTGCCCTGCCGGTTTTTATGATTCATTCATTCAGCCGGATTTATTGAGCGCTTACTGTGTGCAGAGCACTGTACTAAGCGCTTGGGAAGTACAAATTGGCAACATGTAGAGACAGTCCCTACCCAACAGTGGGCTCACAGTCTAGAAGATGGTACTAAGATCACAGTGTCGCTTAATGGATGGAGCCTGGGCTTGGGAGTCAGAGGTCGTGGGTTCTAATCCCGGCTCTGCCACTTGTCAGCTGGGTGATTTTCCCAGGCCTTCCCAGACTGAGCCCCCTCCTTCCTCTCCCCCTCCGCCCCGCCTTACCTCCTTCCCCTCCCCACAGCACCTGGATATACGGATATATGTTTGTACGGATTTATTCAGCGCTTAGAACAGTGCTTTGCACACAGTAAGCGCTTAATAAATACCATCATTATTATTATTATTGTTGGTATTGGTTAAGCGCTTACTATGTGCAAAGCACTGTTCTAAGCGCCGGGGAGGTTACAAGGTGATCAGCTTGTCCCACGGGGGGCTCACAGTCTTCATCTCCATTTTCCCGATGAGGGAACTGAGGCACAGAGAAGTTCAGTGTTTATTGAGTACTCTATTTATTTATTTTACTTGTACATACTGATTCTATTTATTTTATTTTGTGAATATGTTTGGTTTTGTTCTCCGTCTCCCCCTTCTAGACTGTGAGCCCACTGTTGGGTAGGGACTGTCTCTATATGTTGCCCGCTTGTACTTCCCAAGCGCTTAGTCCAGTGCTCTGCACACAGTAAGCGCTCAATAAATACGATTGATTGATTGCTTGATTCTAGACTGTGAGCCCACTGTTGGGTAGGGACCGTCTCTTTATGTTGCCAACTTGTACTTCCCAAGCGCTCTGCATACAGTAAGCGCTCAATAAACACGGTTGAATGAATGAATGAATAATAATAATAATAATGATAGCATTTATTAAGCGCTTACTATGTGCAAAGCACTGTTCTAAGAGCTGGGGGGTTACAAGGTGATCAGGTTGTCCCACGGGGGGCTCACAGTCTTCATCCCCATTTTACAGATGAGGAAACTGGGGCCCAGAGAAGTTAAGTGACTTGCCCAAAGTCGCACAGCTGACAGTTGGCAGAGCCCAGGATTTGAACCCACGACCTCTGACTCCAAAGCCCGGGCTCCTTCCACTGAGCCACGCTGCTTCTCTATGTCAGGCACAGATAGGATGAAATAGAAAGAAATAGGATGAAATAGGATGAATAGGAAGAATGAAAGTGACTTGCCCAAAGTCACCCAGCTGACAATTGGCGGAGCCGCGATTTGAACCCATGACCTCTGACTCCAAAGCCCGGGCTCTTTCCACTGAGCCACGCTGCTTCTCTGCGGTTGCCCCCTACAAACCGGCCTGCAAGTGGACGCCGTCGCTTGGAGGTTTTAAACGAGGCAAGAAACCCGCGGACCCTCTTCGTGTGCTGGAAGCGCTTAGTACAGTGCTCTGCACACAGTAAGCGCTCAATAAATACGACTGATGATGATGAGGGAAGGTGCAACTCCCCCAATCGCGATTCCTCTCGACAAGCTCCCGGAAGCCCTCCGCTTCCAACGGGCATCATTCCCACGCAGCCGTGGCTCAATGGAAAGAGCCCGGGCTTTGGAGTCAGAGGTCATGGGTTCAAATCCCGGCTCCTCCCCACGTCTGCTGTGTGACCTTGGGCAAGTCACTCCACTTCTCTGAGCCTCAGTCCCCTCACCTGGAAAATGGGGATGGACTGTGAGCCCCACGTGGGACAACCTGATCGCGTTATATCCCCCCGGCGCTCTGCACGGAGTAAGCGCTTAACAAATGCCATCATTACCATCATTATCATCATCATCAATTGTATTTATTGAGCGCTTACTGTGTGCACAGCACTGTACTAAGCGCTTGGGAAGTATTATTATTATTATTATTAATAATAAGAGGAGCAGCGTGGCTCAGTGGAAAGAGCCCGGGCTTTGGAGTCAGAGGTCATGGGTTCGACTCCCGACTCCGCCACATGTCTGCTGTGTGATCTTGGGCAAGTCACTTAACTTCTCTGGGCCTCAGTTACCTCACCTGTAAAATGGGGATTAAGACTGTGAGCCCCACATGGGACAACCTGATCAGCCTGTATCCTCCCCAGCGCTTAGAACAGTGCTTTGCACAAAGTAAGCGCTTAGCAAATGCCAATTATTATTATTATTGTTATTGTTATTAATAATAATTATTATTATTATTATTCCAGAAGGTGCTAACTTTTGTCCTACTGATAAAATGATACGGCAGACCGTCTCCACTTACCTCTCCGGTCTAACACGGTATGGTCGCCCGCCAACATATAGAGACGGTCCCTACCCAACAGCGGGCTCACAAATATTAAGAATTAATCGAGAAGCAGCGGGACAGGTGAGAGACCACAGGTCTTTCAGTCGTATTTACTGAGCGCTTACTGTGTGCAGGGCACTGTACTAAGCGCTTGGGAAGTACAAGTAGGGAACACCAGCGCTCAGAACAGTGCTTTGCACTTAGTAAGTGCTTAATAAATGCCATCATCATTATTATTATTATTATACTAGAGACGGTTCCTACCCAACAACGGGCTCACAGTCTAGAAGGGGGAGACGGACGGCAAAGCAAAACATGCAGACAGGTTTCAAAATCGTCAGAATTAAACAGAATTAAAGTTGTACGCACAGCTCTTTTTGATACTGTGGCTCAGTGGAAAGAGCCCGGGCTTTGGAGTCAGAGGTCATGGGTTCAAACCCCGGCTCCGCCGATTGTCAGCTGGGTGACTTTGGGCAAGTCACTGCACTTCTCTGGGCCTCAGTTCCCTCATCTGGAAAATGGGATGAAGACTGTGAGCCCCCCGTGGGACACCCTGATCACCTTGTAACCTCCCCAGCGCTGTATATATGTTTGTACATATTTATTACTCTATTTATTTATCTTACTTATACATACCTATTCTATTTATTTTATTTTGTCAGTATGTTTGGTTTTGTTCTCCGTCTCCCCCTTCTAGACTGTGAGCCCGCTGTTGGGTAGGGACTGTATGTGTTGCCGACTTGTACTTCCCAAGCGCTTAGTACAGTGCTCTGCACACAGTAAGCGCTCAATAAATATGACTGATTGGTTAGAACAGTGCTTTGCACATAGTAAGCGCTTAATAAATGCCGTCATCATCAAGGGAGTGATTCGTGGGTCGAAGAGATCCATTTGGGCTGAATGACCCCATTTCCTCCTCACCCCACAACCTAAAACTAGGCCACATTTCTTACTTAAAATGAGCCTTTCTTGAAACATTACTTCTACTTCTGAACTGCCACCCATAGGTCTCCATCCTCCACCACCTCATTCATTCATTCATTCAGTCGCATTTATTGAGCGCTTACTGTGTGCAGAGCACTGTACTAAGCGCTTGGGAAGTCCAAGTTGGCAACATATAGAGACGGTCCCTACCCAACGGTGGGCTCACAGTCTAGAATGTGACCTCAGAGACATTTTTGCCAAGAGCCCCTGGACTCTCCTTGCCATTAACCTCTTCGCTTTGATTCGACTGACCTGAGGACAATTCCTCCTTCTGCCTACTTTATGGTCACTTCTGCTTGTTAATTGTTAACTGCTCTCTGTGATGTCATCGTCTGCTTATTTTATTATTCCCATCGAATGCTAATTGTTAACGTCTCTCGATGTCATCACCTGCTTATCATCATCATCAATCGTATTTATTGAGCGCTTACTGTGTGCAGAGCACTGTACTAAGCGCTTGAGAAGTACAAATTGGCAACATACAGAGACAGTGTCTACCCAACAGTGGGCTCACAGTCTAAAAGGGGGAGAAAAAACCAAATATACTAACAAAATAAAATTAATAGAATAGATACGTACAAGTAAAATAGAGTAATAAATATGTACAAACATATATACATATATACAGGTGCTCATCCACATGTTTTCTTCTGTTCATTCATTCATTCAATTGTATTTATTGAGCGCTTACTGTGTGCAGAGCACTGTACTAAGCACTTGGGAAGTACAAGTTGGCAACATATAGAGACGGTCTGTTGTCTGTCTCCCCCTTCTATAATAATAATACTAATGATATTGGCATTTATTAAGCGCTTACTATGTGCAAGGCACTGTTCTAAGCGCTGGGGAGGTGACAAGGTGATCAGGTTGTCCCACGGGGGGGCTTACAGTCTTAATCCCCATTTTACAGATGAGGGAACTGAGGCCCAGAGAAGTGAAGTGACTTGCCCAAAGTCGCACAGCTGACAAGTGGCGGAGCCGGGATTTGAACCCATGACCTCTGACTCCAAAGCCTGGGCTCTTTCCACTGAGCCACGCTGCTTCTCTCAAAGCCCGTTGTTGGGTAGGGACCGTCTCTATGTGTTGCCAACTTGTACTTCCCAAGCGCTCAGTACAGTGCTTTGCACACAGTAAGCGCTCAATAAATACGATTGAATGAATGAATGAATGAATATGGGCGGTATCGCCTAAGTAAGTCATTCTTTTCTAATGTCCAAGCCAGGCCAAATTCAGTTGAAATGAAAAAGGCCAATAATAATGATGGCATTTGTTAAGCGAGCAGCGTTCTAAGCGCTGGGGTAGACACAAGGTGATCAGGTTGTCCCCCGTGGGGCTCACAGACATAATCTCCATTTGACAGATGAGGTAACTGAGGCACAGAGAAGTGAAGTGACTTGCCCAAAGTCACACAGCTGGTAAGTGGCGAAGATGGGATTAGAACCCACCTGATCGACAACAGGAACGTTAATAGCAATGATGACAGTGACGGTATTCATTATTATTAATAATAATAACAATAACAATGATAATTGTGGTGGAGAAGCACCATGGTTCATTGGAAAGAGCACAGGCTTCGGAGTCAGAGGTCATGGGTTCAAATCCCAGCTCCACCGATTGTCAGCTGTGTTACTTTGGGCAAGTCACTTCACTTCTCTGGGCCTCAGTTCCCTCATCTGGAAAATGGGGATTAGGACTGTGAGCCTCATGTGGGACAACTTGATCACCTTGTATCCTCCCCAGCGCTTAGAACGGTGCTCTGCACATAGTCTAGAAGGGGGAGACAGGCAACACAACAAAATACATTAACAAAATAAAATAAATAGAATAGTAAATATATGCAAGTAAGATAGAGTAATAAATCTGTCCAAACATATATACAGGTGCTGTGGGGAAGGGAAGGAGGTAGGACGGGGAGATGGGGAGGGGAGAGGAAGGAAGTGGCTCCGACTGGGAAGGCCTCCTCTGAGTATTTAACTCTTTTTTTCCCCTCCCTCTTTTTTTTGTGGCATTTGTTAAGCACACACTATGTACTAAGCGCTGGGTTGGATGTGAGCCCGTTGTTGGGTACGGACCATCTCTATATGTTGCCAACTGTACTTCCCAAGCGCTTAGTACAGTGCTCTGAACACAGTAAGCGCTCAATAAATACGACTGAATGAGTGAATGAAGACAAGATAATCAGACTGGACACAGTCCCTTTCGCACATGGGGCTCCCAGTCTTAATCCCCATTTTACAGATGAGGAAATCGAGGCCCAGAGATAATAATAATAATGTCGGTATTTGTGAAGCGCTTACTATATGCCAAGCCCTGTTCTAAGCGCTGGGGTAGATACAAGGTCATCAAGTTGTGCTGTTTCTTATGCTTTTCTTTTAGCCTTCACCGGGCCCCGATCAGGGGCAAGTTGAAGAGAAAAAAAAAAAAACCACACAAATTGGTCCCGTGTTTTTGATAAAATTTGGTGGGAGAGAATTTTATTGTTTTCTCCCAATCACTTAGTTCAGTGCTCTGTAGGAGCTCCAAAATGCTGTGGGTAAAATTAGCTAAGCCCTGTGCTGTTTCTTATGCTTTTCTTTTAGCCTTCCCCGGGCCACGATCAGGGGCAAGTTGAAAAGGAAAAAAAACCACACAAATTGGTCCCGTGTTTTTGATCAAATTTGGTGGGAGAGAATTTTATCGTATTCTCCCAATCATTTAGTGCAGTGCTCTGTAGGAGCTCCAAAATGCTGTGGGTAAATTAGCTAAGCCCTGTGCTGTTTCTTATGCTTTTCTTTTAGCCTTCCCCGGGCCACGATCAGGGGCAAGTTGAAAAGGAAAAAAAACCACACAAATTGGTCCCGTGTTTTTGATCAAATTTGGTGGGAGAGAATTTTCTCGTATTCTTCCAATCATTTAGCTCAGTGCTCTGTAGGAGCTCCAAAATGCTGTGGGTAAATTAGCCAAGCCGATGCTGTATCTTATGCTTTCCTTTTAGCCTTCACCGGGCCACGATCAGGAGCAAGTTGAAGAGAAAAAAAAACACACAAATTGGTCCCGTGTTTTTGATCAAATTTGGTGGGAGAGAATTTTATCCTATTCTCCCAATCATTTAGTTCAGTGCTCTGTAGAAGCTCCAAAATGCTGAGGGTAAATTAGCTAAATTAGCACCAGATCATCTTGTGTCTACCTCAGCGCGGCTCAGTGGAAAGAGCCCGGGCTTTGGAGTCAGTGGTCATGGGTTCAAATCCCGGCTCCGCCAACTGTCAGCTGTGTGACTTTGGGCAAGTCACTTCACTTCTCTGGGCCTCAGTGACCTCATCTGGAAAATGGGGATTAAGACTGTGAGCCCCCCGTGGGACACCCTGATCACCGTGTAACCTCCCCGGTGCTTAGAACAGTGCTTTGCACATAGTAAGCGCTTAACAAATACCATTTAAAAAAAAACAACAACCAGGAAAGCTTCAAGGCCACAATGAAGAGAAATTGTAGCGAGTAACCACCATATGGTAATAATTACAATAATCACGGTATTTACTGAGTGTCTATTATCTACTGGAGCCCTGTGCTATTTACGTCAGGGAAGCTTTGTGTTGCCAGTGAGGATATTTACTCTCCATCCCCCCCACCTTACCTCCTTCCCTTCCCCACAGCATATACATA
Organism: Tachyglossus aculeatus; assembly: GCF_015852505.1. Classification (NCBI taxonomy): domain Eukaryota; kingdom Metazoa; phylum Chordata; class Mammalia; order Monotremata; family Tachyglossidae; genus Tachyglossus; species Tachyglossus aculeatus. Next base: position 1,095,329 of record NC_052069.1, on the reverse strand, counting down.
TATGTATATATGTTTGCACATATTCATTACTCTATTTATTTATTTATTTTGCTTGTACATATCTATTCTATTTATTTTATTTTGTTAGTATGTTTGGTTTTGTTCTCTGTCTCCCCCTTTTAGACTGTGAGCCCACTGTTGGGTAGGGACTGTCTCTATATGTTGCCAACTTGTACTTCCCAAGCGCTTAGTACAGTGCTCTGCACATAGTGAGCGCTCAATAAATACGATTGATGATGATGATGATATTTGATCCGGTTTGATGATGTAGGTCTGGATGGGATTAATCAGCCGACACTTCCACGCACGCCCCTCTACTCCGGGCACCCAAATGGCCCCCTCCCTGTAAACTGGACCCTCCCAGGCGCTTCGCACAGCGTTCTGCACACAGTAAGCGCTTAATTTACGCCACAGCTTGCCTCCTCCGGGCCGATTTTGGGTCCTCGGTCTCTAGGAAGAGGAGCCCGGGGCTGTGAGCTGGACGTCTGGCCACTTTGGGCGCCGCCTCCACCAAACCTCACTTGTGATGCGGCAGAGAGAGTCAGCTGGGATGATAATGATCGTACTTGTTAATAATAATAATAATAATAATAATGGCATTTATTAAGCGCTTACTATGTGCAAAGCACTGTTCTAAGCGCTGGGGAGGTTACAAAGTGATCAGGTTGTCCCACAGGGGGCTCACAGTCTTCATCCCCATTTGACAGATGAGGGAACTGAGGCACGGAGAAGTGAAGTGACTTGCCCAAAGTCACCCAGCTGACTAGTGGCAGAGCCGGGATTGGAACCCATGACCTCCGACTCCCAAGCCCAGGCTCTTTCCACTGAGCCACGCTGCTTCTCTGGTGATGCGCTTACTAGGTGCCAAGCACTGTTCTAAGCGCTGGGAGAGAAGCATTCATTTATTCAATCGTATTTATTGAGCGCTTACGGTGTGCAGAGCACTGTACTAAGCGCTTGGGAGGTACAAGTTGGCAGCATAGAGAGACGGTCCCTACCCAACAGTGGGCTCACAGTCTCGAAGCTGCCTAGAAGTTAAGTGACTTCCCCAAGGTCACACAGCAGACGTGGCGGAGCCGGGACTTGCCCAAAGTCACACAGCTGACAAGCGGCGGAGCCGGGATTTGAACCCATGACCTCTGACTCCCAAGCCCGGGCTCTTTTCACTGAGCCACACTGTTTCTCACCTCGCTATTCCCATCCTCTCCATCCCCCTCATCTTACCTCCTTCCCTTCCCCACAGCACCTGTATATATGTTTGTGCATATTTATGACTCTATTCATTTATTTATTTTACTTGTACATATCTATTCTATTTATTTTATTTTGTTAGTATGTTTGGTTTTGTTCTCTGTCTCCCCCTTTTAGACTGTGAGCCCACTGTTGGGTAGGGACTGGCTCTATATGTTGCCAACTTGGACTTTCCAAGCGCTTAGTACAGTGCTCTGCACACAGTAAGCGCTCAGTAAATACGATTGATTGATTGATTGATTGACTCCAACCTAGCCCGCCCCACGTCATTCCTCTGATGCTAACCTTCTCACTGTAGCTCCGTCTCGTCTTTCTGGCCGCCAACCTCTCACCCACGTCCTACCTCCGGCCTGGAACGCCCTCCCTCCTCGTAGCAGACGGGTAATTGCTCTCCGCCACTTCAAAAACTTACTGGACGCCCATTTCCTCCAAGAAGCCTTCCTTGACTGTGCCCTCCTCTCCTCTTCTCCCCGGCTTTTACTTTGCTCCTTCATTCATCCTCCCTCCCATCCCCACAGCACTTCTGGATATATCTGTAGTTTACCTATCTATTTATCTATCCATTTAATTATATCAAGCGCTTAGTACAGTGCTCTGCACACAGTAAGCGCTCAATAAATACAATTGATTGATTATATTAATGTCTGTCTCTCCCTCTAGACTGTGTGCTCGTTGTGGACAGGAAAGTGTCTGTTGTCACACTGTACTCTCCCAAGTGCTTAATAATAATAATAATAATGATAGCATTTATTAAGCACTTACTATGTGCCAAGCACTGTTCTAAGCGCTGGGGAGGTTACAAGGTGATCAGGTTGTCCCCCAGGGGGGGCTCACAGTCTTCACCCCCATTTTATAGATGAGGGAACTGAGGCACGGAGAAGTGAAGTGACTTGCCCAAAGTCACACAGCTGACAAGTGGAGGAGCCAAGATTTGAACCCATGACCTCTGACTCCAAAGCCCGGGCTCTTTCCACTGAGCCACCTGCTTCTCAGTGCTCTGCACACAGTAAGCGCTCAATAAATAATAATAATGGCATTTATCAAGCGCCTACTATGTGCAAAGCACTGTTCTAAACACTGGGGAGGTTACAAGGTGCTCAGGTTGTCCCACGGGGGCTCACATTCTTAATCCCCATTTTACAGATGAGGTAGCTGAGGCTCAGAGAATAATAATAATAATGATGGCATTTATTAAGCGCTTACTATGCGCAAAGCACTGTTCTAAGTGCCGGGGAGGTTACAAGGTTATCAGGTTGTCCCACGGGGGGCTCACAGTCTTCATCCCCATTTTACAGATGAGGTAAAAGTCTCAGAGAATAATAATAATAATGATGGCATTTATTAAGCGCTTACTATGTGCAAAGCACTGTTCTAAGCACTGGGAAGGTTACAAGGGGATCAGGTTGTCCCCCAGGGGGCTCACAGTCTTAATCCCCATTTTACAGATGAGGTCACTGAGGCGCAGAGGAGTTAAGTGACTTGCCCAAAGTCACACAGCTGACAATCGACAGAGCCAGGATTTGAACCCATGACCTTTGACTCCAAAGCCCAGGCGCTTTCCACTGAGCCACGCAACTTTTCTAGGCTGGAGACTAGGGCTGAATGAATGAATTAACAGGCACAGACACTGGTGGGCTGCTAACCAAGGGGGCCAGCATCAGCTGGATAATAATAATAACAATAAAAATGATGGTATTTGTTAAGCGCTTACTACGTGCAAAGCACTGTTCTAAGCGCTGGGGAGATACAAGGTGATCAGATTGTCCCACGTGGGGCTCACGGTCTTCATCCCCACTTTACAGATGAGGGAACCGAGGCCCAGAGAAGTGAAGTGACTTGCCCAAAGTCACTAAGCTGACAATTGGTGGAGTCGGAAATCGAACCCATGACCTCTGACTCCAAAGCCCGGGCTCTTTCCACTGAGCCACGCTGCTTCTCCATGCCAGTCGAAAATTACTCAGTGAGTGACCGAAGGAGGCATGGCACGCTACTACTGGTCCCAGTTACCGCCATTCCACATTCAACCGTATTTATTGAGCGCTTACTATGTGCAGAGCACTGTACTAAGCACTTGGGAAGTACAAGTTGGCAACATATAGAGATGGTCCCTACCCAACAGCGGGCTCACAGTCTAGAAGGGGGAGACAGAGAACAAAACAAAACAAGTAGAATAAATATGTACAAGTAAAATAAATCTCCTGGAGTAACAATAATAACTGTGCCATTCACTAAGCGCTTACTATGTTCCAGGCACTGTACTAAGCGCTGGGGTGGATTCAAGCAAATCGGGTTGGACACAGTTCCTTTTCCACATGAGGCTCGCAATCTCGATCCCCATTTTACAGATGAGGTCGCTGAGGCACGGAGACGTAAAGTGACTTGCTCACGGTCGCAGAGCAGATGAGTGGCGGAACCGGGATTTGAACTCATGACCCTCTGATTCCCAGGCCTATGTCCTAGCCACAACACCATGCTGCGTCTCCTGGAAAATTCCACTTGTTCCGTTACTGTGGAACTTATGACAACCAGTGTGGATTAATACACTTTGATGCTAGACAACGGAAATCCAAAATTCTGCCCTTCGTTCGTTCAATCAATCAATCGTATTTATTGATCGCTTACTGTGTGCACAGCACTGTACTAAGCGCTTGGGAACTACAAGCTGGCAACATATAGAGACAGTCCCTACCCAACAGTGGGCTCACAGTCATTTGGGCACTTTGTTCTTGGACCTTATTGCAGGTTGCTAGTCCCAGAGAAACAAAATAATTGTGGTAGTCATTAAGTGCTTACTATGTGCCAACACCTATAATAATAATAATGATGGCATTTATTAAGCGCTTACTATGTGCCAAGCACTGTTCTAAGTGCTGGGGAGGTTACAAGGTGATCAGGTTGTCCCACGGGGAGCTCACAGTCTTAATCCCCATTTTACAGATGAGGTCATTGAGGCACAGAGAAGTTAAGTGACTTCCCCAAAGACACAGAGCTGACAAGTGGTGGAGCTGGGATTTGAACCCATAATGACAATCAAATTAATGATGGCTTTTATTATGCGCTTACTATGTGCCAAGCACTGTTCTAAGTACGGGGGAGGTTACAAGGTGATCTGATTGTCGAATGGAGGGCTCACAGTCTTAATCCCCATTTTACAGATGAGGTCACTGAGGCACAGAGAAGTGAAGTGACTTGCCCAAAGACACACAGCTGACAATTGGCGGAGCCAGGATTTGAACCCATAATGATAATAATAATAACAATAATAATAATAATAGCATTTATTAAGCACTTACTATGTGCCAAGCACTGTTCTAAGCACTGGGGAGGTTCCAAGGTGATCAGGTTGTCCCACGGGGGGCTCACAGTCTTAATCCCCATTTTACAGATGAGGTCACTGAGGCCCAGAGAAGTGAAGTGACTTGCCCAAAGTCACACAGCTGACAATTGGCGGAGCCGGGATTTGAACCCATAATGATAATCATAATAATGATGGCATTTATTAAGCGCTTACTATGTGCCAAGCACTGTTCTAAGCACTGGGGAGGTTACAAGGTGATCAGGTTGTCCCACGGGGGGCTCACAGTCTTAATCCCCATTTTCCAGATGAGGTCACTGAGGCCCAGAGAAGTGAAGTGACTTGCCCAAAGTCACACAGCTGACAGTTGGCGGAGCCGGGATTTGAACCCATGACCACTGACTCCAAAGCCCGGGCTCTTTCCACTGAGCCGCGCTGAGGTAGACACAAGATGATCTGGTGTCATATGGGGCTCACACGCAGGAAGGAGCCCGGGTATTGAATTCCCCTTTTGCAGATGATGATGATGATGGCATTTGCTAAGCGCTTACTATGTGCAAAGCACTGTTCTAAGCGCTGGGGGGGGGGTACAAGGTGATCAGGTTGTCCCACGTGGGGCTCACATTCTTAATCCCCATTTTCCAGATGAGGGAACTGAGGCCCAAAGTCACACAGCTGACAACTGGCGGAGCCGGGATTTGAACCCATGACCTCCGACTCCAAAGCCCGGGATCTTTCCACTGAGCCACGCTGCTTCTCGTACTGAGCCATGCTGCTTCTCATGCTGCAGATGTGGTAACTGAGGCACAAAGAAGTTAAGTGGCTTGCCCAAGTGCACTCAGGAGACGATCACTCATCCTATCCTCCCTTCAAGGCCCTACTGAGAGCTCACCTCCTCCAGGAGGCCTTCCCACACTGAGCCCCCTCCTTCCGCTCCCCCTCCTTCCCTTTTCCATCCCCCCCGCCTTACCTCCTTCCCTTCCCTACAGCACCTTTATATATGTTTGCACATATTTATTACTCTATTTATTGATTTATTTTACTTGTACCTATCTATTCTATTTATTTTATTTTGTTAATAAGTTCTGTTTTGTTGCCTGTCTCCCCCTTCTAGACTGTGAGCCCACTGTTGGGTAGGGACCGCCTCTATATGTTGCCAACTTGGACTTCCCAAGCGCTTAGTACAGTGCTCTGCACACAGTAAGTGCTCAATAAATACGATTGAAAGAATGAATGAATATATATATATATATTTATATATGTTTGTACGTATTTATTACCCTATTTTACTTGTACATATTTATTCTATTTATTTTATTTTGTTTAATATGTTTTGTTGTCTGTTTCCCCCTTCTAGACTGTGAGCCCACTGTTGGGTAGGGACCGTCTCTATATGTTGCCAACTTGGACTTTCCAAGTGCTTAGTACAGTGCTCTGAACACAGTAAGTACTCAATAAATACGATTGAATGAATGAATGAATGAATATATACATGTATATATGTTTGTACGTATTTATTACCCTATTTTACTTGTACATATTTATTCTATTTATTTTATTTTGTTTAATATGTTTTGTTTTGTTGTCTGTCTCCCCCTTCTAGACTGTGAGCCCACTGTTGGGTAGGGCCCATCTCTAGATGTTGCCAACTTGGACTTCCCAAGCGCTTAGTACAGTGCTCTGCACACAGTAAGCGTTCAATAAGTACGAATGAATGAATGAACGAACCTGATCACCTTGTATCCACCCAGCACTTAGAAGAGTGCTTTGCACATAGTAAGCACTCAAATGCCACTGTTATTATTATTGTTATTATTATCAATGGTATTTATCGAAAGCTTACCATATGCAGAGCAGTGTACTAAGCGTTCGTGGCAGTACAACGTACCTAAGTCGGTAGGCCCATGCCCTGCCCACAGTGAGCTTAGAGTCTGGATGGGGAGACTCAGATGTTAAAATGAAGTAAATATTCTGACGTTAAAATGAAGTAAAAATGAGCACTGTACTAAGCGCTTGGGAAGTCCAAGTTGGCAACATCTAGAGACGGTACCTACCCAACAGCGGGCTCACAGTCTAGAAGGGGGAGACAGACAACAAAACCAAACATACTAACAAAATAAACTCAATAGAATAGGTCTGTACAAGTAAAATAAATAAATAGAGTAATAAATATGTACAAACATATATACATATATACAGTTAGTTAGCGGCAAGATACTTCACTAGCCACCGGGCCATCCTGCTCCTCAACTACAGGAGGAGGTTCAAAATCATCATCAACATCATCAATCGTATTTATTGAGCGCTTACTGTGTGCAGAGCACTGTACTAAGCGCTTGGGAAGTGCAAGTTGGCAACCTATAGAGACAGTCCCTACCCAAGAGTGGGCTCACAGTCTAAAAGGGGGAAAGGGTTCAAAATGCAACATGATGAAAATATTCAAAAGTCAATAATAATGACAGCATTTGTTAAGCACTTACTATGTGCCAGGCACTGTAATAATAATAAGAATGATGGCATTTGTTGAGTGCTTACTATGTGTGGAGCACTGTTCTAAGCGCTGGGGCGGAGGGGGATACAAGGTGATCCCCCTTTTAGACTGTGAGCCCACTGTTGGGTAGGGACCGTTTCTATATGTTGCCAACTTGTACATCCCAAGCGCTTAGTACAGTGCTCTGCACACAGTAAGCGCTCAATAAATGCGATTGATTGATTGATCAAGTTGTCCCACGGGGGGCTCACAGTCCTAACCCCCATTTTGCAGATGGGGTCACTGAGGCTCACAGAAGTTAAGTGACTTGCCCAAGGTCACGCAGCGGAATGGATTCAAGCTGATCGGGTCCCCCGTGGGACAACCTGATGACCCTGTATCTGCCCCAGCGCTTAGAACAGTGCTTGGCACATAGTAAGCGCTTAACAAATACCGACATTATCATCATTATTATTCTTCTTTGGGCCTCAGTTACCACATGTATAAAATGGGGATTGAGACAGTGAGCCCCACAGGGGACAGGGAACTGCGTCCGACCTGATTAGCTTGAATCCACCCCGGCACTTAGTACAGTGCCTGGCACATAGTAAGTGCTTAACAAATGCTGTCACTGTTATTGACTTTTGAATATTTTCATCATATTCATTCATTCAATCAATCGTATTTATTGAGCGCTTACTGTGTGCACAGCACTGTACTAAGCGCTTGACCGTATTTATTGAGCGCTTACTGCGTGCCTCCTCCTGTACCTGAGGAGCAGGAGGGCCTGGTGGCTAGAACAGGGCCTTGGGAGTCCGAAGGTTATGAGTTCGAATCCCAGCTCCGCCACCTGTCTGCTGTGTGACGTTGGGCGAGCCATTTAACTCCTCTGGGCCTCAGTTACCTCATCTGCAAAATGGGGATTTAGACTGGGAGCTCCATGTGGGACAGGGACTGTGCCCAACCCAATTTACTTGGGTCAACCCCAGTGCTTAGTACAGTGCCTGGCACATAGTGAGCGCTTCACAAATACCGCAACTATTTTTACTATTACAGCAGTCCAACTTGCCCCTGATTCCTTTGAGCAACCCTATCAACTGACAGGAGAAGCAGCGTGGCTCAGTGGAAAGAGCCCGGGCTTTGGTGTCAGACGTCGGGGGTTCGAATCCCGGCTCGGCCACATGTCTGCTGTGTGACCCTGGCCAAGTCACTTAACTTCTCTGAGCCTCAGTTACCTCATCTGTAAAATGGGGATTGACTGTGAGCCCCACGTGGGACAACTTAATGGCCTTGTATCCTCCCCAGCGCTTAGAACAGTGCTTTGCACATAGTAAGCGTTAACAAATGCCATCATTATTATTATTATTATACTAAAAGAAACTCTTTTCACTCAATCGTATTTATTGAGCGCTTACTGTGTGCAGAGCACTGGACTAAGCGCTTGGGAAGTCCAAGCTGGCAACATAGAGAGACGGTCCCTACCCGACAGCGGGCTCACAGTCTAGAAGGGGGAGACAGACAACAAAACAAAACAGATTAACAAAATAAAATAAATAGAATAAATATGTACAAGTAAAATCAATGAATACCGTTGATCTCCCAACGGCTTAGTACAGTGCTCTGTACAGAGTAAGAGCTCAACAAATACCGCTGTTTGAGGGGTTGATGCTTGCCTCCACCATTTCTTTCGCTTGTACGTTTTTACTTGTACGTATTTACTATTCTATTTATTTTGTTAATGATGTGCATTTAGCTTTAATTCTATTTGCTCTGACGACTTGACTTGTACTTCCTAAGCATTTAGTCCAGTGCTCTGCCCACAGTAAGCGCTCAATAAATATGACTGAATGAATGAATGAATCCCCCCTGTCGTCCCCCTCTCCATCTCCCTCATCTTACCTCCTTCCCTTCCCCACAGCACCTGTATATATGTATATATTTTTGTACATACCTTTTACTCTATTTATTTACTTATTTTACTTGTACATATCTATTCTATTTATTTTATTTTGTTAATATGTTTGGTTTTGTTGCCTGTCTCCCCCTTCTAGACTGTGAGCCCACTGTTGGGTAGGGACCGTCTCTATATGTTGCCAACTTGGACTTCCCAAGCGCTTAGTACAGTGCTCTGCACACAGTAAGTGCTCAATAAATACGGTTGATTGATTGATTGAACAGGTGCTGGCACACAGTAAGCGCTGAACGAATACCACACTTATTACAAATTATTTTTGATTACTGCATCAGCCTCCTCACTGTCCTCTCGGTCCCAGCCTCTTCACTCTGCCACGGGATTGTTTTTCTAAAGCATCGTTCCAAGTCGATCTCCCCATTCCTCAAAATCTTTCAACGCGAGCAGAAATTCCCGACCACTGGATTTAAGACACTCAGTCTACTCTCTCCCACCTACTTATCCTCTCTAATAATAATAGAAATGATAATGATGGCATTTGTTAAGCACTTACTATGTGCCAAGCACTGTTCCATTGTGGTGGGGTAGATACAAGGCAATAAGGTTGCCCCACGGGGGGCTCACAGTCTTCATCCCCATTTTACAGATGAGGGAACTGAGGCCCAGAGAAGTGAAGTGACTTGCCCAAAGTCACCCAGCTGACAAGTGGCGGAGCTGGGATTTGAACCCACGGCCTCTGACTCCAAAGCCCGGGCTCTTTTAAACTGTGAGCCCACTGCTGGGTAGGGACCGTCTCTATATGTTGCCAGCTTGTACTTCCCAAGCGCTTAGTCCAGTGCTCTGCACACAGTAAGTGCTCAATAAATACGATTGTTTGATTTATTGAATGACGGGTTCGAATCCTGTCCTCCGCCACATCTGCTGTGTGACCTTGGGCCAGTCACTTAACTAATATGAGCCTCAGTTCCTTCATTGGTAAAATGGGGATGAAGACAGTGAGCCCCACGTGGGACAACCTGATCACCTTGTGTCCCCCCCGGCACTTAGAACAGTTCTCTGCACATAGTAAGCACTTAACAAATGCCATTATAATTATTATTATTATATTATTATTATATGTTGCCAACTTGTACTTCCCAAGCACTTAGTCCAGTGCTCTGCACACAGTAAGCGCTCAATAAATACGATTGATTTGATTATTACAACCAGGTGGGACCTCTCTGGCTTCGGCCCCGACCAGGACACCGGAGGCGGGAGAAAGTCAGGGCGACGGGGCCCTGGCCCGAGGGGACCCCACGCCCTTCCCTCTGAGACTGTGAGCCCACTGTCTCTATATGTTGCCAACCTGTACTTCCCAAGCGCTTAGTACAGTGCTCTGCACACAGTAAACGCTCAATAAATATGATTGATTGATTGATTGACGTAACTAGGATGAAAGGCCCCCTGAAACCGGGGGGCCAGGGGAAGGGAACCTCCACAGCTTCCCGTCCCGGGCGGTTTCCACCTCGAGAACGGAACTCATCATCAATCGTATTTACTGAGTGCTTACTGTGTGCAGAGCACTGTACTAAGCGCTTAAAAGGAGGCGCAGTCCGGCCACCCCCCCGGGGGCCGCCTCGGGGGCGTTTGGGGCGCTTACCAGGGTGACGAGGAAAGTGCTGATTGTGCGTGCCGCCTGGCAGAGGGCCCCGTGCTCCTCCAGGAGGAGTGAGATGAACTGATGCGCCTGGGGAGGGCCCTGGATCATCGCCGCCGCCGCCGCCGCCGGGGACTGGACTTTGGAGCCCAGGGAGAAGTGTCTGAGGAGGCGGACTTTCATCTCCAGCACGTACTCCCTCGCTTGCTGCTCCAACCGCTGATAGAGCTGGTAGGGGTCTCGCTCGCAAAGCCTGCGGGTGGAGAACGACCTTTAGGAGGGACCGACGTCCGCGGCTGCACCTCTCCTCCTTCCCCCCCCGACCGCCCACGAGGAGCGGGTCGGCCGCCTGCGGTTTCCCCCGGCATTCATTCCTTCATTCAGTCGTCTTTATTGAGCGCTTACTGTGTGCAGAGCGCTGGACTAACCGCTTGGGAAGTACAGGTTGGCAACATATAGAGACGATCTCTCGCTCCATCCCTTCTCCCCTCCTTAACTTCCATCTTCAACCGCTCACTCTCCACTGGTTCCTTCCCCTCTGCCTTCAAACACGCCCATGTCTCTCCCATCCTAAAAAAACCCTCTCTTGACCCCACCTCACCTTCTAGTTATCGCCCCATATCCCTCCTACCATTCCTTTCCAAACTCCTTGAACAAGTCGTCTACACACACGGCCTCGAATTCCTCCACACCAACTCTCTCCTCGACCCCCTCCAGTCTGGCTTCCGTCCCCTACATTCCACGGAAACTGCCCTCTCAAAGGTCACCAATGACCTCCTGCTTGTCAAATCCAACGGCTCCTACTCTGTCCTAATCCTCCTCGACCTCTCAGCTGCCTTCGACACTGTGGCCCACCCCCTTCTCCTCAACACGCTATCTGACCTTGGCTTCACAGACTCCGTCCTCTCCCGGTTCTCCTCTTACCTCTCCAGTCGTTCTTTCTCAGTCTCTTTTGCAGGCTCCTCCTCCCCCTCCCATCCTCTTACTGTGGGGGTTCCCCAAGGTTCAGTGCTTGGTCCCCTTCTGTTCTCAATCTACACTCACTCCCTTGGTGACCTCATTCGCTCCCCCGGCTTCAACTATCATCTCTATGCTGATGACACCCAGCTCTCCATCTCTGCCCCTGCTCTCTCCCCCTCCCTCCAGGCTCGCATCTCCTACCTGCCTTCAGGACATCTCCATCTGGATGTCCGCCCGCCACCTCAAACTCAACATGTCCAAGACTGAACTCCTTGTCTTCCCTCCCAAACCCTGCCCTCTCCCTGACTTTCCCATCTCTGTTGACAGCACTACCATCCTTCCCGTCTCCCAAGCCCGCGACCTTGGTGTCATCCTCAACTCCGCTCTCTCGTTCACCCCTCACATCCAAGCCGTCACCAAAACCTGCCGGTCTCAGCTCCGCGACATCGCCAAGCTCCGCCCTTTCGTCTCCATCCCAACCGCTCCCCTGCTCATTCAAGCTCTCATCCTCTCCCGTCTGGACTACTGCATCAGCCTTCTCTCCGATCTCCCATCCTCGTGTCTCTCCCCACTTCAATCCATACTTCATGCTGCTGCCCGGATTATCTTTGTCTAGAAATGCTCTGGGCATGTTATTCCCCTCCTCAAAAACCTCCAATGGCTACCAATCAACCTGCGCATCAGGCAGAAACTCCTCACCCTGGGCTTCCAGGCTGTCTATCCATCCCCTCGCCCCCTCCTACCTCCCCTCACTTCTGTCCTTCTCCATCCCAGCCCGCACCCTCCGCTCCTCCGCCGCTAATCTCCTCACCGTGCCTCGCTCTCGCCTGTCCCGCCATCGACCCCCGGCCCACGTCATCCCCCGGGCCTGGAATGCCCTCCCTCTGCCCCTCCGCCAAGCTAGCTCTCTTCCTCCCTTCAAGGCCCTACTGAGAGCTCACCTCCTCCGGGAGGCCTTCCCACACTGAACCCCCTTTTTCCTCTCCTCCACCCCACAGCATCTGCATATATTTGTATAGATTTACTACTCTATTTATTTTACTTGTACAGGGAAGCCGCGTGGCTCAGTGGAAAGAGCCCGGGCTTGGGAGTCAGAGGTCATGAGTTCGAATCCCAGCTCTGCCAATTGTCAGCCGTGTGACTTTGGGCAAGTCACTTCACTTCTCTGTGCCTCAGTTACTTCATCTGTAAAATGGGGATTAAGACTGTGAGCCCCACGTGGGACAACCTGATCACCTTATTCATTCATTCAATTGCATTTACTGAGCGCTTACTGTGTGCAGAGCACTGTACTAAGCGCTTGCCTTACATCCTCCCCAGCGCTTAAAACAATGCTTGGCACACAGTAAGTGCTTAACAAATGCCATCATTATCATTATTATTGTTATAGTTAGTATTCTATTTATTTTGTTAATGATGTGCATACGGCTATAATTCTATTTGTTCTGACAATTTTGACACCTGTCTACATGTTTTGTTTCGTTGTCTCCCTCCCTCTTCTAGACTGTGAGCCCGCTGTTGGGTAGGGACCGTCTCTATATGTTGCCCACTTGTATTTCGCAAGTGCTTACTACAGTGTTCTGCACACATTAAGCGCTCAATAAATACAACTGAATAAATGAATGGATGAATGAACAAAAACCATCGTTATTATCATTATTACTATCAGCCTTCCAGCTCCGTGCCCCAGAAACACCTGCTCTTCTGGGACTGTGGCAGCCACCACCCAGATGGCGTTGGCCCTCTCCCCGCTCCTTGGTCAGACTGCTCCAAGAAATGGAAAAGCTCTGGAAGCAAGCCGATTCCCAGGAACCTCCGTAAATTCCAGCCTCTCTGGTCCACCGCGGCGCTGGGGGAGTTTAGAGGTGGTGGTCTTTCTCCATCTACTTTTTCTCTTGCCTGCAGCAGGCTTGAATTTCAGTACCGTACCCCTCACGGTCAGAAAGTCATATTATTAACCAACTAAATATCACAAAATTTCAGGCTAGATTTGGAAGAAGAGCGGGGAAAAAATAAACATATAGACTAGAGAAAGACTCAGGACTTTCTCCGGGAGTCGGAGAAATCGAAAACTAGTTGGCTAGTTTTAGTTCCTGAGATGGCCCTTGACCTAAATACTCAAGCATTTTCTACTTTATTCATTCATTCATTCAATCGTATTTACTGAGCGCTTACTGTGCGCAGGGCACTGTACTAAGCGCTTGGAAAATACAAGTTGGCAACATTTAGAGACGGTCCCTACCCAACAGCGGGCTCACAGTCTACTTTAATTATGACATTTGGAATTTAAGTGCCCAACTCAGTCGAAATAAACCACCCAAACACTATTCCGGAAACACCAACATTGAAAAGCGAGGAATTATCTTATTTTATACCTCTGAGGCAGCTTCAGGACAAGCAAAACGTTTGAACTAAACAATCCCTCTACACGCGAAAATCCAAGTGTTTTCTCTGATGACTTGGAAAACGGGCATCGATTTGCAACCACGCTTTCGGGGGCCAAAATACCGAGTCTGGTTCGTTACGGAAGCTGGATAAATTGGCTCAGAACAGGTCGGGATTTGTTACAGTCGGAGTCATACTGACACTTTAGCGGCCTAATGGGTGTTTTCACAAGAGGCTCGGACCGAACTGGGATACCGCTCAAAGCTACGCAGACATCGACCTAACTTGTTTGAAAATGAATTCTACAATACAGCAAAAAAAAAAGGAAATGGCATATGCTCTCCATCTAGAGACCATATGCCTTTTTTTTTTTTCCCATTCTTGGCAGTGGGCTGCAATTCTGTTTTTAAACCAACGAATTGGCTATTTTTAAGTATCGCTTTTGGAAAGCTTGCTCTTTCCTCACACTATTACCGCCACTGGCTCCCATCCCAGGAATGATTTTCATCACCTAAAGATGCTGGTTTTTATCGGAAAGAAAGGGGGATGTCTTAATGGGGGGAAGGAAGGGGTGTCGGAGGATGGCGGGGAAAATACGACATCGTAGTTCAACGTTCAAGTTCAACGTCCTCAACGGCGACGATGGGGCTCTGGCCCCATTCAAGCCCCGGGTCCTTTTCAATCAATCAATTAATCAATCGTATTTATTGAGCGCTTACTGTGTGCAGAGCACTGTACTAAGCGCTTGGGAAGTCCAAGTTGGCAACATATAGAGACGGTCCCTACCCAACAGTGGGCTCACAGTCTAAAAGGGGGAGACAGAGAACAAAACCAAACATACTAACAAAATAAAATAAATAGAATAGATTCGCCTCGGCGACGGGATTTGCTAAGCGCCCGCTCTCTGCCGAGCATCATGCGAAGGGGTGGGGGGAGGATGATAAGAGATGAGTCCAGTGCTTCGCACATAGTAAGCGCTTAACAAATTCCCTCATTATTATTTTCAAATGGAGCCCCTGCCCTCAAGGAGCTTTAAAAAATCGAGTAAGGGGAGACGGGGCATGCGTGCTTAGGAAATGAGATCAAGGCTCTCATGGGTGCTTAGAAAATCAGATCAAAGCTCTGATGAGAAGCAGCGGGGCTCAGTGGAAAAGAGCCCGGGCTTTGGAGTCAGAGGTCATGGGTTCAAATCCCGGCTCCGCCAATTGTCAGCTGTGTGACTTTGGGCAAGTAGCTTCACTTCTCTGGGCCTCAGTTCCCTCATCTGGAAAATGGGGATTAAGACTGTGAATCCCCCGTGGGACAACCCGATCACCTTGTAACCTCCCCAGCGCTTAGAACAGTGCTTTGTACATAGTAAGCGCTTAATAAATGCTATCATCATTATTATTATTATTAAAGCTCGAAGTCTCGGGGGCATTAATTAAATCTCTTCCTTCAAGGCCCTACTGAAAGCTCACCTCCTCCAGGAGGCCTTCCCAGACTGAGCCCCTTCCTTCCTCTCCCCCTCGTCCCCCTCTCCATCCCCTCCATCTTACCTCCTTCCCTTCCCCACAGCACCTGCATATATGTTTGTACATATTTATTACTCTATTTTACTTGTACATATCTATTCCATTTATTTTATTTTGTTAGTATGTTTGGTTTTGTTCTCTGTCTCCCCCTTCTAGACTGTGAGCCCACTGTTGGGTAGGGACCGTCTCTATATGTTGCCAGCTTGTACTTCCCATGCGCTTAGTACAGTGCTCTGCACACAGTAAGCGCTCAATAAATACGATTGATTGATTGATTGATTAAAATGAGGGAAATTTGGCTTACATTTCAAAACCGGACATACGGAGGGAGACACGAGAGGTAGGAGGGCTGGAATCAACCCAAACCCCTCTAGCGCTTCCGTTCTGAGGTCTCTCCGTCCTCGGCAGTGGCGGAGAGATGTGCTTTTGTGTCAGTATTCCTTTTTAACCCGAATCCGCTTTTGGGAAACGGCAGCCTGGCTGTCTCCCTCCTTAAGAGCGTCAGCTCCTCGTGGGCAAGAAACGGGCCTCGGACTGTTGCCGTACTTTCCCAACTGCTCAATTCCAGTTCCTCTGCCTGCCACGGGGGCCTTCCGGAAATACCCGCTCCCACTGGGGACGAGAAATAATAAGATTAATAGTAGTAGTAATAATAATAATGATGGCATTTATTAAGCGCTTACTATGTGCAAAGCACTGTTCTAAGCGCTGGGGAGGCTACAAGGTGATCAGGTGGTCCCACTGGGGGCTCACAGTCTTAATCCCCATTTTACAGATGAGGGAACTGAGGCACAGAGAAGTTAAGTGACTTGCCCAAAGTCACACAGCTGCCAATTGGTGGAGCCGCGATTTGAACCCATAACGTCTGACTCCAAAGCCCGGGCTCTTTCCACTGAGCCACGCTGCTTCACTTGTCAGCTGTGTGACTTTGGGCAAGTCACTTCACTTCTCTGGGCCTCAGTTCCCTCATATGGAAAAAGGGGGTGAAGACTGTGAGCTCCTCATGGGACAACCTGATTACCCTGGATCCCCCCCAGCGAACTGAATAGTGCTTGGCGCATAGTAAGCGCTTAAAAAATGCCATCAGTATTATTATTATTGTTATTAAACCACTTCTGGATTTTTACCAAGAAAACTCTTTGGATCCACTACTAGAATGACTGCAGACAGAGAGGGGGGAGAGATAATAACAATAATAAAGATGGCATTTATTAAGCACCTACTATGTGCAAAGTACTGTTCTAAGTGCTGGGGATTACAAGGTGATCAGGTTGTCCCACGAGGGGCTCACAGTCTTCATCCCCATTTTACAGATGAGGTAGCTGAGGACCAGAGAAGTGAAGCGACTTGCCCAAAGTCACACAGCTGACAACTGGCGGAGCGGAGATTTGAACCCATGACCTCTGACTCCAAAGCCCGGGCTCTTTCCACTGAGCCACGCTGCGTCTGGAAGCAGCATCTCTGGCTAACTGAGCCACTGAGCCAAAGATGAGTGTGTGGTGGCACTGTGGGCTGGAAACGACTCGATGGCATACGACAAGACAATGTGCCAGACGCTGTGCTAAGCGCTGGGTTGGATACAAGCAAACCTGGTTGAACATCTTGTACATATTTACTATTCTATTTATTTTGTTAATGATGTGCATTTAGCTTTGTTCTGACGACCTGACGTTTTGTTTTGTTCTCTGTCTCCCCCTTCTAGACTGTGAGCCCGCTGTCGGGTAGAGACCGTCTCTAGATGTTACCGACTTGTCCTTCCCAAGCGCTTAGTACGGTGCTCTGCACACAGTAAGCGCTCAATTAATACGACTGAGTGAACACAGTCCCTGTCCCACATGGGGCTCACAGTCTCAATCCCCATTTTACAGAGGAGGTCACTGAGGCACACAGAAGTGCAGGGACTTGCAGTGCAGTGCTTGCCAAATCCAACGGCTCCTACTCTGTCCTAATCCTCCTCGACCTCTCAGCTGCCTTCGACACTGTGGACCACCCCCTTCTCCTCAACACGCTATCTGACCTTGGCTTCACAGACTCCGTCCTCTCCTGGTTCTCCTCTTATCTCTCCGGTCGTTCTTTCTCAGTCTCTTTTGCAGGCTCCTCCTCCCCCTCCCATCCTCTTACTGTGGGGGTTCCCCAAGGTTCAGTGCTTGGTCCCCTTCTGTTCTCGATCTACACGCACTCCCTTGGTGACCTCATTCGCTCCCACGGCTTCAACTATCATCTCTACGCTGACGACACCCAGATCTCCATCTCTGCCCCTGCTCTCTCCCCCTCCCTCCAGGCTCGCATCTCCTCCTGCCTTCAGGACATCTCCATCTGGATGTCCGCCCGCCACCTAAAGCTCAACATGTCGAAGACTGAACTCCTTGTCTTCCCTCCCAAACCCTGCCCTCTCCCTGACCTTCCCATCTCTGTTGACGGCACTACCATCCTGCCCGTCTCCCAAGCCCGCAACCTTGGTGTCATCCTCGACTCCGCTCTCTCATTCACCCCTCACATCCAAGCCGTCACCAAAACCTGCCGGTCTCAGCTCCGCAACATTGCCAAGATCCGCCCTTTCCTCTTCATCCAAACGGCTACCCTGCTCGTTCAAGCTCTCATCCTATCCCGTCTGGACTACTGCACCGGCCTTCTCTCTGATCTCCCCTCCTCGTGTCTCTCTCCACTTCAATCCATACTTCACTCTGCTGCCCGGATTATCTTTGTCCAGAAACGCTCTGGGCACATTACTCCCCTCCTCAAAAATCTCCAGTGGCTACCAATCAATCTGCGCGTCAGGCAGAAACTCCTCACCCTGGGCTTCCAGGCTGTCCATCCATCCCCTGGCCCCCTCCTACCTCCCCTCCCTTCTGTCCTTCTCCAGCCCAGCCCGCACCCTCCGCTCCTCCACCGCTGATCTCCTCACCGTACCTCGCTCTCGCCTGTCCCGCCATCGACTCCCGGCCCACGTCATCCCCCGGGCCTGGAATGCCCCCAATCCCTCTGCCCCTCCGCCAAGCTCGCTCTCTTCCTCCCTTCAAGGCCCTGCTGAGCGCTCACCTCCTCCAGGAGGCCTTCCCAGACTGAGCCCCTTCCTTCCTCTCCCCCTCGTCCCCCTCTCCATCCCCCCATCTTACCTCCTTCCCTTCCCCACAGCACCTGTATATATGTATATATGTTTGTACATATTTTTTTACTCTATTTATTTATTTATTTATTTTACTTGTACATATCTATTCTATTTATTTTATTCTGTTAATATGTTTTGTTTTGTTCTCTGTCTCCCCCTTTTAGACTGTGAGCCCACTGTTGGGTAGGGACTGTCTATGTTGCCAATTTGTACTTCCCAAGTGCTTAGTACAGTGCTGTGCACATAGTAAGCGCTCAATAAATACGATTGAGGATGATGATGATGATGACTTGCCCAAGATCACAGAGCAGACAAGTGGCAGAGCCAGGATTAGAACCCACGACCTTCTAACTCCCAGGCCCGTGCTCTTTCCACTATGCCAAGCTGCTTCCCGTTTGTGAAGGGCTTACTATGTGCCAGGCACTGTACTGAGCACTGGGGTGGACACAGCAAATTAAGAATTATAATAATAATAATGGCATTTATTAAGCGCTTATTATGTGCAAAGCTAGGTGACAAGGTGATCAGGTTGTCCCACGGGGGGCTCACAGTCTTCATCCCCATTTTACAGATGAGGGAAATGAGGCACAGAGAAGTAAAGTGACTTGCCCAAAGTCACACAGCTGATAAGTGGCAGAGCCGGGATTTGAACTCATGACCTCTGACTCCAAAGCCCAGGCTCTTTCCACTGAGCCACGCTGCTTCTCTATTCCACTGGACGCAGTCCTTGTCCCATGTGGGCTTCATGGCTTCAATCCTCCTTTTCCAGATGAGGTAACTGAGGCCCAGAGAAGTGAATAATAATAATAATGATGGTATTTGTTAAGCGCTTTCTATGTGCAAAGCACTGTTCTAAGCGCTCGGGGTGGGGGGGGATAAAAGGTGATCGGGTTGTCCCACGTGGGGCTCACAGTCTTAATCCCCATTCTACAGATGAGGGAAATGAGGCCCAGAGAAGTGAAGTGGCTTGCCCAAAGTTACACAATAGGTAAATGGCAGATCCGGGATTAGAACCCGTGATCTCTGAGTCCCAGGCCCGGGCTCTATCCACTGCGCCAGACAGACAGAGTGTTCAATCAATCAATCAATCAATCGTATTTATTGAGCGCTTACTGTGTGCAAAGCACTGTACTAAGTGCTTGGGAAGTCCAAGTTGGCAACATATAGAGATGGTCCCTACCCAACAGTGGGCTCACAGTCTAGAATGGGGAGGCAGAGAACAAAACCAAACATACTAACAAAAAAAAATGAATAGAATAGTAAATATGTACAAGTAAAATAGAGTAATAAATATGTGCAAACATATATACAGGTGCTGTGGGGAGGGGAAGGAGGGAGGGCGGGGAAGGGAGGGGACGGGAAGAGGAAGGAGGGGGCTCAGTCTGGGAAGGCCTCATTCATTCATTCATTTAATCGTATTTATTGAATGGGAGCCGAGGCGGGATAGCGCTTTTTATTCATTCATTCTTTCATTCATTCAATCGTATTTATTGAGCGCTTACTGTGTGCAGAGCACTGCACTAAGCGCTTGGGAAGTCCAAGTTGGCAACATATAGAGATGGCCCCTACCCAACAGCGGGCTCACAGTCTAGAAGGGGGAGAAGGACAACAAGACAGAACATATTAGCAAAACAAAATAAATAGAATAAATATGTACAAGTAAAATAAACGGAGTAATAAATACATACAAACATATATACAGGTGCTGTGGGGACGGTAAGGAGGTAGGGCAGGGGGGTGGGGAGGGGAAGAGGAATGGGGGGGCTCAGTGTGGGAAGGCCTCCTGGAGGAGGTGAGCTCTCAGTAGGGCTTTGAAGGGAGGAAGAGAGCCAGCTTGGTGGATTCATTCATTCATTCAATCGTATTTACTGAGCGCTTACTGTGTGCAGCGCTTACTGTGTGCCGCGCACTGTACTAAGCGCTTGGGAAGTCCAAGTTGGCAATATAGAGACGGCCCCTACCCAACAGTGGACTCACAGTCTAGAAGGGGGAGACAGAGAACAAAGCAAAACATATTAACAAAATAAAATAAATAGAATATGTACAAATAAAATAAATTGAGTAATACAAACATATATACATATGTACCCGTGCTGTGGGGAGGGGAAGAAGGTAAGGCGGGGGGGGATGGGGAGGAGGAGAGGAAGGAGGGGGCTCAGTCTGGGAAGGCCTCTGCGCGGAGGGAGGAGGGGGGAGGAAGTGAGCCTTCTGTTGGGTAGGGACCGTCCCTATATGTTGCCAACTTGGACTTCCCAAGCGCTTAGTACAGTGCTCTGCACACAGTAAGCGCTCAATAAATATGACTGAGGAATGAAATGAATGACATGGGCCGGGAGTCGACAGTGGGATGGGCGAGAACGAGGCCCAATGAGGAGATTAGCGGCAGAGGAGTGGAGGGTGCGGGATGGGCTGGAGAAGGACAGAAGGGAGGGGAGGCAGGAGGGGGTGAGGTGATAATAATAATAATAACAATGATGGCATTTATTAAGCGCTTACTATGTGCAAAGCACTGTTCTAAGCGCTGGGGAGGTTATAAGGTATCAGGTTGTCCCCCGGGGGGCTCACAGTCTTCATCCCCATTTTCCAGATGACGCCACTGAGGCCCAGAGAAGCGAAGTGACCCACCCAAAGTCGCACAGCTGACAACTGGCGGAGTCGGGATTCGAACCCCTGACCTTTGACTCCGGAGCCCGGGCTCTTCCCACTGAGCCGCGGTGACGGGCAGCCTTGAAGCCGAGAGTGAGGAGTTGGACCGAAAGGACGTCGTGGGGAGGGAAGGACGACGGGGGAGGAGGAGGAGAAGGAGGACGAGGACGAGGAGGACGAGGAGGAGGAAAGGAAAGGCAAAGGTGTCGGTACCTGGCCACCAGCTCTTTCATCCCGTCTTTGTCCGGAACCAGCGACTGGTCTTGGTCATCCGCTAAGGGCGTGCCGGCTTGACGGTATATACATCGGACCATGTACCTTACTTCTGACCAGTAATTTTGAAGCTGCTGAGATTCCCGTTCAGTCTCTGCTGAAATTTCTCTGCAAAGATGCCAAAACCAACGTCAAAACACACGGCCTCCGTCAGCTCGACACCCCGGGGCCGGTGAGAGCTCACCTCCTCCAGGAGGCCTTCCCACACTGAGCCCCTTCCTTCCTCTCCCCCTCGTCCCCCTCTCCATCCCTCTCATCTTACCTCCTTCCCTTCCCCACAGCACCTGTATATATACTTGTACATATTTATTACTCTATTTATTTTACTTGTACACGTCTATTCTCTTTATTTTATTTTGTTACTGTGTTTGGTTTTGTTCTCTGTCTCCCCCTTTTAGACTGTGAGCCCACTGCTGGGTAGGGACTGTCTCTATATGTTGCCAACTTGTACTTCCCAAGCGCTTAGTCCAGTGCTCTGCACACAGTAAGCGCTCAATAAATACGACTGAATGAATGAATGAACTGAACCTCCCTGGGCCTCAGTCTCCCCACCATTATGTATAGATCTCTAACTCTTGTCATTTATTTTGATAGTATTGACGCCCATCTACTTGTTTTATTTTGTTGCCTGTCTCCTCCTTCTAGACTGTGAGCCCGTTGTTGGGGAGGGATTGTCTCCATCTGTTGCCAAATTGTACTTTCCAAGCGCTTAGTACAGCGCCCTGAACACAATAAGCCCTTAATAAATACGACTGAATGAATGAATCGGTGAAGTGGGGATACTGAGAGCTCACCTCCTCCAGGAGGCCTTCCCAGATTGTACGTATTCTATTTATTCTGTTAATTTGTTTTGTTCTCTGTCTCCTCCCTTCTAGACTGTGAGCCCGCTGTTGGGTAGGGACCGTCTCTAGATGTTGCCAACTTGGACTTCCCAAGCGCTTAGTACAGTGCTCTGCACACAGTAAGCGCTCAATAAATATGATTGAATGAATGAATGTCCCATTGATTCGGCCGGGCTGGCCCGGACCGGGTGGGTCAATGGTGAATTTGCTCCGGAGGGAGAGAGGGAAGGAGGGATCTGCCCACCCTCCTCCGGGAGGGGAAGGCCCCGACATTCGGAGTTTTGGGTCCCCCGCTTTGGGAGGATGCCTGGGCTCGGTTTCTAGACTGTGAGCCCGCTGTTGGGTAGGGACCGTCTCTCTATATTGCCAACTTGGACTTCCCAAGCGCTTAGTACAGTGCTCTGCACACAGTAAGTGCTCAATAAATACGATTGAATGAATGGATGAATGACCATGGGAAGAGTGAACTTGGTCAAGAGCAAACACGACGTAGGGGCTAGCTATTCTCTGCCCCACAAGAGAAAGGGTAAGTGGCTTTAAATAACAATGGCATTTCTTAAGCACTTACTATGTGCAAAGCACTGTTCTAAGCACTGGGGAGATTACAAGGTGAACAGGTTGTCCCATGGGGGGCTCACAGTCTTAATCCCCATTTTACAGGTGAGGTAACTGAGGCACAGAAAAGTGAAGTGGCTTGCCCAAAGTCACACAGCTGACAAGTGGCGGAGCCGGCATTTGAACCCATGACCTCTGACTCCAAAGCTCAAGCTCTTTCCGCTGAGCCATGTATTTTATCATTATTATTATCAATCAATCAATCAATCGTATTTATTGAGCGCTTACTGTGTGCAGAGCACTGTACTAAGCACTTGGGAAGTCCAAGTTGGCAACATCTAGAGACGGTCCCTACCCAACAGCGGGCTCACGGTCTAGAAGGGGGAGACAGACAACAAAACAAAACATATTAACAAAATAAAATAAATAGAATAAATATGTATAAATAAAATAAATAAATAAAAAGGCAAATATGGGTGGAGCACGGCACAAAGCGCTCAGCGACTTCATTCATTCAATCGTATTTATTGAGCGCTTCCTGTGTGCAGAGCACTGGACTAAGTGCTTGGGAAGTACAAGTCAGCAACAGAAGCGCTTAGTCCAGTGCTCTGCACACGGTAAGCGCTCAATAAATACCATTGAATGAATGAATGAACAGATAGAGATGGTCCCTACCCAACAACGGGCTCACAGTCTAGAGGATAATAATAATAATAATAATAATAATAATGGCATTTGTTAAGCGCTTA
Organism: Tachyglossus aculeatus; assembly: GCF_015852505.1. NCBI lineage: Eukaryota > Metazoa > Chordata > Mammalia > Monotremata > Tachyglossidae > Tachyglossus > Tachyglossus aculeatus. The sequence continues at coordinate 1,071,732 of NC_052069.1, read as the reverse complement.
CTATGTGCAAAGCACTGTTCTAAGCGCTGGGGGGGTACAAGGTGATCAGGATGTCCCACGTGGGGCTCACAGTCTTCATCCCCATTTTCCAGATGAGGGAACTGAGGCTCAGAGAAGTGAAGTGACTTGCCCAAGGTTACACAGCAGACATGTGGCGGAGCCGAAATTCGAACCCACGACCTCTGACTCCAAAGCCCGGGCTCTTTCCACTGAGCCACGCTGCTTCATGTGAACAGTGAGGATGAGCCTTGTTCTCGGGAGCAGAGACCGCCTGTCCTCCCTGTGTGTGTGTGTGTCTGTGTGAAGGTCAGGGTATTTGTGTGTTTGTGTGTTTTGCGTGTGTGTGTTGTGTATGCGTCTGTATGAGAGCTTCCCCTTTAGGGCTCATCCCTGTACTGTCAACTCCACTCCTTAAAATTCATTCCATCATATTTATTGAGCGCTTACTGTGTGCAGAGCACTGGACTAAGCGCTGGGGAAGTACAAACTGGCAACAGATAGAGACAGTCCCTACCCAACAACGGGCTCATTCGTTCATTCAATCGCATTTATTGAGCGCTTACTGTGTGCAGAGCACTTGGGCAGCTAAATGCACATCAGTAGCAAAATAAATCGAATAGTCAATATGTACAAGTAAAATAAATGGAGTGATAAATCCGTGCAAACATATATACAGGTGCTGTGGGGAGGGGAAGGAGGTAAGGCGGGGGAATGGGGAGGGGGAGGAGGGTTTATTGAGTGCTTGCTTTTGATTCATTCAATCGTATTTATTGAGCGCTTACTGTGTGCAGAGCACTGTACTAAGCGCTTGGGAAGTACAAGTTGGCAACAAATAGAGACAATCCCTACCCAACAATGGACTCGCCATCTAGACAGACACACACAGACACACTTTCTCTCGCCACAGGCCGACGGAGATAGACAAAACAAGCTTCCATGGCTCCACCAACCCTTCACTGCTTGCCCTTGGGCAAATCACTTCAGTTCTCTGGGCCTCGGTTTCACATCCTGCGTAAAATGGGGATGAAATACCCGCCCTCCGGCCCGCTAGGACCGGGAGCCCCGGGTGGACCGAGAAGGGATTCTGATTTTATTTCCCGCTCCCGCCCGGGGCGGACGGCCTGCCTGGCGTATGTGAGGCGCTAAATCCTTGAACTGCGGGGCCCGGGCCCCGGGTGCGGATCCCGGTTGTGGCGGGGGGACGGGGAGAGCGGTGGGGGGGGGGGGGGGGGTCTCACCTGCGCTCGTTACAGGCCTCGCAGTTACACGCGATGTCTGCCGGTGCCGCGGGGTTATTCAGCTCGGCGGAGGGCCCGGTTGGAGGCCCCACCGCCAGCCTCCCTCCTCCGACCGATTCCTGCTGGGATCCGCTATTTCCAAGAGGCGCGTGGAAAAGGAAATCTTGGCTCTGGGGAAACACAACAACACAAAGCCCGCCTCTGTCAGCTGGGCGACTTTCAGCGAGTCACTTCACTAGACTGCGAGCCCACTGTTGGGTACGGACCGTCTCTATGTGTTGCCAGCTTGTACTTCCCAAGCGCTTAGTACAGTGCTCTGCACACAGTAAGTGCTCAGTAAATACGATTGATGATGATAGGGACCATCTCTATATGTTGCCAGCTTGTACTTCCCAAGCGCTTAGTACAGTGCTCTGCACACAGTAAGCGCTCAGTAAATACGATTGATGATGATAGGGACCGGCTCTATATGTTCCCAGCTTGTACTTCCCAAGTGCTTAGTACAGTGCTCTGCACACAGTAAGCGCTCAATCAATACGACTGATGATGATAGGGACCGTCTCTATATGTTGCCAGCTTGTACTTCCCAAGCGCTTAGTACAGTGCCCTGCACACAGTTAGCGCTCAATAAATACGACTGATGATGATAGGGACTGTCTCTATATGTTGCCAGCTTGTACTTCCCAAGCACTTAGTACAGTGCTCTGCACACCCCATCCCCCCCCCCCCCACCCCTTATCTCCTTCCCCTCCCCACAGCAGCTGTATGTATGTATATATGTTTGTACGGATTTATTACTCTATTTTATTTGTACATATTTATTCCATTTATTTTATTTGGTTAATATGTTTTGCTTTGTTGTCCGTCTCCCCCTTCTAGACTGTGAACCCGCTGTTGGGTAGGGGCTGTCTCGAGATGCTGCCAACTTGGACTTCCCAAGCGCTTAGTACAGTGCTCTGCACACAATACAATTAATTGATTGAGAGTAAGCGCTTAGTACAGTGCCCTGCACACAGTAAGCACTCAATAAATACGGCTGAATGAAGGAATGAATGAGGTGGATGAGATGGGGGCTCAGTGAGAAGGTTAGTACAGGTAGTAAGAGCTTAGTACAGCACCCTGCACACAGTAAGCGCTCAATAAATCCGACTGAAGGAATGAATGAGGGGGATGAGATGGGGACTCAGTGAGAAGGGTAGTATAGGTAGTAAGAGCTTAGTACAGCGCTCTGCACACAGTAAGCGCTCAGTAAATACGACTGAATGAAGTAATGAATGAGGTGGACGAGATGGGGGCTCAGTGAGAAGGGTAGTACAGGTAGTAAGAGCTTAGTACAGCGCTCTGCACACAGTAAGCGCTCACTAAATACGACTGAATGAAGGAATGAATGAGGTGGACGAGATGAGGGCTCAGTGAGAAGGGTAGTACAGGTAGTAAGAGCTTAGTACAGTGCTCTGCACACAGTAAGCGCTCACTAAATACGACTAAATGAAGGAATGAATGAGGTGGACGAGATGGGGGCTCAGTGAGGAGGTTAGTACAGGTAGTAAGAGCTTAGTACAGTGCGCTGCACACAGTAAGCGCTCAGTAAATACGACTGAATGAAGGAATGAATGAGGTGGACGAGATGGGGGCTCAGTGAGAAGGTTAGTACAGGTAGTAAGAGCTTAGTACAGTGCTCTGCACACAGTAGGCGCTCACTAAATACGATTGAATGAATTCATTCAATCGTATTTAGTGAGCGCCTACTGTGTGCAGAGCACTGTACTAAGCGCTTGGGAAGTCCGAGTTGGCAACATATAGAGACGGTCCCTACCCAACAGTGGGCTCACAGTCGAGAAGGGGGAGTGAATGAATGAATGAATGAATGAATGAATGAAGGTTGAAATTAGAAGAGCGAAGTGGCGCGGCCCGGGCTGGAGGAGGAGAGGAGGGAGGTAATAATAATAAAAATGATGGTATTTGTTAAGCGCTTACTATGTGCAAAGCACTGTTCTAAGCGCCGGGGCGGTTACAAGGTGATCAGGTTGTCCCACGGGGGGCTCACAATCTTAATGATGAGGGAACTGAGGCACAGAGAAGTGACTTGCCCAGTCGGGGCTCAGGTTGTCCCACGGGGGGCTCCCAGTCTTCATCCCCATTTTCCTCATGAGGGAACTGAGGCCCAGAGAAGTGAAGCGACTTGCCCAATTGGCAAGACCGTGACTGTGAGCCCACTCTTCTAGACAGTGAGGCCACTGTTGGGTAGGGACTGTCTCTCTATAATAATATCATAATATTGGTATTTGTTCAGCGCTATGTGCCAAGCACTGTTCTAAGCACTGGGGTAGATAATATTGGTATTTGTTAAGTGCTTACTATGTGCCAAGCCCTGTTCTAAGCGCTGGGGTAGATACAAGGTAATCAGGTTGTCCCACGTGGGGCTCACGGTCTTCATCCCCATTTTACAGATGAGGGAACTGAGGCCCAGAGTACAAGTAATCATATTTATTGAGCGCTTACTGTGTGCAGAGCACTGTACTAAGTGCTTGGGAAGTACATGACGGCAACATATAGAGACGGTCCCTACCCAACAGCGGGCTCACAGCCTAGAAGGGGGAGACGGACAGCAAAACAAAACATATTAACAAAATAAAATAAATGGAATAAATATGTACAAGTAAAATAAATAGAGTAATAAATATGTACAAAATTTCATTCATTCATTCATTCATACTTATTCATTCATTCAATCAATCATATTTATTGAGCGCTTACTGTGTGCAGAGCACTGTACTAAGCGCTTGGGAAGTACAAGTCGGTAACATATAGAGACGGTCCCTACCCAACAGTGGGCTCACAGTCTAGAAGGGGGACACAGACAACAAAACAAAACATATTAACAAAATGAAATAAACAGAAATAAATATGTAGAAGTAAAATAAAGAGAGTAATAAATATGCACAAAATTTCAGCCATTCACTTATTCATTCATTCAATCAATCGTATTTATTGAGCGCTTACTGTGTGCAGAGCACTGGACTAAGCGCTTGGGAAGTACAAGTCAGTAACATCATCATCATCAATCGTATTTATTGAGCGCTTACTGTGTGCAGAGCACTGGACTAAGCGCTTGGGAAGTACAAGTTGGCAACATATAGAGACAGTCCCTACCCAACAGTGGGCTCACAGTCTAGAAGGGGGAGATGGAGAACAAAACCAAGCACACTAACAAAATAAAATAAATAGAATAGATATGTACAAGATAAATAAACAAATAAATAAATAAATAAATAAATAAATAAATAGAGTAATAAATATGTACAAACATATATACACATATACAGGTAACATATAGAGACAGTCCCTACCCAACAACGGGCTCACAGTCTAGGAGGAGGAGACAGACAACAAAATAAAACAATCAATCAATCAATCGTATTTATTGAGCGCTTACTGTGTGCAGAGCACTGGACTAAGCACTTGGGAAGTCCAAGTCGGTAACATATAGAGACGGTCCCTACCCCACAACGGGCTCACAGTCTAGAAGGGGGAGACGGGCAACGAAACCTGTGAAGTGACTTGGCCAAAGTCACCCGGCTGACAAGTGGCGGGGCCGGCATTCGAACCCGCGACCTCCGACTCCAAAGCCCGGGCTCTTCCCGCTGAGCCACGCGGCTTCTCCGGCAGCAGGAGGTGAGGTGGGAGGGGGCGAGGTGAGGGGGCGTTGGCCGAAATCATCATCATCAATCGTATTTATTGAGCGCTTACTATGCGCAGAGCCCTGTACTAAGCGCTTGGGAAGTACAAATTGGCAACATATAGAGACGGTCCCTACCCAACAGCGGGCTCACAGTCTAAAAGGGGGAGACAGAGAACAAAACCAAACATACCAACAAAATAAAATAGAATAGACATGTACAAGTAAAATAAATAGAGTAATAAATATGTACAAACATATATACATAATGCCCGTCCGCCCCCCGTTGCCCGCCACCTCGCTCTCGGTGGACGCCCGCCATGCGATGGCACCTCGCTCTCAATCAATCAATCAATCAATCGTATTTATTGAGCGCTTACTATGTGCAGAGCACTGTCCTAAGCGCTTGGGAAGTACAAACTGGCAACACATAGAGACGGTCCCTACCCGACAGTGGGCTCACAGTCTAAAAGGGGGAGACAGAGAACAGAACCAAACAGACCAACAAAATAAAATAAATAGGATAGAAATGTACAAGCGAAATAAATAAATAAATAAGTAAGAAAGTAAGTAAGTAAATAAATAAATAAATAAATAGAGTAATAAATATGTACAACCATATGTACATATATACAGGTGCTGTGGGAAAGGGAAGGAGGTAAGATGGGGGGGATGGAGAGGGGGATGAGGGGGAGAGGAAGGAAGGGGCTCAGTCTGGGAAGGCCTCCTGGAGGAGGTGAGCTCTCAGCAGGGCCTTGAAGGGAGGAAGAGAGCTAGCTTGGCGGATGGGCAGAGGGATTGGGGGCATTCCGGGCCCGGGGGAGGACGTGGGCCGGGGGTCGATGGCGGGACAGGCGAGAGCGAGGTACGGTGAGGAGATCAGCGGCGGAGGAGCGGAGGGTGCGGGCTGCGATGGAGAAGGAGAGAAGGGAGGGGAGGGAGGAGGGGGCCAGGGGATGGATGGACAGCCTGGAAGCCCAGGGGGAGGAGTTTCTGCCTGATGCGCAGATTGACTGGTAGCCATTGGAGGTTTTTGAGGAGGACGCCCGCCGCCGCGCGATGGCCCGTTCCCCCCGAGGACTCACCGCGACGGCGGGCGGCTGCAGGGCGCCGTGCCGCTCCTCCTTCTCCACCGTCCGCCGGCAGTCGGGGCAGACCCAGAGCGGGAGGTGGAGCGTGCTGTTGGCCTTCGGCGGGGCGGACAGGGCCATCTTGCCGGAGTTCTTCCCGCCGCCTCCGCCGCCCTCGGCCACGGCGGGGTCCTTGCGCTCGCTTCGGCAGAGGAGGCAGTGCTCGCCGGCCGCGTACGGCGCCCGCTGGCCCAGGCCGAACGTGAAAGGCGTCTGCGGGGGAGAGACAGGCCCGCGGGCGTCAGTCGGGGCTCAGGAAATCAATCAATCAATCGTATTTATTGAGCACTTACTGTGTGCAGAGCACTGGACTAAGCGCTTGGGAAGTCCAAGTTGGCAACATATAGAGACGGCCCCTACCCAACGCGATGATAACAATAATAATAATGGCATTTATGACACGCTTACTATGTGCAAAGCACCGGTCTAAGCGCCGGGGAGGTTACAAGGTGATCAGGTTGTCTCACGGGGGGCTCACGGTCTTAATGATGAGGGAACTGAGGCACAGAGAAGTGGAGTGACTTGCCCAGTCGGGCCTCAGGGAAGCCCCCGCGCGATGATAATAATAATACAAATAATGGCATTTGTCAAGCGCTTACTATGTGCAAAGCACTGGTCTAAGCGCCGGGGTGGTTACAAGGTGATCAGGTTGTCTCACGGGGGGCTCACGGTCTTAATGATGAGGGAACTGAGGCACAGAGAAGTGAAGTGACTTGCCCAGTCGGGGCTCAGGGGAGCCCCGGCACGATGATAACAGTAATAATAATGCCACTTGTCAATCAATCAATCGATCATATTTATTGAGCGCTTACTGTGTGCACAGCACTGGACTAAGCGCTTGGGAAGTCCAAGTTGGCAACATAGAGAGACGGTCCCTACCCAACAGTGGGCTCACAGTCTAAAAGGGGGAGACAGGGAACAAAACCAAACATACTAACAAAATAAAATAAATAAAATAGATAGGTACAAGTAAAATAAATAAATAATAGAGTAATAAATATGTACAAACATATATACATATGTCAAGCACTTACTATATGCTGAGCACTGTTCTAAGCTCTGGGGTAGATACAAGGTGATCAGGTTGTCCCACGGGGGGCTCACAGTCTTAATGATGAGGGAACTGAGGCACAGAGAAGTGGAGGGGCTTGCCCAGTCGGGGCTCAGGGAAGCCCCCGCGCGATGACAACAATAATAATAATGGCATTTGTCAAGTGCTTACTATGTGCAAAGCACGGGTCTAAGCACTGGGAAGGTTACAAGGTGATCAGGTTGTCTCACGGGGGGCTCACAGTCTTAATGATGAGGGAACTGAGGCACAGAGAAGTGGAGTGGCTTGCCCAATCGGGGCTCAGGGAAGCCCCCACGCAATAATGATAATAATAATAATGGCATTTGTCAAGCGCATACTATGTGCAAAGCACTGTTCTAAGCGCTGGGGAGGTTACAAAGTAATCAGGCTGTCCCCCGGGGGCTCCCAGTCTTCATCCCCATTTTACAGATGAGGGAACGGAGGCACAGAGAAGTGAAGTGACTTGCCCAGTCGGGGCTCAGGGAAGCCCCTGCGTGATGATAACAATAATAATAATGGCATTTGTCAAGCGCTTACTGTGTGCAAAGCACTGTTCGAAGCGCTGGGGAGCTTACAAGGTGATCAGGTTGTCCCCCGGGGGGCTCACGGTCTTAATGATGAGGGAACTGAGGCACAGAGAAGTGAAGTGACTTGCCCAGTCGGGGCTCAGGGAAGCCCCCGTGCAATGATAACAGTAATAATAATGGCATTTGTCAATCAATCAATCAATCGATCGTATTTATTGAGCGCTTACTGTGTGCAGAGCACTGGACTAAGCACTTGGGAAGTACAAGCTGGCAACATAGAGAGACAGTCCCTACCCAACAGTGGGCTTACAGTCTAAAAGGGGGAGACAGAGAACAAAACCAAATATACTAACAAAAGAAAATAAATAGAATAGATAGGTACAAGTAAAATAAATAGAGTAATAAATATGTACAAACATATAAATATATGTCAAGCGCTTACTATATGCTGAGCACTGTTCTAAGCTCTGGGGTAGATACAAGGTGATCAGGTTGTCCCACGGGGGGCTCACAGTCTTAATGATGAGGGAACTGAGGCACAGAGAAGTGGAGTGACTTGCCCAGTCGGGGCTCAGGGAAGCCCCTGCGTGAGAGGTTACAAGGTGATCAGGTTGTCCCACGTGGGGCTCCCAGTCTTCATTCCCATTTTACAGATGAGGGAATGGAGGCACAGAGAAGTGAAGTGACTTGCCCAGTCGGGGCTCAAGGAAGCCCCCGCGCGATGATAATAATAATAATAATGGCATTTGTCAAGCGCTTACTATGTGCAAAGCACTGTTCGAACCACTGGGGAGGTTACAAGGTGATCAGGTTGTCTCACGGGGGGCTCACAGTCTTAATGATGAGGGAACTGAGGCACAGAGAAGTGAAGTGACTTGCCCAGTCAGGGCTCAGGGAAGCCCTTTCATCATCAATCGTATGTATTGAGTGCTTACTATGTGCAGAGCGCTGTACTAAGCGCTTGGGAAGTACAAATTGGCAACATATAGAGACAGTCCCTACCCAACAGTGGGCTCACAGTCTAAAAGGGGGAGACAGAGAACAAAACCAAACATACTAACAAAATAAATAGAATAGATATGTACAAGTAGAATAAAAAAATAGAGTAATAAATACGTACAAATATATATACATATATACAGGTGATGTGGGGAAGGGAAGGAGGTAAGGTGGGGGGGTGGAGAGGGGGAGGAGGGGAAGAAGAAGGTGGGGGCTCAGTGTGGGAAGGCCTCCTGGAGGAGGTGAGCTCTCAGTAGGGCCTTGAAGGGAGGAAGAGAGCGAGCTTGGCGGATGGGCAGAGGGATTGGGGGCATTCCGGGCCTGGGGGAGGAAGTGGGCCGGGGGTCGATGGCGGGACAGGCGAGAACGAGGCACCGTGAGGAGATTAGTGGTGGAGGAGCGGAGGGTGCGGGCTGGGCAGTAGAAGGAGAGAAGGGAGGTGAGGTAGGAGGGGGCGAGGGGATGGACAGCCTTGAAGCCCAGGGTGAGGAGTTTCTGCCTGAATCGCAGATTGATTGGTAGCCACTGCAGATTTTTGAGGAGGGGAGTAACATGCCCAGAGCGTTTCTGGACAAAGACAATCTGGGCAGCAGCATGAAGTATGGATTGAAGTGGGGAGAGACACGAGGATGGGAGATCAGAGAGAGGGCTGATGCAGTAGTCCAGACGGGAGAGGATGAGAGCTTGAACGAGCAGGGGAGCGGTTCGGATGGAGAGGAAAGGGCGGATCTTGGCGATGTTGCGGAGCTGAGACCGGCAGGTTTTGGTGACGGCTTCGATGTGAGGGGTGAACGAGAGAGAGGAGTCGAGGATGACACCGAGGTTGCGGGCTGTGATTAAGACTGTGAGCCCCATGTGGGACAACCTAATCACTTTGTAACCTCCCCAGCAGTTAGAACAGTGCTTTGCATATAGTAAGCGCTTAATAAATGCCATCATTCTTATTATAACATGAATAAGAAGTCCAACATCTCCCAATTAGTATCTTGAGTCTTTTATTTGGCCCCTCCCATGTGCAAGTCCAGTTACTTGCCCGGACTCAAGTCTGGGGGCCAGTGCCAAACAGGGGAAGGGTCCCAAAGGGATGCTTATTCATTCATTCATTCATTCATTCAATCGTATTTATTGAGTGCTTACTGTGTGCACAGCACTGTACTAAGCGCTTGGGAAGTCCAAGTTGGCAACATCTAGAGATGGTCCCTACCCAACAGCGGGCTCACAGTCTAGAAGGGGGCTTATAACCCCCCAACCTGGACAGAATCCTATCTAAACCACCTCAAGAGTCAGGGACCGTCTCTACATGTTGCCAATTTGTACTTCCCAAGCGCTTAGTACAGTGCTCTGCACACAGCAAGCGTTCAATAAATACGATTGATTGATTGATTACACCTTCAGGAATCACATCTTGGATTTTGTTGGGTTTTTTTTTTCCTTTAGGTCCCGCCCAGCTCAAACATGTTAAAAAATCAATCCGTGGTATCTGTTGCACACTTACTGTGCGGAGAACACTGGACTAAGTGCTTCATTAGCTAATTCAATCATATTTACTGAGCACTTACTGTGTGCAGAGCACTGTCCTCAGCACTTGGGAAGTACAATTTGGCAACAAATATTCACTGACTGATTCAATCGCATTTATTGAGCACTTACTGTGTGCAGAGCACTGTCCTCAGCACTTGGAAAGTACAATTTGGTAACAAATATTCATTCATTGATTCAATCGTATTTATTGAGCGCTTACTGTGTGCAGAGCACTGTCCTCAGCACTTGGGAAGTACAATTTGGCAACAAATATTCATTCATTGATTCAATCGTATTTATTGAGCGCTTACTGTGTGCAGAGCACTGTCCTCAGCACTTGGGAAGTACAATTTGGCAACAAATATTCATTCATTGATTTAATCATATTTATTGAACGCTTACTGTGTGCAGAGCACTGTCCTCAGCACTTGGGAAGTACAATTTGGCAACAAATATTCATTCATTCATTCAATCGTATTTATTGAGCGCTTACTGTGTGCAGAGCACTGTACTAAGCACTTGGGAAGTCCAAGTTGGGAACATATAGAGACGGTCCCTACCCAACAGCGGGCTCACAGTTTAGAAGGGGAAGACAGACATCAAAACAAAACATGTGGACAGGTGTCAAGTCATCAGAACAACTAGAATTAAAGCTAAATGCACAGCATTAACAAAATAATAATAATAATAATAATAATGGCATTTGTTAAGTGCTTACTATGTGCAAAACACTGTTCTAAGCGCTGAATAAAAAGAATATTAATAGAAATAGGAATATAGAAAATGAATAGAAATGGAAATGGAAGATAAATAGAAATAAAATAAATAGAAAATGAAATAAAATAAATTAAATAAATAGAACAGTAAATATGTACAAGTATCTAAGCACTGGGGAGGTTACAAGGTGATCAGGTTGTCCCATGGGGGACTCACAGTCTTCATCCCCATTTTACAGATGAGGGAACTGAGGCCCAGAGAAGTGAAGTGACTTGCCCACAGTCACACAGCTGACAGTTGGTGGAGGCGGGATTCGAACCCATGACCTCTGACTCCAAAGCCCGGGCTCTTTCCACTGAGCCACGCCGCTTCTTAGGTTTGATTCTCCTTCGGCTCCGAGGAATTGAGGGATGGGGTCTGGGAACTCAACCTCACCCTCCTCCCCCTCCCCATCCCCGCCGCACCTCCTTCCCCTCCCCACGGCACCTGTATAGATGTATATATGTTTGCATGTATTTATTACTCTATTTATTTATTTATTTCATTTGTACATATTTATTCTATTTATTTTCTTTTGTTACTGTTTCGTTTTGTTCTCTGTCTCACCCTCCTAGACTGTAAGCCCGCTGTTGGGTAGGGACCGTCTCTAGATGTTGCCAACTTGGACTTCCCAAGCGCTTAGTCCAGTGCTCTGCACACAGTAAGCGCTCAATAAATACGATTGAATAAATGAAGGAACGAACCAGTGACTCCGGTTCACGGCCCTCCCCTCCTTAGACGCCACTGCACTGACAGTGCCGTTTTGAAAGCTAAAGAGGAAAAAAACCTGAACTCGGTATTTCTGTCTACATTCAGAAAAATTCAACAATTGGGCACCAAGCCCAAAAATCTCTTAGCCTTAGGGAGTTAAGGCAAGCTATTGAAACTGAATGAAGTGGGTTTTGGGTCTGCTAATCGTGGAAACATTGAGATGGTCTATACATATACATAAATATATATGTGTGTTTATACACATTCGTATATATATATACATACATATAAATATATACATATACATACACACATATACATAAATATACATACATACATATACATACATATACATATATACACACACATTCATTCACTCATTCAATCGTATTTATTGAGCACTTCCTGTGTGCAGAGCACTGTACTAAGCGCTTGGGAAGTCCAAGTTGGCAACATCTAGAGACGGTCCCTACCCAACAGTGGGCTCACAGTCTAGAAGGGGGAGAAAGACAACAAAACAAAACAGATTAACAAAATAAAATAGAATAAATATAGACACATAGAGTAATACAAACATATATACAAATTCATTCATTCATTCAATTGTATTTATTGAGCGCTTCCTGTGTGCAGAGCACTGTACTAAGCGCTTGGGAAGTCCAAGTTGGCAACATCTAGAGACGGTCCCTACCCAACAGCGGGCTCACAGTCTAGAAGGGGGAGACAGACAACAAAACAAAACAGATTAACAAAATAAAATAAATAGAATAAATATGGGCAAATAAAATAGAGTAATAAATACATACAAACATATATACATATTCATTCATTCATTCAATCGTATTTATTGAGCGCTTACTGTGTGCGGAGCATTGTACTAAGCGCTTGGGAAGTCCAAGTTGGCAACATATAGAGACGGTCCCTACCCAACAGTGGGCTCACAGTCTAGAAACACCGAGGGCCCCACGTGAGGAAAGGACTGTTTCCGATCCAACCATCTTCTATCTACGCCAGTGCTTAGTTCTGAATACCACCATTATCATTACTGTTAGTTTCTCCAATTAAGATTTAAATGACTGATATACCTGACTGGGCTACTACTTAAGTACCCAATTTCTGGTTTTTTTTTTTTTTTTTTGGAAATGCAAAACTCTATCAAGAGTTCATTGAGAGATAGCTAAGTAAATAATCAAGTTTTCAAACGGAACCGAATGCCGTGCCTAATTGCCAAAATGGAAATGTTTCCCGAAATGGCAGACTGGGGGGAGAGGGACTGGGAGGGCGGGGACAAGAGAAGCAGCGTGGCTCAGTGGAAAGAGCCTGGGTTTTGGAGTCAGAGGTCATGGGTTCAAATCCCGGCTCCGCCAATTGTCAGCTGTGTGACTTTGGGCAAGTCACTTCACTTCTCTGGGCCTCAGTTCCCTCATTTGTAAAATAGGGATGAAGACTGTGAGCCCCCCGTGGCACAACCTCATCACCTTGTAACCTTCCCAGCGCTTAGAACAGGGCTTTGCACGTAGTAAGCGCTTAATAAATGCCATCATTATTATTATTATTACTGGGAGAGGAAAAATCCTGCCTCAGTGGCTAAGAAGCAGCATGACTCAGTGGAAAGAGTTTGGGAGTCAGAGGTCGTGGGTTCTAATCCCAGCTCCACTACTTGTCAGCTGTGTGACTTTGGGCAAGTCACTTCACTTCTCTGGGCCTCAGTTCCCTCATCTGTAGAAGACCGGGAGCCCCATGGGGGACAACCTGACTACCTTGTCTCTGCCCCAGCGCTTAGAACAGTGCTTGGCATTCATTCATTCAGGGCAAGCAGCGTGGCTCAGTGGAAAGAGCCCAGGCTTTGGAGTCAGAGGTCATGGGTTCAAATCCCGGCTCCGCCAATTGTCAGCTGTGTGACTTTGGGCAAGTCACTTCACTTCTCTGGACCTCAAGTTACCTCATCTGTAAAATGGGGATTAACTGTGAGCCCCCCGTGGGACAACCTGATCACACTGTAAACTCCCCAGCGCTTAGAACAGTGCTTTGCACATAGTAAGCGCTTAATAAATGCTATTATTATTATTATTATTATTCATTCATTCCTTTTAGACTGTGAGCCCACTGTTGGGTAGGGACTGTATATGTTGCCAATTTGTACTTCCCAAGCGCTTAGTACAGTGCTCTGCACACAGTAAGCGCTCAATAAATACGATTGATGATTATTATTCACTCAATCGTATTTACTGAGCACTTACTGTGTGCACAGCACTGTACTAAGCGCTTGGGAAGTACAAATCAATCAATCAATCATATTTATTGAGTGCTTATGGTGTGCAGAGCACTGTACTAACTGCTTGGGAAGTACAAATCAGCAACATACAGAGACAGTCCCTACCCAACAGCGGGCTCACGGTCTAGAATTCTGCATCAGGCTGAACGCCACTCTGACACTCACTAGGGTAAAAAGTGTTGGGAAAACTCCGGGAAATCCCGATAAAAAGTTCCAGCTGTTTGATGCTTTGCACCCTTGGCAATTTAAAACGGAATTTACTGCTACTACTACCTGTTCACATTCATTCATTCATATATACCTGTATATATGTTTGTACATATTTATTACTCTATTTATTTATTTTACTTGTACATATCTATTCTATTTACTTTATTTTGTTAGTATGTTTGGTTTTGTTCTCTGTCTGCCCCTTTTAGACTGTGAGCCCACTGTTGGGTAGGGACTGTCTCTAGATGTTGCCAACTTGTACTTCCCAAGCACTTAGTACAGCGCTCTGCACACAGTAAGCGCTCAATAAATACGATTGATTGATTCATTCATTCAATCATATTTATTGAGCGCTTACTGTGTGCAGAGCACCCGACTAAGTGCTTGAGAAGTACAAGTTCACAGCTTTGGTTATCGTTAATTTAGGGGAAGCGGCGTGGCTCAGTGGAAAAGAGCCAGGGCTTTGGAGTCAGAGGTCACGGGTTCAAATCCCGCCTCCGCCAATTGTCAGCTGGGTGGCTTTGGGCAAGTCACTTCACTTCTCTGGGCCTCAGTTCCCTCATCTGTAAAATGGGGAGGAAGACTGTGAGCCCCCCGTGGGACAAGCTGATCACCTTGTAACCTCCCCAGCGCTTAGAACAGTGCTTTGCACATAGTAAGCACTTAATAAATGCCATTATTATTATTATCATTATTATTATTAATTTAGACCTCATTCATTCATTCATTCAATTGTATTTATTGAGCGCTTACCGTGTGCAAAGCACTGTACTAAGCACTTGGGAAGTACAAGTTGGCAACATCTAGAGACAGTCCCTACCCAACAGCGGGCTCACGGTATAGAAGGGGGAGACAGAGAACAAAACAAGACATTTGGACAGGAGTCAAGTCATCAGAAGAAATAGAAGTAAAGCTAGATGCCCATCATTAACAAAATAAACAGAATAGAAAATATGTACAAGTAAAATAGATAGAGAAATAAATCTTGCATCTACCCAAGCGCTTATCAGTCTCTTTTGCAGGCTCCTCCTCCCCGTCCCATCCTCTTACTGTGGGGGTTCCCCAAGGTTCAGTGCTTGGTCCCCTTCTGTTCTCGATCTACACTCACTCCCTTGGTGACCTCATTCGCTCCCACGGCTTCAACTATCATCTCTACGCTGATGACACCCAGATCTCCATCTCTGCCCCTGCTCTCTCCCCCTCCCTCCAGGCTCGCATCTCCTCCTGCCTTCAGGACATCTCCATCTGGATGTCCGCCCGCCACCTAAAGCTCAACATGTCGAAGACTGAGCTCCTTGTCTTCCCTCCCAAACCTTGTCCTCTCCCTGACTTTCCCATCTCTGTTGACGGCACTACCATCCTTCCCGTCTCCCAAGCCCGCAACCTTGGTGTCATCCTCGACTCCGCTCTCTCATTCACCCCTCACATCCGAGCCGTCACCAAAACCTGCCGGTCTCAGCTCCGCAACATCGCCAACCTCCGCCCTTTCCTCTCCATCCAAACCGCTACCCTGCTAATTCAAGCTCTCATCCTATCCCGTCTGGACTACTGCATCAGCCTCCTCTCCGATCTCCCATCCTCGTGTCTCTCTCCACTTCAGTCTATACTTCACGCTGCTGCCCGGATCATCTTTGTGCAGAAACGCTCTGGACATATTACTCCCCTCCTCAAAAACCTCCAATGGCTACCGATCAATCTGCGCATCAAGCAGAAACTCCTCACCCTGGGCTTCAGGGCTGTCCATCCCCTGGCCCCCTCCTCCCTCCCCTCCCTTCTCTCCTTCTCCAGCGCAGCCCGCACCCTCCGCTCCTCCACCGCTCATCTCCTCCCCGTACCTCGCTCTCGCCCGTCCCGCCATCGACCCCCGGCCCACGTCCTCCCCCGGGCCTGGAATGCCCCCAATCCCTCTGCCCATCCGCCCAGCTAGCTCTCTTCCTCCCTTCAAGGCCCTGCTGAGAGCTCACCTCCTCCAGGAGGCCTTCCCAGACTGAGCCCCTTCTTTCCTCTCCCCCTCGTCCCCCTCTCCATCCCCGCGTCTTACCTCCTTCCCTTCCCCACAGCACCTGTATATATGTATATATGGTTGTACATATTTATTACTCTATTTATTTATTTATTTATTTATTTTACTTGTACATTTCTATCCTACTTATTTTATTTTGTTGGTATGTTTGGTTCTGTTCTCTGTCTCCCCCTTTTAGACTGTGAGCCCACTGTTGGGTAGGGACTGTCTCTATGTGATGCCAATCTGTACTTCCCAAGCGCTTAGTACAGTGCTCTGCACATACTAAGCGCTCAATAAATACGATTGATTGATTGATTGATTATCACGGTCATGGGTTCGATTCCTGGCTCTGCCACTTTTTCATTCAATCGCATTTACTGAGTGCTTACTGTGTGCAGGGCACTGTACTAAGCGCTTGGGAAGTACAAGTTGGCAACATAGAGAGATGGTCCCTACCCAACAACGGGCTCACAATCTAGACGTCACACACTGATAAATCACACACTTATCAGCTGTGTGACTTTGGGCAAGTCACTTCACTTCTCTGTGCCTCAGTTACCTCAACTGTTAAATGGGGATTGAGACTGTGAGCCCCACGTGGGACAACCTGATTAATCCCAGCTCCGCCACTTGTCCGCTGTGCGACTTCGGGCAAGTCACAACTTCTCTGGGCCTCAGTTCCCTCATGTGTAAAATGGGGATCAAAACCATGATCACCTTGTAACCTCCCCAGCGCTTGGAACAGTGCTTTGCACATAGCAAGCGCCCAACAAATACCATCATTCCCTTCAAAACACTTGGAAAATGGATATGCCTAAAAAACAACCCCCGTGCCTCAATTCAAGGCCTCTACAACAGAGCTAATGACAATGACACACCCAAGGCTGCGCTCCCAAAGATGAACAAGAGTCACCCAGGCGGCCCCATCCCGCTGCTCCTACCTGGGAAACCGCCGTGAACTCCGACACGCCGGGGCTGTCGGCAAATTGGGTCCCATTTAATGAAACCTAGGAGAAAGAATGAAAAAAGGCGTTGTAATTGCGCTTACAGTCCGGCACGATACCAAACGAGGCGGCTGGGTGGGGAGGGGGCGGGCGGCGGGCTCAGGAAAGCCAGGCAAAACGTCGGCATTCCCATCCCATTCCCATCCCATAGGTCCTAACGGCATCACTCGCTTCCAGTAAAAAGAAACTATATAAGCCTTCTCTGAACCAATACTCTGACGGCATCTCTTACGGAAAATCGTTTTCCCTACCTGGACTAAAACATCGGAGAATTTTCCCGAGATTTGCAAACTACAACTCCGGCCACCGGATTGAACAACTCCGGGGAACCTCAGATAGTTACGAGGCTGGCTGACCATTTTATAAAATGACTGCAGGCAGGATTCAAATTTACCGTAACTTCCCATTTCTTTGCTGGAGTTGGGGGCCAGGATTCAAAGATAATAATAATAATAATAATAACGATGATGTATTTATTAAGCACAATGTGCAAAGCATCATCATCATCAATCGTATTTATTGAGCGCTTACTGTGTGCAGAGCACTGGACTAAGCACTTGGGAAGTACACGTTGGCAACATATAGAGTAGGGACTGTTGGGTAGGGACCGGCTCTATATGTTGCCAGTTTGTACTTCCCAAGCGCTTAGTCCAGTGCCCTGCACATAGTAAGCGCTCAATAAATACGATTGATGATGATGATATAGAGACGGTCGCTACCCAACAGTGGGCTCACAGTCTAAACGCTGGAGAGGTTAGAAGGTGATCAGGTTGTCCCACGGGGGGCTCACAATCTTAATCCCCGTTTTACAGATGAGGGACCTGAGGCCTAGAAAAGGGAAGTGACTTGCCCGAAGTCACACAGCTGACAACTGGCGGAGCCGGCATTTGAACCCATGACCTCTGAGCCCAAAGCCTGGGCTCTTTCCACTGAGCCACGCTGCTTCTCCATCAAGAACAAACAGAACATTCATTCATTCATTCAATTGTATTTATTAATAATAATAATGGCATTTAGTAAGCGCTTACTATGTGCAAAGCACCGTTCTAAGTGCTGGTGACGTTACAAGGTGCTCGGGTTGTCCCACGGGGCATTCACAGTCTTCATCCCCATTTTACAGATGAGGGAACTGAGGCCCAGAGAAGTTAAGTGACTTGCCCAGTCACACAGCTGACAGTTGAAGGAGCCGGAATTTGAACCCATGACCTCTGACTCCAGAGCCCAGGCTCTTTCCACTGAACCACACTGCTTCTCTACTGCTTTTATTGAGCGCTTACTGTGTGCAGAGCACTGGACTAAGCACTTGGGAAGTACAAGTCGGCAACATAGAAAGACGGTCCCTACCCAACAACGGGCTCACAGTCTAGAAGGGGGAGACAGACGACAAAACAAAACATATTAACAAAATAAAATAAATAGAATATTAAATATGTACAAGTAAAATAGAGTAATAAATCTGTCCATACCTGCAGCACCTGTATATATGTATATATGTTTGTACAAATTTATTACTCTATTTATTTATTTTACTTGTACCTATCTATTCTATTTATTTTATTTTGTTAGTATGTTTGGTTTTGTTCTCTGTCTCCCCCTTTGAGACTGTGAGCCCACTGTTGGGTAGGGACTGTCTCTATATGTTGCCAACTTGGACTTCCCAAGCGCTTAGTACAGTGCTCTGCACACAGTAAGCGCTCAATAAATACAATTGATTGATTGAAGCACGACTTGCAGTTGGGATAAGAATGAAGAAAGCGATGCTGCCCGCTCTCTCCCTCCCCCACCCCCCAAAAAAGTCACCGATTCCAACATTCCTTGTAATGATAACTCCCCTTAAATAACCTCTCAGGGTTCAGTAGTTTTCTTAAAAAAAAAAAGGTATTTGTTCAGTCGGTCATTTTTTATTGAGCGTTTTCTGTGTGCAGAGCGCTGTTCTCAGTGCTTTGGAGAGTGACTTGCCCACAGTCACACAGCTGATAATTGGCGGAGCCGGGATTTGAACCCATGACCTCTGACTCCAAAGCCCGGGCTCTTTTCCACTGAGCCACGCGGCTTCTCTACTGAAAGAGGGAAGCAGCCTGGTCTAGGGGAAAGAGCCCGGGCCTGGGAATCAGAGGACGTGGGTACCAATCCCGGCTCTGCCACCCGTCCGCTGGGTGACCTTGGGCAATTCACTTCACCTCTCTGGGCCTCGGTTACCTCATCTGTAAAACGGTGACAGAACAAAGATCGGTCCCTCGGTATGAATCTCAGGCTTCAATTGAACAGAGTAGGCTTTCTCAGCCAAAGACTTTCTGATTATAAGACTGTGACAAACTGAAGCCCGACATTTAAGAGATTTACGTGAGCTGGAGTCTTGTCCAGACCAAACCCCTCAAAAAAAAAAATGATAATAACGCAGACCCCAGGAGGATACAGCTGCTCATAAATATGTGCTCCCCTAGCATCTATACTGGAGTTGGAACAATTGGCTTACCCACATCTACCTGTGAGCCCCCCGTGGGACAACCTGATCACCTTGTAACCTCCCCTGTGCTTAGAACAGTCCTTTGCACATGGTAAGTGCTTAATAAATGCTATTATTATTATTATTATTATTATTATTATTATTATTATCTACCTAGTCTCCTCGATCCACTCCTGGGCCTCAAAATACATTCCTGGGCCTCAAAATTTCATTCTTGTACGGCAAAATCCACGCCTAGGCCTCATTCTCATCTCTCTTGTTCTCTGTCTCTCCCTTTTAGACTGTGAGCCCACTGTTGGGTAGGGACTGTCTCTAGATGTTGCCAATTTGTACTTCCCAAGCGCTTAGTACAGTGCTCTGCACATAGTAAGAGCTCAATAAATACCACTGATGATGATGATGATGATCTTGTAACCTCCCCAGCGCTTAGAACACTGCTTTGCACGTAGTAAGAGCTTAATAAATGCCATTATTATTATTATTATCTACCTAGTCTCCTCAATCCACTCCTGGGCCTCAAAATGCACTCCTGGGCCTCAAAATACACTCCTGGGCCTCAAAATTTCATTCTTCTACGGCAAAATCCATGCCTAGGCCTCATTCTCATCTCTCTCAAAATCGCCTGGCCTCTTGGTCCCTCCTGGAACTCCCTTCCACTTCAGAAACATCATAGAAACATAGAGAAGCAGCGTGGCTCAGTGGAAAGAGCACGGGCTTTGGAGTCAGAGGTCATGGGTTCGAATCCCGCCTCCGCCGCATGTCTGCTGTGTGACCTTGGGCAAGTCACTTAACTTCTCGGAGCCTCAGTTACCTCATCTGTAAAATGGGGATGATGACTGTAAGCCCCACGTGGGACAACCTAATCACCTTGTATCCTCCCAGCGCTTAGAACAGTGCTTTGCACATAGTAAGCGCTTAACAAATACCATCATTATTATTATTATATTATTATTAAACCACCGCTCTCCCCATCTTCAAAACATCTCTGAAATCGCATCTCCTCCAGTCTTTATGAAGTGGGGGCCCCTTTGGCTTACCCACATCTACCTGTGAGCCCCCCGTGGGACAACCTGATCATCTTGTAACCTCCCCAGCGCTTAGAACACTGCTTTGCATGTAGTAAGCGCTTAATAAATGCCATCATTATTATTATTATTATCTACCTAGTCTCCTCAATCCACTCCTGGGCCTCAAAATACACTCCTGGGCCTCAAAATTTCATTCTTCTATGGCAAAATCCATGCCTAGGCCTCATTCTCATCTCTCTCAACATCGTCCGGTCTCTTGTTCCCTCCTGAAACTCCCTTCCACTTCAGAAACATCAAACCACCGCTCTCCCCATCTTCAAAACATCTCTGAAACCACATCTCCTCCAGGCTATATGAAGTGGGGGCCCCTTTGGCTTACCCACATCTACCTGTGAGCCCCCCCCGTGGGACAACCTGATCATCTTGTAACCTCCCCAGCGCTTAGAACACTGCTTTGCACATAGTAAGCACTTAATAAATGCCATTATTATTATTATTATCTACCTAGTCTCCTCAATCCACTCCTGGGCCTCAAAATACACTCCTGGGCCTCAAAATTTCATTCTTGTACTGCAAAATCCACGCCTAGACCTCATTCTCATCTCTCTCAACATCGTCCGGTCTCTTGTTCCCTCCTGGAACTCCCTCCCACTTTAGAAACATCAAACCACCACTCTCCCCATCTTCAAAACATCTCTGAAATCACATCTCCTCCAGGCTGTATGAAGTGGGGGCCCCTCTGGCTTACCCACATCTACCTGTGAGCCCCCCGTGGGACAACCTGATCACCTTGTAACCTCCCCAGCGCTTAAAACAGTGCTTTGCACATAGTAAGTGCTTAATAAATGCTATTATTATTATTATTATTATTATTATTATTATTATTATTATTATTATCTACCTAGTCTCCTCAATCCACTCCTGGGCCTCAAAATACACTCCTGGGCCTCAAAATTCATTCTTGTACGGCAAAATTCATTCATTCAATCGCATTTATTGAGCACTTACTGTGTGCAGAGCACTGTACTAAGC
Source organism: Tachyglossus aculeatus (assembly GCF_015852505.1). Taxonomy (NCBI): domain Eukaryota; kingdom Metazoa; phylum Chordata; class Mammalia; order Monotremata; family Tachyglossidae; genus Tachyglossus; species Tachyglossus aculeatus. Next base: position 1,050,078 of record NC_052069.1, on the reverse strand, counting down.
GCTTGGGAAGTCGGCAACATAGAGAGACGGTCCCTATCCAACAATGGGCTCACAGTCTAGAAGGGGGAGACGGAGATCAAAACAAAACATAACAAAATAAAATAAATAGAATAAATATGTACAAATAAAATAAATAGAGTAAATCGACGCCTAGGCCTCATTCTCACCTCTCTCAACATCGTCTGGCCTCTTGTTCCCTCCTGGAACTCCCTCCCACTTCAGAAACATTCATTCATTCATTCAATCATATTTACTGAGCACTTACTGTGTGCAGGGCACTGTACTAAGCGCTCGGAAAGTACAATTCGGCAACAGAGACAATTCCTACCCAACAGCAGGCTCACAGTCTAGAAGGAGGGGACAGACAACAAAATAAAACAAGTAGACGGGTGTCAATACTATCAAAATAAATGACAAGAATTAGAGATATATACATAATGGTGGGGAGACTGAGGCCCAGGGAGGTTAAGTTCATTCATTCATTCAATCGTATTTATTGAGCGCTTACTGTGTGCAGGGCGCTGTACTAAGCGCTCGGAAAGTACAATTTGGCAACAGAGACAATCCCTCCCCAACAACGGGCTCACAGTCTAGAAGGAGGAGACAGACAACAAAATAAAACAAGTAGTAGACGGGCGTCAATACTATCAAAATAAATGATAAGAATTAGAGATCTATACATACTGGTGGGGAGACTGAGGCCCAGGGAGGTTAAGTTCATTCATTCATTCAATCGTATTTATTGAGCGCTTACCGTGTGCAGAGCACTGTACTAAGCGCTTGGGAAGTCCAAGTTGGCAACACATAGAGACGGTCCCTACCCAACAGTGGGCTCACAGTCTAAAAGGGGGAGACGGAGAACAAAACCAAACATACCAACAAAATAAAATAAATAGAATAGATATGTACAAGTAAAATAAATAAATAAATAGAGTAATAAATATGTACAAACATATATACATATCTACAGGTGCTGTGGGGAAGGGAAGGGAAGGAAAGTACTTAAAATAAATAAGTACTCAGTTGCATTTCTTCCCTTTCAGCTCTGTCAGCTATTGGAAAAGTCCTTTTAGACTGTGAGCCCACTGTTGGGTAGCGACTGTCTCTATATGTTGCCAACTTGTACTTCCCAAGCGCTTAGTACAGTGCTCTGCACACAGTAAGCGCTCAATAAATACGATTGATTGATTGATTACATCATATTACCAGACACACTTCCAATCGCCCTGGTTTGGGAAAAAGGCCAACGAAGGAGACCTTTATCCATTCACAAACACAGGTGAGTTTTTCCCACACTAAATACGAAAATATGCAGAGGAACAGCGTGGCTCGGTGGAAAAGAGCCCCGCCTTTGGAGTCAGAGGTCATGGGTTCAAATCCCGGCTCCGCCAACTGTCAGCTTGGGGCAGGTCACTTCACTTCTCTGGGCCTCAGTTCCCTCATCTGTAAAATGGAGATGCAGACAGTGCTCTGCACATAGTAAGCGCTCAATAAATACGATTGATGATGAAGACTATGAGCCCCACATGGGACAACCTGATCACCTTGTAACCTCCCCAGCGCTTAGAACAGTGCTTTGCACATAGTACGCGCTTAATAAATGCCATTATTATTATATTATTATTATTTTAGAGAAAAAGCGTGGCTCAGTGGAAAGAGCCTGGGCTTTGGAGTCAGAGGTCATGGGTTCAAATCCCAGCTCCGCCACCTGTCAGCTGTGTGACTTTGGGCAAGTCCTTTTGACTTCTCTGTGCCTCAGTTCCCTCATCTGAAAAATGGGGATTAAGACTGTGACCCCACGTGGGACAACCTGTTCACCTTGTAACCTCTACGGCGCTTAGAACAGTGCTTTGCACATGGTAAATGCTCAATGAATGCCATGATTATTGTTATTATTAATAAATAAATAAGTTTGATTATAATAGGGCTCAAACAGGGAAGCCCTCTTGGAGGAGATCGTAATAATAATGATGATTATTATGATTATTATTATTATTATTACCAAAGGATAGAGGCCTGGCCACCTTACCATTCGGTCAAAGTATATTGAATGAAAGTTTTGAGATGCTCCTGTTATTATTATTATTATTACCAAAGGATAGAGGCCTGGCCACCTTACCATTCGGTCAAAGTATATTAAATGAAAGTTTTGAGATGCTCCTGTTATTATTATTATTATTACCAAAGGATAGAGGCCTGGCCACCTTTCCATTCAGTTAAAGTATATTAAATGAAAGTTTTGAGATGCTCCTGTTATTATTATTATTATTATTATTACCAAAGGATAGAGGCCTGGCCACCTTTCCATTCGGTTAAGGTATATTAAATGAAAGTTTTGAGATGCTCCTGTTATTATTATTATTATTATTACCAAAGGATAGAGGCCTGGCCACCTTTCCATTCAGTTAAGGTATATTAAATGAAAGTTTTGAGATGCTGGTATGCCAGGAGCCGAGTCATAGAAGTTAAACGGGAAGGGCAGGGGGGAATGGGGGGGGAAAAGAGACAGAAGGGGAGAGTGAGAGAGTGAGCAAGACAGCACAAGGGTCTGAACAAGACAAAGAGAGACAACACACACAATGGAGCAAGGCAAGGGAGCGAGCAAGCGTGAGAGCAATTAATAATAATAATAATAATAATAATAATAATAGCATTTATTAAGCGCTTACTATGTGCAAAGCACTGTTCTAAGTGCTGGGGAGATTACAAGGTGCTCAGGTTGTCCCAAAGAGGGCTCACGGTCTTAATCCTCATTTTGCAGATGAGGGAACTGAGGCACAGAGAAGTTATGTGACTTGCCCAAAGTCACACAGCTGACAATTGGCAGATTACACCAACCACAGCAAAAACAAACGTCTTCCTGGTTCAGTTTCTGGGTTTTTGTTTTTTGGGTTTTTTGTATGGAATTTGTTAAGGGCTTACTAGGTGCCGGGCACTATACTAAGCGCTGGGGGTGGATACAAGCAAATCGGGTTGGACACAGTCCCTGCCCCACATTGGGCTCACAGTCTCAATCCCCATTTTACAGATTCTTTCATTCACTGATTCAATCGTATTTATTGGGCGCTGACTGTGTGCTGAGCACTGTACTAAATGCTTGGGAAGTCCAAGTTGGCAACATATAGAGACAATCAGCGGGCTCACAGTCTAGAAGCGGGAGACAGACAACAAAACAAAACATATAAACCAAATAAAATAAATAGTACACACATTACAGATGAGAGAACTGAGGCCTATTCATTCATTCATTCATTCAATCATTTATTGAGCGCTTACTGTGTGCAGAGCACTGTACTAAGCGCTTGGGAAGTACAAGTTGGCAACATATAGAGATGGTCCCTACCCATCAGTGGGCTCACAGTCTAGAAGGGGGAGACAGAGAACAAAACAAAACATATAAACCAAATAAAATAAATAGAATACACATTACAGACGAGAGAACTGAGGCTCATTCATTCATTCAATCGCATTTATTGAGCGCTTACTGTGTGCAGAGCACTGTACTTAGCGCTTGGGAAGTACAAGTTGGCAACATATAGAGACGGTCCCTCCCCAACAACGGGCTCACAGTCTAGAAGGGGGAGACAGACAACAAAACAAAACATGTGGCCAGGTGTCAAGTCATCAGAATAAATAGAAGTAAAGCTAGATGCACATCGTTAACAAAATAAATAGAATAGTAAATATGTACAAGTAAAATAGATACAGTAATATATCTTGCATCTACCCGAGCGCTTAGTACGGTCATGGGTTCGAATCCTGGCTCTGCCACTTTTTCATTCATTCATTCAATCGCATTTATTGAGCGCTTACTGTGTGCAGAGCACTGTACTTAGCGCTTGGGAAGTACAAGTTGGCAACAAAGAGAGACAGTCCCTACCCAACAGCGGGCTCACAGTCTAGAAGTCACACACTGATAAATCACACACTTGTCAGCTGTGTGACTTTGGGCAAGTCACTTCACTTCTCTGTGCCTCAGTTCCCTCATCTGTAAAATGGGGATTGAGATTGTGAGCCCCACCTGGGACAACCTGATTAATCCCGGCTCCGCCACTTGTCAGCTGTGTGACTTTGGGCAAGTCACTTCACTTCTCTGGGCCTCAGTTCCCTCATCTGGAAAACGGGGATCAAAACTGTGATCACCTTGTAACCTCCCCAGCGCTTGGAACAGTGCTTTGCACATAGTAAGCGCTTAACAAATACCATCAATATTATAATTATTATTATTATTAGAAGTGCTTTGCACATAGTAAGTGCTTAATAAATGCCATCACTGTATTCCCTCCCAGTGCTTAGAACAGTGCTTTGCACATAGAAAGCACTTAACGAATACCATTATCATTATTATTATTATTATTATTACGGTGTTCGGCAAAGAGTAGGTGCTTAAATACTGTGATTATTATTGTCACCGTTAGTTTCGCCCCATCAGCAGAGTCCAGAGCACGGGAGCACCATCTCAACACCTCCCTACCCCACTCTCCAGCTCAAGCGGGTGGAGGGCAGGGTGGGCAAGGGGCTTATAATAATAATAATAATAATAATAATGTTTATTATGATTATTAGTAGTAGTAGTAGTAGTAATAATGGCATTTATTAAGCACTTACCATTGGCAAAGCACTGTTCTAAGTTCTAGACTGTAAGCCCACTGTCGGGTAGGTACCGTCTCTATATGTTGCCAACTTGGACTTCCCAAGCGCTTAGTACAGTGCTCTGCACACAGTAAGCGCTCAATAAATACGACTGAATGAATGAATGAATACAAGGTGATCAGGTTGTCCCACGGGGGGCTCACAGTCAATCCCCATTTTCCAGATGAGGGAACTGAGGCCCAGAGAAGTGAAGTGACTTGCCCAAAGTCACCCAGCTGACAGTTGGCAGAGCCAGGATTTGAAACCATGACCTCTGACTCCAAACCTCGGGCTCTTTTCCATTGAGCCACGCTGCTTCTCGGCCACTATTAAGCGCTTACTACGTGCAAGGCACTGTTCTAAGCGCTGGGGAGGTTACAAGGTGATCAGGTTGTCCCGCGGGGGGGCTCACAGTCTTCATCCCCATTTTACAGATGAGGGAACTGAGGCCCAGAGAAGTGAAGTGACTTGCCCCAAGTCACACAGCTGACAAGTGGCAGAGCCAGGATTTGAACCCATGACCTCTGACTCCAAAGCCCGGGCTCTTTCCAGTGAGCCACGCTGTGGCTTCTCAGCATTCGGTGAGAGCCTCCATCGCCAGCCACATCCAGTATCCCGAAGAGCTATAGACCAACTCAGCTGTATTGTCCTCTCCCAAGCGCTTAGTACAGTACTGTATATATGTTTGTACATATTTATTACTCTATTTATTTATTTTACTTGTACATATCTATTCTATTTATTTTATTTTGTTAGTATGTTTGGTTTTGTTCTCTGTCTCCCCCTTTTAGACTGTGAGCCCGCTGTTGGGTAGGGACCGTCTCTAGATGTTGCCAACTTGGACTTCCCAAGCGCTTAGTCCAGTGCTCTGCACACAGTAAGCGCTCAATAAATACGATTGATTGATTGATTGATTGCTCTGCACACAGTAAGGACTTAAAGGATACCACTGATTGACGTGGCCCGTAAGTCTCGCGGCCCCAAACCCTTCCTGAAGGGTTTCACCACGCCTCATCATCCGGGTGGCACTTTCCAGTCAGTCAAACGGATTTATTGAGCGCTTTCTGAGTGCCGAGTGCTGGACTGAGGAAGCAGCGTGGCTCAGTGGAAAGAGCCCGGGCTCTGGAGTCAGAGGTTGTGGGTTCGAATCCCGGCTCTGCCACTTGTCAGCTGTGTGACTTTGGGCAAGTCACGTAACTTCTCTAGGCCTCAGTTCCCTCATTTGGAAAATGGGGATTAAAACTGCGAGCCCCCCGTGGGACAACCTGATCACCTTGTAACCTCCCCAGCACTTAAAACAGTGCTTTGCACATAGTAAGAGCTTAATAAACACCATTATTATTATTATTATTTTATTATTATTACTAGAGAAGCAGCATGCCTCAGTGGAAAGAGTCCGGGCTTAGGAGTCAGAGGTCGTGGGTTCTAATCCCCGCTCCGCCGCTTGTCAGCTGTGTGACTTTGGACGAGTCACATAACCTCTCTAGGCCTCAGTTCCCTCATCTGGAAAATGGGGATTAAAACTGAGCCCCCCGTGGGACAACCTGATCACCTTGTAACCTCCCCAGCGCTTAAAACAGTGCTTTGCACATAGTAAGAGCTTAATAACTACCATTATTATTATTATTATTATTGTTACTACTACTACTACTACTACTACTACTACTACTAGAGAAGCAGCATGGCTCAGTGGAAAGAGCCCGGGCTTGGGAGTCAGAGGTCGTGGGTTCTAATCCCCGCTCCACCGCTTGTCAGCTGTGTGACTTTGGGCCAGTCACTTAACTTCTCTGGGCCTCAGTTTCCTCACCTGGAAAATGGGGATGAAGACTGTAAGCTCCATGTGAGACAACCTGATCACCTTGAATCTCCCCCAATCATTCATTAGAGAAGCAGTGTGGCTCAGTGGAAAGAGCGCGGGATTGGGAGTCAGAGGTCATGGGTTCGAATCCCCACTCTGCCACATGTCTGCTGTGTGACCTTGGGCAAGTCACTAAAATTCTCTGGGCCTCAGTTAGCTCTTCTGTAAAATGGGGATGAAGACTGTGAGCCCCATGCGGGACAACCCGCTTGCCTTGTATCCTCCCCAGCGCTTAGAACAGTGCTTTGCACATAGTAAGCGCTTAACAAATGCCATCATTATTATTATTCATTCAATTGTATTTATTGAGCGCTTACTGTTAGGGAAGCAGCATGGCTCAGTGGAAAGAGCACGGGCTTTGGAGTCAGAAGTCGTGGGTTCAAATCCTGACTCTGCCACTTAGCTGTGTGACATTGGGCAAGTCACTTAACTTCTCTGGGCTTCAGTTCCCTCATCTGTAAAATGGGGATGAAGACTGTGAGCCCCACGTGGGACAACCTGATTACCTTGTATCCACCCCAGTGCTTAGAACAGGGCTTGGCACACAGTAAGCGCTTAGCAAATACCAACATTATTATTATTATTATTACTGTGTGCAGAGCACTGTACTAAGCTCTTGGGAAGCGGTGCTTGGCACATAGTAAGCGCTTAAAAAATACCAAAATTATTATTATTACTACTAAGCACTCGGGAGAGTCCAATACAACAATATAACAGACACATTCCCTGCCCACAGTGAGAATACAGTCTACCTCCCGCGCTCTCCGAACGGTTTTCGGACAGCTGAGGTGACTAACGGCTGTTTTGGGACAGGAGGGGTGTACCTGGGGGGTACAAGGTGATCAGGTTGTCCCACATGGGGCTCACAGCCTTAATCCCCATTTTACAGATGAGGCAACTGAGGCACAGAGAAGTTAAGTGACTTGCCCAAAGTTACACAGTGGGGAGAGTGGAGAGTAAGCAGTAGGATAAGTGTGGAGGAGAGTGCTGATCGAGTGTTTTAAAGCTGACGGTGAGGAGTTTCTGTTCATTCATTCATTCAATCGTATTTATTGAGCGCTTACTGTGTGCAGGGCGCCGTACTAAGCGCTTGGAAAGTACAATTCGGCAACAGAGACAATCCCTCCCCAACAACGGGCTCACAGTCTAGAAGGAGGAGACAGACGACAAAATAAAACAAGTAGACGGGCATCAATACTATCAAAATAAATGAATAGAATTAGAGATATACACATAATGATGGGGAGACCGAGGCCCAGGGAGGTTAAGTTCATTCATTCATTCAATCGTATTTATTGAGCGCTTACTGTGTGCAGGGCGCTGTACTAAGCGCTTGGAAAGTACAATTCGGCAATAGACAGAGACAATCCCTCCCCAACAACGGGCTCACTGTCTAGAAGGAGGAGACAGACAACAAAATAAAACAAGTAGTCAGGCATCAATACTATCAAAATAAATGAAAAGAATTAGAGATATCTACATAATAACAGGGAGACCGAGGCCCAGGGAGGTTAAGTTCATTCATTCATTCAATCGTATTTATTGAGCGCTTACTGTGTGCAGGGCGCTGTACTAAGCGCTTGGAAAGAACAATTCGGCAACAGAGACAATCCCTCCCCAACAACGGGCTCACAGTCTAGAAGGAGGAGACAGACGACAAAATAAAACAAGTAGACGGGCGTCAATACTATCAAAATAAATGACAAGAATTAGAGATCTATACATAAGGATGGGAAGACCGAGGCCCAGGGAGGTTAAGTTCATTCATTCATTCAATCGTATTTATTGAACGCTTACTGTGTGCAGGGCGCTGTACTAAGCGCTGGGAAAGTACAATTCGGCAACAGACAGAGACAATCCCTCCCCAACAACCGGCTCACAGTCTTGTTGAATGTGGAGGGGGACGGGAAACCACTGGAAGGTTTGGAGATTCCTGAAGCGCCCATCGGAGGTTTTGGAGGATTAGGGAGAGGTGTTTCGATTGTCTAATAAATCGGGATCCGCCCCCCATTCATTCATTTAATCGTATTTATTGAGCGCTTACTGTGTGCAGAGCACTGGACTAAGCGCTTGGGAAGTACAAGTTGGCAACATATAGAGACGGTCCCTACCGTCCCGCCGTCGCCCCCCAGCCCACATCCTCCCCCTGTCCCGGAATTGGCCTCCCTCCGCACATCCGCCAAGCTCGCTCTCTTCCTCCCTTAAAAGCCCTACTGAGAGCTCACCTCCTCCAGGAGGCCTTCCCACACTCAGCCCCCCTTTTCCTCCTCCTCCCGGCCCCATTATCCCGACTCCCATCCTCTGCTCTACCCACTTCCCCGCCCCAGAGCATTCCCACCGTTGGGTAGGGACCGTCTCCATATGTTGCCAACTTGGACTTCCCGAGCGCTTAGTCCAGTGCTCTGCACACAGTAAGCGCTCAATAAATATGATCGAAGGAATGAATGAATGAGTCTGAGGTCATGGGGTCTAATCCCGCTTCCGCCGCTTATCAGCTGCGTGACTTTGGGCGAGTCACTTCACTTCTCGGTGCCTCGGTTCCCTCATCTGGAAAACGGGGATTAAGACTGTGAGCCCCAAGTGGGACAACCTGATTACCCTGTATCTCCCCCAGCGCTTAGAACAGTGCTTAGCACATAGTAAAGTGCTTAACAAATACCACAATTATTATTATTATTATTATTATTATTATTATCAAATACCACAGCTATTATTATTAGGGACCAGCCTATCCCCCGGGGCTGGAAAAGCTCCCCTTGGCCTTCACCCATCCTCTTTCCCTTTCTTCCTCTTCCCAGCCCTCCCGCACTGGGGGCGTCTACAACAGCCACTGTGGCCTGGGAAACTGAACTGCAGCCCCGGCCCCGCTCATCCCCGGCCCGGTGCCCTGTTTTGACAACCGTTTTCAAAACCACTCATTCAATTCATTCAATCGTATTTATTGAGCGCTTACTGTGTGCAGAGCACTGTACTAAGCGCTTGGGAAGTCCAAGTTGGCAACATATAGAGACGGCCCCTACCCAACAGTGGGCTCACAGTCTAGAAGGGGGAGAAGTCTAAAACCAGGGCTGCTCGAGTGGCAAAATGGATTAATTTGTGTTTTCCTTCTTCCCTTTCCTCTGGCAGACACGGTAATGAGCACAGTGGGCTATTTAAAAAGCAGGAAGGATCGGAAAGAGGGGGCCCGGGTCGTGAGCCTCTGAGGATGATTAATTAATCAATTAATGATAGTATTTATTAAGCGCTTACTATGTGCAAAGCACTGTTCTAAGCGCTGGGGAAGTTACAAGGTGATAATAATAATAATGGCATTAAGCGCTTACTATGTGCAAAGCACTGTTCTAAACACTGGAGAGATTACAAGGTGATCAGGTTGTCCCACGGGGGGCTCAGAGTCTTCATCCCCATTTTACAGATGAGGTAACTGAGGCACAGAGAAGTGAAGTGACTTGCCCAAAGTCACACAGCGGACAGTTGGCAGAGCCAGCATTCGAACCCATGACCTCTGACGCCAAAGCCCAGGCTCTTTCCACTGAGCCACGCTGCTTCCCACGCTGCATCATCACATTGATGATGATGATGATGGCACTGTTCTAAGCGCTGGGGAGGTTACAAGGTGATCAGGTTGTCCCACGGGGGGGCTCCCAGTCTTCATCCCCATTTTCCAGATGAGGTCACTGAGGCCCAGAGAAGTGAAGTGACTTGCCCAAAGTCACACAGCTGACAAGTGGCGGAGCTGGGATTTGAACCCACGACGTCTGACTCCAAAGACCGGGCTCTTTCCACTGAGCCACGCAGGTAATAATAATAATAATGCAACTCGGTTTACTTATATCCACCCCAGCACTTAGTACGGTACTTGGCACTCAGTAAGCACTTAACAAATACCATAATTATCGTTAACTTCATGAAAACACAAAGAGCACCCACCCGTGTGCCGTTGTTCAAAACCACCCGAAAAATTCTGCGGTGCTTAGTAATAATAACAATAATAATTGTGATATTTCATTCATTCATTCAATCGTATTTATTGAGCGCTTACTGTGTGCAGAGCACGGGACTAAGGGCTTGGGAAGTCCCAGTTGGCAACATATAGAGACTGTCCCTACCCAACAGCGGGCTCACAGTCTAGAAGGGGGAGACAGACAACAAAACAGAACATAGTAACAAAATAAAATAAACAGAATAGTAAATATGTACAAGTAAAATAAATATATAGAGTAATAAATCCGTACAAACATATATACAGGTGCTGTGGGGAGGGGAAGGAGGTAAGGTTGGGGGGATGGGGAGAGGGAGGAGGGGGAGAGGAAGGAGGGGGCTCAGTCTGTTCATTCATTCATTCATTCAATTGTATTTATTCATCAACATCATCATCATCAATCGTATTCATTGAGCACTTACTATGTGCACAGCACTGTACTAAGTGCTTGGGAAGTCCAAGTTGGCAACATCTAGAGACGGTCCCTACCCAACAGCGGGCTCACAGTCTAGAAGGGGGAGACAGGCAACAAAAACAAAACATATTAACAAAATAAAATACATAGAATAGTAAATATGTATTATTATTATTCTCTGGGCCTCAGGTCCCTCATCTGGAAAATGGGGATTAAGACTGTGAGCCCCCCGTGGGACAACCTGATTACCTTGTATCTCCCCCGAGAAGCAGTGTGGCTTAGTGGCAAGAGCCCGGGCTTGGGACTCAGAGGTCGTGGGTTCTAATCCTGGCTCTGCCACTTGTCAGCTGTGTGACTTGGGGCAAGTCACTTCACTTCTCTGGGCCTCAGGTCCCTCATCTGGAAAATGGGGATGAAGACTGGGAGCCCCAGGAGGGACAACCCGATTATCTTGTATCTCCCCCAGCGCTTAGAATAGTACTTGGCACATAGTAAGTGCTTAAATACCATCATTATTATTATTATTATCCCAGGGCTTGGATCAGTGCTCCGGCACATAGGAAGCGCTTAACAAATACCATCATCATCATTATTATTATTATTATTATTATTACATTCCGTGCCCACAACGAGTTTACGGTGTAGGGGGGGAGACCGACATAAATAGAAATAAATGACGGTTCTGGATGTAAGAACAGCAGCGTGGCTCAGTGGGAAGAGCCCGGGCTTTGGAGTCAGAGGTCATGGGTTCAAATCCCGGCTCCGCCAATTGTCAGCTGGGTGACTTCGGGCAAGTCATTTAACTTCCCTGTGCCTCAATTACCTCATCTGTAAAGAGGGGATTAAGACTGTGAGCCCCCCCCGTGGGACAACCTGATCACCCTTGTAACCTCCCCAGCGCTTAGAACAGTGCTTTGCACATAGTAAGCGCTTAATAAATGCCATTATTATTATTATTATTAAGTGTTGTGGGGCTGAGGGAGGGGTGAATAAAGACAGCAAATCCAAGTGCGAGGGTGACGCACAAAGGGGAACAAAACCACCCCGTCGTGCCTGGGGAACACCCCAATTAAAGCTGAGCTTTCTCAATCAGTCAATGGTACTTATTGGGCATTTTCTGGGTGAAGAACAGTGTAAAAAAAAAAAAGAAAATGATGGCATTAATTAAGTGCTTACTATGCTGAGCTTTCTCAATCAATCAACGGTACTTATTGGGCACTTTCTGGGTGAAGAACAGTGTAAAAAAAAGAAAATGATGGCATTAATTAAGTGCTTACTATGCTGAGCTTTCTCAATCAATCAATGGTACTTATTGGGCACTTTCTGTGTGAAGAACAGTGTAAAAAAAAAAGAAAATGATGGCATTTATTAAGTGCTTACTATGCGGAGCTTTCTCAATCAATCAACGGTACCTATTGGGAACTTTCTGTGTGAAGAACAGTGTAAAAAAAAAAAGAAAACGATGGTATTTATTAAGTGGTTACTATGCTGAGCTTTCTCAATCAATCAACGGTACCTATTGGGAACTTTCTGTGTGAAGAACAGTGTAAAAAAAAAAAGAAAACGATGGTATTTATTAAGTGGTTACTATGCTGAGCTTTCTCAATCAGTCAATGGTACTTACTGGGCACTTTCTGTGTGAAGAACAGTGTAAAAAAAAAAGAAAATGATGGCATTAATTAAGTGCTTACTATGCTGAGCTTTCTCAATCAATCAACGGTACTTATTGGGCACTTTCTGGGTGAAGAACAGTGTAAAAAACAAAAGGAAAATGATGGCATTTATTAAGTGCTTACTATGCTGAGCTTTCTCAATCAATCAACGATACTTATTGGGCACTTTCTGTGTGAAGAACAGTATAAAAAAAAAAGAAAATGATGGCATTTATTAAGTGCTTACTATGCTGAGCTTTCTCAATTAATCAACGGTATATGTTGGGCACTTTCTGTGTGAAGAACAGTGTAAAAATTAAAAAAAAGAAAATGATGGCATTTATTAAGTGCTTTCTATGCTGAGCTTTCTCAATCAATCAACGGTACTTACTGGGCGCTTTCTGTGTGAAGGACAGTGTAAAAAAGAAAAGGAAAATGATGGCATTTATTAAGTGCTTACTATGCTGAGCTTTCTCAATCAATCAATGGTACTTATTTTGCACTTTCTGTGTGAAGAACAGTGTAAAAATTAAAAAAGAGAAAATGATGGCATTTATTAAGTGCTTACTATGCTGAGCTTTCTCAATCAATCAATGGTACTTATTGGGCACTTTCTGTGTGAAGAACAGTGTAAAAAAAAGAATGATGGCATTTATTAAGTGCTTACTAAGCTGAGCTCTGTCAATTAACGGTACGTATTGGGCACTTTCTGTGTGAAGAACAGTGTAAAACCTAAAAAAAGAAAATGATGGCATTTATTACGTGCTTACTATGCTGAGCTTTCTCAATCAATCAATGGTACTTATTGGGCACTTTCTGTGTGAACAACAGTGTAAAAATTAAAAAAAAGAAAATGATGGCATTTATTAAGTGCTTACTATGCTGAGCTTTCTCAATCAATCAACGGTACTTATTGGGCACTTTGTGAAGAACAGTGTAAAAATTAAAAAAAAGAAAGTGATGGCTCTTATTAAGTGCTTACTATGCTGAGCTTTCTCAATCAATCAACGGTACTTATTGGGCACTTTCTGTGTGAAGAACAGTGTAAAAATTGAAAAAAATAAAATGATGGCATTTATTGCGTGCTTACTATGCTGAGCTTTCTCAATCAATCAACGTACCTATTGGGCACTTTCTGCATGAAGAACAATGTAAAAAAAAAAAAGAAAACGATGGCATTTATTAAGTGCTTACTATGCTGAGCTTTCTCAATCAATCAATGATACTTATTGGGCACTTTCTTTGTGAAGAACAGTGTAAAAATTTAAAAAAGAAAATGATGGCATTTATTAAGTGCTTACTATCCTGAGCTTTCTCAATCAATCAATGATACTTATTGGGCACTTTCTTTGTGAAGAACAGTGTAAAAATTTAAAAAAGAAAATGATGGCATTTATTAAGTGCTTACTATCCTGAGCTTTCTCAATCAATCAACGATACTTATGGGGCACTTTCTGTGTGAAGGACAGTGTAAAAATTAAAAAAAAGAAAATGATGGCATTTATTACGTGCTTACTATGCTGAGCTTTCTCAATCAATCAACGGTACTTATTGGGCACTTTCTGTGTGAAGAACAGTGTAAAAAAAAAAAGAAAATGATGGCACTTATTAAGTGCTTACTATGCTGAGCTTTCTCAATCAATCAACGGTACTTATTGGGCACTTTGTGAAGAACAGTGTAAAAATTAAAAAAAAGAAAATGATGGCATTTATTAAGTGCTTACTATGCTGAGCTTTCTCAAACAATCAACGGTACCTATTGGGAACTTTCTGTGTGAAGAACAGTGTAAAAAAAAAAAAGAAAACGATGGCATTTATTAAGTGCTTACTATGCAGAGCTTTCTCAATCAATCAACGGTACTTATTGGGCACTTTCTGTGTGAAGAACAGTGTAAAAAAAAGAAAATGATGGTATTTATTAAGTGCTTACTATGCTGAGCTTAATCAATGGTACTTATTTTGCACTTTCTGTGTGAAGAACAGTGTAAAAATTAAAAAAAAGAAAATGATTGTATTTATTACGTGCTTACTATGCTGAGCTTTCTCAATCAATCAACGGTACTTATTGGGCACTTTCTGTGTGAAGGACAGTGCAAAAAAGAAAAGGAAAATGATGGCATTTATTAAGTGCTTACTATGCTGAGCTTTCTCAATCAATCAACAGTACTTATTGGGCACTTTCTGTGTGAAGAATAGTGTAAAAATTAAAAAAAGAAAATGATGGCATTTATTAAGTGCTTATTATGCTGAGCTTTCTCAATCAATCAATCAACGGTACTTATTGGGCACTTTCTGTGTGAAGAACAGTGTAAAAAAAAAGAAAATGATGGCATTTATTAAGTGCTTACTATGCTGAGCTTTCTCAATCAATCAAAGGTACTTATTGGGCACTTTCTGGGTGAAGAACAGTGTAAAAGTTAAAAAAAAGAAAATGATTGCATTTATTACGTGCTTACTATGCTGAGCTTTCTCAATCAATCAACGGTACTTACTGGGCACTTTCTGTGTGAAGAACAGGGTAAAAAAAAAGAAAATGATGGCACTTATTAAGTGCTTATTATGCTGAGCTTTCTCAATCAATCAACGGTACATATTGGGCACTTTCTGTGTGAAGAACAGGGTAAAAAAAAAAAAGAAAATGATGGCATTTATTAAGTGTTTATTATGCTGAGCTTTCTCAATCAATCAACGATACTTATTGGGCACTTTCTGTGTGAAGAACAGGGTAAAAAAAAAAGAAAATGATGGCATTTATTAAGTGCTTACAATGTGCAAAGCACTGTTCACACTGCTGGGGAGGGTACAAGCTGACCAGGTCGTCCCACGTGGGGCTCCCAATCTTAATCCCCATTCTACAGATGAGGTAAGTGAGGCACAGAGAAGTGAAGTGACTTGCCTGAAGTCCCACAGCTGACAAGTGGCAGAGGCGGGATTTGAACCCATGACCTCTGACTCCAAATTTATTCATTCATTCATTCGATCGTATTTATTGAGTGCTTACTGTGTGCATTCATTCATTCATTCATTCAATCGTATTTATTGAGAGCTTACTGTGTGCAGAGCACTGTACTAAGCGCTTGGGAAGCACAAGCTGGCAACATATAGAGACAGTCCCTACCCAACAGCGGGCTCACAGCCCAGACGGAGCCTCCTCCTTCCCCTCCCCACAGCACCTGTATATAATGTATATATGTTTATATAGTGTACTATATAGTGTACTATATAGTTTATATAGTACAGTGCTCTATATAGTGCTCTGTATAGTGTACTATATAGTGTACTATATAGTTTATATAGTACAGTGCTCTGCACACAGTAAGCGCTCAATAAATACGATTGATGATGATACGCTTGCACGCATTTATTACTCTATTCTATTTGTACATATTTATTCTATTTATTTTAAGTTGTTAATATGTTTTATTTTGTTGTCCGCCTCCCCCTTCTAGACTGTGAGCCCGCTGTTGGGTAGGGACCGTCTCTATACGTTGTCAACTTGGACTCCAAGCGCTTAGTACAGTGCTCTGCACACAGTAAGTGCTCAATAAATACGAATGAATGAATGAATGAATGAATAGTACAGTGAGTAGGTAACAGATCTTTGGCACGTAGTAAGCGCTTAACAAATCCCACAATTATTATCATTACAGATCCCAGTGAATGGGTGTTGAGAAGCAGCGGGGCTCAGCTGAAAGAGCCCGGGCTTTGGAGTCAGAGGTCATGGGTTCAAATCCCGGCTCTGCCAACTGTCAGCTGGGTGACTTTGGGCAAGTCACTTCACTGGGACTCAGTTCCCTCATCTGTAAAATGGGGATGAAGACTGTGAGCCCCCTGTGGGACAACCTGATCACCCTGTAACCTCCCCAGAGCTTAGACCAGTGCTTTGCACATAGTAAGCGCTTAATAAATGCCATCCTCATTATAATTATTATTATTAAAAGGGACTCAATAAAGACACCTCCACATGTCTCCTGTGTGACCTTGGGCAAGTCACTTCACTTCTCTGTGCCTCCGTTCCCTCATCTGTAAAATGGGGATTAAGACTGTGAGCCCCACATGGGACAACCTCATCTCCTTGTGTTCCCCCCAGGGCTTAGAACAGTGCTTTGCACAGAGTAAGCACTTAACAAATACCAACATTATTATTATTATTATTATTGAATGTATGAATGAATGAATGAATAGAAATCCGGACTCTTTCCACTGAGCCATACTGCTTCAGTGTACTAAACCCCTGGGAGAGTACGCTCAAAGAGAGCTGGTAAGAGCCATTCATTCCCTAGTATCCTCACCTGGTGCTTCGGCGTTGGGAAGCGCGTGACAACTGGAGTCGGGAGACTTCCCGAGAGCCACAGAGGAGTGGCTCTCTGAGCCAAAGCTTCCTACACAACAAGCACCTGTATATATGTATATACGCTTGTCCGTATTTATTACTCGATTTATTTTATCTGTACATATTTATTTTAATTTGTTAATATTCAATCATATTTATTGAGCGCTTACTGTGTGCACAGCACTGGACGGAGCGCTTGGGAAGTACAATTTGGCAACAAATAGAGACAATCCCTACCCAACAATGGACTCACCATCTAGACAGACACACACAGACACACAAACACACTCTCTCTCTTGCCACAGACAGATGGAGTTTCCATGGCTTCACCAGCTCTTCACTGTTTGCCCTAGGGCAAATCACTTCAGTTCTCTGGGCCTCGGTTTCACATCATTCACTCATTCAATAGTATTTATTGAGCACTTACTGTGTGCAGAGCACTGGACTAAGCGCTTGGGAAGTACAATTTGGCAACAAATAGAGACAATCCCTACCCAACAATGGACTCACCATCTAGACACACACAGACACACAGACACACTTCGCTTCTCTCGCCACAGACCAACAGAGATAGACAAAACGAGTTTCCATGGCTCCACCAACCCTTCACTGTTTGCCCTTGGGCAAATTACTTCAGTTCTCTGGGCCTCGGTTTCACATCACTCATTCTTTCGATCGTATTTATTAAGCACTTACTGTGCGCAGAGCACTGTACTAAGTGCTTGGGAAGTACAATTTGGCAACAAATAGAGACAATCCCTACCCAACAATGGACTCACCATCTAGACAGACACACACAGACACACAAACACACTATTTCTCTCTCGCCACAGACCGACGGAGATAGACAGAACGAGTTTCCATGGCTCCACCAACTCTTCACTGTTTGCCCTTGGGCAAATCACTTCAGTTCTCTGGGCCTCGGTTTCACATCATTCATTCATTCAATCAATCGTATTTATTGAGTGCTTACTGTGTGCAGAGCACTGTACTAAGCTCTTGCGAAGTACAACTTGGCAACAAATAGAGACAATCCCTACCCAACAACGGACTCACCATCTAGACAGACACACACAGACACACAAACACACTCTCTCGCCACAGTCAGACGGAGATAGACAAAACGAGTTTCCATGGCTCCACCAACTCTTCACTGTTTGCCCTTGGGCAAATCACTTCAGTTCTCTGGGCCTCGGTTTCACATCATTCATTCATTCAATCAATCGTATTTATTGAGCGCTTACTGTGTAGAGCACTGTACTAAGCACTTGGGAAGTACAAGTTGGCAACAAATAGAGACAATCCCTACCCAACAATGGACTCACCATCTAGACAGACACACACAGACACACAAACACACTCTCTCTCTCTTGCCACAGACAGACGGAGTTTCCATGGCTGCACCAACTCTTCACTGTTTGCCCTTGGGCAAATCACTTCAGTTCTCTGGGCCTCGGTTTCACATCCTGCGTAAAATGGGGATGAAATACCCGCCCTCCGGCCCGCTAAGGCTGTGAGCCCCGGGTGGGCCGAGAAGAGATTCGGATCTTATTTCCCGCTCCCGCCCGTGACGGACGGCCTGCCTGGCGTGTACGAGGCGCTAAATCCTAAGCGCTTAGTCCAGTGCTCTGCACACAGTAAGCGCTCAATAAATACGATTGAATGAATGAATGAATGAAAATCCGAGCAGCGTCGCCGTTGCCATCGTCTTCATCATTAGCAGTAGCAGAAATAGTACGGTGTGTGTTTCATCATGCCCCCCGAGGAGCGCCCTCATGAAAACAGGGGAGCCCCGCTGCTTCTCCCTTGGACTAGGTGAAACCCCAGGGGGGTCCAAATGGTAGCCAGCGGCAGCGGGGGTGGGGCTGAAGCCGCCCCGAAAGGAACCAGAGAAGGAGCGTGGCTCAGGGGACAGAGCCCGGGCTTTGGAGTCAGAGGTCACGGGTTCAAACCCCGGCTCCGCCAATTGTCAGCTGGGTGACTTTGGGCAAGTCACTTCACTTCTCTGGGCCTCAGTTCCCTCATCTGGAAAATGGGGGTGAAGACTGGGAGCCCCCCGCGGGACACCCTGATCACCTTGTAACCTCCCCAGCGCTTAGAACAGCGCTTTGCACATAGTAAGCGCTTAATAAATGCCATTATTATTATTATTAAGGGAGCAGGGGGCCCCTACCCCTGGACTTCCTACATTATTAGTAATAGTAATCATATAATAACTGTGATCATTATTTATCAAGTTCAAATCCCGGCTCCACCAATTGTCAGCTGGGTGACTTTGGGCAAGTCCCTTCACTTCTCTGGGCCGCAGTTCCCTCATCTGGAAAATGGGGATGAAGACTGTGAGCCCCCCGCGGGACACCCTGATCACCTTGTAACCTCCCCAGCGCTCAGAACAGTGCTTTGCACATAGTAAGCGCTTAATAAATGCCATTATTATTAATATTATTATTAAGGGAGCAGGGGGTCCCTACATTATTAGTAATAGTAATCATATAATCATTGTGATCATTATTTATCAAGTTCAAATCCCGGCTCCGCCACTTGTCAGCTGTGTGACTTTGGGCAAGTCCCTTCACTTCTCTGGGCCTCAGTTACCTCCTCTGGAAAATGGGGGTGAAGACTGTGAGCCCCCCGCGGGACAACCTGATCACCTTGTAGCCTCTCCAGCGTTTGGAACAGCGCTTTGCACATAGTAAGCGCTTAATAAATGCCATTATTATTATTAATAATAATATTAATAATAATAATAATAATAACCAGGATATTCCAGAAGCCGGGAGCCCGTGGCCCCGGGGGGTGTTTGACGTCTGGAGCTGCCCGGCCATGGCAGAGCGCTCGGGTCCTGCCACGCGACAGAAGACACGCTGAGACTGGGTGGGGGGCGTCTCGAGAGGCAGCGTAGCGCAGTGGTTAGAGCCAGAAGGCCCTGTATGGCTCCGCCACTTGTCCGCTGTGTGACCCTGGGCAAGTCGCTTCGCTTCTCTGGGCCACAGTCACCTCATCTGGAAAACGGGGATTGAGACTGGGAACCCCAAATGGGACAATAAGAATAATAATAATAATGATGGTATCCGTTAAGCGCTTACTATGTGAGAATAATAATAATGATGATGATGATGGCATTTGTTAAGCCCTCACCTCATCTGGAAAACGGGGATTGAGACTGGGAACCCCAAATGGGACAATAATAATAATAATAATGATGGTATCCGTTAAGCGCTTACTATGTGAGAATAATAATAATGATGATGATGATGGCATTTGTTAAGCCCTCACCTCATCTGGAAAACGGGGATTGAGACTGGGAACTCCAAATGGGACAATAATAATAATAATAATGGTATCTGTTAAGCGCTTACTATGTGAGAATAATAATAATAATAATAATGATGGCATTTGTTAAGCCCTTACCTCATCTGGAAAACGGGGATTGAGACTGGGAACCTCAAATAGCACAATAATAATAATAATAATGGTATTTGTTAAGCACTTACTATGTGAGAATAATAATAATAATAATAACCATAATGGCATTTGTTAAGCACTTACTATGTGAGAATAATAATAATAATAATAATAATGATAATAATAATGGCATTTTTGCTTCACTTCTCTGGGCCACAGTTACCTCATCTGGAAAACGGGGATTGAAACTGGGAACCTCAAATGGGACAAAAATAATAATAATAATGGTATCTGTTAAGCGCTTACTATGTGAGAATAATAATAATAATGATGATGATGGCATTTGTTAAGCTCCTACCTCATCTGGAAAACGGGGATTGAGACTGGGAACCCCAAATGGGACAATAATAATAATAATAATAATAATAATAATAATAATAATAATAATAATAATAATGACATCTGTTAAGTGCTTACTATGTGAGAATAATAATGATAATAATAATAATAATAATAATAATAATAATGGCATCTGTTAAGTGCTTACTATGTGATAATAATAATAATAATAATAATAATAATAATAATAATGGCATTTCCTAAACCCTTACCTCATCTGGAAAACGGGGATTGAGACTGGGAACCCCAAATGGGACAACAATAATAATAATAATAATAATAATAACAATAATAATGGTATCTGTTAAGTGCTTACTATGTGAGAATAATAATAATAATGATGATGATGGCATTTGTTAAGCCCTTACCTCATCTGGAAAACGGGGATTGAGACTGGGAACCTCAAATAGGACAATAATAATAATAATAATGGTATTTGTTAAGCACTTACTATGTGAGAATAATAATAATAATAATAATAACCATAATGGCATTTGTTAAGCACTTACTATGTGAGAATAATAATAATAATAATAATAATAATGGCATTTTCGCTTCGCTTCTCTAGGCCACAGTTACCTCATCTGGAAAACGGGGATTGAGACTGGAAACCCCAAATGGGACAATAATAATAATAATAGTATCTGTTAAGCGCTTACTATGTGAGAATAATAATAATGATGATGATGATGGCATTTGTTAAGCCCTTACCTCATCTGGAAAACTGGGATTGAGACTGGGAACCCCAAATGGGGCAATAATAATAATGGTATCTGTTAAGTGCTTACTATGTGAGAATAATAATAATAATGATAATAATAATAATAATAATAATGGCATTTGTTAAACCCTTACCTCATCTGGAAAATGGCGATTGAGACTGGGAACCCCAAATGGGACAATAATAATAATGGTATTTGTTAAGCGCTTACTATGTGAGAATAATAATAATAATAATAACCATAATTGTATTTGTTAAGCACTTGCTATGTGAGAATAATAATAATAATAATAATAATAATGGCATTTGTTAAGCCCTTACTATGTGCAAAGCACTGTACAAAGTGCTGGGGAGGTTACAAGGTGATCAGGTGGCTCCAAGGGGGGGCTCACAGTCTTAATCCCCATTTAACAGATGAGGTCACTGAGGCACAGAGAAGTGAAGTGACTTGCCCAAAGTCACACAGCTGACAAGTGGTGGAGCCGGCATTTGAACCCATGACCTCCGACTCCAAAGCCCGGGCTCTTTCCACTGAGTCACGCTGCTTCCTCAATAATAATAATAATAATGGCATTTATTAAGCGCTTACTACGTGCAAAGCACTGTTCTAAGTGCTGGAGAGGTTACAGGGTGATCAGGTTGTTCCACGGGGGGGCTCACAGTCTTAATGATGAGGGAACTGAGGCCCAGAGAAGTGCAGCGACTTGCCCAAAGTCACACAGCTGACAAGTGGCGGAGGCGCGATTTGAACCCATGACCTCTGACTCCAAAGCCCGGGCTCTTTCCACTGAGCCGCGCTACTTCAATTATTGTTATTGTGGTATTTCTTAAGCACTTACTAAGGAAATCAGGTTGCACACAGTCCCTTTCCCATGGGGCTCACAGTCTCAATCTCCATTTTACAGATAGTAATAATGTAATAATGTTGGTTATTTGTTAAGTGCTTACTATATGCAAAGCACTGTTCTAAGCGCTGGGGTAGATACAAGATAATCAGGTTGTCCCACGTGGGGCTCACAGTCTTAGTCCCCATTTTACAGATGAGGGAACTGAGGCCCAGAGAACTGAAGTGACTTGCCCAACGTCACAAAGCTGACAAGTGGCGGAGCCGGGATTTGAACCCACGACCTCTGACTCCAGGGTCTCTTTCCCATGGGGCTCACAGTCTCAATCTCCATTTTACAGAGGAGGTAACTGAGGTACAGAGAATAATAAATAATAATGGCATTTATTAAGTATTTACTATGAGCAAAGCCCTGTTCTAAGCACTGGGGAGGTTACAAGGTGATCAGGTTGTCCCACAGGGGGCTCACAGTCTTAATCCCCATTTTACAGTTGAGGGAACTGAGGCACAGAGAAGTGAAGTGACTTGTCCAAAGTCACCCAGCTGACAAGTGGCAGAGCCGGGATTTGAATCCATTCCCAGGCCCGTGTTCAAGTCACGAAGCCATGCTGCTGAACTAAGCGGTTGGGAGAGTACAATACAACAACAGACACATTCCCTGCCCATGATGAGCTCACGGTCTAGAGGGGGAGGCAGACATTAATAAACGCCCATAAATAAGTAAGTTACAGACCTACACATGAGCCACACGGGCATCCGCATCACCCATAAATAAATAAGTTACAGATCTACACATATGAGCCATATGGGCATCCGCATCACCCATAAATAAATAAGTTACAGATCTACACATATGAGCCATATGGGTATCCGCATCACCCATAAATAAATAAGTTACAGATCTACACATATGAGCCATATGGGTATCCGCATCACCCATAAATAAATAAGTTACAGATCTACACATATGAGCCACACGGGCATCCGCATCACACACAAATAAATAAGTTACAGATCTACACATATGAGCCACACAGGCATCCGCATCACCCATAAATAAATAAGTTACAGATCTACACATATGAGCCATATGGGCATCTGCATCACCCATAAATAAATAAGTTACAGATCTACACATATGAGCCATATGGGTATCCGCATCACCCATAAATAAATAAGTTACAGATCTACACATATGAGCCATATGGGCATCTGCATCACCCATAAATAAATAAGTTACAGATCTACACATATGAGCCATATGGGTATCCGCATCACCCATAAATAAGTTACAGATCTACACATATGAGCCACACGGACATCCGCATCACCCACAAATAAATAAGTTACAGATCTACACATATGAGCCACACAGGCATCCGCATCACCCATAAATAAATGTTACAGATCTACACATATGAGCCACACGAGCATCCGCATCACCCATAGATAAATAAGTTACAGACCTACACATATGAGCCACACGGACATCCGCATCACCCATAAATAAATAAGTTACTGATCTACACATACGAGCCACACGGGCATCTGCATCACCCATAGATAAATAAGTTACAGATCTACACTTATGAGCCACACGGGCATCCGCATCACCCATAGATAAATAAGTTACAGATCTACACATATGAGCCACACAAGCATCCGCATATAAATAAATAAGTTACAGATCTACACATATGAGCCACACGGGCATCCGCATCACCCATAAATAAATAAGTTACAGATCTACACATATGAGCCATACGGGCATCCGCATCACCCATAGATAAATAAGTTACAGATCTACACATACGAGCCACACAAGCATCCGCATATAAATAAGTTACAGATCTACATATATAAGCCACACGGGCATCCGCATCACCCATAGATAAATAAGTTACAGATCTACACATATGAGCCACACAGGCATCCGCATCACCCATAAATAAATAAGTTACAGATCTACACATGAGCCACATGGGCATCCGCATCACCCATAAATAAATGTTACAGATCTACACATATGAGCTACACGGGCATCCGCATCACCCATAAATAAATAAGTTACAGATTTACATATATGAGCCACACGGACATCCGCATCCCGCATCACCCATAAATAAATAAGTTACAGATCTACACATAGGAGCCATTCAGGCATCCGCATCACCCATAAATAAATGTTACAGACCTACACATATGAGCCACACGGGCATCCGCATCACCCATAGATAAATAAGTTACAGATCTACACATATGAGCCACACGGGCATCCGCATCACCCATAAAGAAATGTTACAGATCTACACATATTCATTCATTCATTCAATCGTATTTATTGAGCGCTTACTGTGTGCAGAGCACTGTACTGAGCGCTTGGGAAGTCCAAGTTGGCAACATATAGAGACGGTCCCTATCCAACAGCGGGCTCACGGTCAAGTACTTCCCAAGCGCTTAGTACAGTGCTCTGCACACAGTAAGCGCTCAATAAATACGATTGAATGAATGAATGAATGAATGAATGAATGAATGAATGAAAGGAGACTGGGGGACCTGTCTCCCCACTTGAAATGGAGTTGAAGAAAAATACCAGCTTTCCTTACCTCTGGGGCCTACTGAGAGGGTGAAATCGTGAGGTAACTGACAGCAAGGAATTCTGGAAAAAGATATATTATCTTTTTACAATATACAGTAATATAAGTAATATATAAGTATATATAAGTATATATAGGCTTATATATAAGTAAAATAAATAGAGTAATAAATACATACGATCATATATACATATAAGTCAAATTTGTCCCACAGGGGACTGGCAACCTGATCGAAGGAGGGTGTGGGTTCTAATCCCGCCTTCGCCACTTGTCTGCTGTGTGACCTCGGGCAAGTCATTTCCCTTCTCGGGGGCCTCGGTTACCTCATCCTCCGGACTCCAGGACCCGCCAGCACCGCGGCTCTCAGCCCCGTCGCCGCCGCTACAATTTATGGAGCGCTTAGCGTGTGCACAGCGCTATACTAGGCATTTGGGAGAGTGCTCTGCACATAGTAAGCGCTTAATAAATGCCATTATTATTATTATTACAATAGATCAGAGATGGTAGGTATCTTCCCTGCCCACAGGGAGTTTACAGTCTATGCATCCCTCCAAAGTCAGGGGAGATCAAGGTTCTGGCTCCAGCACTAATGGCAGGACGATCATCATCAATCGTATTTATTGAGCGCTTACGGTGTGCAGAGCTCTGTACTAAGCGCTTGGGAAGTACAAGTTGGCAACATAGAGAGACAGTCCCTACCCAACAGTGGGCTCACAGTCTAAAAGACGATGGGAAGACAAAGCCACCAGGAGTAGGTTACGAATTTTCCTCGTTATTTTCATTTTCAGCATGAAAATGTCCATACCTCATCCCTTCCCTCTGATGCTCACGGTGTGATTCCAAATTGGAAGTCAAATAATAATAATAATAACAATAATAATAATAGCAATAATAATAATAATAACTGCCGTATTTACTAAGGTTGTCCTATCTTGGCAAACACTATACTAAACAGTTGGCAGACCAGACATAGGCCCTATCCCACATGAGGCTCAAGGGCTAAACAGGGAGGGTGAACTGGTATAATAATAAAATAATTATGGCATTCGTTATGGTATATGGCATATCAGACATAGGCCCTACCCCACATGAGGCTCACGGGCTAAACATGAAGGGTGAACTGGTATAATAATAAAAATAATTATGGTATCCATTATGGCATATGGCAGATCAGACACAGGCCCTACCCCACATGAGGCTCACGGGCTAAACAGGGAGGGTGAACTGGTATAATAATAAAAATAATTATGGTATTCGGAGAGAAGCAGCGTGGCTCAGAGAAGCAGCGTGGCTCAGTGGAAAGGACATGGGCTTCGGAGTCGGAGGTCATGGGTTCAAATCCCGGCTCTGCCACTTGTCAGCTGGGTGACTTTGGGCAAGTCACTTCACTTCTCTGGGCCTCAGTTACCTCCTCTGTAAAATGGGGATGAAGACTGTGAGCCCCCCGTGGGACAACATGATCACCTTGTAACCTCCCCAGTGCTTAGAACAGCGCTTTGCACATAGTAAACGCTTAATAAATGCCATTATTATTATTATTATGGCATATGGCAGATCAGACATAGGCCCTACCCCACATGAGGCTCACGGGCTAAACAGGGAGGGTGAACTGGTAATAATAATAAAAATAATTATGGTCTTCGTTAAGCGCTCACTATGTGCCAATCGCTGCTCTGAGCGCTGGAACCTTACCTCCATTCTGCAGATGGGGAAACCGAGGCACAGAGCAGGTACATGATGATGATGATGGTACTTGTTAAGCGCTTGCTATGTGCCGAGCACTGTTCTAAGCGCTGGGGTAGATTCCAGGTAAAATCAGGTTGTCCCACGTGGGGCTTGCAGTCTTAATCCCCATTTTACAGATGAGGTAACTGAGGCACGGAGAAGTTAAGTGACTTGCCCAAGTTCGCCCAAGGTCACCCCGCAGGCAAGTGGTGGAGCCGGAATGAGAACCCAGGCCTCCTGATTGCCAGGTCTGTGCCCTTTCCGCCAGGCCACGTGCCTTCTCACTCTCATCCTCCAGTCAACTAATATTTTCCCTTTCCCCTCCCAGGTGACCGCACCCTAATTGGCCGTTAGTGGACTTTATTAGACCGTTCCACCATCACACTGTCTTACGTGACGCTTCGGCACATGAATCATTCGCTATACTAAACATTATACATTTCCCAGACTGAGCCCCTTCCTTCCTCTCCCCCTCGTCCCCCTCTCCATCCCCCCATCTTACCTCCTTCCCTTCCCCACAGCACCTGGATATATGTATAGATGTTTGTACAGATTTATTACTCCATTTATTTATTTTGCTTGTACATATCTATTCTATTTATTTTATTTTGTTAGTATGTTCGGTTTTGTTCTCTGTCTCCCTCCTCCTTTTAGACTGTGAGCCCACTGTTGGGTAGGGACTGTCTCTATATGTTGCCAACTTTTACTTCCCAAGCGCTTAGTACAGTGCTCTGCACACAGTAAGCACTCAATAAATATGATTGATTGATTGATTATACTATACTAAACACTATACTAAACATTTGGCAGATCAGCCATAGGCCCTATCCCACACGTGGCTCACGGGCTAAACAGGGAGGGTGAACCGGTAATAATAATAAAAATAATTACGGTCTTCGTTAAGCGCTTACTATGTGCCAATCTCTGCTCTGAGCGCTGGAACCTTACCTCCATTCTGCAGATGGGGAAACCAAGGCACCGAGCAGGTACATGATGATGATGATGGTACTTGTTAGGCGCTTGCTATGTGCTGAGCACTGTTCTAAGCGCTGGGGTAGACTCCAGGTAAAATCAGGTTGTCCCACATGGGGCTCGCAGTCTTAATCCCCAGTTTACAGATGAGGTAACTGAGGCACGGAGAAGTTAAGTGACTTGCCCAAGTTCGCCCAAGGTCACCCTGCAGGCAACTGTATATGTATATATGCTTATATATGTATATATGCTTGTACATATTTATTACTCTATTTATTTATTTTATTTTACTTGTACATGTCTATTTTATTTTGTTAGTGTGTTTGGTTTTGTTCTCTGTCTCCCCCTTTTAGACTGTGAGCCCACTGTTGGGTAGGGACTGTCTCTATATGTTGCCAACTTGTACTTCCCAAGCGCTTAGTACAGTGCTCTGCACACAGTAAGCGCTCAATAAATATGATTGATTGATTGATTGATTATACTATACTAAACACTAAACACTATACTAAACATTTGGCAGATCAGACATAGGCCCTACCCCACACGAGGCTCACGGGCTAAACAGGGAGGGTGAACTAGTAATAATAATAAAAATAATTATGGTCTTCGTTAAGCGCTTACTATGTGCCAATCACTGCTCTGAGTGCTGGAACCTTACCCCCATTCTGCAGATGGGGAAACCGAGGCACCAAGCAGGTACATGATGATGATGATGGTATTTGTTAGGCGCTTACCATGTGCCGAGCACTGTTCTAAGCGCTGGGGTAGATTCCAGGTAAAATCAGGTTGTCCCACGGGGGGCTCACAGTCTTAATCCCCATTTTACAGATGAGGTAACTGAGGCACGGAGAAGTTAAGTGACTTGCCCAAGTTCGCCCAAGGTCACCCCGCAGGCAACTGTATATGTATATATGCTTATATATGTATATATGCTTGTACATATTTATTACTCTATTTATTTATTTTATTTTACTTGTACATGTCTATTTATTTTATTTTGTTAGTATGTTTGGTTTTGTTCTCTGTCTCCCCCTTTTAGACTGTGAGCCCACTGTTGGGTAGGGACTGTCTCTATATGTTGCCAACTTTTACTTCCCAAGCGCTTAATACAGTGCTCTGCACACAGTAAGCGCTCAATAAATTGATTGATTGATTATACTATACTAAACACTAAACACTATACTAAACATTTGGCAGATCAGACATAGGCCCTAGCCCACACGAGGCTCATGGACTAAACAGGGAGGGTGAACTGGTAATAACAATAAAAATAATTACGGTCTTCGCTAAGCGCTTACTATGTGCCAATCGCTGCTCTGAGCGCTGGAACCTTACCCCCATTCTGCAGATGGGGAAACCGAGGCACCGAGCAGGTACATGATGATGATGATGATGGCATTTGTTAGGCACTTACTATGTGCCGAGCACTGTTCTAAGCGCTGGGGTAGATTCCAGGTAAAATCAGGTTGTCCCACGTGGGGCTTGCAGTCTTAATCCCCATTTTACAGATGAGGGAACTGAGGCACGGAAAAGTTAAGTGACGTGCCCAAGTTCGCCCAAGGTCACCCCGCAGGCAAGTGTATATGTATATATGCTTACATATGTATATATGCTTGTACATATTTATTACTCTATTTATTTATTTTATTTTACTTGTACATGTCTATTTATTTTATTTTGTTAGTATGTTTGGTTTTGTTCTCTGTCTCCCCCTTTTAGACTGTGAGCCCACTGTTGGGTAGGGACTGTCTCTATATGTTGCCAACTTTTACTTCCCAAGCGCTTAATACAGTGCTCTGGACACAGTAAGCGCTCAATAAATATGACTGATTGATTGATTATACTATACTAAACACTAAACACTATACTAAACATTTGGCAGATCAGACATAGGCCCTATCCCACACGAGGCTCATGGGCTAAACAGGGAGGTTGAACCGGTAATAATAATAAAAATAATTATGGTCTTCGTTAAGCGCTTACTATGTGCCAATCGCTGCTCTGAGCGCTGGAACCTTACCCCCATTCTGCAGATGGGGAAACCGAGGCACAGAGCAGGTACATGATGATGATGATGGTACTTGTTAAGCGCTTGCTATGTGCCGAGCACTGTTCTAAGCGCTGGGGTAGATTCCAGGTAAAATCAGGTTGTCCCACGTGGGGCTTGCAGTCTTAATCCCCATTTTACAGATGAGGTAACTGAGGCACGGAGAAGTTAAGTGACTTGCCCAAGTTCACCCAAGGCCACCCCGCAGGCAAGTGTATTGTTGGGTAGGGACCGTCTCTATATGTTGCCAATTTGTACTTCCCAACCGCTTAGTACAGTGCTCTGCACATAGTAAGCGCTCAATAAATACGATTGATGATGATATGCTTATATATATGCTTGTACATATTTATTACTCTATTTATTTATTTATTTTATTTTACTTGTACATGTCTATTGATTTTATTTTGTTAGTATGTTTGGTTTTGTTCTCTGTCTCCCCCTTTTAGACTGTGAGCCCACTGTTGGGTAGGGACCGTCTCTATATGTTGCCAACTTGGACTTCCCAAGCGCTTAGTCCAGTGCTCTGCACACAGTAAGCGCTCAATAAATACGATTGATGATGATGATGAAGTGGTAGAGCCAGGGGGAGAACCCAGGCCTCCTGATTCCCAGGTCTGTGCCCTTTCCGCCAGGCCACTCGGCTTCTCACTCTCACCCTCCAGCCAACTAATATTTTCCCTTTCCCCTCAATCAATCAATCGTATTTACTGAGCGCTTACTGTGTGCAGAGCACTGGACTAAGCGCTTGACCAGACCACCTCCCGGGTGACGGCACCCTACTTGGCTGTTAGTGGACTTTTTTAGACTATGCTTATATATGCATATATGCTTGTACAGATTTATTACTCTATTTATTTATTTATTTTATTTTACTTGTACGTATCTATTCTATTGATTTTATTTTGTTAGTATGTTTGGTTTTGTTCTCTGTCTCCCCCTTCTAGACTGTGAGCCCACTGTTGGGTAGGGACTGTCTCTAGATGTTGCCAATTTGTACTTCCCAAGCGCTTAGTACAGCGCTCTGCACATAGTAAGCGCTCAATAAATACGATTGATGATGATGATGACTTTATTAAACCGTTCCACCATCACGCTGTCTTATGGGACTCTTCAGCACATGAATCATTCACCACATGGCGTTGAAACCCGTCGCCTGGTATATTTTTTAATTCTTTCAGGCCCAACGAAAACAGATCTTCGCTACGCGTCGATGTTCTTCCCACTAAGCCACGCTGCACAGAGCAAACTCTTCATGAATGCCAACTCGTACTTCCCAAGCGCTTAGTACAGTGCTCTGCACACAGTAAGCGCTCAATAAATACAACTGATTGACTGATTGGTAGTAGTAGTAGTGATAATAATAATGATGGCATTTGTTAAGCGCTTACTATGTGCAAAGCACTGTTCTAAGCGCTGGGGAGGATGCAGCGTGATGAGGTTGTCCCACGTGGGGCTCGCCGTCTTAATCCCCATTTTTACAGATGAGGTCACTGAGGCACAGAGAAGCGAAGTGACTCGCCCAAGGTCACCCAGCTGACAGGCGGCGGAGCTGGGATTTGAACCCACGACCTCTGACTCCCAAGCCGGGGCTCTTATTTATTTATTTATAAGAGCATTTATTAAGCGCTTACTATGCGCAAAGCACTGTTCTAAGCGCTGGGAAGGTTACAAGGTGATCAGGTTGTCCCACGGGGAGCTCACAGTCTTAATCCCCATTTTACAGATGAGGTAACTGAGGCCCAGAGAAGTGAAGCGACTTGCCCAAAGTCACACAGCTGACAATTGGCGGAGCCGGCATTTGAACCCATGACCTCTGACTCCAAAGCCCGGGCTCTTTTCCCCGAGCCACGCTGCTTCTCTTTCCAAGGATTATTTGTTTCCTTCTCAAAAATAGCTTTGAATGTCCACATCCCCCTTCCTGACTTGTGAGCCCGCTGTTACGTAGGGACCGTCTCTAGATGTTGCCGACTTGGACTTCCCGAGCGCTTAGTACAGTGTTCTGCACACAGTAAGCGCTCAATAAATACGATTGACTGATTGATCGATAGTGAGAGCATTCGAATGGGGGAGGCAGACCAAAAATTATCCACCAATAAAGTTAATTTCAGGGCAGGTAGCCAAAAGTGCCCGGGATGGGCAGACACAAGTACACCGGTGATGAAGATTGCCGATGGGTAACACAACTTGGGGTGTGGGAATTAATAATAATAATAATAATAATAATAATAATAATAATAATAATGGCATCTGTTAAGCGCTTACTATGTGCAAAGCACTGTTCTAAGCGCTGGAATTAATCGGGGAGGGAACGAGTGAGAAGTTGAGAAGTTGACATGTGATGCCAATTTGTACTTCCCAAGCGCTTAGTACAGTGCTCTGCACATAGTAAGCGCTCAATAAATACGATTGATTGATTGATTGATTGAGAAGTAGCATGGCCCTGGGGGAGAGAGCACAGGCCTGCGAGTCGGAGGCCCTGGGTTCGGATCCTAGCTCTGCCAACCGCTCACTGGGTGACTTGGGCAAGTCACTTCACTTCTCTGGACTTCAGTTCCCTCTCAACTGTAAAATGGGGAACAAATGCCTGTCCTCCCCTCCCACCACTTCTCAGCTGTGTCACTTTGGGGAGCAGCGTGGCTCAGTGGGAAGAGCCCGGGCTTTGGGGTCGGAAGTCGTGGGTTCAAATCCCGGCTCCGCCAAGGGTCAGCTGCGTGGGGTTGTCTCCCCCTTCTAGGCTGTGAGCCCGCTGTTGGGCAGGGACCGTCTCTATAGGTTGCCAACTTGGACTTCCCAAGCGCTTAGCACAGTGCTCTGCACACAGTAAGCGCTCAATAAATATGACTGACTGAAGTCGGTTTCTTTCCTCCCTCCTTTCCCATCTCCTTTCTTCCTCCTTTCCCATCTCCTTCCCTTCTCCTTTCCTCCTCCTTCCCCAACTCCTTCCCTCTTCCTTTCCTCCTCCTTTCCCATCTCTTTTAGACTGTGAGCCCACTGCTGGGTAGGGACCGTCTCTAGATGTTGCCAACTTGGACTTCCCAAGCGCTTAGTCCAGTGCTCTGCACACAGGAAGCGCTCAATAAATACGATTGAATGAATGAAGTCGGTGAGCGCTTTGTGCCGTGCTCCACCCAGATTTGCTTTTTTATTTATTTATTTTATTTGTACATATTTATTCTATTTATTTTATTTTGTTAATATGTTTTGTTTTGTTGCCTGTCTCCCCCTTCTAGACTGTGAGCCCGCTGTTGGGTAGGGACCGTCTCTAGATGTTGCCAACTTGGACTTCCCAAGCGCTTAGTACAGTGCTCTGCACACAGTAAGCGCTCAATAAATACGACTGAATGAATGAAGTGGGTGAGCACTTTGTGCCATGCTCCACCCAAATTTGCTTTTTTATTTATTTATTTTATTTGTACATATTTATTCTATTTATTTTGTTTTGTTAATATGTTTTGTTTTGTCCCCTGTCTCCCCCTTCTAGACTGTGAGCCCACTGTTGGGTAGGGACTGTCTCTAGATGTTGCCAACTTGGATTTTCCAAGCACTTAGTACAGTGCTCTGCACACAGTAAGCGCTCGATAAATATGATTGAATGAAGTCGGTGAGCGCTTTGTGCCATGCTCCACCCAGATTTGCTTTTTTATTTATTTATTTTATTTGTACATATTTATTCTATTTATTTGATTTTGTTAAGATGTTTTGTTTTGTTGTCTGTCTCCCCCTTCCAGACTGTGAGCCCGCTGTTGGGTAGGGACCGTCTCTAGATGTTGCCAACTAAAACTTCCCAAGCACTTAGTACAGTGCTCTGCACACAGTAAGCGCTCAATAAATACGATTGATGATGATGATGAGCACTTTGTGCTGTGCTCCACCCAGATTTGCTTTTTTATTTATTTTATTTGTACATATTTATTCTATTCATTTTATTTTGTTAATATCTTTTGTTTTGTTGTCTGTCTCCCCCTTCTAGACTGTGAGCCCGCTGTTGAGTAGGGACCGTCTCTAGATGTTGCCAATTTGGACTTCCCAAGCGCTTAGTACAGTGCCCTGCACACAGTAAGCGCTCAATAAATGCGACTGAATGAATGAAGTCGGTGAGCACTTTGTGCCGTGCTCCACCCAGATTTGCTTTTTTATTTATTTATTTTATTTGCACATATTTATTCTATTTATTTTATTTTGTTAATATGTTTTGTTTTGTTGTCTGTCTCCCCCTCCTAGACTGTGAGCCCGCTGTTGGGTAGGGACCGTCTCTGGATGTTGTCAACTTGGACTTTCCAAGCGCTTAGTACAGTTTTCTGCACACAGTAAGCACTCAATAAATACGACTGAATGAATGAATGTGTGACTTTGGGAAGTCACTTCACTTCCCTGGACCTCAGTTCCTTCATCTGTAAAATGGGGATTAAGACTATTAGCCCCCCGTGGGACAACCTGATCACCTTGTAACCTCCCCAGTGATTAGAACAGTGCTTTGCACATAGTAAGCGCTTAATAAATGCCATTATTATTATTATTATTATTATTATTATTATTATTATTACTAGGCCAGTCACAACTTCTCTGTGCTTCATTTCCCTCATCTGTAAAATGGGTATTAAGATTGTGAGCCCCATGTGGGACAACCTTGATTACCTTGTATCCCCCCAGTGCTTAGAATGGTGCTTTGCACATAGTAAGCGCTTAATAAATGCCATCATCATTATCATTATTATTATTATCATTGGGCCAGTCACTTAACTTCTCTGTGCTTCATTTCCCTCATCTGTAAAATGGGGATTAAGATTGTGAGCCCCACGTGGGACAACCTTGATTACCCTGTATCCCCCCAGTGCTCAGAACAGTGCTTTGCACACAGTAAGCGCTTAATAAATGCCATCATCACCATTATTATTGTTATTATTATTGGGCCAGTCACTTAAGTTCTCTGTGCTTCATTTCCCTCATCTGTAAAATGGGGATTAAGATTGTGAGCCCCACGTGCCTTGATTACCTTGTAACCCCCCAGTGCTTAGAACGGTGCTCGGCACATAGTAAGCGCTTAACAAATACCAACATTATTATTATTATCATTATTATTACTTCAACTGTGAGCCCCAGGCGGGGGCTAAGGTTTAGAACAGTGTCTGGATAGTAAACACTTAACAAATACCAACATTATTATCATTATCATTATTATTATTATTATTATTATTTCGACTGTGAGCCCCAGGCGGGGGCCAAGGTTTGGAACAGTGTCTGACACACAGTAAGCGCTTCAATACCATTAAAAAAATAAAAAAATCTGCCGAATTAAAGCCGTCCCCATCTCCAAAGCTTAGCTCACGACACGGCTCCGGCCGAGGGAAGCGTCTAACCCATGTGACTGTTACTCCTGCGTCAAAGCCCAATTATTCCTCATTCTTCTCCCCCAATAGATTGGGAACTCCAGGGGGAGGAATCACATCATCTTTTTCCTGTTTATACACTCCCGACCATTAAGTACGGGGTTCCGCACACCAGCGCGGCGCTCCATCTATCCTAATCCCAAGCGCTTAGTACAGTGCTCTGCACGCAGTAAGTGCTCAATAAATACGATTGAATGAATTAATCTATATGTTTGTATGCATTTATTACTCTTTATTTTATTTGTACGTATTTATTCTATTTATTTTATTTGGTTAATATGGTTTGTTTTGTTCTTGGTCTCCCCCTTCTAGACTGTGAGCCCGCTGTTGCGTAGGGGCCATCTCTATATGTTGCCAACTTGGACTTCCCAAGCGCTTAGTACAGTGCTCTGCACACAGTAAGCGCTCAATAAATATGATTGAATGAATGAATTAATTAATAATCCACCGATTGCTGCTGACGACTACTTTCACACCCCCAGAGTATTTACTGAGTGGCCCCTGGGTACAACGGGCTGTATTAAGCGCTTGACTGAACAAGAGTAAACAGGCTTAAATAAATGACGGCCAGAGTGATTTCCTTTGGCCGCTAAGGAAGCATTCCTTCTGCTATAGGGTAATCCCAAATGAGAGCGGTACTTCCCAAGCGCTTAGTACAGTGCTCTGCACACAGTAGGCGCTCAATAAATATGATTGAATGAATACTATGGGGTAATCCCAGATGAGAAGCAGGGTGGCTCCGTGGAAAGAGCCTGGGCTTTGGAGTCAGAGGTCACGAGTTCAAATCCCAGCTCCGCCACTTGTCAGCTGTGTGACTTTGGGCAAGTCACCTCACTTCTCCGAGCCTCAGTTCCCTCATCTGGAAAATGGGGACTAAGACTGTGAGCCCCCCCGGGGGACAACCTGATCACCTTGTAACCTCCCCAGCGCTTAGAACAGTGTTTTGCACTTAGAAAGCACTTAATAAATGCCATCATTATTAATATTATTATTATTATTATTATGGGAGCAGGGGGACATCCTGTATTATTATTAGTAATAGTAATCATATAGTAATTCTGATCATTACTTATCATAATTATTATATGTTATAATTACATTATAATGCAGTCAATCAAAATAACATACTAATGTTATTATCATAACATCATGCAGTTATAATTATTATCTATTATAAATTGTTTGTCACCATAATAATAATAATAATAATAATAATGATGGCATTTGTTAAGCACTTACTATGTGCAAAGCACTGTTCTAAGCGCTGGGGGGATACAAGGTGATCAAGTTGTCCCACGTGGGGCTCACAGTCTTAATCCCCATTTTACAGATGAGGTCACTGAGGCTCAGAGAAGTGAAGTGACTTGCCCAAGGTCACACAGCAGATATGCGGCGGAGCCGGGATTCAAACCCATGACCTCTGACTCCAAAGCCCGGGCTCTTTCCAGTGAGCCACGCTGAGCCCCTTGTTCTCAGTTCAGGCAGAGCCTCGGGTCTCAAAGACTGCGAGCCCCACTATGTGGGGTGATTAACTAGTAGCTACCTAAGCGCTTAGTACAGTGCCCGGCACACAGAAAGTGTTTAACAGATACCATCAAAGAAAAAAAAAATTGCCCACTAAGAGCTCCGCACCTGGCAGCTGTTTAACGGAAAGCAGCCATTCTCCATTCCGGTGACTTGAGGGCATATTAAATAATACAGGAGAATAATAGCTTGACTTCTCTGTGCCTCAGTTACCTCAGCTGTACTTCCCAAGCGCTTAGTACAGTGCTCTGCACACAGTAAGCACTCAATAAATACGATTGAATGAATGAAGGAATGAATGAATGTGTGACTTTGGGCAAGTCACAACTTCTCTGGGCCTCAGTTCCCTCATCTGTAAAATGGGGATTAAGACTGTAAGCCCCCCGTGGGACAACTTCATCACCTTGTAACCTCCCCAGCACTTAGAACAGTGCTTTGCACATAGTAAGTGCTTAATAAATGCCATCAATATTACTAATGGCATCTCCGTTTGGAAGGACACTTCTATTTTTCCAGAGCGCTTTCCCATCAGTGACCTCATTCTACCCTCCCAACATCCCTGTATATATGTTTGCACATATTTATTACTCTATTTATTTATCTTACTTGTACATATCTATTCTATTTATTTTATTTTGTTAGTATGTTTGGTTTTGTTCTCTGTCTCCCCCTTTTAGACTGTAAGCCCACTGTTGGGTAGGGACCGTCTCTATATGTTGCCAATTTGTACTTCCCAAGCGCTTAGTACAGTGCTCTGCACACAGTAAGCGCTCAATAAATACTACTGATTGATTGATTGATCCCAGTGAGGTAGTGAGGCCGAGATTATCATTCATTCATTCAATCGTATTTACTGAGCGCTTACTGGGTGCAGAGCACTGTACTAAGCGCTTGGGAAGTACAAGTTGGCAACATATAGAGACAGTCCCTACCCAACAACGGACTCACGGTCTAGAAGGGGGAGACAGACAACAAAACAAAATACACTCACAAAATAGAATAGCAAATATGTGCAAGTAAAATAGAGTAATAAATCTGTACAAACATATATACAGGTGCTTTGGGGAGGGGAAGGAGGTAGGGAGGGGGAGATGGGGAGGGGGAGAGGAAAAAGGGGGCTCAGTTCATTCATTAATTCGATCATATTTATTGAGCGCTTACTGTGTGCAGAGCACTGTACTAAGCGCTTGGAAAGTACAAGTTGGCAACATCTAGAGATGGTCCCTACCCAACAGCAGGCTCACAGGCTAGAAGGGGGAGACAGACAACAAAACAAAACATATTAAAATTAATAGAATAAATATGTACAATCTGGGAAGGCCTCCTAGAAGAGGTGAGCTCTCAGTATCCCCACTTCACAGATTCATTCATTTAATTCATGCTGCTGCCCCATACTTCATGCTGCTGCCCGGATTATCTTTGTCCAGAAACGCTCTGGGCACGTTACTCCCCTCCTCAAAACTCTCCAGTGGCTACCAATCAATCTGCGCGTCAGGCAGAAACTCCTCCCCCTGGGCTTCCAGGCTGTCCATCCATCCATCCCCTGGCCCCCTCCTCCCTCCCCTCCCTTCTGTCCTTCTCCAGCCCAGCCCGCACCCTCCGCTCCTCCGCCGCTGATCTCCTCACTGTACCTCGCTCTCGCCTGTCCCGCCATCGACCCCCGGCCCACGTCCTCCCCCGGGCCTGGAATGCCCCCAATCCCTCTGCCCATCCGCCAAGCTCGCTCTCTTCCTCCCTTCAAGGCCCTGCTGAGAGCTCACCTCCTCCAGGAGGCCTTCCCAGACTGAGCCCCTTCCTTCCTCTCCCCCTCTTCCCCCTCTCCATCCCCCCCATCTTACCTCCTTCCCTTCCCCACAGCACCTGTATATATGTATATATGTTTGTACAGATTTATTACTCTATTTATTTTACTTGTACATATCTATTCTATTTATTTTATTTTGTTAGTATGTTTGGTTTTGTTCTCTGTCTCCCCCTTTTAGACTGTGAGCCCACTGTTGGGTAGGGACTGTCTCTATATGTTGCCAAATTGTACTTCCCAAGTGCTTAGTACAGTGCTCTGCACACAGTAAGTGCTCAATAAATACGATTGATGATGATGATGATAATGATTCATTCATTCAATCGTATTTATTGAGCGCTTACTGTGTGCAGGGTGCTGTACCATGCGCTTGGAAAGTACAATTCGGCAACAGAGACAATCCCTACCCAACAACGGGCTCAAAGTCTAGAAGGAGGAGACAGACAGACAACAAAATAAAACAAGTAGACGGGCGTCAGTACTATCAAAATAAATGAATAGAATTAGAGATCTATACATAATGATGGGGAGACTGAGGCCCAGGGAGGTTAAGTTCATTCATTCATTCAATCGTATTTATTGAGCGCTTACTGTGTGCAGGGTGCTGTACTAAGCACTTGGAAAGTACAATTCGGCAATAGACAGAGACAATCCCTCCCCAACAACGGGCTCACAGTCTAGGAGGAGACAGACAACAAAATAAAACAAGTAGACGGGTGTCAGTACTATCAAAATAAACGTACAGAATTAGAGATATATAAATAATGATGGGGAGACTGAGGCCCAGGGAGGTTAAGTGACATGCACAAGGTCACACAGCAGACATGGGGCAGAGCAGGGACTAGGACACCCGGCTCCCGGACTCAAGCTCTCCACCAGACCACGCCGCCTTCATTCATTCATTCATTCAATCGTATTTATTGAGCGCTTACTGTGTGCAGAGCACTGTACTAAGCGCTTGGGAAGTCCAAGTCGGCAACATATAGAGACGGCCCCTCCCCAACAGTGGGCTCACAGCCTAGAAGGGGGATGTGGACATTCAGAGCTATTTTTGAGAAGGAAACAAATAATACTTAGAGCCCCGGCTTGGGAGTCAGAGGTCATGGGTTCAAATCCCAGCTCCGCCTGTCAGCTGTGTGACTTTGGGCGAGTCACTTCACTTCTCTGTGCCTCAGTGACCTCATCTGTAAAAATGGGGATTAAGACGGCGAGCCCCACGTGGGACAACATCATCACGCTGCATCCTCCCCAGCGCTTAGAACAGTGCTTTGCACATAGTAAGCGCTTAACAAATGCCATCATTATTATTATTACTACTACTACCACAGGCATTCATGAAGAGTTTGCTCTGTGCAGCGTGGCTGGTGGAAAGCAGCGTGGCTTAGTGGAGTCAGATGTTGTGGGTTCTAATCCCGGCTCTGCCACTTGTCTGCTGTGTGACCTTGGGCAATTCACTTCGCTCTCTCTGGGCCTCAGTTCCCTCATCTGTAAAATGGGGATGAAGACTGTGAGCCCCCCGTGGGACAACCTGACTACCTTGTATCTACCCCAGCGCCTAGAACAGAGCTTGGCACATAGTAAGCGCTTAAATACAATCATTATTAGAGCAGATTTAGCCCTCTGCTAAAATAAGCCAGGCGGGGCACGGTCCCCAAAACCCCCAAGGGGCTCAAAGTCTGAGGTGGGGGGAAACGCACAAAGCGTGGCTCAGTGGAAAGAGCCCGGGCTTTGGAGTCCGAGGTCCTGGGTTCGAATCCCGACTCCGCCACATGTCTGCTGTGAGACCTTGGGCAAGTCACTTAACTTCTCTGAGCCTCAGTGACCTCACCTGTAAAATGGGGATTAAGACTGTGAGCCCTACGTGGGACAACTTGAGCACCTTGTATCCCCACCCCGGCAGCGCTTAGAACAGTGCTCTGCACATAGTAAGCGCTTAATAAATGCCATCATTATTATTATTATCATCTTATCCTTGAAAATCTGATTTAAAAAAGATGGTCAGGGAGGAAATAATTGGTCTGAAATAATAATAATAATGAAATCAGCACGTCTGAGAAGCAGCGTGGCCCGGTGGAAAGAGACGGGCCTGGGAATCAGGGGACCTAGGTTCTAATCCCGGCTCCACCAATTACCTGCTGTGTGACTTCTCTTTGACTCCCCTGTGCCTCAGTTCCCTCATCTGCAAAATGGGGATTCAATACCTGTTCTCCCTCCTACTTGGACTGTGAGCCCCATGTGGAACCTGATGATCAATCAATCGTATTTATTGAGCACTTACTGTGTGCAGAGCACTGTACTAAGCGCTTGGGAAGTACAAGTCGGCAACACATAGAGACAGTCCCTACCCAACAGCAGGCTCACGGTCTAGAAGGGGGAGCCAGATGACAAAACATATTAACAAAATAAAATAAACAGAATAGATATGTACAAGATAAATAGAGTAATAAATATGTACAAACATATATACATCTATATAGGTGCTGTGGGGAAGGGAAGGAGGTAAGATGGGGGGGATGGAGAGGGGGACGAGGGGGAGAGGAAAGAAGGGGCTCAGTCAGGGAAGGCCTCCTGGGGGAGGTGAGCTCTCAGTAGGGCCTTGAAGGGAGGAAGGGATGATTTTCTGATGATTTTCTATCTACCTCAGTTCTGAACATAATTGACTCCCGTGTGCCTCAGTTCCCTCATCTGCAAAATGGACATTCAATACCTGTTCTCCCTCCTACCTGGACTGTGAGCCCCATGTGGAACCTGATGATTTTCTATCTACCCCTTCAAGGCCCTACTGAGAGCTCACCTCCTCCAGGAGGCCTTCCCAGACTGAGCCCCTTCCTTCCTCTCCCCCTCGTCCCCCTCTCCATCCCCCCCATCTTACCTCCTTCCCTTCCCCACAGCACCTGTATAGATGTATATATGTTTGTACGTATTTATTACTCTATTTATTTATTTTACTTGTACATATCTATTCTATTTATTTTATTTTGTTAGTATGTTTGGTTTTGTCTCCCCCTTTTAGACTGTGAGCCCACTGTTGGGTAGGGACTGTCTCTACATGTTGCCAATTTGTACTTCCCAAGCGCTTAGTACAGTGCTCTGCACATAGTAAGCGCTCAATATGATTGATGATGATGATGATGTTTGTACATATTTATTACTCTATTTATTTTACTTGCACATATCTATTCTATTTATTTTATTTTGTTAGTATGTTTGGTTTTGTCTCCCCCTTTTAGACTGTGAGCCCACTGTTGGGTAGGGACTGTCTCTGTATGTTGCCAATTTGTACTTCCCAAGCGCTTAGTACAGTGCTCTGCACACAGTAAGCGCTCAATAAATACGATTGATGATGATGATGATACCCCAGTTCTGGGCATAATTGACTCCCCTGTGCCTCAGTTCCCTCATCTGCAAAAGGGGGATTCAATCCCTGTTCTCCCTCCTACTTGGACTGTGAGCCCCAAGTGGAACCTGATGATTTTCTATCTACCCCAGTTCTGTCCGTAATGCTTGCCACACGGTAAGCGCTTAAGTGCCACAATTATTATTATCATTATATTATTATTATGAAGCGACCATCGCAAGAAAAAGGGTTCTCCACGCAAGCCTCCCCCACAGACGGAGACGCCACTGTCGGCCTCAGTGATTCAGGGGCCCCGCGGGCGACCTTTCCGTCTCGGCCGCCGGTTGGCTTTGCGGGCACCTCGGGGATGGGGAGACGAAGCGGGATGGTGGGCGGGCACGGGGTCCGTTGCCACCGCGATGCCGGGGCCATCTCTGGGCCTCTGTGGGCCGGCTGATTCCTCGGAGTTCCCGCTACTGGCCCCACCGGCCCACCTCCAACAGCCCAGGGGGTTCTTTGGCCACTGTGGCACTGAACTTGGCGACTTGGCCCTCAGTTCAATTCAGAAACAGCCCACCCGCGGATTTACAGTTGCAACGCCCCTCTAGACTACAAGCTGCTTGTGGGCAGGGAAGGTAATCATAATAATCATAATAATAATAATAATAATGGAATTTGTTAAGCGTTTACTACGTGCCAAGCACTGTTCTAAGCACTGAGGTCGATAAAAAGTAATTATTATTATTTATTATAATGGTATTTGTTAAGCGCTTACTATGTGCAGAGCACTTCTCCCTTCAAGGCCCTACTGAGAGCTCACCTTCCCAGACTAAGCCCCTTCCTTCCTCTCCCCCTCGTCCCCCTCCCAATTCCCCCCATCTTACCTCCTTCTCTTCCCCACAGCACCTGTATATCTG
This sequence comes from Tachyglossus aculeatus, assembly GCF_015852505.1. NCBI lineage: Eukaryota > Metazoa > Chordata > Mammalia > Monotremata > Tachyglossidae > Tachyglossus > Tachyglossus aculeatus. Next base: position 1,007,527 of record NC_052069.1, on the reverse strand, counting down.
TATATATGTTTGTACATATTTATTACTCTATTTATTTATTGATTTTACTTGTACATATCTATTCTATTTATTTTATTTTGTGAGTATGTTTGGTTTTGTTCTCTGTCTCCCCCTTTTAGACTGTGAGCCCACTGTTGGGTAGGGACTGTCTCTAGATGTTGCCAACTTGGACTTCCCAAGCGCTTAGTACAGTGCTCTGCACACAGTAAGCGCTCAAAAAATACAGTTGATTGATTGGTTGATTGGTCATTCAGTCATTCATTCAATCATATTTATTGAGCGCTTACTGTGTGCAGAGCACTCTACTAGGCACTTGGGAAGTACAAGTTGGCAACGTATAGAGACGGTCCGTACCCAACAGTGGGCTCACAGTCTAGAAGCTGTTCTAAGCACTGGGGGGGGATACAAGGTGATCAGGTTGTCCCACGTGGGGCTCACAGTCTTAATCCCCATTTTACAGATGAGGGAACTGAGGCACAGAGAAGTTAAGTGACTTGCCCAAAGTCATACAGCTGACAACTGGCCGAGCCGGAATTTGAACCCATGACCCCTGACTCCAAAGCCCATACTCTTTCCACTGAGCCACGCTGCTTCTCAGTTTCAGTAATCAGTTTGTCCCGCATGGGGCTCACAGTCTTGATCCCCACTTTACAGATGAGGGAACTGAGGCACAGAGAAGTTGAGTGGCTTGCCCAAGGGCACAAAGCAGACGAGTGGCGGAGCCGGGACTAGAACTCTCGTCCTCTGACTCCCAGTGGCTCAGTGGAAAGACCACAGGCTTTGGAGTCAGAGGTCATGGGTTCGAATCCCAGCTCCGCCAACTGTCAGTTGTGTGACTTTAGGCAGGTCACTTAAATTCTCTGGGCCTCAGTTCCCTCATCTGTAAAATGGGGATGAAGACTGTGAGCCCCCAGTGGGACAACCTGATCACCTTGTAACCTCCCCAGTGCTTAGAACAGTGCTTTGCACATAGTAAGCGCTTAATAAATGCCATCATCATTATTATTATTCTCTGGGCCTCAGTGACCTCATCTGTAAAATGGGGATTAAGACTGTGAGCCCTTCGTGGGACAACCTGATCACCTTGCATCCCCCCAGCGCTTAGAACGGTGCTTTGCACATAGTAAGTGCTTAACAAATGCCATCATTATTATTATTATCATTATTATTAAGCCACACTGCTTCCCTGGTACCCGCCGGCTCTGATACACTGTACTCTCCGAAACGTTCGGTACAGCGCTTTGCACACATTAAGAGCTCAATAAATAATATGTAGAAGTTTGACAGAAAAGCAACATGGCCTCAAATTTAGAAGGACCTAAGTTCTAATCCTGACTTGAGGAGGATGGCATTTGTTAAGCGCTTACTATGTGCAAAGCACTGTTCTAAGCGCTGGGGGGGGATACAAGGTGATCAGGTTGTCCCAGGTGGGGCTCACAGTCTTAATCCCCGTTTTACAGATGAGGGAACTGAGGCTCAGAGAAGTTAAGTGACTGGCCCAAGGTCACACAGCAGACATGTGGCGGAGCCGGGATTCGAACTCATGACCTCTGACTCCAAAGGCCGGGCTCTTTCCACTGAACCACGCTGCTTCTCACTTGTCTGCTGTGTGACCTTGGGCAAGCCACCTCACTTCTCTGGGCCTCAGTGGCCTCATCTGTCAAACGACGATGAAGACGGGAGCCCCATGAGGGACAGGGGTTGTGCCCAATCTGACTGGCTTGTGTCCACCCCAGCGCTTAGTACAATGCCTGGCACACAAGTAAGCGCTTAACAAATACCACAAAACACAAACAACATTGATTGATACTCTCCAATCTGCAAAAAATATATTCCTGGCACATAAGTAAGCGCTTAAATACCACAAAACACAAACATCATCGATTGATACTCTCCAATCTGCAAAAAATATATAATAATAATACTAATAATGGCATTTATTAAGCGCTTACTATGTGCAAAGCCCTGTTCTAAGCACTGGGGACGTTACAAGGTGATCAGGTTGTCCCATGGGGGCTCACAGTCTTACTCCCCATTTTCCAGATGAGGTGACTGCGGCCCAGAGAAGTGACTTGCCCAAAGTCACACAGCTGACAAGTGCGGAGCCAGGATTTGAACCCATGACCTCAGACTCCAAAGCCTCCAAAGTGGCTCTTTCCAGTGCTTCTCAGCGTTATATTCTTTAACCTGGGTCACAAAGGCGCACGGCAAGTTAATGGAAACCAAGAGCCTTGGAAGGAGTCACGCTAGCAGCCCAGCCGCTAGAAATAACAAATATCGCACCAGAATCTTGCAAAGGAAAACAATTAATACTGCATATAGTAAATTCCCAAATTTCGCACTGGGCTTCCAAACTGTTAAATCATCTCAACGGGAAAGAACTCTTCAAACTTAAAAGGGGCGGGGGCGACTGAACAAACTTTTAGTCCAAGTGGTCTGTCCACCTGTATATACGTATATACGTTTGTACATATTTTTTTACTCTATTTATTTTATTTGTACATATCTATTCTATTTATTTTATTTTGTTGGTATGTTTGGTTTTGTTCTCTGTCTCCCCCTTTTAGACTGTGAGCCCACTGTCGGGTAGGGACTGTCTCTATATGTTGCCAATTTGTACTTCCCAAGCGCTTAGTACAGTGCTCTGCACATAGTAAGCGCTCAATAAATACGATTGATGATGATGATGGCTGGCACTGTATCCCCCCCAGCGCTTAGAACAGTGCTTTGCACATAGTAAGCGCTTAATAAATGCCATTAAAGAAAGGAAGAAGAAATCACACGGTTCAGTCGTATTTATTGAGCGCTTACTGCGTGCAGAGCACTGTACTAAGCGCTTGGGAAGTACAAGCTGGCAACATACAGAGACGGTCCCTACCCAACAACGGGCTCACAGTCTAGAAGGGAACTGCTCCACCAATTATCTCTCAGAAACTGAAAAATAAAATGGGTTGGAGACACTGTAGTCTGACGGAGAACGGCTTTCCTAAGCTCCCTGATTTTTACTTCCAGAAAAGGTTTAACTCTTTTTGAACTCCTTCCATATCATCTATTTTAAATTTCTCTCTCTGATATAGTATGGTCCGCATCCCATCATTGGTTATCTAAGTCTGGCGGCTATCAATCAATCCATGTTTATTGATTGAGCACTTACTGTCTGTTCATTCATTCATTCGTATTTATTGAGCGTTTACTGTGTGCAGAGCACTGTACTAAGCGCTTGGGAAGTACAAATTGGCAACATACAGAGACGGTCCCTACCCAACAACGGGCTCACAGTCTTAAAAGGGAACTGCTCCACCAATTATCTCTCAGAAATTAAAAAAAAAATGGGTAGGAGACACTGTAGTCTGACGGAGAACGGCATTCCTTAGCTCCCTGATTTTTACTTCCAGAAAAGGTTTAACTCCTTTTGAACTCCTTCCATATAATCTATTTTAAATTTCTCTCTCTGATACAGTATGGTCCACATCCCATCATTGGTTATCGAAGTCTGGCAGCTATCAATCAATCCACATTTATTTATTGAGCACTGTCTGTTCATTCATTCATTCAATCGTATTTATTGAGCGCTTACTGTGTGCACAGCACTGGACTAAGCGCTTGGGAAGTACAAATTGGCAACATACAGAGACGGTCCCTACCCAACAACGGGCTCACAGTCTAGAAGGGAACTGCTCCACCAATTATCTCTCAGAAATTAAAAAAAAAAATGGGTTGGAGACACTGTAGTCTGACGGAGAACGGCTTTCCTAAGCTCCCTGATTTTTACTTCCAGAAAAGGTTTAACTCTTTTTGAACTCCTTCCATATCATCTATTTTAAATTTCTCTCTCTGATACACTATGGTCCGCATCCCATCATTGGTTATCTAAGTCTGGCAGCTATCAATCAATCCGTGTTTATTTATTGAGCACTTACTGTCTGTTCATTCATTCATTCAATCGCATTTATTGAACGTTTACTGTGTGCAGAGCACTGTACTAAGCGCTTGGGAAGTATAAATTGGCAACATACAGAGACGGTCCCTACCCAACAACGGGCTCACAGTCTTAGAAGGGAACTGCTCCACCAATTATCTCTCAGAAACTGAAAAAAAAAATGGGTTGGAGACACTGTAGTCTGACGGAGAACGGCATTCCTTAGCTCCCTGATTTTTACTTCTAGAAAAGGTTTAATTCTTTTTGAACTCTTTCCATATAATCTATTTTAAATTTCTCTCTCTGATATAGTATGGTCCGCATCCCATCATTGGTTATCTAAGTCTGGCGGCTATCAATCAATCCATGTTTATCTGTTGAGCACTTAATGTCTGTTCATTCATTCATTCGATCGTATTTATTGAGCATTTACTGTGTGCAGAGCACTGTACTAAGCGCTTTGGGAAGTACAAATTGGCAACATACAGAGACGGTCTCTACTCAACAACGGGCTCACAGTCTTAGAAGGGAACTGCTCCACCAATTATCTCTCAGAAATTAAAAAAAAAATGGGTTGGAGACACTGTAGTCTGACGGAGAACGGCATTCCTTAGCTCCCTGATTTTTACTTCCAGAAAAGGTTTAACTCCTTTTGAACTCCTTCCATATAATCTATTTTAAATTTCTCTCTCTGATACAGTATGGTCCGCATCCCATCATTGGTTATCGAAGTCTGGCAGCTATCAATCAATCCACGTTTATTTATTGAGCACTGTCTGTTCATTCATTCATTCAATCGTATTTATTGAGCGCTTACTGTGTGCAGAGCACTGTACTAAGCGCTTGGGAAGTACAAGTTGGCAACATACAGAGACGGTCCCTACCCAACAACGGGCTCACAGTCTAGAAGGGAACTGCTCCACCAATTATCTCTCAGAAACTGAAAAATAAAGTGGGTTGGAGACACTGTAGTCTGACGGAGAACGGCTTTCCTAAGCTCCCTGATTTTTACTTCCAGAAAAGGTTTAACTCTTTTTGAACTCCTTCCATATCATCTATTTTAAATTTCTCTCTCTGATGCAGTATGGTCCACATCCCATCATTGGTTATCTAAGTCTGGCAGCTATCAATCAATCCATGTTTATTTATTGAGCACTTATTGTGTGCTCATTCATTCATTCAATCGTATTTATTGAGCACTTACTGTGTGCAGAGCACTGTAATTAGCGCTTGGGAAGTCCAAGTTGGCAACATATAGAGACGGTCCCTACCCAACAATGGGCTCCCAGTCTAGAAGGGAACTGCTCCACCAATTATCTCTCAGAAACTGAAAAATAAAATGGGTTGGAGACACTGTAGTCTGACGGAGAACGGCTTTCCTAAGCTCCCTGATTTTTACTTCCAGAAAAGGTTTAACTCTTTTTGAACTCCTTCCATATCATCTATTTTAAATTTCTCTCTCTGATACAGTATGGTCCGCATCCCATCATTGGTTATCTAAGTCTGGCGGCTATCAATCAATCCATGTTTAGTTACTGAGCACTTACTGTCTGTTCATTCATTCATTCATTCAATCGTATTTATTGAGCGCTTACTGTGTGCAGAGCACTGTACTAAGCGCTTGGGAAGTACAAGTTGGCAACATTCATTCATTCAATCATATTTATTGAGCGCTTACTGTGTGCAGAGCACTGTACTAATCGCTTGGGAAGTACAACATATAGAGACGGTCCCTACCCAACAGTGGGCTCCCAGCCTAGAAGGGGGAGACAGACAACAAAACAAAACATATTAACAAAATAAAATAAATAGAATAGTAAATATGTACAAGTAAAACAGAGTAATAAATCTGTCCAAACATATATACAGGTGATGTGGGGAGGGGAAGGAGGTAGGGTGGGGGGGTTGGAGGGGGGGAGGAGGGGGCTCAGTCTGGGAAGGCCTCATTCATTCATTCATTTATATTTATTGAGCGCTTACTGTGTGCACAGCACTGGACTAAGCGCTTGGGAAGTACAAGTTGGCAACATATAGAGACGGTCCGTACCCAACAGCGGGCTCGCCTGGAGGAGGTGAGCTCTCAGTAGGGCTTTGAAGGGAGGAAGGGAGCTAGCCTGGCGGATGTAGACTGTGAGCCCACTGTTGGGATAGGGACTGTCTCTATATGTTGCCAACTTGTACTTCCCAAGAGCTTAGTACAGTGCTCTGCACACAGTAAGCGCTCAATAAATACGATTGATGATGATGATGATGATGATGTGCGGAGGGAGGGCATTCCGGGCCAGGGGGAGGACGTACACTGCTCGGCGCACAGTAAGCATTCAGCAAATACCACTGACCGATCAACACCCGTCTGATGTTTCTAGACTGTGAGCCCGCTGTTGGGTAGGGACCGTCTCTATATATTAATAATAATAACAATAATAACAATGATGGCATTTATTAAGCACTTACTATGTGCGAAGCACTGTTCTAAGCGCTGGGGAGGTTACAAGGTGATCAGGTTGTCTCCCGGGGGGCTCACAGTCTTAATCCACATTTTACAGATGAGGTAACTGAGGCGCAGAGGAGTTAAGTGACTTGCCCAAAGTCATCGTCATCATCATCATCATCATCAATCGTATTTATTGAGCGCTTACTGTGTGCAGAGCACTGTACTAAGCGCTTGGGAAGTACAAGTTGGCAACATATAGAGACAGTCCCTACCCAACAGTGGGCTCAGTCTAAAAAGTGGGCTCACAGTCTAAAAGTCCAAAGTCACACAGCTGGCAATTGGCGGAGCCGGGATTTGAACCCATGACCTCGGACTCCAAAGCCGGGGCTCTTTCCACTGAGCCACGCTGCTTCTCTAACACGTTGCCAGCTTGTACTTCCCAAGCGCTTAGTACAGTGCTCTGCACACAGTAAGCGCTCAATAAATACGACTGAATGAATGAATGAATGTTTCTGCTGGGCTTTCCCGAGCGCTCTCAGTGCAGTGCCTTCATTCAGCAACCCCAAAATAAATCCCTTTACTGCTATTATCTGTCTGCCTTAGACTGCAAGGGCCATGATTTAACACACGGCACCACTCTGCACAGAAGGCGCTCAGTACACCCGCTCGAGAATGACACTGGGAAAGTGGGTAATAAGTTGTTTTCTGATGGGGACGATGACCGCATCTTCCCCTAGAAAAGTGGAGTCACTTCGGCAGAAGCCCCACCAGGCAAGAGATTCATTCATTCATTCACTCAATCGTACTTATTGAGCGCTTACTGTGTGCAGAGCACTGTACTAAGTGCTTGGGAAGTACAAATTGGCAACAAGAGATCTGCTTGGGTCTCTGTCTCTCTCAGCATCGCCCCAAAACAGAACAAAAAAAACAAAACCCACAAAACCGGCCCAGAGGTGGCTGACAGGCAGGGCTAATACAATAATAATGATGATAATAATAATAACGGCATTTATTAAGCACTTACTATGTGCAAATCAATCAATCAATCGTATTTATTGAGCGCTTACTGTGTGCAGAGCGCTGTACTAAGCGCTTGGGAAGTACAAGTTGGCAACATATAGAGACGGTCCCCAGCCAACAGTGGGCTCACAGTCTAGAAGGGGCAAATAATAATAATAATGGCATTTATTAAGCGCTTACTATGTGCAAAGCACTGTTCTAAGCGCTGGGGAGGCTACAAGGTGATCAGGTTGTCCCACGGGGTGGCTCACAGTCTTAATCCCCATTTTACAGATGAGGGAACTGAGGCAGATGATGATGACGATGACTGAATATTAAAATGCATAAAGAAATTACAGACATATAAATATGTGCCGTGGGGATGGAAGGAGGATAAATGAATGAGGGATGCTTCACACAATAATAATGATGATGATGGCATTTGTTAATAATAATGATGGCATTTGTTAAGCACTTACTATGCGCTAAGCACTGTTCTAAGTGGTGGGAGGATACAAGGTGATCGGGTTGTCCCACGTGGGGCTCCCGGTCTTCATCCCCATTTTCCAGATGAGGTAACTGAGGCCCAGAGGAGTGAAGCGACTTGCCCGAAGTCACACAGCTGACAAGTGGCGGGGCCGGGATTTGAACCCATGACCTCTGGCTCCCCAGCCCAGGCTCTTTCCACTGGGCCACGCTGCTTCTCTGCCGCTTTGCATCATCATCATCAACCATCATCAATCGTATTTATTGAGCGCTATGTGCAGAGCACTGTACTAAGCGCTTGGGAAGTACAAATTGGCAACATATAGAGACAGTCCCTACCCAACAGTGGGCTCACAGTCTAAAAGGGGGAGACACAGAACAAAACCAAACCTACTAACAAAATAAAATAGAATAGATATGTACAAGTAAAATAAATAAATAAATAGAGTAATAGTAAGCGCTTCAGTAAGCGCTTGCACATAGTAAGCGCTTAAGAAATGCCGTCATTATTATTATTATTATTATTAATACAAGCCATGGTGGTCACTTTCTGGCCCATCCCCGGAACTCGAGCCCAGCAAAGCCGGGGCAAGGAGCCGTACGGCGTCGGGGACGGGCTGGCAACTCCAATCCATCAATCAATCGTATTTACTGAGCGCTTACTGTGTGCAGAGCACTGTACTAAGCGCTTGGAAAGTCCAAGTTGGCAACATATAGAGACGGTCCCTACCCAACAGTGGGCTCACAGTCTAAAAACTCCAATCAATCAATCAATCAATCGCATTTATTGAGCGCTTACTGTGTGCAGAGCACTGGACTAAGCGCTTGGGAAGTACAAACTGGCAACATATAGAGACGGTCCCTGCCCAACAGTGGGCTCACAGTCTAAAAGGGGGAGACAGGGAACAAAACCAAACATACTAACAGAATAAAATAAATAGAATAGATATGTACAAGTAAAATAAATAGAGTAATAAATCTGTACAAACATATATACATATATACAGGTGCTGTGGGAAAGGGAAGGAGGTAAGATGGGGGGATGGAGAGGGGGACGAGGGGGAGAGGAGGGAAGGGGCTCAGTCTGGGAAGGCCTCCTGGAGGAGGTGAGCTCTCATCAATCAATCGTATTTATTGAGCGCTTACTGTGTGCAGAGCACTGGACTAAGCGCTTGGGAAGTACAAACTGGCAACATATAGAGACGGTCCCTGCCCAACAGTGGGCTCACAGTCTAAAAGGGGGAGACAGGGAACAAAACCAAACATACTAACAGAATAAAATAAATAGAATAGATATGTACAAGTAAAATAAATAGAGTAATAAATCTGTACAAACATATATACATATATACAGGTGCTGTGGGAAAGGGAAGGAGGTAAGATGGGGGGATGGAGAGGGGGACGAGGGGGAGAGGAGGGAAGGGGCTCAGTCTGGGAAGGCCTCCTGGAGGAGGTGAGCTCTCATCAATCAATCGTATTTATTGAGCGCTTACTGTGTGCAGAGCACTGGACTAAGCGCTTGGGAAGTACAAACTGGCAACATATAGAGACGGTCCCTGCCCAACAGTGGGCTCACAGTCTAAAAGGGGGAGACAGGGAACAAAACCAAACATACTAACAGAATAAAATAAATAGAATAGATATGTACAAGTAAAATAAATAGAGTAATAAATCTGTACAAACATATATACATATATACAGGTGCTGTGGGAAAGGGAAGGAGGTAAGATGGGGGGATGGAGAGGGGGACGAGGGGGAGAGGAGGGAAGGGAAGGAGGAGGGAGGGAAGTTCATTTATTCTATTAGAGAAGAAGCCTGGCTCTGTGGAAAGAGGACGGGCTTTGTGCATAGTAAGTACTTAATAAATACCATCATTATTATTATTATTATTATCAGTAAGTCAATTAACCATATTTGTTGCACTGAAATACCATCAGTATTATTTAATCGTATTTATTGAGCGCTTGCTATACGCAGAGCACCGCACTAAGCGCTTGGAAAGTACAATTCAGCAATACAGAGTTACAATTACAGTTCAGCCATCCCTGCCCACACCAGTCCCTTCCCTTCTCCGTGCCTCAGTTAGCTCATCTGTAAAATGGGGATTGAGACTGTGAGCCCCACGTGGGACAGGGACTGTGTCCAACCCCATTTGCTTGTCTCCATTCCAGCTCTTAGAACAGTGTCTGGCACGTAGTAAGCACTTAACAAATACCATTATCATTATTATTACCATGATAGAGAAGCAGCGTGGCTCGGTGGAAAGAGCCCGGGCTTTGGAGTCAGAGGTCATGGGTTCAAATCCCAGCTCCTCCCGCTGTCAGTGAAGTGACTTTGGGCAAGTCCACCAACCCTGGGGCACCTGGCCCGGTGGCCCGAACGGCAGCGGCTCCCCGGGCGGTTCCTTGGGCATCTTTCCGGCGGGCCGGGCCGCAGGAGGGGCCAAGAAGCCGGCGGGTGCCGACTGATGGACGTCATTCCTTCAATCGTATTTACTGAGCGCTTACTGTGTGCAGAGCACTGTACTAAGCGCTTGGGAAGAACAATTTGGCAATAATTAGGGACAAACCCTACCCAACAATGGACTCACCATCTAGACAGACACACAAACACACTCTCACGTCAGTTTTGAAGGCAAATTCTGGGAAAGCCGCCGACGGCCGGCACCTGTTTTCTCCCGGGGAAGCGCAGCTCCCTTCCCAAGGGCGAATCAAGGTCAGGGCGGGCGGGAAGGCCCCGTTCCCGGCTCTGAGCCGCGGCCGGCCCCCGCCTCCAATCCATCAATCGTATTGATTGAGCGCTTACTGTGTGCAGAGCACTGGACTAAGCGCTTGGGAAGTACAAGTTGGCAACATCCAGCGCCGGGGAGGGAAAGAAGGGGACGCAAGGACAGTGTCGCCTCCTCATTCATTCATTCATATTTATTGAGCACTTACTGCAGGCAGAGCACCGTCTTTATTGAGCACTTACTGCTCGCAGAGCACCGTACTAAGCGCTTGGGAAGTCCAAGTTGGCAACATCTAGAGACGGTCCCTACCTGACAGCGGGCTCACAGTCTGGAAGGGGGAGACAGACAAAAAAACGAAACATATTAACCAAATAAAATAAATAGAACAGTAAATATGTACAAGTAAAACAGAGTAATAAATCTGTCCAAACATACATACAGGTGCTGTGGGGAGGGGAAGGAGGTAGGGCGGGGGGGATGGGGAGAGGAAGGAGGGGACTCAGTCAATGAATCAATCGTATTTATTGAGCGCTTACTGTGTGCAGAGCACTGTACTAAGCGCCTGGGAAGTCCAAGTTGGCAACATCTAGAGACAGTCCCTACCCAACAGTGGGCTCACAGTCTGGAAGGGGGAGACAGACAACAAAACAAAACATATTAACCAAATAAAATAAATAGAATAGTAAATATGTACAAGTAAAACAGAGTAATAAATCTGTCCAAACATACATACAGGTGCTGTGAGGAGGGGAAGAAGGCAGGGCGGGGAGGAAGGGGGAGAGGAAGAAGGGGGCTCAGTCAGTCAATCAATCAATCGTATTTATTGAGCGCTTACTGTGTGCAGAGCACCGTACTAAGCGCTTGGAAAGTCCAAGTTGGAAACATCTAGAGACGGTCCCTACCCAACAGCAGGCTCACAGTCTGGAAGGGGGAGACAGACAACAAAACGAAACAAATTAACCAAATAAAATAAGTAGAATAGTAAATATGTACAAGGAAAACAGAGTAATAAATCTATCCAAACATACATACAGGTGCTGTGGGGAGGGGAAGGAGGTAGGGCGGGGGTGGGGTGGGGAGGTGGCTCAGTCAGTCCTCCTCACTCCTTTCAATCGTATATATTGAGCGCTTACTGTGTGCAGAGCACCGTACTAAGCGCTTGGGAAGTACAAGTTGGCAACGTATAGAGGTCTGCTGTGTGACCTTGGGCAAGTCACTTAACTTCTCTGAGCCTCGCTTTGCACATAGTAAGCACTTAATAAATGCCATCATTATTATTAACAAATGCCATCATTATTATTATTATTGTGTGAAGCATCCCTCATCCATTTATCCTCCCTCCATCCCCACGGCACACATCTCTATGTCTGTAATTTCTTTATTTATGCATATTAATATTCAAGGCCCTACTGAGAGCTCACCTCCTCCAGGAAGCCTTCCCAGACTGAGCCCCCTCCTTCCTCTCCCCCTCCTCCCCCTCGCCTTACCTCCTTCCCTTCCCCACAGCACCTGTATATATGGATATATATTTGTACGGATTTATTACTCTATTTATTTTACCTGTACATATCTATTCTATTTACTTTATTTTGTTAATAAGTTTGGTTTTGTTCTCTGTCTCTCCCTTCTAGACTCTGAGCCCACTGTTGGGTAGGGACCGTCTCTATATGTTGCCAACTTGTACTTCCCAGGCGCTTAGTACAATGCTCTGCACACAGTAAGCGCTCAATAAATACGATTGATTGATTGATTGATATTAATGTCTGTCTCCCCCTCCAGACTGTAAGCTCACTGCGGACGGGGAATGTGTCAGTTTATTGCTGTATCGTAGTCTCCCAAGCGCTTAGTACAATGTTCTGCAGACGGTGAGCGCTCAATAAGTACGACTGAATGAAGCCAAAATTAAAAACCAGATGTAGGTGTCGGAGCTGTCCAGCAGCTTTACGGAGGCCCTTGAAATTCCCCTGCCCAGGGGTTAGTTAATTTTTCTATCAGGCCGTGGTTATATCAGTAAGGGATAGAAAAGGTGAAACTCTAAATCTGTAGTTCATTCATTCAATCATATTTATTGAGCGCTTACTGTGTGCACAGCACTGTACTAAGCGCTTGGGAAGTACAAGTTGGCAACACATAGGGACGGTCCCTACCCAACAGTGGGCTCACAGTCTAGAAGGGGGAGACAGAGAACAAAGCCAAACATACTAACAAAATAAAATAAATAGAATAGTAAATATGAGCAAGTAAAATAAACAGAGTAATAAATCTGTACCAACATATATACAGGTGCTGTGGGGAGGGGATGGGGGGTAGGGCAGGGGGGATGGGGTTGGAAAGCAGGATTAAATTTAATAATCGTTACTACGCTTTTCCTGACTTCCTGGATTAGATTCTTCTGCCGTGTCAGCTGTGTGACTTTGGGCAAGTCACTTAACTTCTGTGGGCCTCAGTTACCTCATCTGTAAAATGGGGATTAAAACTGTGAGCCCCCCGTGGGACAACCTGATCACCTTGTAACCTCCCCAGTGCTTAGAACAGTGCTTTGCACATAGTAAGCGCTTAACAAATACTGCTATTATTATTATTAATTTAAATTATGAGGGTGCTCCCCTCCCATTTCATTTATTCAATCACATTTATTGAGCACTTACTGTGTGCAGAGCACTGTACTAAGCATTTAATTTGATCGCAATGGCCCACAAAGCCTCAAATCGCCTTACCCCTTGAGCACAAAGAACACCCAAAAGCTGCAGTTTACAAAGCAAATTTTAGAATAGTTTCTCCTGAAAGTGCACTCTAAAAAAAGGCCAGGAAAGTTTGTGATCCTTATAATAATAATAATAATAATAATAATAATAATAATAATAATAATGGCATTTATTAAGTGCTTACTATGTGCCAAGCACTGTTCTAAGCACTGGGGAAGTTACAAGGTGATCAGATTGTCCCACGGGGGGCTCACAGTCTTAACCCCCATTTTACAGATGAGGGAACTGAGGCACAGAGAAGTGAAGTGACTCGCCCAAAGTCACACAGCTGACAAGTGGCAGAGCCGGGATTTGAACCCATGGCCTCTGACTCCAAAGCCCGGGCTCTTTCCACTGAGCCATGCTGCTGCTTCTGCTTTTCCTCGTAAAGCATAATCCCACTTTTTGGCAAGATTAGCCATCCAAATTGATGATTCAGAGAACCTTCAGAAGGAAGACATGCCTAATTCCCAGAGGACAGAATTTGTCCGACTATGCTTCTGTATTATTCCTCCCCCGACCCCCGGCCTTACCTCCTTCCCCTCCCCACAGCACCTGTATATATGTATATATGTTTGTACGGATTTATTACTCTATTTTATTTGCACATATCTATTCTATTTATTTTATTTTGTTAATATGCTTTGTTTTGTCGTCTGTCTCCCCCTTCTAGACTGTGAGCCCGCTGTTGGGTAGGGACCGTCTCTAGATGTTGCCCACTTGGACTTCCCAAGCGCTTAGTAAAGTGCTCTGCACACAGTAAGCGCTCAATAAATACGACTGAATGAATGAATGAATGAATGAATTCCACGGTTTGTAATACGTTTTAATGAAACTCATTCCGTCGTATTTATTGAGCGCTTTCCTGTGTGCAGAGCACTGTACTAAGCACTTGGAAAGTCCAATTCGGCAACAGATAGAGACAATCCCTACCCAATAACGGGCTCACGGTCTAGAAGGGGGAGGCAGACAACAAAACAAAACAAGTAGACAGGCCAGTAGACATTCATTCATTCATTCAATCGTATTTATTGAGCGCTTACTGTGTGCAGAGCACTGTACTAAGCGCTTGGGAAGTACAAGTTGGCAACATCTAGAGACGGTCCCTACCCAACAACGGGCTCACAGTCTAGAAGGGGGAGGCAGACAACAAAACAGAACATATTAACAAAATAAAATAAATAGAATAGTAAATGTGTACAAGTAAAATAGAGTAATAAATCTGTCCAAACCTGCAGCATGACTTGCAGTTGGGATAAGAATGAAGAAAGCGATGCTGCCCGCTCTCTCCCTCCCCCACCCCCCAAAAAAGTCACCGATTCCAACATTCCTTGTAACGATAACTCCCCTTAAATAACCTCTCAGGGTTCAGTAGTTTTCTTAAAAAAAAAAATGGTATTTGTTCAGTCGGTCAGTCGGTCATTTTTTATTGAGTGTTTACTGTGTGCAGAGCACTGTTCTCAGTGCTTTGGAGAGTGACTTGCCCAAAGTCACACAGCTGATAATTGGCAGAGCCGGGATTTGAACCCATGACCTCTGACTCCAAAGCCTGGGCTCTTTTCCACGGAGCCGCGCTGCTTCTCCACTGAAAGAGGGAAGCAGCCTGGTCTAGGGGAAAGAGCCCGGGCCTGGGAATCAGAGGACCTGGGTACCAATCCCGGCTCTGCCACTTGTCCGCTGGGTGACCTTGGGCAACTCATTTCATTTCTCCGGGCCTCAGTTACCTCATCTGTAAAATGGGGATGAAGACTGCGAGCCCTATGTGGGACAGGGACTGTGTCTGGGCTCTGACAGGATCGTGTTCTAACCGACAGGACCCGTGTTCTGACAGGACCATCTTCTAACGAATAGAGCAGCGTGAGAAGCAGCGTGGCTCAGTGGAAAGAGCCCGGGCTTTGGAGTCAGAGGTCATCATCATCACCATCAATCGTATTTATTGAGCGCCTACTGTGTGCACAGCACTGTACTAAGCGCTTGGGAAGTCCAAGTTGGCAACATACAGAGACAGTCCCTACCCAACAGTGGGCTCACAGTCTAAAAGGGGGAGACGGAGAACAAAACCAAACATACTAACAAAATAAAATAAAATAATAAAATAAATAAAAGGTCATGGGTTCAAATCCCAGCTCCGCCAGTTGTCAGCTGTGTGACTCTGGGCAAGTCGCTTCACTTCTCTGGGCCTCCGTTCCCTCATCTGGAAAATGGGGATTAGGACTGTGAGCCCCCCGAGGGACAACCTGATCACCTTGTAACCTCCCCAGCGCTTAGAACAGTGCTTTGCACATAGTAAGCGCTTAATAAATGCCATCATCATTATTATTATTATTAATAGAGCCCACGCACTGACAGGACTGAGAGTTTAGGTGAATCCATCACCTTTGCCCCAGATAGTCCCTCTGGGCTAAATTTACACATTCACACCACGGGAGCAAATCAAGCTCATTCCCCCGTCCCGCTCCCCGAGATGGTATTTATTTAGCCCTCACTTTGTGTAGAGCACTGCACTTGTGAGAGTACTACACAACAGGGTGGGAAGATAGAATAATAATTGTGGTATTAAGCGCTTACTAAGTGCCAGGAACTGTTCGAAACGCTGGGGTGGTTGCCAGCATTCATTCATTCATTCAATCGCATTTATTGAGTGCTTACTGTGTGCAGAGCACTGTACTAAGCTCTTGGGAAGTCCAAGTTGGCAACATCTAGAGCCGGTCCCTACCCAACAGCGGGCTCACAGTCGAGAAGGGGGAGACAGACAACAAAACATATTAAAATAAAATAAATAGAATAAATATGTACAAGTAAAATAATCGGGTTGGACACAGCCCCTGCTCCATGCAGGGCTCACGGTCTCGATCCCCGTGAGGGAACTGAGGCACAGAGACTTGAACTGACTCACCCGAGGTCACACAGCAGACAAGCAGCAGATCCGGGATTAGAACCCATGACCCCCTGATTCCCACACCCGTGCTCTAGCCGCTACGCCACGCCGCGTCCTGGACGTAGGCCCTCCCCACCAGAAAGTTGCGATCAAGAGATGGCGGGCTCGCCCAGGTCACCATTTGCCTTTCTGGTCGCCCAACAGCACTGGCCATTTTCATCATCATCATCATCAATCGTATTTATTGAGCGCTTACTGTGTGCAGAGCACTGTACTGAGTGCTTGGGAAGTACAAGCTGGCAACATAGAGAGACAGTCCCTACCCAAGAGACAGTCCCTACCCCAAAAAATTTTCACTTTTTCATGAAATTTTTCATTTTCAATTCCAGAGTGCTCCTTCCCATTTTACGCCCACAAACACTCTCGAGATAATTCATCATCATCATCATCTATCGCATTTATTGAGCGCTTACTATGTGCAGAGCACTGTACTAAGCGCTTGGGAAGTACAAATTGGCAACATATAGAGACAGTCCCTACCCAACAGGGGGCTCACAGTCTAAAAGGGGGAGACAGAGAACAAAACCAAACATACTAACAAAATAAAATAGATAGGATAGATATGTACAAGTAAAATAGAGTAATAAATATGTACAAACATATATACATATATACCATCATCATCATCATCAATCGTATTTATTGAGCGCTTACTATGTGCACAGCACTGTACTAAGTGCTTGGGAAGTACAAATTGGCAACATATAGAGACAGTCCCTACCCAACAGGGGGCTCACAGTCTAAAAGGGGGAGACAGAGAACAAAACCAAACATACTAACAAAATAAAATAGATAGGATAGATATGTACAAGTAAAATAGAGTAATAAATATGTACAAACATATATACATATATACCATCATCATCATCATCAATCGTATTTATTGAGCACTTACTATGTGCAGAGCACTGTACTAAGCGCTTGGGAAGTACAAATTGGCAACATATAGAGACAGTCCCTACCCAACAGTGGGCTCACAGTCTAAAAGGGGGAGACAGAGAACAAAACCAAACATACTAACAAAATAAAATAGATAGGATAGATATGTACAAGTAAAATAAATAAACAAATAAATAGAGTAATAAATATGTACAACCATACATATATACAGATAATTAAGGGCACAGCTCCGTCGGGGAAACCCCCTACTAGACCAACCGTACGCTCCTCATGGGCAGGGATCCCGTGTACATTCCCAAGCTCTCCACACCATAAACTAAGTCAAGGAATACGGCCGATTGATGGACTGAAAAGCTTAGCTCTGTGATCCAGGATACAAACCAGAACTCATCGCCGGGCGGGATGGATCAGTGGTATTTTGGGAGCCCTTACTACGCGCTTGGGAGAGTACGGCACAACAGAGTTGGCAGGAACCATCCCTGGTTTTTACCCGCTTTGGGAAACAAACATGTAGAGGGATTTAGACTGTGAGCCCACTGTTGGGTAGGGACTGTCTCTATATGTTGCCAACTTGTACTTCCCAAGCGCTTAGTACAGTGCTCTGCACACAGTAAGCGCTCAATAAATACGACTGATGATGATGATGATGATACCAAAAAAAAAAAAAAAGGCATGCCCCATCTCCTGGTATTCCCCCTCGTCCCTCTCCATCCCCCCATCTTACCTCCTTCCCTTCCCCACATCACCTGTATATATGTATATATGTTTGTACATATTTATTACTCTATTTATTTTACCTGTGCATATCTATTCCATTTATTTTATTTTGTTAGTATGTTTGGTTTTGTTCTCTGTCTCCCCCTTTTAGGCTGTGAGCCCACTGGTGGGTAGGGACTGTCTCTATATGTTGCCAGCTTGGACTTCCCAAGCGCTTAGTCCAGTGCTCTGCACACAGTAAGCGCTCAATAAATACAACTGATTGATCGATTGACTGATATTGTCTGGACAGTCACCAAAATAGGTGTTCAATTAACTGCAACTGCACACTAAAGCACAGCTTTATCCGTAAAGTGCCTTACAATTGCTTCCTAGCTAGCTCTTCCTGGCACTAATGAGTGAATTGGTGGAAATTTCTGTCCCCATTTTACAGATAAAGAGGCTGGACAGGAAGAATCACCTTGCCCTCTCCTACTTTACCTCCTGGATATCCTATTCATCCAATTAATTCAATTGGATTTACCGAGTGCTTACTGTTCATTCATTCAATCGTATTTACTGAGCGCTTACTGTGTTCAGAGCACTGCACTTCGCGCTTTGGAGAGTACAATAATAATAATGATAGCATTTGTTAAGAGCTACTATGTGCGGAGCACTGTTCGAAGCGCTGGGGTAGACACAAAGTAATCAGGTTGTCCCACGTGGGGCTCACAGTCTTAATCCCCATTTTACCGATGAGGGAAATAATAATAATAATGTTGGCATTTATTAAGCGCTTACTATGTGCAAAGCACTGTTCTAAGCGCTTGGGGGATACAAGGTGATCAGGTTGTCCCACGTGGGGCTCACAGTCTTCATCCCATTTTACAGATGAGGTAACTGAGGCACAGAGAAGTTAAGTGGCTTGCCCAAGGTCCCACAGCTGACAAGTGGCGGAGCTGGGATTAGAACCCACGTCCTCTGACTCCCAAGCCCGGGCTCTTTCCACTAAGCCACGCTGCTTAATAATAATAATGACAATAATAATAATAATAATGGCATTTATTAAGCGCTTACTATGTGCAAAGCACTGTTCTAAGCGCTGGGGAGGTTACAAGGTGATCAGGTTGTCCCCCAGGGGGCTCACAGTCTTAATCCCCATTATACAGATGAGGTCACTGAGGCCCAGAGAAGCGAAGTGATTTGCCCAAAGTCACACATTCATTCAGTCGTATTTATTGAGCGCTTACTGTGTGCACAGCACTGTACTAAGCACTTGGGAAGTACACAGCTGACAGCTGGTGGAGCCGGCATTTGAACCCACGACCTCTGACTCCAAAGCCCGGGCTCTTTCCACTAAGCCACGCCGCTTCCCCGATATAACACATTCCCTGCTCACAACGAGCTTACGGTCTAGAGGACTGGACTAGACTTCTAGACTGTGAGCCCGCTGTTGGGTAGGGACCGTCTCTATATGTTGCCAACTTGGACTTCCCAAGCGCTTAGTACAGTGCTCTGCACACGGTAAGCGCTCAATAAATACGATTGAATGAATGAATGAGTGGGCTAAACTAGAGCTCGCATACCTCCATCTCACCTACGTCACCGCCGACCTCTCGCCCACGTCCTGCCTCTGGTCTGGACGCCCAATCTCTTCACATCTGACAGACAATGACTCTCCCCACCTTCAAAGCCTTATTGAAGGCCCATCTCCTCCAAGAGGAGATTTATTTATTGAGCGCTTACTGTGTGCAGAGCACTGTACTAAGCGCTTGGGAAGTACAATACCACTGACTGATTGGTAGCAGTCCCATTGGTTCTTCATCATTAGTACTGATGGCGTGTCTAGAAGTACAGAGTGCTGTACTACTACTACTACTACAAATAATAATAATCGCATTTATTAAGCGCTTACTATGTGCAAAGCACTGTTCTAAGCGCTGGGGAGGTTACAAGGTGATCGGTTGGTCCCACAGGGGGCTCACAGTCTTCATCCCCATTTTACAGATGAGGTAACTGAGGCACAGAGAAGTTAAGTGACTTGCCCAAAGTCACACAGCTGACAGTTGGCAGAGCCGGGGTTTGAACCCATGACCTCTGACTCCAAAGCCTGTGCTCTTACCACTGAGCCACGCTGCTTCTGGACATTTGTACTAGACATTTGGAAGCAAACAACAATAATAATAGTAATAATGGCATTTATTAAGCGCTTACTATGTGCAAAGCACTGTTCTAAGCGCTGGGGAGGTTACAAGGTGATCAGGTTGTCCCACTGGGAGGCTCACAATCTTAATCCCCATTTTACAGATGAGGTCACTGAGGCCCAGAGAAGTGAAGTGACTTCCCCAAAGTCACACAGCTGACAGCTAGGGGAAGCAGCACGGCTCAGTGGAAAGAGCCCGGGCTTTGGAGTCAGAGGTCATGGGTTCAAATCCCGGCTCCGCCAATTGTCAGCTGTGTGACTTTGGGCAAGTCACTTAACTTCTCTGGGCCTCAGTTACCTCATCTGTAAAATGGGGATTAAAACTGTAAGTCCCCCGTGGGACAACCTGATCACCTTGTAACCTCCCCAGTGCTTAGAACAGTGCTTTGCACATAGTAAGTGCTTAATAAGTCATCCTCATCATCATCAATCGTATTTATTGAGCGCTTACTATGTGCAGAGCACTGTACTAAGCGCTTGGGAAGTACAAATTGGCAACGTATAGAGACAGTCCCTACCCAACAGTGGGCTCACAGTCTAAAAGATAAATAAATGCCATCATTATTAGTATTATTAGTATGGAAGGGAGCAGAGAGGGAGGAAGGAAACAACTAGAGGAGAGCGCTGAATCCAATCATCTGGAATTCCTGCTGGAGGTGGAGAAAAGGAGGCAATCCCAGGAAGTGCCAGGGAACAGAAGGAGAGGGAGGGAATGGGTTCAGGACAAGGACTTAGACCGGAAGCTCGCTGCGGGCAGGGCAGATGTTTCCCAATTCTCCCGAGTCCTCAGTATAGTGCTCTGAGCCCACTGTTGGGTAGGGACCGTCTCTATATGTTGCCAACTTGCACTTCCCAAGCGCTTAGCACAGTGCCCTGCACACAGTCAGCGCTCAATAAATACGACTGAATGAATGAATGCTCTGCACACCGAAAGCGCTCAGTAAACACCACTGACTGACTGACAGACTGGAAACAAAGCTCACCCTCACTGCCCAACCTGAGGGCCCCCCACTTTTGGTGGATTAGGGTTCTCCCCTGAGAGATGGAACAGGTAAAACGGAATCCAATGTGGAAGTGCTCAGCACAGCGTCTATCAAGATCCTCTTTGAACTCCAGCATCC
The DNA here is from genome assembly GCF_015852505.1 of Tachyglossus aculeatus. Classification (NCBI taxonomy): domain Eukaryota; kingdom Metazoa; phylum Chordata; class Mammalia; order Monotremata; family Tachyglossidae; genus Tachyglossus; species Tachyglossus aculeatus. The sequence goes on along the minus strand of NC_052069.1, from coordinate 986,359 downwards.
TACTCAAGGCTTCGAACGTGACCAAGAGAGATGGATGGGTAATAAAACATCTATAAATTGCGGGAGTGAACCATTCTATCATCATCAATCGTATTTATTGAGCGCTTACTATGTGCAGAGCACTGTACTAAGCGCTTGGGAAGTCCAAATTGGCAACATATAGAGACAGTCCCTACCCAACAGGGGGCTCACAGTCTAAAAGGGGGAGACAGAGAACAAACCAAACATACTAACAAAATAAAATAAACAGAATATGTGCCCTGAGCTTCTGGAAAATAAAAATCTACAAGGATGAAAGAAATGCCAAATAGTCCACGGAACAATGGGACATAATAACAGGACGTTTCCAGATTTTCAGAGGATTTGGAAATTCCCAATGGCCATATTAAATGACTCGAGTGGGCATGGGATAAGGAGTATACTAATAATAACAATAATGGTATTTGTTAAGCGCTTACTACGTGCCAGGCACTGTGCTAAATGCTGGGGTGGATACCAGCAGATCGGGTTGGATGCAGTCCCCGTCCCCATGTGGGGCTCAGAGTCTCAATCACCATTTTACAGATGAGGTAACTAAGGCACAGAGAAGTGAAGTGACTTACCCAAGGTCACACAGCAAACACCTGGCAGAAATGGGATTAGAATCCATGACCTTCTGAAGCCCAGGCTCTATCCACTACAACATGCTGCTTCTCTTCTCCTAGAACGCTTTCTTTCGTTGCATTCATTCAATCGTATTTATTGAGCACTTACTCTGTTCAGAGCTCTGTACTAAGCGCTTGGGGAGAAGCAGCGTGGCTCAGTGGAAAGAGCCCGGGCTTTGGAGTCAGAGGTCATGGGTTCAAATCCCGGCTCCGCCACTTGTCAGCTGGGTGACTTTGGGCAAGTCACTTCACTTCTCTGAGCCTCAGTTCCCTCATCTGTAAAATGGGGATTAAGACTGTGAGCCCCACTCATTGGAAAGAACACGGGCTTTGGAGTCAGAGGTTATGGGTTCGAATCCCGGCTCGGCCACATGTCTGCTGTGTGACCTTGGGCAAGTCACTTAACTTCTCTGAGCCTCAGTGCCCTCATCTGTAAAATGGGGATTAAGACTGTGAGCCCCACGTGGGACAACTTGATCACCTTGTATCCCCCCCAGCGCTTAGAACAGTGCTCTGCACATAGTAAGTGCTTAACAAATGCCATCATCATTATTATTATTATTATTCTCTGGGCCTCAGTTCCCTCATCTGTAAAATGGGGATTAAGACTGTGAGCCCCACGTGGGACAACTTGATCACCTTGTATCCCCCCCCAGCGCTTAGAACAGTGCTCTGCACATAGTAAGTGCTTAACAAATGCCATCATTATTATTATTATTATTATTATTCTCTGGGCCTCAGTTCCCTCATTTGGAAAATGGGGATTAAGTCTGTGAGCCCCACGTGGCACAACTTGATTACCTTGTATCTACCCCAGCGCTTAGAACAGTGCTTTGCACATAGTAAGCGCTTAATAAATGCCATCATCATTATTATTATTATTACAAGGTGGCAACATATAGAGACGGTCCCTACCCACCAACAGGCTCACAGTCTAGAAGACTATCTTTGAGAGCCGCATAACCCGTCGTATTGAGCACGGGGCTGGGAGGCAGAAGGACCTGAGTTCTAATCCTGCCACTGCCACCTGCCTGCTGTATGACCCTGGGCAAGTCCCTTTAACTTCTCTGTCTCTGCCTCGGTCACATCATCTGTAAAATGAGGATTGAGACAGTGAGCCCCATGCGGGACAGGGACTGTGGCCAACCTGATTACCTTGTAATCCGTGTAATCAGCAGCGTGGCTCAGTGGAAAGAGCCCGGGCTTTGGAGTCAGAGGTCATGGGTTCAAGTCCCGGCTCCACCACTTGTCAGCTGTGTGACTTTGGGCAAGTCACTTCACTTCTCTGGGCCTCAGTTCCCTCATCTGTAAAATGCGGATTAACGTAAGCCCCCCGTGGGACAACCTGATCACCCTGTAACCTCCTCAGCTCTTAGAACAGTGCGTGGCACATAGTAAGCGCTCAATAAATGCCATCATCATCATCATCATCATCATCAATCGTATTTATTGAGCGCTTACTATGTGCAGAGCACTGTACTAAGCGCTTGGGAAGTCCAAATTGGCAACATATAGAGACAGTCCCTACCCAACAGTGGGCTCACAGTCTAAAAGGGGGAGACAGACAACAAAACCAAACATACTAACAAAATAAAATAAATAGGATAGATATGTACAAGCAAAATAAATAAATAGAGTAATAAATCTGTACAAACATATATACAGGTGCTGTGGGGAAGGGAAGGAGGTAAGATGGGGGGGATGGAGAGGGGGACGAGGGGGAGAGGAAGGAAGGGGCTCAGTCTCATCATTATTATTATTATCTTCCCCAGCACTCAGAACAGTGCCTGACTTCCCACGCGCTTAGTACAGTGCTCTGCACACAGTAAGCACTTAATAAATACGATTGATGATGATGATGACGATGATAGGCGCCTAAATGCCACAATTACTATTATTATTATTATCTGGGCAATCTGGCAGCTCCTTTCGCCAAGATGGAGGGGTGGCAAAGAAGACATTACAAAACAAAGCAGGGTCTGGCACTGCCGTTTAACGGGAGCCTGAGCCTCAGACCCGAAATGCCGACCCCCGGGAGCTCATTTAACGAATCGGCCCAAGGAAAAGCAGGCCGTCAGAAATGACCATACGTCGTCGCCGCCGCCGCCGCCGGGGCTGGAAAGCAACGGGAAAGGGCACGCCGTCACGCAACAAAAATCGTTGGGAACATTTTCATCCGGCTCAAGGAGGCAGGGGCGCAAACGCCGCCGCTCAACCCTAAAAACCCTGAGTCACTGAGGTGCTATCCGCAGCCACGCGATTTCTAAAATATACCGAGCAGCAAATTTAACTCTGGTTTTTCTTTCCCCCCTCTCATTCAATTACTCATTTTCATAAAGCACCCGACTTCACTCCACTCCGCAGTACTTGATCGGGTCAACGACCGAGCGGTTCCTCGGTCGTTTTTCACACGAATGAGCTCGGTTGTTGTTTCCTACCCCAAAGCGCTACACAACCCAGGGAAGTCTAAAAGCACCCTCCAAAGGTACCCTGTGGATGCCAATTTCACCTCTGGTCGTTAAGGCAATCACACCACCATCAATCAATCAATCTATCGTATTTATTGAGCGCTTACTGGGTGCAGAGCACTGTACTAAGCGCTTGGGAAGTACAAGTTGGCATCACAAGGGTTCGCATTATCAAACCCACCTGCCCCCTCCTCAATGTTCACCGGGAGTATAAAATTCGCAAGGCTTACCAAAGCTTGCTTTTCCCGCTTTCAAATTTCAATTTGGCTCGCTTAAAAACAAGTCCCCCTGCAGCCCAATCCCAATTTATTCCCCCTTTACAAGTTTCAACGCCACTTCCAAAATAGCCTTTTTTCTAAGTCTAACGCACCCGTAAGTGTAAATTATGCATAATTTGGTATTCCGATGACTAGTGACACTAGCAAGTTTCCACAATAGCAGAACCTCTGGATGAGTAAACAGTGAGCCTGCCTCGTTCTTACTCAGACAAGGTAATGAGATTTCCAAGGTTTCAATTATAAATATTTATGGACTTTCTCTGCTAAATGTTGGACTGTTAAGAACTCCCAGGACTTATCATGTTATTTTTGTGGAAGGGAAAGAAAAAAGGACCTAAGCCATTGCAAGGAGATGAAAAATGCAATTTGTATTGAGCAACTGAGCTACATTTGACTTGTAAGATTTGACTTCCATACTATGTTGATTTCCTGAAACACCTTTCATGGGAGAACTTTTCCAGCACACCTCGATTTGTGCCGATAATAGTAATAATAATAATGATGGCGTTTATTAAGCGCTTACTATGTGCAAAGCACTGTTCTAAGTGCTGGGGGGATACAAGGTGATCAGGTTGTCCCACATGCGGCTCACAGTCTTCATCCCCATTTTCCAGATGAGGGAACTGAGGCTTAGAGAAGTTAAGTGACTTGCCTAAGGTCACACAGGAGCCGGGATTTGAACCCATGACCTCTGACTCCAAAGCCCGGGCTCTTTCCACTGAGCCACGCTGCCTCCCCAGACACCCGATCATGCACCCATTCTGCAGCTGGTAAGAGTTGGGCAGAAACTCACCCCGGACCTGCGTTCAACGTCGACTCAGTAAACACTGCTAACCGAGAGGCAGGGTTTCCTAGTGGAAAGATCAATAACCCGGGATTCGGGACACCTGGATTCTGATCCCAGCTCCGTGACTTGCCATCCAAGTGACCTTGGGCAAGCCACGACTTCCCTGTGCCTCAGTTTCCCCCTCTGTAAAAGGGGGATGAAACACGTGTCGTCCCCGCCACTTAAACTGAGGTCCCAGAGGGGACAGGGACTGTGTCTAACCTTACTGCCCTGAATCTATCGCAGCGTTTACTACAGTGCATGGCACACAGCAATTTATTCAGCGCTTAGAATAGTGCTTTGCACATAGTAAGCGCTTAACAAATGCCAGCATTATCATTATTATTATTTTGTTAATGATGTGCATTTAGCTTTAATTCTAGTTGTTCTGACGACTTGACACCTGTCTACATGTTTTGTTTTGTTGTCTGTCTCCCCCTTCTAGACTGTGAGCCTAGGGTAGGGACCGTCTCTATATGTTGCCGACTTGGACTTCCCAAGCGCTTAGTACAGTGCTCTGCACACAGTAAGCGCTCAATAAATACGATTGAATGAATGAATGAACAAATAGCTCCTCCTCTGTGGGCAGGTAACACGTCTACCAACTCTGCTGAGCCGTTCTCTCTCCATCGCGTGGCTCAGTGGAAAGAGCCCGGGCTTGGGAGTCCGAGGTCACGGATTCTAATCCTGCTCCGCCGCTTGTCAGCTGTGTGACTTTGGGCAAGTCGCTTCACTTCTCTGGGCCTCAGTTCCCTCATCTGGAAAATGGGGATTAAGACTGTGAGCCCCCCTGTGGGACAACCTGATCACTATGTAACCTTCCCAGCGCTTAGAACAGTCCTTTGCACATAGTAGGCGCTTAAAAAATGCTATCACTATTATTATTATTATTATCGCCTGCTACGGTATTTTGCGCAAAGGAAGCGCTCGATAAATCCCGTCGATTGACTGCTTAACTGAACCGTCATTATGTCAACCCGCTAAATGGTTCGGCTTAGAAACCAAATCGAGGCCAGAAGTTGATCCGCCAGGCCAGCACTGCTGGGTTTCCCCGGGGATCTTGTGCGGCGTGGCTTAGCGGAAGGAAGGACCTGGGTTCTAATCCTGACTCTGCCGCTTGCCAGCTGCGTGACCTTGGGCAAGTCGTTTCCCTTCTCCTGGCCTCAGTTCCCTCATCTGGAAAATGGGGACGAAGAGCGTGAGCCCCACGTGGGACCGGGGAAGTATCCAACCTGATACGATTGAATGGCTGAATAATCAGGGTGGCTACAGTCCCCTGTCCCACATGGGATCTAAGTAGGAGGGAATAGGATTCCATCCCTGTTTTCCAGATGAGGAAATCTGAGGCGCAAAGAAGTTCGGTAACTTGCAGACGGTCACACAGCAGACAGTGAATCAGTGGCATTTACTGTACAGTGCTCTGCACACAGTAAGCGCTCAATAAATACGAGTGAATGAATGAGTTAATGATGTTTATATTGCTATAATTCTATGTATTCTGATGGTATTGATGCCTGTCTACTTGTTTTGTTGCCTGTCTCCCCCTTCTAGACTGTGAGCCCGTTGTTGGGAAGGGATTGTCTCTATCTGTTGCCGAATTGTACTTTCCAAACGCTTAGTACAGTGCTCTGCACAAAGTAAGAGCTCAATAAATATGACTGAATGAATGAATGAATTAACCTGTATCTACCACAGTGCTTACAACAGTGTTTGGCACGTAATAAGCGCTTAACAAGTACCATCACTATTATTAACTGTTATTGTTTTCGGGCTTCTACAGCCCCTCTTGTCTCCTCGTTCCTGCCCGTCCATGTTATCCAGCATGTGCCCCTCCGCTCTCAGACCCTGGGATGCACAGCCTAGGTTAGTCCTGTCAGGTCTCACTCCCTGGCCAGATTAATGATAATAATAATAATAATAATAATAATAATAATGGCATTTATTAAGCACTTACTATGTACAAAGCTCTATTCTAAGCGCTGGGGAGTAACAAGGTGATCAGGTTGTCCCACAGGGGGCTCACAGTCTTAATCCCCATTTTACAGATGAGGGAAGTGAGGCACAGAGAAGTGAAGTGACTTGCCCAAAGTCACACAGCTGACAACTGGCAGAGGCAGAATTCGAACCCACGACATCTGACTCCAAAGCCCGGGCTCTTTTCCACTGAGCCACGCTGCTTCACTTGAGCCCACTGTTGGGTAGGGACCGTCTCTGTATGTTGCCAACTAGTACTTCCCAAGCGCTTAGTACAGTGCTCTGCACACAGTAAGTGCTCAATACGATTGATTGAGAAGCAGTGTGTCCTAGTGGATAGAGTACAGCCCTGGGAGTCAGGAGGTCATGGGTTCTAATTCCGGCTCTGCCACTTCATTCATTCATTCATTCAATCGTATTTATTGAGTGCTTACTGTGTGCACAGCACTGTGCTACCTTGTCTGCTGTGTGACCTTGAACAAGTCACTTCACTTCTCTGGGCCTCCGTGGCTTCATCTGCAAAAGGGGGATCGGGCCTGTGAACAGAGAATCAGAGAAGCAGTGTGGCTCGGTGGAAAGAGCCCGGGCTTTGGAGTCAGAGGTCATGGGTTCAAATCCCGGCTCCGCCAATTGTCAGCTGGGTGACTTTGGGCAAGTCACTTCACTGAGACTCAGTTCCCTCATCTGGAAAACGGGGATGAAGACTGTGAGCCCCCCGGGGGACAACCTGATCACCTTGTAACCTCCCCAGCGCTTAGAACAGTGCTTTGCACATAGTAAGCGCTTAATAAATGCCATTATTAAAAAAAAACCCACAGGGGACAGGGACTGAGTCCAACTCGATTTGCTTGTATTCGCCCAGCGCGCTTAGTACGGTGCCTGGAACAGAGTAAGTGCTTAAGTACTGTCATTATCGATATTATTTGAGACGCCTGAACAGTCTGAGGGGAGTCAATAACTGAACGCAGACCGACTGTCCCGACAGAGCCACACCGGGCCGATTCCCCGGGAAGAGCTGGGCTTCACAACCTGAGACACAGGCGAGCCCAAGGGAAGGAGGGGTTGAGTCTTAGACCATCAATCGCATTTATTGAGCGCTTACTGTGTGCAGAGCACTGTACTAATGGGGTTGAAGGCAACCCCTTCTGACGACAGAACGGGGTTGAAGGCAACGTGCCCTGGGCAGGGAATATGCCAGTTTATCGTTATATCGTTCTCTCCCCAGCACTTTATAATAGCATTTATTAAGCGCTTACTATGTGCAAGGCACCGTTCTAAGCGCTGGGGAGGTTACAAGGTAATCAGGTTGTCCCACGGGGGGCTCCCAGTCTTAATCCCCATTTTACCAATGAGGTAACTGAGGCGCAGAGAAGTGAAGGGACTTGCCCCAAGTCACACAGCTAAGTGGCAGAGCCAGGATTTGAACCCATGACCTCTGACTCCCAAGCCCGGGCTCTTGCCACCGAGCCACGCTGCTTCTCATTTGGGACACTTGGTACATTGCTCTGCACAGAGTAAGCGCTCAACGAATAATACGACGGACTTGGATCAAGGGCGACTTGAGCGGGTGATTCTTCACAACCGCCACAAAAGACGAGCAGCGTGGCCTGCTGTTGGGTAGGGACCATCTCTATATGTTGCCAACTTGTACTTGTATCTATAATAATAATAATGATCACATTTATTAAGCGCTTACTATGTGCAAAGCACTGTTCTAAGCGCTGGGGAGGCTACAAGGTGATCAGGTTGTCACGCGGGGGGCTCACAGTCTTAGTCCACATTTTACAGATGAGGGAACTGAGGCCCAGAGAAGGGAAGTGACTTGCCCAAAGTCACACAGCTGACAAGTGGCGGAGCCGGGATTTGAACCCCTGACCTCTGACTCCAAAGCCCGGGCTCTTTCCACTGAGCCACGCTGCTTCCCCATATATGTTTGTACATATTTATTACTCCATTTATTTATTTTACTTGTACATATCTATTCTATTTATTTTATTTTGTTAGTATGTTTGGTTTTGTTCTCTGTCTCCCCCTTTTAACTGTGAGCCCACTGTTGGGTAGGGACCGTCTCTAGATGTTGCCAACTTGGACTTCCCAAGCGCTTAGTACAGTGCTCTCCACACAGTAAGTGCTCAATAAATACGATTGATTGATTGATTGTACTTCCCAAGCGCTCAGTACAGTGCTCTGCACACAGAAGGCGCTCAATAAATACGACTGAATGAATGAATGAGTGGATGAGGCACAGATATGGGAATCAGAAGGACGTGGGTTCTAATTCCGGGTCCGCCACTGGTCTGCTGTGTGACCTCGGGCAAGTCACTTTGCTTCTCTGGGCCTCAGTTGACTCATTTGTAGAACGGGGATTGACAGCGAGCCCCACGAGGGACACGGCCTGCGACCAACCCGATTATCCCGTATCTACCCCAGTGCTGAGTACAGCGCCTGGCACATAGGAAGCGCTTAACAAACAGCATTAAAAAAATGCTACACGCCGTCTAGTATAGTCCACTCAACAGATCATCATCATCAATCGTATTTATTGAGCGCTTACTATGTGCAGAGCACTGTACTAAGCGCTTGGGAAGTACAAATTGGCAACATATAGAGACAGTCCAACAGATCCCAAGTCCTTCCTCCCCGCCTCCTCGAGAAGCAACCCACGCTACACAGAGCGGCCTTAAAAACTCTGTTGGGTAGGGACCGTGTCTATATGTTGGCAACTTGGACTTCCCAAGCGCTTAGTACAGTGCTCTGCACACAGTTAGCGCTCAATAAATACGACAATGAATGAATGAGCGGATGGGGCACAGATATGGGAATCAGAAGGACGTGGGTTCTTCAACGGAGCGGCACGAGTCTGGTCTCGAAGCTGAAAAAGGCCGATCCTTGAGCATCATCATCAATCGTATTTATTGAGCGCTTACTGTGTGCAGAGCACTGGACTAAGCGCATCGCATCATTTTGCTAACTTTCCACGGTTTGGGATACTGGGCCAAAGGGATATTTAAAGGGGCGGGTTGCACAAGAGCCGAGAGCCCAAGATGCCGATCAAAATCCATTTCACCCGGGGAATTTTAGACTTCTCGGTGGATCTGTGATCAATTAAGTAATTGTTCTTTTGAACGAAAGAGTGGGCCAAAAGTTATACTTGCAGGGATACTTGCGAGCTCCTTGCGGGCAGGGAACGTGTCTACCAACTCTTGTTATGTTGTACTCGCCCGGTACAGTGTTCTGCGCACAAAAAGCACTCAATAAATACCAACTGATTGACTGACTGAGAAGCAGTGTGGCTTAGGGGAAAGAGCCCGGGCTTGGGAGTCAGAGGCTGTGGGTTCTAATCCAGGCTCCGTCACTAATAACGGCATTTATTAAGCTCTTACTATGTGCAGAGCACTGTTCTAAGCGCTGGGGGGATACAAGGTGATCAGGTTGTCCCACGTGGGGCTCACAATCTTAATCCCCGTTTTACAGAGGCGGCAACTGAGGCTCAGAGAAGTTAAGTGACTTGCCCAATGTCACACAGCAGACATGTGGGATTCGAACCCATGACCTCTGACTCCAAAGCCCGGGCTCTTTCCACTGAGCCACGCTGCTTCTTGTCAGCTCGTCACTTAGCTGTGTGACTTTGGGCAACTCACTTTACTTCTCTGTGCCTCAGTTACCTCATCTGGAAAATGGGGATTAAGACCGTGAGCCCCACGCGGGACAAACTAATTACGATGTATCTCCCCCAGTGCTTAGAACAGTGTTTGGCCCATAATAAGTACTTAACTACTATTATTATTAGTCCTTTTAGACTGTGAGCCCACTGTTGGGTAGGGACTGTCTCTTCATGTTGCCAACTTGTACTTCCCAAGCGCTTAGTACAGTGCTCTGCACACAGTAAGCGCTCAATAAATACGATTGATGATGATTGATGATTGTTATTTTATTATTACTGTTAATCCTATCTGCTCACTTTATACCCACTCAGAACTTGCTTAAAGCGGATCATTTTGATCTCACGGCGGGTGGGCATCCAACAACTTTTAGGTAAGAACTTTTTAACACTTCCAAATCTGGCTGCAAAAGTAATTAAAACAGTATGGTAAGTAAATGCAAGACAAAGAAGATGGAAGAATGTCAGGCAGCTTTCTGAGACCAAGTGAAAACAATTATGCCAATTCCTCAGCTAATGTTGCCAAGCGTCCAACTGACGAAGCGATACAACTAAAAAAGCAGGAGTAGCGATCGGCCATCGGGTGCGTTATATGCCTCTGCTTTCCCAAAACCGAAACTTCGTTTTTCATTCTTTTTTTTTAAAGTTGAGGAAATGACTTTCCTTTCAAATACCTGGCTTCAGAAACATAAACTCAAGCCTGAATCCCGTAAGAGGAAAAAATGCCTGGCCCGTATGGACGGCGGGGCCGTATGAAGATGACTGCACATGAAATCGACATTTTCCAGGGCATCAAGTGGAAATGCTACGATTGTCCAGTTTCTAGCTTCGGAATACCCGACTTCAGAAACGTAAACTCCAGCCCGAATCACAGAAGAGGAAAAAAAGCCTGGCTAGGACGGGCAGGGACGGGGTGGGGGGACTGTGTGAAGATGACCGTCCACCCACTTGATATTTTCCAGGGCATCAAGTGGAAATGCTACGATTCCAGAGTTTTTAGGTACAAGTTATCGGACGGAATTTTGTGTTTTATTGCTCTCCTGTCTGCCGAACTGCAAAACTGCAAAATTGTGGGAAAATACAAAACACAACTGTATTACAATATACAAATTACACAAATCACAATAGAAAACTGCGAACTGCAAAACGCTTCCTTGAAGTTTCACCCTCGACTCGGCGCCATTCCAGCAACCCTTGGCCCCGCTGCCGGGGAGGGGTGGCGGAACAACGCGCCGCCCTAGAAAACCAGGCCACCCTCCACCGGACCGGACCCCGCGGGTGGCATCTGCAAGGTGCACGGCTCAAGGTTACGCACGGAAGGCTCCAGAAAGCGATCCCGTCACGTTAAACCACCTCTCCAACGCGATGACTGGAAAGAAGACCCAAAAACCAAATGCAGAAATCACATTCTAATAGACGTTGTGCCCGCGGTTGCTCCCTGACGTCAGGGGCGGATAAATGATATGGGGTTCCACCTCTCCGAGTCTAGACGCCACCTCGCCCTCCTGTCGTCCCCACCCCCTCACCCCCAACGTCCCCAAAGGAACTTTATGTTTCCGCACAATCTCGGAGAGACTCGCTGTACCGTCCGACTCAACCTCTTGGCCCGGACATCAGTCTTCCGGGCCAATACGTTTGGACTCGGGCCAGCGTGCTTGGAACCACTCCCGGCCCATCCAACCTGGGCTAACGGGACCACACCTTGGTCCCCCTCCCAAGAGGAATTTCCTCTTTTCCCACAATACAACCGACGGCGTCCCCCGGCGAGGCCTCCTCGGCCGGCTCCATCCCTCGGACGGAGGAAGAGGAGGAGGAGGAGGCTTTAGATAGGTCATGAGCTGCTACCCTGTGGGGGTGGAGGGGGTGATGGGGGTGGGGGGGTGATGCCCTGGAGCCAGTTTGGGTGACGTCATCATCAATCATATTTATTGAGCGCTTACTGTGTGCAGAGCACCGTACTAAGCGCTTGGGAAGTACAAGTTGGCAACATATAGAGACGGTCTCGGGGGGGGGGGGGAGGCCTAGCCCCGGGGCTTCCAGGAGGAAAACCGAAGGGATCGTGGCGGGGGGGGGGGGCATTAAGCTTCTTCTAGATTGTGAGCCCGCTATTGGGTAGGGACCGTTTCTATATGTTGCCAACTTGGACTTCCCAAGCGCTTAGTACGGTGCTCTGCACACAATACATACGACTGAATGAATGAATGAAGCTTCTCAGCCCAAAGGAGGTCCAAAGGGAATTGGACTCGAGAGGCACTAAGCTTCTTCTAGATTGTGAGCCCGCTGTTGGGTAGGGACCGTTTCTATATGTTGCCAACTTGGACTTCCCAAGCGCTTAGTACAGTGCTCTGCACAGAATAAATACGACTGAATGAATGAATGAAGCTTCTCAGCCCAAAGGAGGTCCAAAGGGAATTGGACTCGAGAGGCATTAAGCTTCTTCTAGACTGTGAGCCCGCTGCTGGGTAGGGACCGTTTCTATATGTTGCCAGCTTGGACTTCCCAAGCGCTTAGTACAGTGCTCTGCACACAATACATACGACTGAATGAATGAATGAAGCTTCTCAGCCCAAAAGAGGTCCAAAGGGAATTGGACTCGAGAGGCATTAAGCTTCTTCTAGACTGTGAGCCCGCTGCTGGGTAGGGACCGTTTCTATATGTTGCCAGCTTGGACTTCCCAAGCGCTTAGTCCAGTGCTCTGCACACAATACATATGACTGAATGAATGAATGAAGCTTCTCAGCCCAAAGGAGGTCCAAAGGGAATTGGACTCGAGAGGCACTAAGCTTCTTCTAGATTGTGAGCCCGCTGTTGGGTAGGGACCGTTTCTATGTGTTGCCAACTTGGACTTCCCAAGCGCTTAGTACAGTGCTCTGCACACAATACATACGATTGAATGAATGAATGAAGCTTCTCAGCCCAAAGGAGGTCCAAAGGGAATTGGACTCGAGAGGCATTAAGCTTCTTCTAGATTGTGAGCCCGCTGTTGGGTAGGGACCGTTTCTATATGTTGCCAGCTTGGACTTCCCAAGCGCTTAGTACAGTGCTCTGCACACAATAAATACGACAATGAATGAATGAAGCTTCTCAGCCCAAAGGAGGTCCAAAGGTGGTGGGGGGGGTTTGGGGGGAGACAACCCCATTTTGTCGTCTGTCTCCTCCTTCTAGACTGTGAACCCGTTGTTGGGGAGGGATTGTCTCTGTTGCTGGATTGTACTTTCCCAGCGCTTAGTACAGTGCCCCGCACACAGTAAGCGCTCAATAAAAACGATTGAATGAATGAGGAGGCGTGGGGGGGGGGCGGGATGGATGGAGAAAGGGAATTGGGCTCAGGGGGTCATGAGGCTTCCAAGGCCAGAGAAGGACTGATATTTGATGGGGAGAGGAGGGAATGTTGATCCCAAGAGGAATACTGAAGGGAAAGCGTGGGGGGCTGGAGGAAGGGAATTGGGCTCAGGGGTCATGAGGCTTTTCGGGCCACAGAAAGTCCAACGGTTGGGGGGTAGGGAGGTGATGACTCCAGAAATATATTTGTTTATATTAAAGTCCGTCTCCCCCCCTCTAGACTGTAACCTCACTGCGGGCAGGAAATGTGCCCGTTTATTGTTATAGTGAACTCTCCCTAGCATTTAGTTCAGTGCACTGTACCCAGTAAGCGCTCGGTAAAAATGTGATTGAATGAATGAAAGGAGGAAAACTGAGGGGAGCGCGAGGGGGGCGATGGGGAAAGGGAACTGGGCTCAAGGGTCATAAGGCTTCTCAGGCCACAATCAATCGTATTTATTGAGTGCTTACTGTGTGCAGAGCACTGTACTAAGCGCTTGGGAAGTCCAAGTTGGCAACATATAGAGACAGTCCCCACCCAACAGTGGGCTCACAGTCTAGAAGACACAGGGGGGAGGGTATTGACCCCAGGAGGTAAACTGAGGGGGGCACACGGGGGGCTGGGGAAGGGAAATTGGGCTCAGGGGTCCTGGTGCCTGAGAAGCCTCAGAAGGCCCAATGGTTCGGGGAGGGGGTAAAACCAAGGGGGATGAGTGGAAAGACTGGGGAACGCAGCGTGGCTCGGTGGAAAGAGCCCGGGCTTTGGAGTCAGAGGTCGTGGGTTCGAATCCCGACTCCGCCAACTGTCAGCTGTGTGACTTTGGGCAAGTCACTTCACTTCTCTGGGCCTCAGTTCCCTCATCTGTAACATGGGGATAAAGATTGTAAGCCCTCCGTGGGACAACCCGATCACCTTGTAACCTCCCCAGTGCTTAGAACAGTGCTTTGCACATAGTAAGCACTTAAATGCCATCATCATCATTATTATTATTATTATTATTATTATTATTATTATTATAGAGACGCAGCACGGCCTAGGGGAAGGAGCCTGGGCTTGGGAGTCCGAGGGGGTGTGTTCTAATCCCAGCTCTGCCACTTGCTGCTGTGTGACTTTGGGCAAGTCACTTCACTTCCCTATGCCTCAGTTTCCTCATCTGTAAAATGGAGATGAAGACTGTGACCCCACGTGAGACAACATGATTACCCTGTATCCACCCCCTTGCTTAGAATAATAATAATAATGGCATTTATTAAGCGCTTACTATGTGCAAAGCACTGTTCTAAGTTCTGGGGAGGTTACAAGGTGATCAGGTTGTCCCACGGGGGGCTCACAGTCTTAACCCCCATTTTACAGATGAGGGAACTGAGGCACAGACAATAATAATAATAACAATGGCACTTATTAAGTGCTTACTATGTGCAAAGCCCTTTTCTAAGCGCTGGGGAGGTTACAAGGTGATCAGGTTGTCCCACGGGGGGCTCACAGTCTTAACCCCCGTTTTACAGATGAGGGAACTGAGGCACAGACAATAATAATAATAACGATGGCACTTATTAAGCGCTTACTATGTGCAAAGCCCTGTTCTAAGCGCTGGGGAGGTTACAAGGTGATCAGGTTGTCCCACGGGGGGCTCACAGTCTTAACCCCCGTTTTACAGATGAGGGAACTGAGGCACAGACAATAATAATAATAACGATGGCATTTATTAAGCGCTTACTACGTGCAAAGCACTGTTCTAAGCGCTGGGGAGTTTACAAGGTGATCAGGTTGTCCCATGGGGGGCTCACAGTCTTCATCCCCATTTTACAGATGAGGGAACTGAGGCACAGAGAAGTGAAGTGACTTGCCCAAAGTCACACGGCTGACAAGTGGCGGAGCCGGGACTTGAACCGATGACCTCTGACTCCAAAGCCCGGGTTCTTTCCACTGAGCCACGCTGCTTCTCAAGTGGACAAGTGACAAGTGAAGTGACTTGTCCAAACAGTGCTTGGCACGTAGTAAGCCCTTAAATACCATCATTATTATTATTTTTGGGGCTCAGTGGTTGTGAGGCTTCTCAGACCACAGAAGGCCCGATGGTTTGGGGAGGGGGGAGAGGTTGACCCCAGGAGAAACACTAATTTGGGGACGGGGTGGGGGACACAAGTGGAGGGGTTGGGGAAGGGGAATTGGGCTTAGCAGTCGTGAGGCCCAATGGTTGGGGGTGTGGGGAATAATAACCCCAGGAGGAAAACTGAGGGGGGCCGTGAGGGGGGCTGGGGAAAGGGAATTGGGCTGAGGGGTCCTGAGGCTTCTCAGCCCACAGTCATTCATTCATTCAATCGTATTTACTGAGCGCTTACTGTGTGCAGAGCACTGGACTAAGCGCTTGGGAAGTACAAGTTGGCAGCATACAGAGAAGTACAAGTTGGCAGCATACAGAGACGGCCCCTACCCAACAGTGGGTTCACAGTCTAGAAGAAGGCCCAAAGGATGGAGGGAGGGGGGTTGACCCCATGAGGAAAACTGAGGGCGGGGGGGGGGGGGGCGGGATTTGGGCTGAGGAAAACTGAGGGGGGCCATGAGGGGGGCTGGGATTTGGGCTGAGGAAAACTGAGGGGCGCCATGGGGGGGGGGCTAGGATTTGGGCTGAGGGGTCCATGGGCTCTCCAATTAATCAATCAATCGCATTTATTGAGCACTTACTGTGTGCAGAGCACTGTACTAAGCGCTTGGGAAGTACAAGTCGGCAACATATAGAGACGGCCCCTACCCAACAGTGGGCTCACACAATCTCTCCAGGCCCAAGGAAGTCCAATGGCTAGTGTATTGGGAGGGGGGGGGGGGTCATGAAGGGTTGGGGAAAGGGGTTGGGGCTGAAGGGTCCTTGGGCTCGTCAGGCCCCAGAAAGCCCAATGGCTGGTGTGTATGTTGGGGGGGGCTGAGGGGTGTGGAGGCCGGTCAGGCCCCCTTGGGCCCAATGGATGGTGTATATGTGTGTACGTGTGTGTTGTTGACCCCAGGAGAAAAGCTAAAGGTCGCCACGGGGGCTGAGGGGTGAGGAGGCCAGTCAGGCCCCCTTAGGCCCAATGGCTGGTGGGAGGGTCGGGGGTGGTGGTGTGCATGTGTCTGTGTGCGATTTTCTTTTTGGGGGGGGGGGGGGGTGTTACCCCCAGAGAAAAGCGGTGGGGGACCATTCATTCATTCACTCATCTGTATTTATTGAGTGCTTACTGTGTGCAGAACACTGGACTAAGCACTATTGGGGGCTGAGGAGTATGGAGGCCAGTAGGCTCCCCCTTAGGCCCAATAAATGGGTGTGTGTGTGTTGGGGGGGGGGGGGGTGACCCCTCAGGTCAGCCTGGTCAGGCCCCTTTAGGCCCAAGAGATTGGGGGGGGGGGGTGTTTGGGCGGGGGGGGGGGGTGTGAGACCCCCAGAGGAAAGCTGAGGGGGGATGTGGGGGCCCATCAGGCCCCTTTAGGCCCAATGGATGGGGGGGGGGGGGGGCCGGACCCCGGAGGAAAGATGGGGGGGGCTGTGGGGGCCTGGCAGGCCCCTTTAGGCCCAATTGTGAGTGTGTATGTTTGGGGGGGGGGTGAGACCCCCGGAGGAAAGCTGAGGGGGGCTGTGGGGGCCAGTCAGGCCCCTTTAGGCCCAATGGATTGGGGGGGGGGGGGGTGTGCATGTTTTTTTTGGGGGGGTGACCCTCGGAAGAAAGGTGAGGGGGACCGTGGGGGACCGTTAGGGATGGGTGTGTGTGTGTGTGTGTGTGTGTGTGTGTGTGTGTGTGGCCCCCGGAGGAAAGCTGAGGGGGGCCGCGAGGGCCCGTCAGGCCCCTTTGGGCCCAAGGGATGGGTGTGTGGGGGGGGGGGGGGGGGGGTGTTCTGGGAGGTGTGTGACCCCCGAAGGAAAGCTGAGGGGGGCTGTGGGGCCGGTCAGGACCCTTTAGGCCCAGGGGATGGGTGTGGGGGGGGGGGGGGGCCCCGGAGGAAAGCTGAGGGGGGCTGTGGGGGGGGCCTGTCAGGCCCCTTTAGGCCCAAGGGATGGGTGTGTGTGTGTGTGTGTGTGTGTGTGTGTGTGTGTGTGTGTGACTCCCGGAGGAAAGCTGAGGGGAGCTGTGGGGGGGGCCTGTCAGGACCCTTTAGGCCCAAAGGATGGGGTGTGTGTGTGTGTGTGGGTGTGTGTGGGTTTGTGTGTGTGTGTGACCCCCGGAGGAAAGCTGAGGGGGGCTGTGAGGGGGGCCTGTCAGGACCCTTTAGGCCCAGGGGATGGGGGTGTGTGTGTGTGTGTGTGCGTGTGTGTGTGTGTGCGCGCGCTTGGGGGGGGGGGGGGGGGTGACCCTCGGAGGAAGGCTGAGGGGAGCTGTGGGGGGGGGGGGGGGGGGCCTGTCAGGACCCTTTAGGCCCAGGGGATGGGTGTGTGTGTGTGTGTGTGTGTGTGTGTGTGTGTGTGTGGTGTGTGTGTGTGTGTGTGTGTGTGAGCTCCCCGGGCGGCCGGGTCTCCCCACAAAACGTCAAACGGCTCCGGCCGCCCCAGGCCCTGCCCGCCCGCCCTCCGTCCCCTCCTACCTCGTCGCCGCCGCCGCTGAGGGGCCCGTTGGCGGTGAGGCCGGCCATGGCGGCCGGGGGGACGGCGGAGGACGAGGACGAGGACGAGGACGACGAGGAGGAGGAGGCGGCGGCGGCGGCGTTGTTGTTGTTGTCGGCGTTGTCGGCGGTGTCGGCGGGTCCGTTGGGGTGGAGCGGGCCGCAAGGAGGGGCCAAGGCCGACGACCCCGCCGCGCCGCCGGCCACTTTACCGCCGCCGCCTCCTCCGCCGCCTCCTCCGCCTCCTCCTCCGCCGCCTCCCCGCTTGTTCTTTCTCCGCTTGGCTCCGCGCTTGGCGTCGGCCGGGCTCATCCTGGACGGGACGGACGGACGGACGGGGACGGGACGGACGGGACGAACAGGGCCGGGCGTCCACCGGGGCCCCGCCGCGGACCGGAGTTACACTCCAATATGGCGGACACAAGGGGAAAGGGAGCCCACTTTACGTCGGGGGAGGCGCGGGAGGGAGGGCCGGCTCGCTCCCCGCCCCCCCCCCCCGCCCGTCGGCGCCCTCCGCCGCGCGGGGGCCGACGGGAGTCGTAGTCCCCCCGCCCGGCCCCGCCCGGCCTCGCGGCGGCCGGCGGACTACGACTCCCGTCGGGCGCCGCGCGGGCCGCGGGGGGTTGTGGGGGTTGTAGTCCGCCGGCGGAGGCCCGGCCCCCCTCAGCCGCCGAGCCCGGGCCCCCGACCTCCCTGACAGGGCCCCCTCCCCGGCCCCACGATCATTAATAATCATAATAATAATAATAATAATTGATTCCTTCCATCGTATTTATTGAGCGCTCACTGCGGGCAGGGCACTGGACTAATATGTACTAATGTAACATGGACCCATATGAGCACTGGACTAATATGTACTAATGCGATATCATCAATCGTATTTATTGAGCGCTTACTATGTGCAGAGCACCGTACTAAGCGCTTGGTATGTACTCATGTACATACCATACATGAGTAATATGTGCAGAGCACTGTACTAAGCGCTTGGTATGTACACACGTACATACCACACATGAGTAATATGTACTCATATGTTGCCAGCTGGTACTTCCCAAGCGCTTAGGACGGTGCTCTGCACACAGTAAGTGCTCAATAAATACATTGAATGAATGAATGAATGAAATACTAAGCCCCCCTCCACACGATTATTAATAATAATTCATTCATTCAATCGTATTTATTGAGCGCTTACTGTGTGCAGAGCATTCATTCATTCATTCATTCAATCGTATTTATTGAGCGCTTACTGCGCGCAGGGCACAGGACTAATGTAATATGTAGTCATATGTTACCAGCTGGTACTTCCCAAGCGCTTAGTACGGTGCTCTGCACACAGTAAGCGCTCAATAAATACATTGAATGAATGAATGAATGTATGAATGAAATACTAAGCCCCCTCCACACAATTATTAATAATAATTCATTCATTCAATCGTATTTATTGAGCGCTTACTGTGTGCAGAGCATTGATTCATTCATTCATTCAATCGTATTTATTGAGCGCTTACTGTGTGCAGAGCATTCATTCATTCAATCGTATTTATTGAGCGCTTACTGTGTGCAGAGCATTCATTCATTCGATCGTATTTATTGAGCGCTGACTGCGTGCAGGGCACAGGACTAATGTAATATGTACTCATATGATACCAGCTGGTACTTCCCAAGCGCTTAGTACGGTGCTCTGCACACAGTAAGCGCTCAATAAATACATTGAATGAATGAATGAATGAATGAATGAAATACTGAGCCCCCTCCACACAATTATTAATAATAATTCATTCAATCGTATTTATTGAGCGCTTACTGCGTGCAGGGCACAGGACTAATGTAATATGTACTCATATGTTGCCAGCTGGTACTTCCCAAGCGCTCAGTACGGTGCTCTGCACCCAGTAAGCGCTCAATAAATACATTGAATGAATGAATGAATGAAATACTAAGCCCCCTCCCCACGATTATTAATAATAATTCATTCATTCAATCGTATTTATTGAGCGCTTACTGTGTGCAGACCATTCATTCATTCATTCATTCAATCGTATTTATTGAGCGCTTACTGTGTGCAGAGCATTCATTCATTCAATCGTATTTATTGAGCGCTTACTGCTTGCAGGGCACTGGACTAATGTAATATGTACTCATACGTTGCCAGCTGGTACTTCCCAAGCGCTTAGGACGGTGCTCTGCACACAGTAAGTGCTCAATAAATACATTGAATGAATGAATGAATGAAATACTAAGCCCCCTCCACACGATTATTAATAATAATTCATTCATTCAATCGCATTTATTGAGCCCTTACTGTGTGCAGAGCATTCATTCATTCAATCGTATTTATTGAGCGCTTACTGCGTGCAGGGCACAGGACTAATGTAATATGTACTCATATGTTGCCAGCTGGTACTTCCCAAGCGCTCAGTACGGTGCTCTGCACCCAGTAAGCGCTCAGTAAATACATTGAATGAATGAATGAATGAAATACTAAGCCCCCTCCCCACGATTATTAATAATAATTCATTCATTCAATCGTATTTATTGAGCGCTTACTGTGTGCAGACCATTCATTCATTCATTCATTCAATCGTATTTATTGAGCGCTTACTGTGTGCAGAGCATTCATTCATTCAATCGTATTTATTGAGCGCTTACTGCTTGCAGGGCACTGGACTAATGTAATATGTACTCATACGTTGCCAGCTGGTACTTCCCAAGCGCTTAGGACGGTGCTCTGCACACAGTAAGTGCTCAATAAATACATTGAATGAATGAATGAATGAAATACTAAGCCCCCTCCACACGATTATTAATAATAATTCATTCATTCAATCGCATTTATTGAGCCCTTACTGTGTGCAGAGCATTCATTCATTCAATCGTATTTATTGAGCGCTTACTGCGTGCAGGGCACAGGACTAATGTAATATGTACTCATATGTTGCCAGCTGGTACTTCCCAAGCGCTCAGTACGGTGCTCTGCACCCAGTAAGCGCTCAGTAAATACATTGAATGAATGAATGAATGAAATACTAAGCCCCCTCCCCACGATTATTAATAATAATTCATTCATTCAATCGTATTTATTGAGCGCTTACTGTGTGCAGACCATTCATTCATTCATTCATTCAATCGTATTTATTGAGCGCTTACTGTGTGCAGAGCATTCATTCATTCAATCGTATTTATTGAGCGCTTACTGCGTGCAGGGCACTGGACTAATGTAATATGCACTCATATGTTGCCAGCTGGTACTTCCCAAGCGCTTAGGACGGTGCTCTGCACACAGTAAGCGCTCAATAAATACATTGAATGAATGAATGAATGAAATACTAAGCCCCATCCACACAATTATTAATAATAATTCATTCAATCGTATTTATTGAGCGCTTACTGCGTGCAGGGCACAGGACTAATGTAATATGTACTCATATGTTGCCAGCTGGTATTTCCCAAGCGCTCAGTACGGTGCTCTACACCCAGTAAGCGCTCAATAAATACATTGAATGAATGAATGAATGAAATACTAAGCCCCCTCCCCACGATTATTAATAATAATTCATTCATTCAATCGTATTTATTGAGCACTTACTGTGTGCAGAGCTTTGATTCATTCATTCATTCAATCGTATTTATTGAGTGCTTACTGCGTGCAGGGCACTGGACTAATGTAATATGTACTCATATGCTGCCAGCTGGTACTTCCCAAGCGCTTAGGACGGTGCTCTGCACACAGTAAGTGCTCAATAAATACATTGAATGAATGAATGAATGAAATACTAAGCCCCCTCCACACGATTATTAATAATAATTCATTCATTCAATCGTATTTATTGAGCGCTTACTGTGTGCAGAGCATTCATTCATTCATTCAATCGTATTTATTGAGCGCTTACTGCGCGCAGGGCACAGGACTAATGTAATATGTAGTCATATGTTACCAGCTGGTACTTCCCAAGCGCTTAGTACGGTGCTCTGCACACAGTAAGCGCTCAATAAATACATTGAGTGAATGAATGAATGTATGAATGAAATACTAAGCCCCCTCCACACAATTATTAATAATAATTCATTCATTCAATCGTATTTATTGAGCGCTTACTGTGTGCAGAGCATTGATTCATTCATTCATTCAATCGTATTTATTGAGCGCTTACTGTGTGCAGAGCATTCATTCATTCAATCGTATTTATTGAGCGCTTACTGTGTGCAGAGCATTCATTCATTCAATCGTATTTATTGAGCGCTGACTGCGTGCAGGGCACAGGACTAATGTAATATGTACTCATATGATACCAGCTGGTACTTCCCAAGCGCTTAGTACGGTGCTCTGCACACAGTAAGCGCTCAATAAATACATTGAATGAATGAATGAATGAATGAAATACTAAGCCCCCTCCACACAATTATTAATAATAATTCATTCAATCGTATTTATTGAGCGCTTACTGCGTGCAGGGCACAGGACTAATGTAATATGTACTCATATGTTACCAGCTGGTACTTCCCAAGCGCTTAGTACGGTGCTCTGCACACAGTAAGCGCTCAATAAATACTTTGAATGAATGAATGAATGAAATACTAAGCCCCCTCCACACAATTATTAATAATAATTTGTTCATTCAATCGTATTTATTGAGCGCTTACTGTGTGCAGAGCATTCATTCATTCAATCGTATTTATTGAGCGCTGACTGCGTGCAGGGCACAGGACTAATGTAATATGTACTCATATGATACCAGCTGGTACTTCCCAAGCGCTTAGTACGGTGCTCTGCACACAGTAAGCGCTCAATAAATACATTGAATGAATGAATGAATGAATGAAATACTAAGCCCCCTCCACACAATTATTAATAATAATTCATTCAATCGTATTTATTGAGCGCTTACTGCGTGCAGGGCACAGGACTAATGTAATATGTACTCATATGTTACCAGCTGGTACTTCCCAAGCGCTTAGTACGGTGCTCTGCACACAGTAAGCGCTCAATAAATACATTGAATGAATGAATGAATGAACTACTAAGCCCCCTCCACACAATTATTAATAATAATTTGTTCATTCAATCGTATTTATTGAGCGCTTACTGTGTGCAGAGCATTCATTCATTCAATCGCATTTGTGGAGCGCTTACTGCGGGCAGGGCATTGGACTAATGTAATATGCACTCATATGTTGCCAGCTTGTACTTCCCAAGCACTCAGTACAGTGCTCTGCACCCAGTAAGCGCTCAATAAATACATTGAATGAATGAATGAATGAAATACTAAGCCCCCTCCCCACGATTATTAATAATAATTCATTCATTCAATCGTATTTATTGAGCGCTTACTGTGTGCAGACCATTCATTCATTCATTCATTCAATCGTATTTATTGAGCGCTTACTGTGTGCAGAGCATTCATTCATTCAATCGTATTTATTGAGCGCTTACTGCGTGCAGGGCACTGGACTAATGTAATATGCACTCATATGTTGCCAGCTGGTACTTCCCAAGCGCTTAGCACGGTGCTCTGCACACAGTAAGCGCTCAATAAATACATTGAATGAATGAATGAATGAATGAATGAATGAAATACTAAGCCCCCTCCACACAATTATTAATAATAATTCATTCAATCGCATTTATTGAGCGCTTACTGCTTGCAGGGCACTGGACTAATGTAATATGTACTCATATTTTGCCAGCTGGTACTTCCCAAGCGCTTAGGACGGTGCTCTGCACACAGTAAGCGCTCAATAAATACATTGAATGAATGAATGAATGAATGAAATACTAAGCCCCCTCCACACAATTATTAATAATAATTCATTCAATCGTATTTATTGAGCGCTTACTGCGTGCAGGGCACAGGACTAATGTAATTTGTACTCATATGTTACCAGCTGGTACTTCCCAAGCGCTTAGGACGGTGCTCTGCACACAGTAAGCGCTCAATAAATACATTGAATGAATGAATGAATGAAATACTAAGCCCCCTCCCCACGATTATTAATAATAATTCATTCATTCGATCGTATTTATTGAGTGCTTACTGTGTGCAGAGCATTCATTCATTCATTCAATCGTATTTATTGAGCACTTACTGCGCGCAGGGCACAGGACTAATGTAATATGTACTCATATGTTACCAGCCGGTACTTCCCAAGCGCTCAGTACGGTGCTCTGCACACAGTAAGCGCTCAATAAATACATTGAATGAATGAATGAATGAAATACTAAGCCCCCTCCGCACAGGTATTAATAATAATTCATTCATTCAATCGTATTTATTGAGCGCTTACTGTGTGCAGAGCATTCATTCATTCATTCAATCGTATTTAGTGAGCGCTTACTGCGTGCAGGGCACAGGACTAATGTAATATGTACTCATATGTTACCAGCTGGTACTTCCCAAGCGCTTAGTATGGTGCTCTGCACACAGTAAGCGCTCAATAAATACATTGAATGAATGAATGAATGAATGAAATACTAAGCCCCCTCCACACAATTATTAATAATAATTCATTCATTCAATCATATTTATTGAGCGCTTACTGTGTGCAGAGCATTGATTCATTCATTCAATCGTATTTATTGAGTGCTTACTGCGGGCAGGGCACTGGACTAATGTAATATGTACTCATATGTTGCCAGCTTGTACTTCCCAAGCGCTCAGTACGGTGCTCTGCACCCAGTAAGCGCTCAATAAATACATTGAATGAATGAATGAAATACTAAGCCCCCTCCACACGATCATTAATAATGATTCATGCCTTCAATCGTACTTATTGAGTGCTTACTGTGGGCACAGCACTGGACTAATATGTACTAATGTAATATGGACTCATATGAGCACTGGAGTAATATGTACTAATGCAATATGTACTCATATGTTGCCAACTGGTACTTCCCAAGCGCTCAGTACGGTGCTCTGCACACAGTAAGCGCTCAATAAATACATTGAATGAATGAATGAAATACTAAGACCCCTCCACACGATCATTAATAATGATTCATGCCTTCAATCGTATTTATTGAGCGCTTACTGCGGGCACAGCACTGGACTAAAGTAATATGCACTCATATGTTGCCAGCTTCTACTTCCCAAGCGCTTAGGACGGTGCTCTGCACACAGTAAGCGCTCAATAAATACGATTGAATGAATGAATGAATGAATGCATGAAATACTAAGCCCCCCCCCCAGCCCCAGGATCATTAATAATAATTCATTCATTCAATCGTATATGAGCACTGTACTAATATGTACTGATGTAATATGTACTCATATGTTGCCAACTGGTACTTCCCAAGCGCTTAGGACGGTGCTCTGCACACAGTAAGCACTCAATAAATACGATTGAATGAATGAATGAATGAATGAAATACTAAGCCCCCCCCCAGCCCCAGGATCATTAATAATAATTCATTCATTCAATCGTATATGAGCACTGTACTAATATGTACTAATGCAATATGTACTCATATGTTGCCAACTGGTACTTCCCAAGCGCTCAGTACGGTGGTCTGCACACAGTAAGCGCTCAATAAATACATTGAATGAATGAATGAAATACTAAGCCACCTCCACACGATCATTAATAATGATTCATGCCTTCAATCGTATTTATTGAGCGCTTACTGCGGGCAGGGCACTGGACTAATGTAATATGCACTCATATGTTGCCAACTGGTACTTCCGAAGCGCTTAGGACGGTGCTCTGCACACAGTAAGCGCTCAATAAATACGATTCAATGAATGAATGAGTGAAATACTAAGTCCCCTCCCCACGATCATTAATAATAATTCATTCCTCCCATCGTATTTATTGAGCGCTTACTGCGGGCACAGCACTGGACTAATATGTACTAATGTAATATGGACTCATATGAGCACTGGACTAATATGTACTAATGGAATATGTACTCATATGTTGCCAACTGGTACTTCCCAAGCGCTTAGTACAGTGCTCTGCACACAGTCAGCTCTCAATAAATACGATTGAATTAATTGATTGAATGACTGAAATGCTAAGCCCCATCCCCACGATTATTAATAATAATTCATTCATTCAATCATATTTATTGAGCGCTTAGCATTCATTCATTCAATCGTATTTATTGAGCGCTTACTGCGGGCAGAGCACTGGACTAATGTAATATGTAGTCATATGTTGCCAACTGGTACTTCCCAAGCGCTCAGTACGGTGCTCTGCACCCAGTAAGCGCTCAATAAATACATTGAATGAATGAATGAAATACTAAGCCCCCTCCACACGATCATTAATAATGATTCATTCCTTTAATCGTATTTATTGAGCGCTTACTGCGGGCAGAGCACTGGACTAATGTAATATGTACTCATACGTTGCCAACTTGTACTTCCCAAGCGCTTAGTACGGTGCTCTGCACACAGTAAGCGCTCAATAAATACGATTGAATGAATGACTGAAATGCTAAGCCCAATCCCCACGATTATTAATAATAATTAATTCATTCAATCGTATTTATTGAGCGCTTACTGTGTGCAGAGCATTCATTCATTCATTCATTCAATCCTATTTATTGAGCTCCTACTGCGTGCAGGGCGCTAGACTAATGTAATATGTACTCATATGTTGACAACTTGTACTTCCCAAGCGCTTAGTACGGTGCTCTGCACACACTAAGCGCTCAATAAATACATTGAAAGAACGAATGAAATGCTAAGCCCCCTCCCCACGATCATTAATAATGATTCATTCATTCAATCGCATTTATTGAGCGCTTACTGCAAGCAGAGCACTGGACTAGTATGTGCTAATGTAATATGTACTCGTATGAGCACTGTACTAATATGTATTAATGTAATATGTACTGACATGTTGCCAACTGGTACTTCCCAAGTGCTCAGTACGGTGCTCTGCACACAGTAAGCGCTCAATGCATACATTGAATGAATGAATGAAATACTAAGCCCCCTCCACACGATCATTAATAATAATTCATTCCTTCAATCGTACTTATTGAGCGCTTACTGCGGGCACGGCACTGGACTAATGTAATATGTACTCATATGTTGCCAACTGGTACTTCCCAAGCGCTTAGTACGGTGCTCTGCACACAGTAAGTGCTCAATGAATAAAATTCAGTGAATGAATGAATAAAATACTAAACCCCCCCACGATAATTAATAATAATTCATTCATTCAATCGTATATGAGCACTGTGCTAATATGTTGCCAACTGGTACTTCCCAAGCGCTTAGGACGGTGCTCTGCACCCAGTAAGCGCTCAATAAATACATTGAATGAATGGATGAAATACTAAGCCCCCTCCACACGATCATTAATAATAATTCATTCCTTTAATCGTGTTTACTGAGCACTCACTGTGGGCACGGCACTGGGCTAATGTAATATGGACTCATATGTTGCCAACTGGTACTTCCCAAGCGCTTAGGATGGTGCTCTGCACACAGTAAGCGCTCAATAAATAAATTGAATGAATGAATGAAATACTAAGCCCCCTCCACACGATCAGTAATAATGATTCATTCCTTTAATCATATTTATTGAGCGCTTACTGCGGGCATGGCACTGGACTAATATGTACTAATGTAATATGTACTCATATGAGCACTGTACTAATATGTACCAATGGAATATGTACTCATATGTTGCCAATTGGTACTTCCCAAGCGCTTAGTACGGTGCTCTGCACACAGTAAGCAGTCAATAAATACATTGAATGAATGGATGAAATACTAAGCCCCATGCCCACGATTATTAATAATAATTCATTCATTCAATCGTATTTATTGAGCGCTTACTGTGTGCAGAGCATTCATTCATTCATTCATTCAATCGTATTTATTGAGCACTTACTGTGTGCAGGGCGCTAGACTAATGTAATATGTACTCATATGTTGCCAACTTGTACTTCCCAAGCTCTTAGTACGGTGCTCTGCACACAGTAAGCGCTCAATAAATACACTGAATGAACGAATGAAATACTAATATGTATTAATGTAATATGTACTGATATGTTGCCAACTGGTACTTCCCAAGCGCTTAGTACAGTGCTCTGCACACAGTAAGTGCTCAATAAATACGAATGAATGAATGAATGGATGAAATGCTAAGCCCTCTCCCCAGCCCCATGATCATTAATAATAATTCATTCATTCAATCGTATATGAGCACTGTACTAATATGTACTAATGTAATATGTACTCATATATTGCCAACTTGTACTTCCCAAGCACTTAGGATGGTGCTCTGCACACAGTAAGCGCTCAATAAATACACTGAATGAACGAATGAAATACTAATCCCCCTCCCCACGATCATTAATAATGATTCATTCATTCAATTGCATTTATTGAGCACTTACTGCAGGCAGAGCACTGGACTAATGTAATATGTATTCATATGTTGCCAACTGGTACTTCCCAAGCGCTTAGTACGGTGCTCTGCACACAGTAAGTGCTCAATAAATACGATTGAATGAATGACTGAAATGCTAAGCCCCATCCCCACGATTACTAATAATAATTTATTCATTCAATCATATTTATTGAGCGCGTACTGGGTGCAGAGCATTCATTCATTCAATCGTATTTATTGAATGCTTACTGCGTGCACAGCGCTGGACTAATGTAATATGTACTCGTATGTTGCCAACTGGTACTTTCCAAGCGCTTAGTACAGTGCTCTGCACACAGTAAGCGCTCAATAAATACGAATGAATGAATGAATGAATGAATGAAATGCTAAGCCCCCTCCCCAGCCCCACGATCATTAATAATAATTAATTCCTTCAATCATATTTATTGAGCGCTTACTGCCAGCAGAGCACTGGACTAATATGTACTAATGTACTATGTACTCATATGAGCACTGTACTAATACGTATTAATAATGTAATATGTACTGATATGTTGCCAACTGGTACTTCCCAAGCGCTTAGTACAGTGCTCTGCACACAGTAAGTGCTCAATAAATACAAATGAATGAATGAATGAAATGCTAAGCCCTCTCCCCAGCCCCACGATCATTACTAATAATTCATTCATTCAATCGTATATGAGCACTGTACTAATATGTATTAATGTAATATGTACTCATATATTGCCAACTTGTACTTCCCAAGCGCTTAGGATGGTGCTCTGCACACAGTAAGCGCTCAATAAATACATTGAATGAATGAATGAATGAAATATTAAGCCCCCTCCCCATCCCCACGATCATTAATAATAATTCAATCAATCAATCAATCAATCAATCATATTTATTGAGCGCTTACTATGTGCAGAGCACTGTACTAAGCGCCTGGGAAGTACAAATTGGCAACACATAGAGACAGTCCCTACCCAACAGTGGGCTCACAGTCTAAATAATTCATTCCTTCAATTGTATTTATTGAGCGCTGGCTGTGTGCAGAGCACTGTACTAAGCGCTTAGGAAGTACCAGTTGGCAACATATGAGTGCATATTCCATTAGTACATATTAGTACTGTTTTTAGACTGTGAGCCCACTGTTGGGTAGGGACTGTCTCTCTATGTTGCCAACTTGTACTTCCCAAGCGCTTAGTACAGTGCTCTGCACACAGTAAGCGCTCAATAAATACGATTGATTGATTGATAGTACAGTGCTCATATGAGTACATATTACATTAGTACATATTAGTCCAGTGCCCTGCACCCAGTAAGCGCTCAAAACATACGATTGAATGTATGAATTATTATTAATGATCATGGGGATGGGGAGGGGGCTTAGTATTTCATTCATTCATTCATTCAATCGTATTTACTGAGCGCTTCCTGCATGCAGGGCACGGGACTAATGTAATATGTACTCATATGTTGCCAACTTGTCCTTCCCAAGTGCTCAGGAAGGTGCTCTGCACACAGTAAGCGCTCAATAAATACGATTCAATGAATGAATGAATAAAATACTAAGCCCCCCTCCCCACGATCATTAATAATAATTCATTCATTCAATCGTATATGAGCACTGCACTAATATGTACTAATGCGATATGTACTCATATGTTGCCAACTGGTACTTCCCAAGCGCTTAGTACAGTGCTCGGCACACAGTAAGCGCTCAATAAATACGATTGAATGAATCAATGAAATGCTAAGCCCCCTCCCCATCCCCACGATCATTAATAATGATTCATTCATTCAGTCGTATTTATTGAGCGCTTACTGGGTGCAGAGCACTGTACTAATGTAATATGTACTCATATGCTGCCAACTGGTACTTCCCAAGCACTTAGTACAGTGCTCTGCACCCAGTAAGCGCTCAATAAATATTATTGAATGAATAAATGAATGAAATACTAAGCCCCCTCCCCAACCCCACGATCATTAATAATAATTCATTCATTCAATCGTATATGAGCACTGTACTAATATGTACTGATGTAATATGTACTAATATGTTGCCAACTGGTACATCCTGAGCGCTTAGTACAGTGCTCTGCACACAGTAAACGCTCAATAAATACATTGAATGAATGAATGAAATACTAAGCCCCCTCCCCACGATCATTACTAATAATTCATTCCTTCAATCGTATTTATTGAGCGCTTACTGCAAGCAGAGCACTGGACTAATGTAATATGTAGTCATATGTTGCCAACTTGTACTTCCCAAGCACTTAGTACGGTGCTCTGCACACAGTAAACGCTCAATAAATACATTGAATGAATGAATGAAATAGTAAGCCCCCTCCCCACGATCATTAATAATAATTCATTCCTTCAATCGTATTTATTGAGCGCTTACTGCAAGCAGAGCACTGGACTAATGTAATATGTACTCATATGTTGCCAACTTGTACTTCCCAAGCACTTAGTACAGTGCTCTGCACACTGTAAGCACTCAATAAATGCGGTTGAATGAATGAATGAATGAATGAAATACTAAGCCCCCTTCCCGTCCCCACGATCATTAATAATCATTCATTCATTCAATCGAATATGAGCACTGTACTAATATGTACTAATGTAATATGTACTAATGTGTTGCCAACTGGTACTTCCCAAGCGCTTAGTACAGTGCTCTGCACACAGTAAACGCTCAATAAATACGAGTGAATGAATGAGTGAATGAAATACTCAGCCCCCTCCCCATCCCCACGATCATTAATAATAATTCATTCATTCAATCGTATTTATTGAACGCTTACTGGGTGCAGAGCACTGTACTGATATGTACTAATGCAATATGTACTACTATGAGCACTGAACTAATATGTACTAATGTAATATGTACTAATATGTTGCCAACTGGTACTTCCCAAGCACTTAGTACAGTTCTCTGCACACAGTAAGTACTCATTGAATACGATTGAATGAATGAATGAAATGCTAAGCCCCATCCCCACAATCATTAATAATAATTCATTCATTCAATCGTATTTATTGAGCACTTACTGTGTGCAGAGCATTCATTCATTCAATCAATCTTATTTATTGAGTGCTTACTGCGTGCAGAGCGCTGGCCTAATGTAATATGTACTAATATGTTGCCAACTTGTACTTCCCAAGCGCTTAGTACGGTGCTCTGCACACAGTAAGAGCTCAATAAATACATTGACTGAATGAATGAAATACTAAGCCCCCCTCCCCATGATCATTAATAATAATTCATTCCTTCAATCGTATTTATTGAGCGCTTACTGCGAGCAGAGCACTGGACTAATGTAATATGCACTCATATGTTGCCAACTTGTACTTCCCAAGCGCTTAGTACAGTGCTCTGCACACAGTAAGCACTCAATAAATACGGTTGAATGAATGAATGAATGAAATACTAAGCCCCCTCCCCATGATCATTAATAATAATTCATTCCTTCAATCGTATTTATTGAGTGCTTACTGCGTGCAGAGCGCTGGACTAATGTAATATGTACTCATATGTTGCCAACTTGTACTTCCCAAGCGCTTAGTACAGTGCTCTGCACACAGTAAGTGCTCAATAAATACAATTCAATGAATGAATGAAATACTAAGCCCCCTCCCCATGATCATTAATAATAATTCATTCCTTCAATTGTATTTATTGAGCACTTACTGCGTGCAGAGTACTGTATTAATGTAATATGTACTCATATGTTGCCAACTGGTACTTCCCAAGCGCTTAGTACAGTGCGCTGCACACAGTAAGCGCTCAATAAATATGATTGAATGGATGAATGAATGAATGAATGAAATACTAAGCCCCCTCCCCAGCCCCACGATCATTAATAATAATTAATTCCTTCAATCATAATTATTGAGCACTTACTGCGTGCAGGGCACTGGACTAATAGGTACTAATATAATATGTACTCATATGTTGCCAACTTGTACTTCCCAAGCGCTTAGTACAGTGCTCTGCACACAGTAAGCGCTCAATAAATATGATTGAATGAATGAATGAAATACTAAGCCCCCTCCTCAGCCCCATGATCATTAATAATCATTCATTCAATCGTATATGAGCACTGTACTAATATGTACTAATGTAATATGTACTAATGTGTTGCCAACTGGTACTTCCCAAGCGCTTAGTACAGTGCTCTGCACACAGTAAGCGCTCAATAAATACGATTGAATGAGTGGGTGAATGAAATACTCAGCCCCTTCCCCATCCCCACGATCATTAATAATAATTCATTCATTCAATCGTATTTATTGAGCACTTATTGGGTGCAGAGCACTGTACTTATATGTACTAATGTAATATGTACTACTATGAGCACTAATGTAATATGTACTAATATGTTGCCAACTGGTACTTCCCAAGCGCTTAGTACAGTGCTCTGCACACAGTAAGCACTCAATGAATACGATTGAATGAATGAATGAAATGCTAAGCCCCATCCCCACAATCATTAATAATAATTCATTCATTCAGTTGTATTTATTGAGCGCTTACTGTGTGCAGAGCATTCATTAATTCATTCAATCGTATTTATTGAGTGCTTACTGCGTGCAGAGCACTGGACTAATGTAATATGTACTAATATGTTGCCAACTTGTACTTCCCAAGCGCTTAGTATGGTGCTCTGCACACAGTAAGCGCTCAATAAATACATTGAATGAATGAATGAATGAAATACTAAGCCCCCTCCCCACGATCATTAATAATAATTCATTCATTCAGTCGTATTTATTGAGCGCTTACTGGGTGCAGAGCACTGTACTAATGCAATATGTACTAATATGTGCTTATTGTGTGCAGGGCACTGGACTAATATGTACTAATGTACATAAATGTACATAATGTACAAAATGCACACAAATGCGATTGAATGAATAAATGAATGAATGAGATACTAAGCCCCCTCCCCAGCCCCACGATCATTAATAATAATTCATTCCTTCAATCGTATTTATTGAGCGCTTACTGCGTGCAGAGCACTGGACTAATGTAATATGTACTCATGTTGCCAACTGGTACTTCCCAACCAATTAGTACAGTGCTCTGCAAACAGTAAGCACTCAATAAATACGAATGAATGAATGAATGAATGAAATGCTAAGCCCCCTCCCCATCCCCACAATCATTAATAATAATTCATTCCTTCAATCGTATTTATTGAGCGCTCCTGGGTGCAGAGCACTGGACTAACGTATTGTAATATGTACTCATATGTTGCCAACTTGTATTTCCCAAGCGCTTAGTACAGTACTCTGCACACAGTAAGTGCTCAATACGATTGAATGAATGAAATACTAAGCCCCCTCCCCACGATCATTAATAATAATTCATTCCTTCAATCGTATTTATTGAGCGCTTACTGTGTGCAGAGCACTGAACTAATGTAATATGTACTCATATGTTGCCAACTGGTACTTCCCAAGCGCTTAGTACAGTGCTCTGCACACAGTAAGTGCTCAATAAATATGATTGAATGAATGAATGAATGAGTGAAATACTAAGCCCCCTCCCCAGCCCCACGATCATTAATAATAATTCATTCCTTCAATCGTACTTCTTGAGCGATTACTGTGTGCAGAGCACTGAACTAATGTAATATCTACTCATATGTTGCCAACTGGTACTTCCCAAGTGCTTAGTACACAGTGCTCTGCACACAGTAAGCGCTCAATAAATATGATTGAATGAATGAATGAATGAAATACTAAAGTAAGCGCTCAATAAATATGATTGAATGAATGAATGAATGAATGAATGAAATACTAAGCCCCCTCCCCAGCCCCAGGAGCCCACTGTTGGGTAGGGACTGTCTCTATATGTTGCCAACTTGTACTTCCCAAGCGCTTAGTACAGTGCTCTGCACACAGTAAGCGCTCAATAAATATGATTGATTGATTAATAATAATTCATTCCTTCAATCGTACTTCTTGAGCGCTTACTGCGTGCAGAGCACTGGGCTAATAGGTACTAATGTAATATGTACTCATATGTTGCCAACTTGTACTTCCCAAGCGCTTAGTACAGTGCTCTGCACGCAGTAAGCGCTCAATAAATACGATTGAATGAATTAATGAATGAAATACTAAGCCCCCTCCCCAGCCCCATGGTCATTAATAATAATTCATTCATTCATTCAATCGTATATGAGCACTGTACTGATATTCATTCATTCATTCAATCGTATTTATTGAGCGCTTACTGTGTGCAGAGCACTGTACTAAGCGCTTGGGAAGTCCAAGTTGGCAACATGTACTAATGTAGTTCTCCTATAATGTGGAGGTTACATTTCTTGAGGGATCCCTCAGTAAGGGAAGCCGCGTGGATCAGTGGAAAGAGCCCCGGCTTTGGAGTCGGTGGTCATGGGTTCGAATCCCGGCTCCGCCACTTGTCAAGCTGTGTGACTCTGGGCAAGTCACTTCTCTGCGCCTCAGTTCCCTCATCTGTAAAATGGGGATTAAGACTGTGAGCCCCAGGTGGGACAACCCGATCACCTTGTAACCTCCCCAGCACTTAGAGCAGTGCTTTGCACATAGTAAGCGCTAAATAAATGCCATTATTATTATTATAAGGAAAACTCATATTGTTATATTCACCTATGGAAAGAACCCGGGCCTGGGTGTCGGCGGACTGGGTTCTAATCCTGGTTCTGCCACTTCATCATCATCAATCGTATTTATTGAGCGCTTACTATGTGCAGAGCACTGTACTAAGCGCTTGGGAAGTACAAATTGGCAACACATAGAGACAGTCCCTTGCCTGCTGTGTGACCTTGGGCAAGCCCCTTAACTTCCCTGTGCCTCGGATTCCTGGTCAAGGTCCCTGAATACGAATCCTAGATCTTCAGGATTTTGAAGCAGCCGAAAGAGGGGTAGGGCGGTCAGAAAATCATCAACATATTTATTACTCTATTTATTTATGTATTTATTTTACTTGTACATATCTCCTCTCCCCCTCGTCCCCCTCTCCATCCACCATCTTACCTCCTTCCCTTCCCCACAACACCTGTATATATGTATATATGTTTGTACAGATTTATTACTCTACTTATTTATTTATTTTACTTGTACATATCTATTCTATTTATTTTATTTTGTTAGTATGTTTGGTTTTGTTCTCTGTCTCCCCCTTTTCGACTGTGAGCCCGCTGTTGGGTAGGGACTGTCTCTATATGTTGCCAATTTGTACTTCCGAAGCGCTTAGTACAGTGCTCTGCACACAGTAAGTGCTCAATAAATACGATTGATGATATCTATTCTATTTATTTTATTTTGTTAGTATGTTTGGTTTTGTTCTCCGTCTCCCCCTTTTAGACTGTGAGCCCGCTGTTGGGTAGGGACTGTCTCTATATGTTGCCAATTTGTACTTCCCAAGCGCTTAGTACAGTGCTCTGCACACAGTAAGTGCTCAATAAATACGATTGATGATGATGATCAACTTGATGACTCTATGCCTCAGTTACCTCATCTGTAAAGTGAGGATTGAGACTGTGAGTCCCCCTCCTCCTTCCCTCACCCCCAACGATCTGGCCTCCTACTTCATTAACAAAATTAAATCCATCAGGTCCGACCTCCCCAAAGTCTCTTCCCCCCCTTCTCCAGCCCCCCGGCTCTCAACACTCTCTGCTACTCTCCCATCCTTCCCAGCAGTGTCCTCAGAGGAGCTCTCCTCCCTCCTCTCAAGTGCTACTCTGGCCACCTGTGCTTCTGACCCCGTTCCCTCTCATCTCATGAAATCTCTCGCTCCATCCCTTCTCCCCTCCTTAACTTCCATCTTCAACCGCTCACTCTCCACTGGTTCCTTCCCCTCTGCCTTCAAACATGCCCACGTCTCTCCCATCCTAAAAAAACCCTCTCTTGACCCCACCTCACCTTCTAGTTATCGCCCCATATCCCTCCTACCATTCCTTTCCAAACTCCTTGAACGAGTCGTCTACACACGCTGCCTCGAATTCCTCAACAACAACTCTCTCCTCGACCCCCTCCAGTCTGGCTTCCGTCCCCTACATTCCACGGAAACTGCCCTCTCAAAGGTCACCAATGACCTCCTGCTTGCCAAATCCAACGGCTCCTACTCCGTCCTAATCCTTCTCGACCTCTCAGCTGCCTTCGACACTGTGGCCCACCCCCTTCTCCTCAACACGCTATCTGACCTTGGCTTCACAGACTCCGTCCTCTCCCGGTTCTCCTCTTATCTCTCCGGTCGTTCATTCTCAGTCTCTTTTGCAGGCTCCTCCTCCCCCTCCCATCCTCTTACTGTGGGGGTTCCCCAAGGTTCAGTGCTTGGTCCCCGTCTGTTCTCCATCTACACGCACTCCCTTGGTGACCTCATTCGCTCCCACGGCTTCAACTATCATCTCTACGCTGATGACACCCAGATCTCCATCTCTGCCCCTGCTCTCTCCCCCTCCCTCCAGGCTCGCATCTCCTCCTGCCTTCAGGACATCTCCATCTGGATGTCCGCCTGCCACCTAAAACTCAACATGTCGAAGACTGAGCTCCTTGTCTTTCCTCCCAAACCCTGCCCTCTCCCTGACTTTCCCATCTCTGTTGACGGCACTACCATCCTGCCCGTCTCACAAGCCCGCAACCTTGGTGTCATCCTCGACTCCGCTCTCTCGTTCACCCCTCACATCCAAGCCGTCACCAAAACCTGCCGGTCTCAGCTCCGCAACATTGCCAAGATCCGCCCTTTCCTCTCCATCCATACCGCTCCCCTGCTCGTTCAAGCTCTCATCCTATCCCGTCTGGACTACTGCACCAGCCTTCTCTCTGATCTCCCATCCTCGTGTCTCTCTCCACTTCAATCCATACTTCATGCTGCTGCCCGGATTATCTTTGTCCAGAAACGCTCTGGGCATATCACTCCCCTCCTCAAAAATCTCCAGTGGCTACCAATCAACCTACGCATCAGGCAGATACTCCTCACCCTGGGCTTCCAGGCTGTCCATCCATCCCCTCGCCCCCTCCTACCTCACCTCCCTTCTCTCCTTCTACTGCCCAGCCCGCACCCTCCGCTCCTCCACCACTAATCTCCTCACTGTACCTCGCTCTCGCCTGTCCCGCCATCGACCCCCGGCCCACGTCATCCCCCGGGCCTGGAATGCCCCCAGTCCCTCTGCCCATCCGCCAAGCTCGCTCTCTTCCTCCCTTCAAGGCCCTGCTGAGAGCTCACCTCCTCCAGGAGGCCTTCCCACACTGAGCCCCTTCCTTCCTCTCCCCCTCGTCCCCCTCTCCATCCCCCCGTCTTACCTCCTTCCCTTCCCCACAGCACCTGTATATATGTATATATGTTTGTACATATTTATTACTCTATTTATTTATTTGTTTATTTTACTTGTACATATCTATCCTATTTATTTTATTTTGTTAGTATGTTTGGTTTTGTTCTCTGTCTCCCCCTTTCAGACTGTGAGCCCACTGTTGGGTAGGGACTGTCTCTATATGTTGCCAATTTGTACTTCCCAAGCGCTTAGCACAGTGCTCTGCACATAGTAAGCGCTCAATAAATACGATTGATGATGATGATGATGAGGGACTGGGACTGTGATTACCTTGTGTCTACCTCAGGCCTTAGAGCAGTGGTTGGCACATGGCAAGCGCTTAACAAATACTATCATTATTATTAGGAGTAGTCTTCATCCCCATTTTCCAGATGAGGCCACTGAGACCCAAAGAGGCAAGGCGACTTGTCCAAGGTCACACGGCTGACAAGCAGCGGAGCCGGGATCTGTTAATATGTTTTGTTTTGTCGTCCGTCTCCCCCTTCATCATCATCCATCGTATTTATTGAGCACTTACTATGTGCAGAGCACTGTACTAAGCGCTTGGGAAGTACAAATTGGCAACATCTAGAGACAGTCCCTACCCAACAGTGGGCTCACAGACTAAAAGGGGGAGACAGAGAACAAAACCAAACATACTGACAAAATAAAATAAATAAAATAGATATGTACAAGTAAAATAAATAAATAAAGTAATAAATATGTACCAACACCTTCTAGACTGTGAGCCCGCTGTCGGGTAGGGACCATCTCTAGATGTCGCCAACTTGGACTTCTCAAGCGCTTAGTCCAGTGCTCTGCACACAGTAAGTGCTCCATAAATACAACTGAATGAATGAATGGATGAAAGAATTCCTCGTCTGTATAATGGGCATCATCATCATCATCATCATCAATCGTATTTATTGAGCGCTTACTGTGTGCAGAGCACTGGACTAAGCGCTTGGGAAGTCCAAGTTGGGAACATCTAGAGAAGGTCCCTACCCAACAGTGGGCTCACAGTCTAAAAGGGGGAGACAGAGAACAAAACCAAACATACTGACAAAATCAAATAAATAGAATAGATATGTACAAGTAAAATAAATAAACAAATAAATAGAGTAAAAAATATGTACTAACACCTCCTAGACTGTGAGCCCGCTGTCGGGTAGGGACCGTCTCTAGATGTTGCCGACTTGTACTTCCCAAGCGCTTAGTCCGGTGCTCTGCACACAGTAAGCGCTCAATAAATGACTGAATGAATGAATGAATGAACAAATTCCTCGTCTGTAAAATGGGCATCATCATCATCATCATCATCAATCGTATTTATTGAGCGCTTACTATGTGCAGAGCACTGGACTAAGCGCTTGGGAAATACAAATTGGCAACATATAGAGACAGTCCCTACCCAACAGTGGGCTCACAGTCTAAAAGGGGGAGACAGAGAACAAAACCAAACATACTGACAAAATCAAATAAATAGAATAGATATGTACAAGTAAAATAAATAAATAAACACATAGAGACAGTCCCTACCCAACAGTGGCCTCACAGTCTAAAAGGGGGAGACAGACAACAAAACCAAACATACTGACAAAATCAAATAAATAGAATAGATATGTACAAGTAAAATAAATAAATAAACACATAGAGACAGTCCCTACCCAACAGTGGCCTCACAGTCTAAAAGGGGAGACAGACAACAAAACCAAACATACTAACAAAATAAAATAAGTAGACTAGATTTGTACTAGTAAAATAAATAAATAAACACATAAAGACAGTCATCATCAATCATCATCAATCATCAATCGTATTTATTGAGCACTTACTATGTGCAGAGCACTGTACTAAGCGCTTGGGAAGTACAAATTGGCAACATATAGAGCCAGTCCCTACCCAACAGTGGCCTCACAGTCTAAAAGGGGGAGACAGAGAACAAAACCAAACATACTAACAAAATCTAATAAGTAGAATAGATATGCACAAGTAAAATAAATAAACACATAGAGATGGTCCCTACCCAACAGTGGCCTCACAGTCTAATAGGGGGAGACAGAGAACAAAACCCAACATACTAACAAAATAAAATAAATAGAATAGATATGTACAAGTAAAATAAATAAATAAATAAATAGAGACAGTCCCTACCCAACAGTGGCCTCACAGTCTAAAAGGGGGAGACAGAGAACAGAACCAAACATACTAACAAAATAAAATAAATAGAATAGATATGTACAAGTAAAATAAATAAATAAACACATGGAGACAGTCCCTACCCAACAGTGGCCTCACAGTCTAAAAGGGGGAGACAGAGAACAAAACCAAACATACTAACAAAATCAAATAAATAGAATAGATATGTACAATAAAATAAATAAATAAACACATAGAGACAGTCCCTATCCAACAGCGGGCTCACAGTCTAAAAGGGGGAGATGGAGAACAAAACCAAACATACTAACAAAATAAAATAAATAGAATAGATATATACAAGTAATATAAATAAATAAATAAATAAATAGAGACAGTCCCTACCCAACAGCGGGCTCACAGTCTAAAAGGGGGAGACGGAGAACAAAACCAAACATACTAACAAATCAAATAAATAGAATAGATCTGTACAAGTAAAATAAATAAATAAACACATAGAGACAGTCCCTACCCAACAGCGGGCTCACAGTCTAAAAGGGGGAGATGGAGAACAAAACCAAACATACTAACAAAATCAAATAAATAGAATAGATATGTACAAGTAAAATAAATAAATAAATAGAGTAACAAATATGTACAAACATATCGAATGCCCGTTCTCTCGCCCGCTTAGACTTTGAGCCCCATGTCGGGCAGGAACTTTGCCCGACCTGATTTAACAGCGCTTGGCGCACAGTAGGCACTTAGTCCCCAAATTGTCATGATTATCCTGACGGCATGTGGTGCTGTACCCAGACCCTTGCGTATTATTATTCATTCATCTTGTATATATGTATATATGTTTGTACATATTTATTACTCTATTTATTTATTTATTTATTTTACTTGTACATATCTATTCTATTTATTTTATTTGGTTAGTATGTTTGGTTTTGTTCTCTGTCTCCCCCTTTTAGACTGTGAGCCCACTGTTGGGTAGGGACCGTCTCAAGATGTTGCCAATTTGTACTTCCCAAGCGCTTAGTACAGTGCTCTGCACATAGTAAGCGCTCAATAAATACGATTGATGATTGATGATGATTGATGATGACTGTCTCTGTGTGTTTATTTATTTATTTTACTTGTACATGTCTATTTTATTTATTTTATTTTGTTAGTATGTTTGGTTTTGTTCTCTGTCTCCCCCTTTTAGACTGTGAGCCCACTGTTGGGTAGGGACCGTCTCTATATGTTGCCAATTTGTACTTCCCAAGCGCTTAGTACAGTCCTCTGCACATAGTAAGCACTCAATAAATACGATTGATGATGATGATGATTCATCGAATCGTATTTATTGCACGCTTACTGTGTGCACAGCGCTAAGAACACTCCCTAGTTCTTAGTGCTCCCTGTACTTCCCAAACGCTTAGTAATAATAATAATAATGTTGGTATTTGTGAAGCGCTTACGATGTGCCAAGCACTGTTCTAAGCACTGGGGTAGATACAAGGTAATCAGGTTGTCATCAATCGTATTTATCATCAATCGTATTTATTGAGCGCTTACTGTGTGCAGAGCACTGTACTAAGTGCTTAGTTGTCCTACGTGAGGCTCACAGTCTTCATCCCCATTTTTACAGATGAGGGAACTGAAGCCCGGAGAAGTGAAGTGACTTGCCCAAGGTCACACAGCTGACAAGTGGCAGAGGTGGGATTAGAACCCATGACCTCTGACTCCCAAGCCCATGCTCTTTCCACTAAGCCACGCTACTTAGTACAGTGCTCTGCACACAGTAAGCGCTCAATAAATACGATTGAATGAATGAATGAAATACTAAGCCCCCTCCCCACGGTCATTAATAATAATTCATTTATTCAATCGTATTTATTGAGCGCTTCCTGTGTGCAGAGCACTGTACTAATGTAATATGTACTCATATGTTGCCAATTTGTACTTCCCAAGCGCTTAGTACAGTGCTCTGCACACAGTAAGCGCTCAATAAATACGATTGAATGAATGAATGTTGCCAACTTGTACTTCCCAAGCACTTAGTACAGTGCTCTGCACACAGTAAGCGCTCAATAAATACGATTGAATGAATGAATGTTGCCAACTTGTACTTCCCAAGCACTTAGTACAGTGCTCTGCACACAGTAAGCGCTCAATAAATTTGATTGAATGACATACTAAGCGCACTGCAGAGCACTGTACTAATCGAATATGTACCAATATGTTGCCAACTTGTACTTCCCAAGCACTTAGTATTTCACTCATTTATTCAATCATATTTATTGAGCGCTTCCTGTGTGCAGAGCACTGGACTAATGTAATATGTACTAATATGTTGCCAACTTGTATTTCCCAAGCGCTTAGTACAGTGCTCTGCACACAGTAAGCGCTCAATAAGTATGATTGAATGAAATACTAAGCGCACTGCAGACCACTGTACTAATCGAATATGTACCAATATGTTGCCAACTTGTACTTCCCAAGCGCTTAGTATTTCATTCATTTATTCAATCATACATATTGAGTGCTTCCTGTGTGCAGAGCACTGGACTAATGTAATATGTACTAATATGTTGCCAACTTGTATTTCCCAAGCGCTTAGTACAGTGCTCTGCACACAGTAAGCGCTCAATATGTATGATTGAATGAAATACTAAGCGCACTGCAGAGCACTGTACTAATAGACTATGTACCAATATATTGCCAACTTCATCATCATCATCAATCGTATTTATTGAGTGCTTACTGTGCGCAGAGCACTGTACTTGTACTTCCCAACCGCTTAGTATTTCATTCATTTATTCAATCATTTATTGAGCACTTCCTGTGTGCAGAGCACTGGACTAATGTAATATGTACTAATATGTTGCCAACTTGTACTTCCCAAGCGCTTAGTACAGTGCTCTGCACACAGTAAGCGCTCAATAAATATGATTGAATGAAATACTAAGCGCACTGCAGAGCACTGTACTAATAGAATATGTACCAATATGTTGCCAACTTGTACTTCCCAAGTGCTTAGTATTTCATTTATTCAATCATATTTATTGAGCGCTTCCTGTGTGCAGAGCACTGTACTAGTGTAATATGTACTTATATGTTGCCAACTTGTACTTCCCAAACGCTTAGTACAGTGCTCTGCACACAGTAAGTGCTCAATAAATATGGTTGAATGAAATACTAAGCGCACTGCAGAGCACCGTACTTATAGAATATGTACCAATATGTTGCCAACTTCATCATCATCATCAATCGTATTTATTGAGTGCTTACTGTGTGCAGAGCACTGTACTCGTACTTCCCAAGCGCTTAGTATTTCATTCATTTATTCAATCATATTTATTGAGCGCTTCCTGTGTGCAGAGCACTGTACTAATGTAATATGTACTAATATGTTGCCAACTTGTACTTCCCAAGCGCTTAGTACAGTGCTCTGCACACAGTAAGCGCTCAATAAATACGATTGAATGAATGAA
Source organism: Tachyglossus aculeatus (assembly GCF_015852505.1). Taxonomy (NCBI): domain Eukaryota; kingdom Metazoa; phylum Chordata; class Mammalia; order Monotremata; family Tachyglossidae; genus Tachyglossus; species Tachyglossus aculeatus. The sequence continues at coordinate 943,344 of NC_052069.1, read as the reverse complement.
TGTTGCCAACTTGTACTTCCCAAGCGCTTAGTACAGTGCTCTGCACACAGTAAGCACTCACTAAGTATGATTGAATGAAATACTAAGCGCCCTGCAGAGCACTGTACTAATAGAATATGTACCAATATGTTGCCAACTTGTACTTCCCAAGCGCTTAGTATTTCATTCATTTATTCAATCATATTTATTGAGCGCTTCCTGTGTACAGAGCACTGTACTAATGTAATATGTACTAATATGTTGCCAACTTGTACTTCCCAAGCGCTTAGTACAGTGCTCTGCACACAGTAAGCGCTCAATAAGTATGATTGAATGTAATACTAAGCGCACTGCAGACCACTGTACTAATAGAATATGTACCAATATGTTGCCAACTTGTACTTCCCAAGCGCTTAGTATTTCATTTATTCAATCATATTTATTGAGCGCTTCCTGTGTGCAGAGCACTGGACTAATGTAATATGTACTAATATGTTGCCAACTTGTACTTCCCAAGCGCTTAGTACAGTGCTCTGCACACAGTAAGCGCTCAATAAATATGATTGAATGAAATACTAAGCGCACTGCAGAGCACTGTAGTAATAGAATATGTACCAATATGTTGCCAACTTGTACTTCCCAAGCGCTTAGTATGTCATTCATTTATTCAATCATATTTATTGAGCGCTTCCTGTGTGCAGAGCACTGTACCAATGTAATATGTACGAATATGTTGCCAACTGGTACTTCCCAAGCACTTAGTACAGTGCTCTGCACACAGTAAGCGCTCAATAAATACTAATGAATGAAATACTAAGCCCCCTCCCCATCCCCATGATCATTAATAACAATTCATTCATACAATCATATTTATTGAGCGCTTACTGTGTGCAGAAGACTGTACTAATGTAATATGTACTAATATGTAATATGTACTAACATGATGCCAACTGGTACTTCCCAAGCACTTAGCACTTAGCACTTAGCACTTAGTACTTCCAACTTCTTTAACGACTTTGACCCCTTCCTCACCTTCCTTCTCTCCTTCTCCATGCCCACTCTGATCCTCGGAGACTTCAATATCCACATGGATATCCCTAACGACTCCTCTGCCGCCCGCCTTCTATCTCTCCTTGACGCTGCCAACCTCTTCCTCCACCCCACCTCGCCCACTCACCAACTTGGTCATACCCTCGACCTCATCATCTCCTACCGCTGCACTGTGTCCACCCTCACCAACTCGGTGATCCCTCTCTCTGATCATAATCTTCTCACCTGCCTCCTCACTCACACTCCTTTCCCCCGTAAATCCGTATTACTCCCTCACAGAGATCTCCGCTCTCTGGACCCCACCCATCTTTCGGAGCGCCTCACACCCCACCTCGCCGCCCTCTCCTCTCTACCCAGTCTTGATGATCAGATTACTGCTCTCAACTCTACCCTTTCCACTCAGCTAGGCTCCCTCGCTCCCCTTTCCCTTCGCCGCTCTCGCACCACTAACCCACAGCCCTGGATCACTGCCACTGTCCGCCTCCTTCGCTCTTATGCTCGAGCTGCCGAACGCTGCTGGCGAAAGTCTAAACACCATGCCAACCTCGTTCACTTCAAGTTTATCCTTTCCTGCCTTAACTCAGCCCCCTCTTCTGCCAGACAAAACTATTTCTCCTCCCTTATTGACACCCATGCCCGTCACCCCCGCCAGCTCTTCCGTACATTCAACTCCCGTCTCAGGCCCCCGGTTCCTCCCCCTCCTCCTTCCCTCACCCCCAACGATCTGGCCTCCTACTTCATTAACAAAATTAAATCCATCAGGTCCGACCTCCCCAAAGTCTCTTCCCCCCTTTCTCCAACCCCCCGGCTCTCAACACTCTCTGCTACTCTCCCATCCTTCCCAGCGGTATCCTCAGAGGAACTCTCCTCCCTCCTCTCAAGTGCTACTCCGGCCACCTGTGCTTCTGACCCCATTCCCTCTCATCTTATGAAATCTCTCGCTCCATCCCTTCTCCCCTCCTTAACTTCCATCTTCAACCGCTCACTCTCCACTGGTTCCTTCCCCTCTGCCTTCAAACATGCCCATGTCTCTCCCATCCTAAAAAAACCCTCTCTTGACCCCACCTCACCTTCTAGTTATCGTCCCATATCCCTCCTACCATTCCTTTCCAAACTCCTTGAACGAGTCGTCTACACGCGCTGCCTAGAATTCCTCAACAACAACTCTCTCCTCGACCCCCTCCAGTCTGGCTTCCGTCCCCTTCATTCCACGGAAACTGCCCTCTCAAAGGTCACCGATGACCTCCTGCTTGCCAAATCCAACGGTTCCTACTCTGTCCTAATCCTCCTCGACCTCTCAGCTGCCTTTGACACTGTGGCCCACCCCCTTCTCCTCAACACGCTATCCGACCTTGGCTTCACAGACTCCGTCCTCTCCTGGTTCTCCTCTTATCTCTCCGGTCGTTCTTTCTCAGTCTCTTTTGCAGGCTCCTCCTCCCCCTCCCATCCTCTTACTGTGGGGGTTCCCCAAGGTTCAGTGCTTGGTCCCCTTCTGTTCTCGATCTACACACACTCCCTTGGTGACCTCATTCGCTCCCACGGCTTCAACTACCATCTCTACGCTGATGACACCCAGATCTACCTCTCTGCCCCTGCTCTCTCCCCCTCCCTCCAGGCTCGCATCTCCTCCTGCCTTCAGGACATCTCCATCTGGATGTCCGCCTGCCACCTAAAGCTCAACATGTCCAAGACTGAGCTCCTTGTCTTCCCTCCCAAACCTTGTCCTCTCCCTGACTTTCCCATCTCTGTCGACGGCACTACCATCCTTCCCGTCTCACAAGCCCGCAACCTTGGTGTCATCCTCGACTCCGCTCTCTCATTCACCCCTCACATCCAAGCCGTCACCAAAACCTGCCGGTCTCAGCTCCGCAACATTGCCAAGATCCGCCCTTTCCTCTCCATCCGAACCGCTCCCCTGCTCATTCAAGCTCTCATCCTCTCCCGTCTGGACTACTGCACCAGCCTTCTCTCTGATCTCCCATCCTCGTGTCTCTCTCCACTTCAATCCATACTTCATGCTGCTGCCCGGATTATCTTTGTCCAGAAACGCTCTGGGCATGTTATTCCCCTCCTCAAAAATCTCCAGTGGCTACCAATCAATCTGCGCATCAGGCAGAAACTCCTCACCCTGGGCTTCCAGGCTGTCCATCCATCCCCTCGCCCCCTCCTACCTCACCTCCCTTCTCTCCTTCTCCAGCCCAGCCCGCACCCTCCGCTCCTCCACCACTAATCTCCTCACTGTACCTCGCTCTCTCCTGTCCCGCCATCGACCCCCGGCCCACGTCATCCCCCGGGCCTGGAATGCCCTCCCTCTGCCCATCCGCCAAGCTAGCTCTCTTCCACCCTTCAAGGCCCTGCTGAGAGCTCACCTCCTCCAGGAGGCCTTCCCAGACTGAGCCCCTTCCTTCCTCTCCCCCTCATCCCCCTCTCCATCCCCCCATCTTACCCCCTTCCCTTCCCCACAGCACCTGTATATATGTATATATGGTTGTACATATTTATCACTCTATTTATTTATTTATTTATTTATTTTACTTGTACATTTCTATCCTATTTATTTTATTTGGTTGGTATGTTTGGTTCTGTTCTCTGTCTCCCCCTTTTAGACTGTGAGCCCACTGTTGGGTAGGGACTGTCTCTATGTGTTGCCAATTTGTACTTCCCAAGCGCTTAGTACAGTGCTCTGCACATAGTAAGCGCTCAATAAATACGATTGATTGATTGATTGATTAGTACAGTGCTCTGCACACAGTAAGCGCTCAATAAATACCATTGAATGAATCATCATCATCATCATCAATCGTATTTATTGAGCGCTTACTATGTGCAGAGCACTGTACTAAGCGCCTGGGAAGTACACATTGGGAACATATAGAGACAGTCCCTACCCAACAGTGGGCTCACATGTTTATTATTCATATTAGAATATTATTATTATTTCATTATTATGATTTTAGTTAGTAAATGCCACCCATATGATAATAATAATAATGGTATTTGTTAAGTGCTTACTATGTGCCAAGCACTGTTCTAAGCGCTGGGGTAAATACAGGGTAATCAGGTTGTCCCTCATGGGGCTCCCAGTCTCAATCCCCATTTTACAGATGAGGTAACTGAGGCCCAGAGAAGTGAAGTGACTTGCCCAAAGTCACACAGCTGACAGTTGGCTGAGTCGGGATTTGAACCCATGACCTCTGACTCCAGAGCCCGGGCTCTTTCCACTGAGTCATGCTGCAAACACAAACTAACCACGTTGGACACAGCCCATTTTTTTTTTTACCACTGGCATGTAATAACAATAATTTAGGCATTGCATTCAATCGTATTTGATGACGATGGCATTTGTTAAGCGCTTACTATGTGCAAAGCACTGCTCTAAGCACTCGGGAGGATACAAGGTCATTGGGTTGTCCCACGGGGGGGCTCACAGTCTTCATCCCCATTTTCCAGATGAGGGAACTGAGGCCCAGAGAAGAGGAGTGACTTGCCCAAGGTCACACAGCTGACAAGTACTGACTTGCACGTCCCAAGCGCTTAGTCCAGTGCTCTGCACACAGTCAGCGCTCAATAAAGCGCTCACAGTCTTTTAGACTGTGAGCCCACTGTTGGGTAGGGACTGTCTCTATATGTTGACAATTTGTACTTCCCAAGCGCTTAGTACAGTGCTCTGCACATAGTAAGCGCTCAATAAATACGATTGATGATGAATAAATACGATTGAATGAATGAATGACCTCTGACTCCCAAGCGCGGGCTCTTTCCACTGAACCACACTGCACAAGCTAATCACGTTGAGCACAGTCCGTTGGTTTTTTTTTCCAGTGGCATGTAATAATTCAGGCATTTCATTACTTATTTAATTAACTATTAATTAATTATTATTAATTATTTCAATAATTGGGTATTTCATGTAATAATTTAGGTATTTCATTCATTCAATCGTATTTGATTATGATGGTGGCATTTTATTAAGCGCTTACTATGTGCCAAGCACTGTTCTAAGCACTGGGGGGGGGGATACAAGGTGATCAGGTTGTCCCACGTGGGGCTCCCAGTCGTCATCCCCATTTTACAGATGAGGGAACTGAGGCCCAGAGAAGTTAAATGACTTGCCCAAGGTCACACCGCTGACAAGTGCTGACTTGTACTTCCCGAGCGCTTAGTACAGTGCTCTGCACACACTCAGCCCTCAATAAATACGATTGAATGAATGACCTCTGACTCCCAAGCCCGGGCTCTTTCCATTGAGCCACACTGCACAAGCTCATCACGTCGGGCATAGTCCATTTTTTTTTCCAGTGGCATGTCATAATAATAATTTAGGTATTTATTCATTCATTCATTCAATCGTATTTATTGAGCGCTTACTGTGTGCAGAGCACTGTACTAAGCGCTTGGGAAGTACAAGTTGGCAATAGTATTTTACAGATGAGGTAACTGAGGTACAGAGAAGTGAAGTGACTTGCCCAAAGTCACATAGCTGACAATTGGCGGAGCTGGGATTTGAACCCATGACCTCTGACTCCAAAGCCCGGGCTCTTTCCATTGAGCAACACTGTTTCTCTGCTTACTATCAGCAAAGCACTGTTCTAAGCGCTGGGGGAGATACAAGGTGATCAGTTTGTCCCTTGGGGGGCTCACAGTCTTCATCCCCATTTTACCAGATGAGGGACCTGAGGCCCAGAGAAGTTAAATGACTTGCCCAAGGTCACACAGCTGACAAGTGCCGACTTGTACTTCCTGAGCGCTTAGTACAGTGCTCTGCACACAGTCAGCGCTCAATAAATACGATTGAATGAAGGGGTGAATTCATTCAATCGTATTTATTGAGCGCTGACTGTGTGCAGAGCACTGTACTAAGCGCTCGGGAAGTACAAATTGGGAGCATATAGAGACGGTCCCTACCCACCAGTGGGCCCACAGTCTAAAAGGGGGAGACAGAGACAGTCTTGATCCCCATTCTACAGAAGAGGGAACTGAGGCCCAGAGAAGTGACTTGTCCAAGGTCACACAGCAGACAAGTGGTGCAGGTGGGATTATTCATTCATTCATTCAATCGTATTTATTGAGCGCTTATCCACCACGCCACACTGCTTGTCCGACAGTTTGGTTTTTTTTAATGGCATTTGTTAAGCACTTTCTGTGTGCCAGGCACTGTACTAAGAGCTGGGGGAAACACATGCTAATCAGGTTGCAAACTGTCTTTTTTTTCATGGCATTTGTTAAGCGCTTCTTAAGCGCCAAGCACTGTAGTAAGTGCTGGGGTAAATGCAAGCTAATTAGGTTTGACAGCCTTTATTTTAAATTGCAGTTGTTAAGTGATTCCTATGTGCCAGGCACTGTATTATTGTAGGCACTATTATTATTAGGCACTGTATTGCTGGAAGAAACGCAAGCTAATTCATTCAATCATATTTACTGAGCGCTTACTGTGTGCAGAGCACTGTACTAAGCGCTTGGGAAGTCCAAGTTGGCAACACATAGAGACGGTCCCTACCCAACAGCGGGCTCACAGTCTAGAAGGGGGAGACGGACAGCAAAACAAAACATATTAACAATATAAAATGAATAGAATAAATATGTACGAGTAAAATAGAGTAATAAATCTGTACAATCATATATACATATTCATTCAATCGTATTTATTGAGCGCTTACTGTGTGCAGAGCACTGTACTAAGTGCTTGGGAAGTACAAGCTGGCAACATCTAGAGACGGTCCCTACCCAACAGCGGGCTCACAGTCTAGAAGGGGGAGACAGACAATAAAACAAAACACATTAACAAAATAAAATAAATAGAATAAATATGTACAAATAAAATAAATGAATAGAGTAATAAATATGTACAAACATATATACAGGTGCAGTGATCACCTTGTAACCTCCACAGCGCTTAGAACAGTGCTTTACGCATAGCAAGTGCACAATAAATACCATAATAATAATAATAATAATAGCATTTATTAAGCACTTACTATGTGCAAAGCACTGTTCTATTATTATTATTACCCCAGCGTTTAGTATGGTGCCTGGGAAATACAATTGAATGAATGAATGAATGAATGGGGCATAGGGAGCGCTTAACAATAATAATAATAATAATAATAATGGCATCTATTAAGCACTTACTATGTGCAAAGCACTGTTCCAGGCGCTGGGGAGGTTACAAGGTGATCATCAGGTTGCACGCTGTCTTTTTTCTTTTTAAAAATGACATTTGTTCATTCATTCATTCAATCGTATTTATCGAGCGCTTACTATGTGCAAAGCACTGTTCCAAGCGCTGGGGAGGTTACAAGGTGATCATCAGGATGCACACTGTCTTTTTTCTTTTTAAAAATGACATTTGTTCATTCATTCATTCAATCATATTTATCGAGCTCTTACTATGTGCAAAGCATTGTTCCAAGCGCTGGGGAGGTTACAAAGTGATCATCAGGTTGCACACTGTCTTTTTTCTTTTTAAAAATGACATTTGTTCATTCATTCATTCAATCGTATTTATTGAGCGCTTACTGTGTGCAGAGCACTGTACTAAGCGCTTGGGAACTACAAATTGGCAACATCTAGAGACAGTCCCTACTCAACGACGGGCTCACAGTCTAGAAGGGGGGGACAGACAGCAAAACAAAACATATTACCAAAATAAAATAAATAGAATAAATAAGTACAAGTAAAATAAATGAATATAGAGTAATAAATATGTACAAACATATATACAGGTGCAGTGATCACCTTGTAACCTCCCCAGCGCTTAGAACAGTGCTTTGCACATAGCAAGCGCTCAATAAATGCCATCATTATAATAATAATAATAATGATAGCATTTATTAAGCGCTTACTATGTGCAAAGCACTGTTCTATTATTATTATTACCCCAGCGTTTAGTATGGTGCCTGGGAAATACAATTGAATGAATGAATGAATGAATGAATGAATGGGGCATAGGGAGCGCTTAACAATAATAATAATAATAATAATGGCATCTATTAAGCGCTTACTATGTGCAAAGCACTGTTCCAAGCGCTGGGGAGGATACAAGGTGATCATCAGGCTGCACACTGTCTTTTTTCTTTTTAAAAATGACATTTGTTCATTCATTCATTCAATCATATATATCAAGCTCTTACTATGTGCAAAGCACTGTTCCAAGCGCTGGGGAGGTTACAAGGTGATCATCAGGTTGCACACTGTCTTTTTTCTTTTTAAAATTGACATTTGTTCATTCATTCATTCAATCGTATTTATTGAGCGCTTACTGTGTGCAGAGCACTGTACTAAGCGCTTGGGAACTACAAATTGGCAACATCTAGAGACAGTCCCTACTTAACGACAGGCTCACAGTCTAGAAGGGGGGGACAGACAGCAAAACAAAACATATTACCAAAATAAAATAAATAGAATTAATATGTACAAGTAAAATAAATGAATAAAGAGTAATAAATATGTATAAACATATATACAGGTGCAGTGATCACCTTGTAACCTCCCCAGCACTTAGAACAGTGCTTTGCACATAGCAAGTGCTCAATAAATGCCATCATTATAATAATAATAATAATAGCATTTATTAAGCACTTACTATGTGCAAAGCACTGTTCTACTATTATTATTACCCCAGCGTTTAGTATGGTGCCTGGGAAATACAATTGAATGAATGAATGAATGAAAGAATGGGGCATAGGGAGCGTTTAACAATAATAATAATAATCATATTAGTGGCATCTATTAAGCGCTTACTATGTGCAAAACACTGTTCCAAGCGCTGGGGAGGATACAAGGTGATCATCAGGTTGCACACTGTCTTTTTTCTTTTTAAAAATGACATTTGTTCATTCATTCATTCAATCGTATTTATTGAGCGCTTACTGTGTGCAGAGCACTGTACTAAGCGCTTGGGAACTACAAATTGGCAACATATCGAGACGGTCCCTACCCAACAGCGGGCTCACAGTGTAGAAGGGGGAGACAGACAACAAAACAAAACATGTGGACGGGTGTCAAAGTCAAGAACAAATAGAATTAAAGTTATATGCTCTATGCATTTAAGTGTTTCCTATCTGCCAGGCACTGTACTAAGTGCTGGGGCAGGAACAAGCCCCCCCACCCCGTAGGACCAGGCTGAACTGGAATATTTATTACTCTATTTATTTATTTACTTATTTTACTTGTACATATTTATTCTATTTATTTTATTTCGTTAATATGTTCTGTTTTGTTGTCCATCTCCGCCTTCTAGAATTCTATTTATTTTATTTTGTTGGTATGTTTGGTTTTGTTCTCCGTCTCCCCCTCTTAGACTGTGAGCCCACTGTTGGGTAGGGACCGTCTCTAGATGTTGCCAACTTGGACTTCCCAAGCGCTTAGTACAGTGCTCTGCACACAGTAAGCGCTCAATCAATGCGATTGATGGATTGATTGATTGATTGATTGAGACTGTGAGTCTCTCTGTGTGGCCGACTTGTACTTCCCAAGCGCCTAGTAATAATAATAATAATAATGATGGCATTTGTTAAGCGCTTACTATGTGCCGAGCATTGTTCTAAGTGCTGGGGGGGGGGGATACGAGGTGATCAAGTTGTCCCACGTGGGGCTCACAGTCTTAATCCCCATTTTACAGATGGGGTAACTGAGGCTTAGAGAAGTTAAGTGACTTGCCCAAGGTCACACAGCAGACATATGGCAGAGTTGGGATTTGAACCCATGACCTCTGACTCCAAAGCCCGGGCTCTTTCCACTGAGCCACAATGCTTCAGTGCTCTGCACACAGGAAGCGCTCAATAAATACGATTGAATGAATGAAGGCATTTATTTTACTTGTCCATATTTATTCTATTTCTTTAATTTCGTTAATATGTTCTGTTTTGTTGTCTGTCTCTCTATGTGGCCAACTATTACTTCCCAAGCGCTTAGGACAGTGCTCTGCACACAGTAAGTGCTCAATAAATACAATTGAATGAATGAATTTATTTATTTTACTTGTCCATATTTATTCTATTTCTTTTATTTCGTTAACATGTTCTGTTTTGTTGTCTCTCTATGTGGCCAACTATTACTTCCCAAGTGCTTAGGACAGTGCTCTGCACACAGTAAGCGCTCAATAAATATGATTGAATGAATGAATGAGTCCAGCGCTTGAACAGTGCTTTGCACATAGTAAGCACTTAATAAATGCCATCATTATTATTGTGGGCAGGGAATGTGTCTGTTATACTGTTATTTTGTACACTCCCAAGTGCTTAGTACAGTGCTCTGCACACAGTAAGTGTTCAGTAAATACAGTTGATTGGTTGTGGGGCTACTGTGTGTGGAGCACTGTGCTAAACGCTTGGGACAGTTTTTTTAAAAGCATTTATTAAGAGCTTACTATGTGCAAAGCACTGTTCTAAGCACTGGGGAGGTTACAAGGTGATCAGGTTGTCCCACGGGGAGCTCACAGTAATCCCCATTTTCCAGATGAGGGAACTGAGGCCCAGAGAATCAATCAATCAATCAATCAATCAATCAATCGTATTTATTGAGCGCTTACTGTGTGGAGAGCACTGTACTAAGCGCTTGGGAAGTCCAAGTGGGCAACATATAGAGATGGTCCCTACCCAACAGTGGGCTCACAAGTACTTGTGAGCCAATTTGTACTTCCCAAGCACTTAGTACAGTGCTCTGCACACAGTAAGCACTCAATAAATACGATAGATTGATTGATTGATTGATTGATTGACTTCAAAGCCAGGGCTCTTTCCAATGAGCCACGCTGCTTAAGAACTTGATTTTCTCCCTTTTTGATTTGAACAAATAAAATTTCTAGTCTAAGAATGATGCTAACTGGCTAGGCATTTAGGTCATGAGTTCCTATTTAATAGTCTTTATTGACTGTCCGCTTGGTGCAGTGCACTGTACTAAGTGCTTTTGATTATGATATTTGTTGAGCTCTTACTATGTTCCGGGCATGGTAATAATAATAATAATAATAATAATAATAATGGCATTTGTTAAGCGCTCACTATGTGCAAAGCACTGTTCTAAGTGCTGGGGAGGATACAAGGTGATCAGGTTGTCCCACGTGGGGCTTACAGTCTTCATCCCTATTTTACAGATGAGGTAACTGAGGCACAGGGAAGCTAAGTGACTTGCCCAAGGTCACACAGCTGACAGCCGGGATTTGAACCCATGACCTCGGACTCCCAAGCCAGGGCTCTTTCCATTGAGCCACGCTGCTTCTCTAAGCTCTGACGTAGACATGAAATAATCAGGTTGAACATAGTTCATACGCCCCATGGAGTGCCCAATCTTAATCCCTGTTTTACGGATGAGGTAATCAATCGTCATCATCAATCATCAATCGTATTTATTGAGCGCTTACTGTGTGCAGAGCACTGTACTAAGCACTTGGGAAGTACAAGTTGGCAACATATAGAGACAGTCCCTACCCAATAGTGGGCTCACAGTCTAAAAGATATGGTATTTATTATTATTAATAATAATAATAATAATAAAGGTGGCATTTGTTAAGCGCTTACTATGTGCAAAACACTGTTCTAAGCGCTGGGAATAATAATGGCGTTTTTTAAGTGCTTACTATGTGCAAAGCACTGTTCTAAGCCCTGGGGGGGATACAGGGTGATCAGGTTGTCCCACGTGGCGCTCACAGTCTTCATCCCCATTTTACAGATGTGGTAACTGAGGCTCAGAGAAGGTAAATGACTTGCCCAAGGTCACACAGCAGACCTGTGGCGGAGCCGGGATTCGAACCCATGACCTTTGACTTCCAAGCCTGGGCTCTTTCCACTGAGCCACACTGCTCCTTGAGCACTTGCCGTATGCAGAGCACTGTCCTAAGAGCTTGGGAGAAGAAATTCAACAGAGCCTGTAGACATGTTCATTCGTTCATTCATTCATTCAGTCGTATTTATTGAGTGCTTACTGTGTGCTGAGCACTGTACTAAGTGTCTGGGAAGTACAAATCGGCAACATTCATTCAATTGTATTTATTTAGAGAAGCAGCGTGGCTCAGTGGAAAGAGCCCGGGCTTTGGAGTCAGAGGTCGTGGGTTCGAATCCCTCTCCGCCAATTGTCAGCTGGGTGACTTTGGGCAAGTCACTTCACTTCTCTGGGCCTCAGTTCCCTCATCTGTAAAATGGGGATGAAGCCTGTGAGCCCCCCCATGGGCCAACCTGATCACCTTGTAACCTCCCTGGCGCTTAGAACAGTGCTTTGCACATAGTAAGTGCTTAATAAGTGCCATTATTATTATTATTATTATTGAGCGCTTACTGTGCGCAGAGCACTGTACTAAGCGCTTGGGAAGTACAAGTCAGCAACGTCTAGAGACGGTCCCTACCCGGCAACGGGCTCACAGTCTAGGAGGGGGGAGACACACAACAAAACAAGTAGACAGGTGTCAATACCATCAGAATAAATAGAATTATAGCTATATACACATCATTAATAATCTTTTAGACTGCGAGCCCACTGTTGGGTAGGGACTGTCTCTATATGTACTTGTACTTCCCAAGCGCTTAGTACAGTGCTCTGCACACAGTAAGCGCTCAATAAATACGATTGATTGATTGATCGATTAATAAAATAGGGTAAATAGGTACAAATCAAATAAATGTTGCCTGTCTATAACAAGCTTAGAGTCTAGAAGTGGGGACAGACAGGAAACTGAAGCGCAGAGAAGTCAAGTCCGCTGTTCTGATTATCTTTCTACGGAAACGTTCAGAACATGTCAACCCGCTCCTCAAAAATCTCCAAGTGTTGCCTATCGACCTCCATAATCAAACAAAAACGCCTCACTGTTGGCTTCAAAAGTGTCCATCACCTTGCCCCCTCCTACCTCACCTCGCTTCCCTCCTTCTATCCATTCAATCGTATTTATTGAGCGCTCACTGTGTGCAGAGCACTGTACTGAGCGGTTGGAAAGTACAATTTGGCACCAGAGACAGTCCCTACCCAACAACGAGTTCAGTCTCAGTCCGCACACCCATTCATTCATTCAGTCGTATTTATTGAGCGCTTACTGTGTGCAGAGCACTGTACTGAGCGGTTGGAAAGTACAATTTGGCACCAGATGGAGACAGTCCCTACCCAACAACGAGCTCAGTCTCAGTCCGCACACCCATTCATTCATTCAGTCGTATTTATTGAGCGCTTACTGTGTGCAGAGCACTGTACTGAGCGGTTGGAAAGTACAATTTGGCACCAGATAGAGACAGTCCCTACCCAACAACGAGCTCAGTCTCAGTCCGCACACCCATTCATTCATTCAGTCGTATTTATTGAGCGCTCACTGTGTGCAGAGCACTGTACTGAGCGGTTGGAAAGTACAATTTGGCACCAGATGGAGACAGTCCCTACCCAACAACGAGCTCAGTCTCAGTCCGCACACTCATTCATTCATTCAGTCGTATTTACTGAGCGCTTACTGTGTGCAGAGCACTGTACTGAGCGGTTGGAAAGTACAATTTGGCACCAGATGGAGACAGTCCCTACCCAACAACGAGCTCAGTCTCAGTCCGCACACCCATTCATTCATTCAGTCGTATTTATTGAGCGCTTACTGTGGGCAGAGCACTGTACTGAGCGGTTGAAAAGCACAATTTGGCACCAGATAGAGACAGTCCCTACCCAACAACGAGCTCAGTCTCAGTCCGCACACTCATTCATTCATTCAGTCGTATTTATTGAGCGCTTACTGTGTGCAGAGCACTGTACTGAGCGGTTGGAAAGCACAATTTGGCACCAGATAGAGACAGTCCCTACCCAACAACGAGCTCAGTCTCAGTCCGCACACCCATTCATTCATTCAGTAGTATTTATTGAGCGCTTACTGTGTGCAGAGCACTGTACTGAGCGGTTGGAAAGTACAATTTGGCACCAGATAGAGACAGTCCCTACCCAACAACGAGTTCAGTCTCAGTCCGCACACTCATTCATTCATTCAGTCGTATTTATTGAGCGCTTACTGTGTGCAGAGCACTGTACTGAGCGGTTGGAAAGTACAATTTGGCACCAGATGGAGACAGTCCCTACCCAACAACGAGCCCAGTCTCAGTCCGCACACTCATTCATTCATTCCGTCGTATTTATTGAGCGCTTACTGTGTGCAGAGCACTGTACTGAGCGGTTGGAAAGTACAATTTGGCACCAGATGGAGACAGTCCCTACCCAACAACGAGCTCAGTCTCAGTCCGCACACCCATTCATTCATTCAGTCGTATTTATTGAGCGCTTACTGTGTGCAGAGCACTGTACTGAGCGGTTGGAAAGTACAATTTGGCACCAGATGGAGACAATCCCTACCCAACAACGAGCTCAGTCTCAGTCCGCACACTCATTCATTCATTCAGTCGTATTTATTGAGCGCTTACTGTGGGCAGAGCACTGTACTGAGCGGTTGGAAAGTACAATTTGGCACCAGATAGAGACAGTCCCTACCCAACAACGAGCCCAGTCTCAGTCCGCACACCCATTCATTCATTCAGTTGTATTTATTGAGCGCTTACTGTGTGCAGAGCACTGTACTGAGCGGTTGGAAAGTACAATTTGGCAACAGACACAATCCCTACCCAACAACAAGCCCAGTCTCAGTCTCATTCATTCATTCAATCATATTTATTGAACACTTACTGTGTGCAGAGCACTGTACTGAGCGCTTGGGAAGTCCAAGTTGGCAACATAATAATAATAATGATGGCATTTGTTAAGCGCTTACTATGTGCAAAGCACTGTTCTAAGCACTGGGGGGGATACAAGGTGATCAGGTTGTCCCATGGGGAGGCTCACAGTCTTAATCCCCGTTTTACAGATGAGGGAACTGAGGCTCCGAGAAGTTAAGTGACTTGCCCAAGGTCACACAGCAGACAAGGGACGGTCCCTACCCAACAGCGGGCTCACAGTCTAGAAGGGGGAGACTGACAATAATAATAATAATGGTATTAAGCGCTTACTATGTGCAAAGCACTGTTCTATGCACTGGGGAGGTTACAAGGTGAATGAGGTTGTCCCACGGGGGGCTCACAGCTTTAATCCCCATTTTACAGATGAGGTAACTGAGGCCCAGAGAAGTTAAGTGACTTGTCCAGAGTCACACAGCTGATAATTGGCGGAGCCAGGGTTTGAACCCATGACCTCTGACTCCCAAGCCTGTGCTCTTTCCACTGAGCCACGCTGCTTCTCTAAGTTTTGTTGTTCTTCTCTTGTTTTCTTGTTCTCTAAGACAACAAAACCAAACATACTAACAAAATAAAATAAATAGAATAGATATGTACAAGTAAAATACATAAATAGCGTAATAAATATGCACAAACATATATCCATATATACAGGTGCTGTGGGGAGGGGAAGGAGGTAAGGTGGGGGGGATGGAGAGGGGGACGAGGGGGAGAGGAAGGAAGGGGCTCAGTCTGGGAATTAACTTGTATCTACCCCAGAACGTAGAACAGTGTTTGGTACATAGTAAGGGCTTAATCAATCAATCAATCAATTGTATTTATTGAGCGCTTACTGTGTGCAGAGCACTGTACTAAGCGCTTGGGAAGTCCAAGTTGGCAACATATAGAGACAGTCCCTACCCAACAGTGGGCTCACAGTCTAGAAAGTACCCAAGTACTTATTAACAAGTACAATTATTATTGTAATATTAATCAATCAATCGATCGTATTTATTGAGCGCTTACTGTGTGCAGAGCACTGTACTAAGCACCTGGGAAGTACAAGTTGGCAACATATAGAGACAGTCCCTACCCAACAGTGGGCTCACAGTCTAGAAAGTATACAAGTACTTATTAACAAGTACAATTATTATTGTAATATTAATCAATCGATCGTATTTATTGAGCACTTACTGTGTGCAGAGCACTGTACTAAGCGCTTGGGAAGTCCAAGTTGGCAACATATAGAGACAGTCCCTACCCAACAGTGGGCTCACAGTCTAGAAAGTACACAAGTACTTATTAACAAGTACAATTATTATTGTAATATTAATCAATCAATCGTATTTATTGAGCGCTGTGTGCAGAGCACTGTACTATGCGCTTGGAAAGTCCAAGTTGGCAACATATAGAGACAGTCCCTACCCAACAGTGGGCTCACAGTCTAGAAAGTACACAAGTACTTATTAACAAGTGCAATTATTATTGTAATATTAATCAATCAATCAATCATATTTACAATTATTATTGTAATATTAATCAATCAATCAATCATATTTATTGAGCGCTTACTGTGTGCAGAGCACTGTGCCAAGCGCTTGGGAAGTCCAAGTTGGCAACATGTAGAGACAGTCCCTACCCAACGGTGGGCTCACAGTCTAGAAAGTACACAAGTACTTATTAACAAGTACAATTATTATTGTAATATTAATCAATCAATCGGTTGTATTTGTTGAGCGCTTACTGTGTGCAGAGCACTGTACTACGCACTTGGGAAGTCCAAGTTGGCAACATATAGAGACAGTCCCTACCCAACAGTGGGCTCACAGTCTAGAAAGTACACAAGTACTTAATAGCAAGTGCAATTATTATTGTAATATCAATCAATCAATCAATCATATTTACAATTATTATTGTAATATTAATCAATCAATCAATCATATTTATTGAGCGCTTACTGTGTGCAGAGCACTGTGCCAAGCGCTTGGGAAGTCCAAGTTGGCAACATATAGAGACAGTCCCTACCCAACAGTGGGCTCACAGTCTAGAAAGTACACAAGTACTTATTAACAAGTACAATTATTATTGTAATATTAATCAATCAATCGATCGTATTTATTGAGCGCTTACTGTGTGCAGAGCACTGTACTACGCGCTTGGGAAGTCCAAGTTGGCAACATGTAGAGACAGTCCCTACCCAACAGTGGGCTCACAGTCTAGAAAGTACACAAGTACTTATTAGCAAGTGCAATTATTATTGTAATATTAATCAATCAATCAATCATATTTACAATTATTATTGTAATATTAATCAATCAATCAATCGTATTTATTGAGCGCTTACTGTGTGCAGAGCACTGTACTACGTGCTTGGGAAGTCCAAGTTGGCAACATATAGAGACAGTCCCTACCCAACAGTGGGCTCACAGTCTAGAAAGTACACAAGTACTTATTAACAAGTACAATTATTATTGTAATATTAATCAATCAATCAATCATATTTACAATTATTATTGTAATATTAATCAATCAATCAATCATATTTATTGAGCACTTACTGTGTGCAGAGCACTGTGCCAAGCGCTTGGGAAGTCCAAGTTGGCAACATATAGAGACAGTCCCTACCCAACAGTGGGCTCACAGTCTAGAAAGTACACAAGTACTTATTAGCAAGTGCAATTATTATTGTAATATTAATCAATCAATCAATCGTATTTATTGAGCACTTACTGTGTGCAGAGCACTGTACTAAACACGGAAATACCATTTTCACAGCTCCTCTGGTGCCGCTAACCTTCTCACTGGGCCTCCATCTCGCCTGTCTCATCACCGACCGCGGCCCACGTCCTGCCTCTGGCTTGAAACCCCCTCCCTCCTCAAATCCTCCAGAAAATGACTCTCCCCCCCCCCTTCAAGGCCTTCCTGAAGGCCCGTCTCCTCCGGGAGGTCTTCCCAGACTACACCCCACTTGTCCTCATCTCCCACACCCTTCTGCATCATCATCAATCGTATTTATTGAGCGAGCGCTTACTATGTGCAGAGTCTCCCCCTTTTAGACTGTGAGCCCACTGTTGGGTAGGGACTGTCTCTATGTGATGCCAATTTGTACTTCCCAAGCGCTTAGTACAGTGCTCTGCACATAGTAAGCGCTCAATAAATACGATTGATTGATTGATTGATTGATTGATTGCAGAGCACTGTACTAAGCGCTTGGGAAGTCCAAATTGGCAACATATAGAGACAGTCCCTACCCGACAGCGGGCTCACTTGCTCCTTTGGTTCTACCCCCTCTCTCCCCGCCCCACAGCACTAATGTATTTACCCATCATTTAATTTATTTATCATAATAATAATAATGATGATGGCATTTGTTAAGCGCTTGCTACGTGCAAAGCACCGCTCTAAGCGCTGGGGAGGATGCAAGGTGATCAGGTTGTCCCACGTGGGGCTCAAAGTCTTCATCCCCATTTTCCAGATGAGGTAACTGAGGCCCAGAGAAGTTGCCAATTTGTACTTCCCAAGCGCTTAGTACAGTGCTCTGCACGCAGTAAGCGCTCAATAAATACGATTGATGATGATGATGAAGTGACTTCTCAGAGCTTAAATCCTTATTTTACAGATAATAATGATGGCATTTTTTAAACGCTTACTATGTGCAGAGCACTGTTCTAAGCGCTGGGGGGAGATACAAGGTGATCAAATTGTCCCACATGGGGCTCACACTCTTAATCCCCATTTTCCAGATGAGGTAACTGAGGCCCAGAGAAGTTGCCAATTTGTACTTCCCAAGCGCTTAGTACAGTGCTCTGCACACAGTAAGCGCTCAATAAATACGATTGATGATGATGATGAAGTGACTTCTCAGAGCTTTAATCCTTATTTTACAGATAATAATGATGGCATTTTTTAAACGCTTACTATGTGCAGAGCACTGTTCTAAGCGCTGGGGGGAGATACAAGGTGATCAAGTTGTCCCACATGGGGCTCACAGTCTTCATCCCCATTTTACAGATGAGGTAACTGAGGCTCAGAGAAGTGAAGTGACTTGCCCAAAGTCACACAGCTAAGTGGCAGAGCCGGGATTTGAACCCATGACCTCGGACTCCAAAGCCCGGGCTCTTTCCCCTGAGCCACTGTGCTTTTCTGCTTATATTGATGTCTGTCTCCCCCCGACACTAGACTGTGAGCTCACTGTAGGAAGGGACTGTCTCTCTTTATTGCTGTATTGTATTTTTTGTCCAAGCACTTAATACAGTGCTCTGCACCCAATCAATCAATCAGTAGTATTTATTAAGCGCTTACTGTGTGCAGAGCACTGTACTAAGCGCTCGGGAAGTACAAGTTGGCAACATATAGAGACGGTCCCTACCCAACAATGGGCTCACAGTCTAGAAGCGCTCACTGTATACGATTGAATGAATGAAGTGCCTTGCCCAACATAATAATAATAATAATTGCATTTATTAAGTGCTTACTATGTGCAAAGCACTGTTCTAAGCGCTGGGGAGGTTACAAGGTGATCAGGTTGTCCCACGGGGGTCTCACAATCTTAATCCCCATTTGACAGATGAGGTAACTGAGGCCCAGAGAAGTTAAGTGACTTGCCCAAAATCACACAGCTGACAATTGGCAGAGCCGGGATTTGAACCCATGACCTCTGACTCCAAAGCCCGGGCTCTTTTCCAGTGAGCCATGCAACATCACTCAGCAAGCTGGGACTAGAACCCAGGAGGCCTTCCCAGACTGAGCCCCCTCCTTCCTCTCCCCCTCCTCCCCCTCCCCATCCCCCCACCTTACCTCCTTCCCCTGCCCACAGCACCCGTATATATGTATATATGTTTATACGTATTTATTACTCTATTTTATTTGTACATATTTATTCTATCTATTTTATTTTGTTAATATGTTTTGTTTTGTTGTCTGTCTCCCCCTTCTAGACTGTGAGCCCGCTGTTGGATAGGGACCGTCTCTATGTGTTGCCAATTTGTACTTCCCAAGCGCTTAGTACAGTGCTGTGCACACAGTAAGCGCTCAATAAATACGATTGAATGAAATGAATGAATGAATGGCAGGGGGCTATCCCATGTCTCCCCACCTTCAAAGCCTTATTGACGGCCCGTCTCCTCCCAGAGGCCTTCCCTGACTAAAACTCCCTGCCTCCTCTTCCCCCACTCCCTTCTGCACCACCCTGTCTTGCTCCCCTTGTTCTTTCCCTCCCTCCCAGCCCCACAGCACTTTTGTACATATCTGTCATTTATTTATATTAATGCCTGTCTCCCCTCTCTCTAGAATGTAATCTCGTTGTGGGCAGGGAATGCATCTGTTTATTCTCGTACTGTACTCTCCCAAGCACTTAGTATAGTGCTCTGCACACAGTAAGCGCTCAATAAATTCGATTGAATGAATGAATGAATGGATGACAAACCTCCTGTCTCCCCTCACTTCAGTCTATACTTCACTCTGCTGCCTGGATTATCTTTCTACAGAAACGTTCAGGGCACGTCACCACCCTCCTCAAAAATCTCCAGTGGTTGCCTATCCACCTCCATACCAAACAAAAACTCCTCACTCTCGGCTTCAAAAGCTCTCCATCCCTTTGACCCCTCTTACCTCACCTCCCTTCTCTCCTTCTCCATCCCAGCCCGCACCCTCCGTTCCTCTGCTGCCGCTTACCTCCTCACTGGGCCTCGTTCTTGCCTGTCCCGCCATCGGCCCCTGGCCCTCGTCCTACCTCTCTCCTGGAATGCCCTCCCTCCACACATCCACCAAACTTCCCCGCTTCAAAGCCCTACTGATAGCTCACCTCCTCCAGGAGGCCTTCCCAGACTGAGCCCCCACTTTTCCTCTCCTCCTCCTCCCCTTCCCATCGCCCCCCCTGCCCTACCCCCTTCCCATCCCCACAGCACTTGTGCATATTTGTACATATTTATTACTCTATTTTATTAATGATGTGTATATACCTATAATTCTATTTATTCTGATGGTATTGACACCTACTTGTTTTGTTTTGTTGTCTGTCTCGCCCTTCTAGACTGTGAGCCTGTTGTTGGATAGGGACCATCCCTTTATGTTGCCAATTTGTACTTCCCAAGCGCTTAGTACAGTGCTCTGCACACAGTAAATGCTCAATAAATATGATTGATTGATTGGTTGATTAGCAACACAGTAAGCACTCAATAAATACGATTGACTGAATTAATTAATTAACAACTTCTCTGTGCCTCAGTTGCCTCATCTGTGAGCCCCACATGAGACAATCTGATTACCTTGTATCTACCCCACTGCTTAGAACAGCCCTTGGCACACAGTAAGCCCTTATCAAATACCATCATTAATAGTATTATATTTATTGAGTGCTTTACTGTGTGCAGAACACTTAAACCAAGTTCTTGGGAATGCACACTCTATCGGAGTTCGTAAAACACGTTCCCTGCCCAAAAGGAACTTACAGTCCGGATGGGGAGACAGGCATTAAAATAAATTATGATTATGTACCCAAGTGCTGTGGGTCTGAGGGTCAGGTGAATAAATAGTACAAATCCACATGCACAGGCAATGCAGAAGTGAGAAAGAGTGGAGGAAATGAGTGTTTAGTCAGGGAAGGTCTCTTGGAGAAGATGGGATTTTTAAAAAGGCTTTGAAGGTGAGGAGAATGAGGTGAGTCCCTTTTAGACTGTGAGCCCACTGTTGGGTAGGGACTGTCTCTATATGTTGCCAATTTGTACTTCCCAAGCGCTTAGTACAGTGCTCTGCACATAGTAAGCGCTCAATAAATACGATTGATGATGATGATGATGAGGGTCTATTGGATATGAATGAATAAACCAATCAATCACTCAGTGGTATTTATTGAGCACACCCCTCCCCTCCCCTCCATTCTCCTTTCCTCCCCTCCACTCTCCTGTCCTCTTCCTCCCGTTCTGTCCTCTCCTCTCATCTCCTCTTCCCTCACCTCTCTGCTCCTCTCCCCTCAACCATCCTCTCTCCTTTCATTCATTTATTCAATTACATTTATTAAGCACTTACTGTGTACAGAGCACTGTACTAAGCACTTGGGAAAGTACAATACAACAGTAAACAGTGACATTCCCTGCCCAAAACAAGCTCATAGTCTTGGGGGAAGACAGACATCAGTACTAATAAGTAAAATGACAGATATATACGTAAGTGCTGTGGGGCTGGGTTGGGGGAGAAGGGTGCAGGGAGCAAGTCAGGGTGATGCAGAAGGGCGTGGGAGATGAGGAAAAGTGGAGCTTAGTCTGGGAAGGCCTGTATATATGTTTGTACAGATTTATTACTCTATTTTACTTGTACATATTTACTCTTCTATTTATTTTGTTAATGATGTGTGTTTAGCTTTAATTCTATTTGTTCTGATGACTTGACACCTGTCCACATGTTTTGTTTTGTTGTCTGTCTCCCCCTTCTAGACTGTGAGCCCGTTCTTGGGTAGGGACGGTCTCTATATGTCGCCAACTTGTACTTCCCAAGCACTTAGTACAGTGCTCTGCACACAGTAAGCACTCAATAAATACAATTGAATGAATGAATGAATAAGACTTTCCCCTTCTCCTTATGTTGTTGCTATGAAGCAGCCCCTGCTGGATGAGTAAACAAAGATTTTGCCTGAGGCTAAAGGATTTAAATTATAGATTATAAATGATGTGTTTCTATTAACGTCTGTCTCCCCCTCTTGATGGTAAGCTCATTGTGGGCAGGGAATGGGTCCGCCGATTCTGCTGTATTGTCCTCTCCTAAGTGATTAGTAGAGTGCCCTGCACATAGCAAGTGCTCAATAAATACCTCTGATGGATTAACTAAAGGATGGCAATGCCAGTTCGTGGTCCTCAGTCCTGGGCTCCTCCCTATGAAGCCGTGGGAGAGAATGAGTTCACCAAGGAAGTGAGTCTGGATGGAGAACAGAAGGGGACCAAGAACTGACCCTTGAGGAACCCCTACAGTAAGGGGATGGGAGGAGGAGGAGGAGCCCACAAAGGAGACTGAGAATGAACGGCCGGAGAGATAAGAGGAGAACCAGGAGCGGACGGAGTCTGTGAAGCCAAGGTTGGAGAGCGTGTTGAGGAGAAGGGGGTGGGCCACAGTGTCGAAGGCAACTGAGAGGTCGAGAAGGATTAGAATGGAGTAGGAGCCGTTGGATTTGGCAAGAAGGTCACTGGTGACCTTTGAGAGGGCAGTTTCGGTGGAGTGTAGGGGATGGAAGCCAGATTGGAGGGGGTATAGGAAAGAGTTGGAGTTGAGGAATTCGAGGCAGTGGGTGTAGACAATTCATTCTAGGAGTTTGGAAAGGAAGGGTAGGGGGGAGATAGGGCAATAACTAGAAGGGGCAGTGGGGTCAAGAAAGGGTTTTTGTTTAGGATGGGGGAGACGTGGGCATGTTTGAAGGCAGAGGGGAAGGAACTAGTGGAGAGTGAGCGGTTGAAGATGGAAGTTAAGGAGGAGAGGACAGAAGGGGCGAGAGTTTTCATAAGAGAGGGAATGGGGTCTGAAGCACAGGTGGATGGAGTAGAACTTGAGAGAAGGGTGGAGATCTCATCTGAGGATACTGCTGGGAAGGACGGGAGAGTAGCGGAGAGGATTGGGGGGGATGGAGAAGGGGAAGGGGTGACTTTGGGGAGCTCAGACCTGATGGTGTTAATTTTACTAATGAAGTAGGAGGCCAGATCGTTGGGGGAGAGGGATGGAGGAGGGAGAGGAACAGGGGGCCTGAGGAGGGAGTTAAATGTCCGGAACATCTGACAGGGGTGGTGGGCATGGGTGTCAATGAGAGAAGAAAAATAATTTTGCCTGGCAGAGGAAAGGGCAGAGTTAAGGCAGGAAAGGATAAATGTAAAGTGAAAAAGGTTGGCTTGGTATTTAGACGTTCACCAGCAGCATTCAGCAGCTCGAGCACAAGAGCGAAGGAGGCGGACAGTGGCAGTGATCCAAGGCCGTGGGTTAGTGGTGCGAGAGCAGCGAAGGGAAAGGGGAGCAAGCGAGTTGAGTTGAGTAGAGAGGGTGGAGTTGAAAGCAGTAATCTAGAGAGGATAGAGGGGCGAGGTGGGGTGTGATGCGCTGAGAGAGATAGATGCAGTCGAGAGAATGGAGGTCTCTGAAGGGGAGTAATATAGATTTACAGGGGGGAGGAATGTGAGAGAGGAGGCAGGTGAGAAGGTTATGATCAGAAAAAGGGATTTCAGAGTTGGTGAGGGTGGAGATAGTGCAGCGGTAGGAGATGATGAGGTCGAGGGTGTGACCACGTTGGTGAGTGGGCCAAGTGGGGTGATGATGATGATGATGATGATGGTGGCATTCGTTAAGTGCTTACTATGTGCAAAGCACTGTTCTAAGTGCTGGGGAGGATACAAGGTGATCAGATTGTCCCACATGGGCTCACAGTCTTCATCCCCATTTTCCAGATGAGGTAACTGAGGCACAGAGAAGTTAAGTGACTTGCCCAAAGTCACACAGCTGACAGTTGGCGGAGCCAGGATTTGAACCCATGACTTCTGACTCCCAAGCCCGGGCTCTTTCCATTGAGCCACACTGCTTCTCTAAGCAGAGTGGAGCAGGAGGAGGTTGGCAGGGGCAAGGAGAGATAGAAGGCAGGCAGCAGAGGAGTCACCGGGATCATCCATGTGGATGTTGAAGTCTCCAAGGATCAGAGTGGGCATGGAAAAGGAGAGAAGGAAGGTGAGACAGGGGTCAAAATAGTTAAAAAAAGTTGGAGGTGGGGCCAGGGGGCCGGTAGGTGATGGCTACAAGAATCTGGAGGGGGAAGTAGAGGCAAATAATATGGACTTCAAAGGAGGGGAAGGAAAGGGAAGGGGGAGGAGGGATAGTGTGAAAGCGACATTGGGGTGCGAGAAGGAAGCCGATACCTCCTCCTTTCCCGGTGAGTCTGGGGAAGTGGGAAAAGAAGAGACCTCCGCTGGAGAGAGCAGCAGAAGAGACCGTGTCATCTGGGGTGAGCCAAGTCTTGGTGAGGGTGAGGAGGAGGAGAGAGTGGGAAAGGAACAGGTCAAGGATGAAAGGGAGCTTACCTATAATGGAGAGGGAGTTCCATAGGCCACACTTGGCAGCGGCTGTGGAGGGAAGGGAGGAATGGGGAAGGGTGCGAGGGGTGGGGAGGGTTTGGATTGGGATAAGTTGGCCGGGGCCTGGGAGGGGAGAGGAGGAAGATGGGTGGCTATGAGAAAGGAGAACTGGGATGGGGCGGGGGTGGGGAGGAGGGGAGGGAAAGGGTTGGAAGGGAGGGGATGAGGGTGGGCGCTGGTACAGAGGGATTCTGGGGAGAGGGTGGGGGAAAGGGAGGGAAAGAGCTGGGTGGGAGAGGGGAAGGGGAGGACTGGGAAGGGCAGATGGGAGCAGGGGAATTGGTAGTTCAAGGTGAGGTCAGCGAGGTAAATGACAGCACGGGGAGCAGTTAACAATTGACATGCAATCCTCTCCCCTCACCTATCCTCTCTTCTCCTCACCTCCCCTCTTTCCTCCTCTCCCCTTCCTTCTCCATCTCCTCCCATTCCCTCCCCTTCCTTTCCCTCCCCTCTTCCCTCTAGACTGTAAACTCCATAATAACAATAATAATAATAATAATAATAATAATGTTGGTATTTGTTAAGCGCTTACTATGTGCAAAGCACTGTTCTAAGCGCTGGGGTAGATACAAGGTAATCAGGTTGTCCCACGAGGGGCTCACAGTCTTCATCCCCATTTTACAGATGAGGAACTGAGCCCCAGAGAAGTGAAGTGACTTGCCCAACGTCACACAGCTGAGAAGTGGCGGAGCCGGGATTTGAACCCACAACCTCTGACTCCAAAGCCCGTGCTCTTTCCACTGAGCCACACTGCTTCTCTAGAAGCATCTCCATCTAGTCTGTAAGCTCACTGTGGGCTGGGAATGTATCTGCTTATTCTATTGTACTCTCCCAATTGCTTAGTACAGTGCTCCGCAGACAGTAAGCACTCAATAAATATGATTGACTGACTGACTCCCCTCCCCTTCCTTCCCTTCTCCTCTCTCCTCGCCTCTCTTCTCTTCCCTCCCTTCCCATCTTCTCCCCTACCCCTCCTCTCCTCCCCTCCCCTCTCCTAATCAGTCAACCCTTGGTAATAATAATAATAATAATTCTGGTATTTTTAAAGTGCTTACTGCATGCCAGCCACTATACTAAGCACTGGGTTGGACCCAAGCAAATCGGGTTGCACACAGTCCTTGTCCAACACGGGGCTCCCAGTCTTAATCCCCATTTTACAGATGAGGAAACGGAGGCACAGAGAAGAGAAAGGCCTTTTCCAAGGTCACATAGCAGACAAGTGGCAAAGCCGGGATTAGAACCCGTGACCTTCTGACTCCCGGGCCTATACTCTATCCATTATGCTGGTATTTATTGAGTGCTCATTCTTGGGAAAGTACAATATAAAAAGAGCTAGTGGACACCATGCCTGCTCAAAAGGAGTTTATAGCCTGCAGTCTCCTCCCCTTTCCTTTCCTCTCTTCCCATCTTTTTCCTCTCCTCTTTTCTCCTCATTTCCTCGTTCCTCTCCTCCCCTCTCTTCTCCTCTTGTCCTCATTCCTCTCCTCCCCTTTCTGCTCCTCTCCCCCTTTTTCTCTTCCTTTCCTCCCCTCTCTTGTTTTCTCTTGCCTTTCTCTCCTCTCCTTTTCTCTCTTTTCCTCTCCTCCCTTCTTCTCTCCTCTCATCTCCGCTCCTCTTTTCTCCCCTCCTCCCCTCCACCTCGACCTACCCCACAGGCCACTGAGAGAGCTTAGGAATGCCCAGAAGCCCTCTGCAGATCCTGAAACAATAGAAATCAAATACTACTACTACTAATAATAATAATAATAATGCACTTAGTTATGCACTTAGTATGTGCCAAGCACTGTTCCAAGTGCTGGGGTAGATACAAGCTAATGAGGTTAAACGCAGTCCCTGTCCCAAGTGGGGCTCACAGTCTTCATCCCCATTTTCCAGAGGAGGGAACTGAGGCCCAGAGAAGTGAAGTGACTTGCCCAAGGTCACACAGAAGACAAGTGGCAGAGCCGGGATTAGAACCCGTGACCTTCTGATTCCCAGGCCCGTGTTCTAGCCACTACACCATGCTGCTTCTCAGTCTTTTATGTAAGTGACGGAGGTTTCCAAGGTTACATAGGTTTCGTAGGGTTCGCAGCTCACCATGGTTACAAATGTTATGAAGGTTACATTGGTTGCTTGGTTACTTAGGTTATGAAGGTTATGTAGGTTTTGAAAGCTACATAACATGATGCCATGATAAGGAAGCACAAGAAGTTCATCATCATCATCAATCGTATTTATTGAGCTCTTACTGTGTGCGGAGCACTGTACTAAGCGCTTAGGAAGTACAAGTTGATAACATATAGAGACAGTCCCTACCCAGCAGTGGGCTCACAGTCTAAAAGGGGGAGACAGAGAACAAAACCAAACATACTAACAAAATAAAATAAATAGAATAGATATGTACAAGTAAAATAAATAAATAGAGTAATAAATATGTACAAACATATATACATATATATAGGTGCTGTGGGGAAGGGAAGGAGGTAAGACGGGGGGATGGAGAGGGGGACGAGGGGGAGAGGAAGGAAGGGGCTCAGTGTGGGAAGGCCTCCTGGAGGAGGTGAGCTCTCAGTAGGGCCTTGAAGGGAGGAAGAGAGCTAGCTTGGCGGAGGGGCAGAGGGAGGGCATTCCAGGCCCGGGGGATGACATGGGCAGGGGGAAAGTTCTATCAATTGGATTTATTGAGCACTTACTATTTGCAGAGCGCTATACTCTATAAGCACTTGGAAGAGTATTCATTCATTCATTCAATTGTATTTATAATAATAATAATAATAATAATAATAATAATGGCATTTGTTAAGCACTTACCATGTGCAAAGCACTGTTCTAAGCACTGGGGTGGCCGCAAGGTGATCAGGTTGTCCCACGTGGGGCTCACAGTCTTAATCCCCATTTTCCAGATGAGGTAACTGAGGCCCAGAGAAGTGAAGTGACTTGCCCAAAGTCACACAGCTGACAAGTGGCAGAGCTGGGATAAGAACCTATGACCTCTGACTCTATGCAGAGCACCACACTAGGCCTTTTGGAGGAGATGTGCCCCTAATAAGGCTGTGAAGGTGAAAGAGTGATGGTCTGGCATATAATAATAATAATAATAATAATAATGGCATTTATTAAGCGCTTACTATGTGCAAAGCACTTTTCTAAGTGCTGGGGAGGTTACATTCATTCATTTATTCATTCAATCATATTTATTGAGTGCTCACTGTGTGAAGAGCACTGTACTAAGCATTTGGGAAGTACAAGTCGGCAATGTATAGAGACGGTCCCTACCCAACAACAGAGGTTATCTGGTTGTCCCACGGGGGGCTCACAGACTTCATTCTCATTTTACAGATGAGGTAGCTGAGGCCCAGAGAAGTGAAGTGACTTGCCCAAAGTCACACAGCTGAAAATTTGCGGAGCCAGGATTTGAACCCATGACCTCTGACTCCAAAGCCTGGGCTCTTTCCACTGAGCCACGCTGCTTCTCTCTGGCATATATGGAGAAGAAGGGAGTGCCCCGCTAGAAGAAGGGCGTGGGAAAGGGGTTGGCGACAAGGAGTTAGACGAGATCGGGGCACAGTAAGCAAGCTAACATTAGAGGAGCGGGATGAGTGGGCTGGGCTGAAGTAAGATACCTGCCAACTCGTTGTAGACAGCAATGTGTCTGTTTGTTAATAATGATGACTTTTGTTAAGCACTTACTATGTGCCAAGCACTGTTCTAAGCACTGCACAGGGGGAGTACAATGTCATCGGGTTGTCCCACATGGGGCTCACAGTTTCATCCCCATTTTCCAGATGAAGTAACTGAGGCCCAGAGAAGTGAAGTGACTTGCCCAAAGTCACACAGCAGACAAGAGGCAGAGCCGGGATTAGAACCCATGACCTCTGACTCCCAAGCCCATGCTCTTTCCACTGAGCCACACTGCTTCTTGTTGTCACAAGGGTCACAAGGGTCACTCCCTTGGTGACCTCATTCGCTCCCACGGCTTCAACTATCATCTCTACGCTGATGACACCCAGATCTCCATCTCTGCCCCTGCTCTCTCCCACTCTCTTCAGGCTCGCATCTCCTCCTGCCTTCAGGACATCTCTATCTGGATGTCTGCCCACCACCTAAAACTCAACATGTCCAAGACTGAACTCCTTGTCTTCCCTCCCAAACCCTGCCCTCTCCCTGACTTTCCCATCACTGTTGGCGGCACTACCATCCTTCCCGTCTCACAAGCCCGCAACCTTGGTGTCATCCTCAACTCCGCTCTCTCGTTCACCCCTCACATCCGAGCCGTCACCAAAACCTGCCGGTCTCAGCTCCGCAACATTGCCAAGATCCGCCCTTTGCTCTCCATCCAACCCGCTACCCTGCTCGTTCAAGCTCTCCTCCTATCCCGTCTGGACTGCTGCATCAGCCTTCTCTCGGATCTCCCATCCTCGTGTCTCTCCCCACTTCAATCCATACTCCATGCTGCTGCCCGAATTGTCTTTGTCCAGAAACTCTCTGGGCATGTTATTCCCCTCCTCAAAAATCTCCAGTGGCTCCCTGTCAACCTACGCAGCAAGCAAAACCTCCACACTCTCGGCTTCAAGGCTGTCCATCCCCTCGCCCCCTCCTACCTCACCTCCCTTCTCTCCTTCTCCAGCCCAGCCCTCACCCTCTGCTCCTCTGCCGCTCACCTCCTCACCGTTAGGCCTCGTTCTTGCCTGTTCCGCCGTCGACCCCCGGCCCACGTCCTCCCCCGGGCCCGGAATGCCCTCCCTCCCAACATCCGCCAAGCTAGCTCTCTTCCTCCCTTCAAGGCCCTACTGAGAGCTCACCTCCTCCAGGAGGCCTTCCCACACTGATCCTCTTCCTTCCTCGCCCCCTCGTCCCCCTCGCCACCCCCCCCGTCTCACCTCCTTCCCTTCCCCACAGCACCTGTATATATGTATATATGTTTGTACATATTTATTACTCTATTTATTTATTTTATTTGTACATATCTATTCTATTTATTTTATTTGTTAACATGTTTGGTTTTGTTCTCTGTCTCCCCCTTCTAGACTGTGAGCCCACTGTTGGGTAGGGACTATCTCTATGTGTTGCCAACTTGTACTTCCCAAGCACTTAGTACAGTGCTCTGCACACAGTAAGCGCTCAATAAATATGATTGATTGATTGATTGATTGATTGATTATATTGTACTCTCCCAAGTGCTTAGTGCAGTGCTTTGTACACAGCCAGTGCTCAATAAATAAGATTGAATGAATGAGCTGAATGCTGTTTTTTGTGGCTCTCCTTGGCTCCTGTCTCTTTCCACTCCAGGCCAGGCTTTCCTCTGCTGCCCAGATCATTTTTCTAAAAATATAATAAATAATAATGATGGCATTTATTAAGCACTTACTATGTGCAAAGCACTGTTCTAAGTGCTGGGGAGGTTACAAGGTGATCAATTGTCCCACGGGGGGCTCACAGTCTTAATCCCCATTTTACAGATGAGGTAACTGAGGCACAGAGAATGATAATTATAATGATGGCATTTATTAAATGCTTACTATCAATCAATCAATCAATCAATTGTATTTATTGAGTACTTACTGTGTGCAGAGCACTGTACTAAGCGCTTGGGAAGTACAAGTTGGCAACACTGTTCTAAGCACTGGGAGGGGTTACAAGGTGATCAGGTTGTCCCATATGGGGCTTACAGTCCACATTCCCATTTTCCAGACTCATTCATTCATTCATCCATTCATTCATTCAATCACATTTATTGAGCACTTACTGTGAACAGAACACTGTACTAAGCGCTTGGGAAGTACAAGTTGGCAACTTATAGAGACGGTCCCTACCCAGCAGTGGGCTCACAGTCTAGAAGGGGGAGACAGAGAACAAAACAAAACATATTAACAAAAATAAAATAATAGAATAAATATGTACAAATAAAATAGAGTAATAAATATGTACAAACATATATACATGTATACAGGTGCTGTGGGAGGGGAAGGAGGTAAGGCGGGGGGGATGGGGAGGGAGAGGAGGGGGAGAGGAAGGAGGGGGCTCAGTCTGGGAATGAATGAATGAATACACACCAGACATAATACACTTGAGTCATCTAATACTCAATGCATACTTGTAGCTCCCTTACTTAGCCTTTCGCCCTGGTTGAATTTCATCCTGTGTTTAATGGTTCATTTATCAAACTTGTAGATGAAGAAAGCACAGAGTCACACTCCACCCAAAACCTAAATCAAGGCAAATTTGCCCCTCGCTGCTTCCAAGAAACTATTCTGTCAACAGCTTCCAGTGAAAACCATTTTAGAACACTAAGTGAAATATCCTCATTTACAAAGGGCCCCTCGGATGAAAAAGCTCTCGTCGAATAAAAAAGGTGGAACTGATTCGCTATAATGACCGATTCAAGAGTTTTGAATGTTGAGGAAACTGAGGCCAGAGAAGTGAAATGACTTGCCCAAAGTCACACAGCTGACAAGCGGCGGAGCCGGGAGCAGAACCCCTGGCCTCTGACTCCAAAGCCCGGGCTGTTTCCACTGAGCCACACTGCTTCCCCAAGTCTCCTGTCTCTCTCTGCTTCAGTCTATACTTCACTTTGCTGCCCGGATTATCTTTCTAAAGAAACGCTCTGGGCATGTCACTCCCCTCCTCAAAAACCTCCAATGATTGCCTATCAACCTTCACATGAAGCAAAACCTCCCCAAAGTGCCCACCTCCCCGCTCCTGAAGAACCTCCAAACACCTCTGCATCAACCAGAAACACCTTACCATCAGCTTTAAGACAATCAACCAGCATTCCTCCGCTACCTTGGAGAAGCAGCGTGGCTCAGTGGAAAGAGCACAGGCTTCGGAGTCAGAGGTCCTGGGTTCAAATCCCAGCTCTGCCAACGGTCCACTGTGTGACTTTGGGCAAGTCACTTCACTTCTCTGGGCCTCCGTTACCTCATCTGTAAAATTGGGGTTAAAACTGTGAGCCACCCGTGGGACAACCTGATCACCTTGTAACCTCCCCAGCGCTTAGAATAGAGCTTTGCACATAGTAAGCGCTTAACAAATACCATTATTATTATTATTATTATTATTATTACTTCACCTCACTGGTCTCCTGCTGAAACCCAGCCCACTCACTTCACCCCTCTGAAGCCAACCTCCTCACTGTAGCTCCATTCATTCATTCAATCCCCGCCATCTTACCTCCTCCCCTTCCCCACAGCACCTGTATATATATGTATATATGTTTGTACATATTTATTACTCTATTTATTTATTTATTTTACTTGTACGTATCTATTCTATTTATTTTATTTTGTTAGTATGTTTGGTTTTGTTCTGTCTCCCCCTTTTAGACTGTGAGCCCACTGTTGGGTAGGGACTGTCTCTAGATGCTGCCAATTTGTACTTCCCAAGCGCTTAGTACAGTGCTCTGCACACAGTAAGCGCTCAATAAATACGATTGATGATGATGATGATGATGATTCAATCATGTTTATTGAGCACTTACTGTGTGCAGAGCCCTGGACTAAGCGCTTGGGAAGTACAATTCGACAACAGATAGAGACAGTCCCTACGGGCTCACAGTCTAGCAGGGGGAGACAGACAACAAAACAGAACAAGTAGACAGGCATCAATAGTGTCAAAATAGATCAATAGAATTATAGCTATATACACATCATTAATAAAATAAATAGAATAATAAATATGCACAAATATACCCAAGTGCTGTGGGGAGAGGAAGGGGGTAATAATAATGATGGTATTTCTTAAGCACTTACTATGTGCAAAGCACTGTCCTAAGTGCTGGAGTAGATACAAGGTAATCAGGTTTTTCCCCATGGGGCTCACAATCTTCATCCCCCATTTTCCAGATGAGGTCACTGAGGCCCAGAGAAGTGAAGTGACTTGCCCAAAGTCACCCAGCAGACACGTGGCGAAGCTGGGATTAGAACCCAT
This sequence comes from Tachyglossus aculeatus, assembly GCF_015852505.1. Lineage (NCBI taxonomy): Eukaryota > Metazoa > Chordata > Mammalia > Monotremata > Tachyglossidae > Tachyglossus > Tachyglossus aculeatus. Next base: position 910,664 of record NC_052069.1, on the reverse strand, counting down.
GACCTCTGACTCCCCAGTCCGGACTCTTTCCACTGAGCCACGCTACAGAGGGAGGGAGTAAGGCTGATGGAGAGGGGAGGAGGGGCAGAGGAAAAGGGGGGCTCAGTCTGGGAAGGCCTCCTGGAGGAGGTGAGCTCTCAGTAGGGCTTTGAAAGGAGGAAGAGAGCTAGTTTGGCAAATGTGTGGAGGGAGGGCATTCCAGGCCACAGGTAGGACGAGGGCCGGGGGTTGACGGCGGGACAGGTGAGAACAAGGCCCATTGAGGAGGTTAGTGGCGGCAGAGGAGCGGAGGGTGTGGGCTGCGATGGAGAAGGACAGAAGGGAGGCGAGGTAGGAGGGGGTGAGGGGATGGACAGCCTTGAAGCCAATAGTGAGAAGTTTTTGCTTGATGCTTAGGTTGACAGGCAACCCCAGGAGATTTTTGACGAGGGGAGTGACATGCCCAGAGTGTTTCTTTAGAAAGATAATCCAGGCAGCAGAGTGAAGTATAGACTGAAGCAGAGAGAGACAGGAGGATGGGAGATCAGAAAGGAGGCTGATGCAGTAATCCGGTCAGGATAGGACGAGAGATTGTACCAGCAAGGTAGTGGTCTGAATGGAGAGGAAAGGGCGGATCTTGGCAGTGCTGTGGAGGTGAGACTGGCAGGTTTTGGTGATGGATTGGATGTGTGGGGAGAATGAGAGAACGGAGTCAAGGATGACACCAAGGTTGCGGGCTTGTGAAACGGGATGGTAGTGCCATCCAGAGTGATGGGAAAGTCAGGAAGAGGACAAGGTTTGGAAGGGAAGATAAGGAGCTCAGTCTTGGACATACTGGGTTTTAGATGGCAGGCAGACATCCAGATGGAGATGTCCTGAAGGCAGGAGGAGATACAAGCCCGGAGGGAGGGAGAGAGAACAGGGGAGGAGATGTAGATTTGGGTGTCATCCGTGTAGAGAAGATAGTTGAATCCGTGGGAGTTAATGAGTTCACCAAGGGAGTGAGTATAGATGGAGAACAGAAGGGGACCAAGAACTGACCGCTGAGGAACCCCTACAGTTAGAGGATGGGAGGGGGAGGAGGAGCCTGCAAAGGAAACTGAGAATGAACGACCAGAGAGCCAAGAGGAGAACCAGGAGAGGACAGAGTCCATGAAGCCAAGGTTAGATAACGTGTTGAGGAGCAGGGGGTGGGCCACAGTGTCAAAGGCAGGTGAGAGATCTTGTCTAGCTCGCTGCCGACCCCTGGCCCAAATCAATCAATCAATCAATCAGCAGAGTGGAGTATAGACTGAATCAATCAATCAATCAATCAATCAATCAATCGTATTTATTGAGCACTTACTGTGTGCAGAGCACTGTACTAAGCGCTTGGGAAGTACAAGTTGGCAACATATAGAGACAGTCCCTACCCAACATTGGGCTCACAGTCTAAAATCCTGCCTCTGGCCTGGACCTCCATCCCCCTTCACATCTGACAGACCACCACTGTCCCCCTCTCCAAAGCCCTCCTAAAACCACACCTCTTCCAAGAGGCCCTCCATGACTGACCCCTCACTCCCCCACTCTATCCCGCCATCTCCTCTCTGTCTCATATGTAACTGGGTCTGTAAGAGAAGCAGCCAGGCACCGTGGATCGAGCAGGGGCCTAGGAGTGAGAAAGTCAGGACTAATTCCAATTCCAGATCCGCCACTTGTCTGCCATGTGACCTTAGGCAAGTCACTTTACTTCTCTGGGCCTCCGCTACTTCATCTGTAAAATCGGTATTGAGACTGTGAACCCCACATGGGACAAGGACTGTGTCCAACCCTATTTGCTTGTATCCACCCCAGCACTTAGTACAGTGCCTGGCACATAGTAAGCACTTAACAAATACCACAATTATTATTATTATTATTATTATTGTTATCTGCACCCTTTGGAGAAGCAGCGTGGCTCAGTGGAAAGAGTATGGGCTTTGGATTCATAGGTTCAAATCCCAGCTCCGCCAACTGTTACCTGTGTGACTTTGGGCAAGTCACTTAACTTCTCTATGCCTCAGTTACCTCATCTGTAAAATGGGGATTAAAACTGTGAGCCCCACGTGGGACAACCTGATTACCCTGTATTTACCCCAGCGCTTAGAACAGTGCTGGGCACATAGTAAGTGCTTAACAAATACCATTATTATTATTATTATTATATGGGTGGCATTTACTAACTAAAATAATACTAATAATCGGGATATTTGTTAGGCACTTACTATGTGTCAAGCACCGTACTATGTGCTGGGGTGGATACAAGCAAATGGGGTTCACCATCATCATCAATCATATTTATTGAGCGCTTACTGTGTGCAGAGCACTGTACTAAGCGCTTGGGAAGTACAAGTTGGCAACATATAGAGACAGTCCCTACCCAACACTGGGCTCACAGTCTAAAACCCATGTGGGTTGACACAGTTCCTGTCCCACATGGGGCTTCCAGTCTCAATCCCCATTTTACAGATGAGGGAACTGAGGCACAAAGAAGTGAAGTGACTTTCCCAGAGTCACACAACTGACAAGTGAAGGAGCCAGGAGAAGTACCCAGGTCCTTCTGATTCCCAGGCCCGTGCTCTAACCATCCTCTCCGAGGTGTCTAGTCCAGTGCTCTGCACACAGTACGTGCTCAATAAATACTATCGATCGATTGATTGATAGATCATACTGACAGACTGTGAGCCCACTGTTGGGTAGGGACTGTTTCTATACATTGCCAACTTGGACTTCCCAAGCGCTTAGTACAGTGCTCTGCACACAGTAAGCGCTCAATAAATACGATTGATTGATTGATTGATTGACAGGTGCTGTCGCATCATTGGCAGCATCATCATCAAACCCAAGGGTGACTGGAACGGGCGAGAAACCCTGAAGATATTTTTAAAAATAGCTTTCCCCCCACCTCTCTTCCCAACGTCCGGCTTTACGAAGCCTCGTACGCTACTCCTGAGTCTGTCGGGAGCCATTTTTCCCGGTGACTAATAATCCTAAAGGAAAGTGCCAATATGCCAGTATTAAATATGGATTCAACAGTCCAGCGCAAGCAGCATGAATCAGGAACATTTCCCGTAAAGGTTTTCCCTTCCTATTTTTCTTCTTAATTGTTGGTATTGTTATCATCGCTGATGCTGTTTCTTTGTGCCAGAGTGGTCCCCAGGAGACTTAAATCACACCTGAACCAAACATCCAACTCAATATCCTCGGGACGCGGGAATTGTGTTCACCCTTGAGGGATGAGAATTTATTAAGCATTTTAAAACCCAGTTTTACAGGCCCTTAGAATGTAATCGTACCTCTTAGTCATACAGGGTTTTACTGGCCTGCCAGAAAGAGATTTCTGCTTCAGGGCACTCAATTTTGCATTCATTCATTTATTCACTGAAGCAGCATGGCTTGCTGGCTAGAGCCCGGGCTTGGGTGTTTGAAGGTAATGGCTTCTAATCCCGGCTCCGCCACTTGTCTGCTGCGTGACTTTGAGCAAGTCACTTTGCTTCTCTGTGCCTCGGTTACCTCATCTGTGAAATTATGATGATGGTATTTGTTAGGTGCTTACTATGTACCATTTGGGACAGGGGCTGCAGCCAACCCAATTTGCTTATATAATAATAATAATAGCATTTACTAAGCGCTTACGATGTGCAAAGCACTGTTCTAAGCGCTGGGGAGGTTACAAGGTGATCAGGTTGTCCCGGGGGGCGGGCTCACAGTTTTCATCCCCATTTGACAGATGAGGTAACTGGGGCCCAGAGAAGTGAAGCGACTTGCCCAGAGTCACACAGCTGACAGTTGGTTGAGCCGGGATTTGAACCCATGACCTCTGACTCCAAAGCCTGGGCTCTTTCCGCTGAGCCACGCTTCTTCAGCGCTTAGTACGTGCCTAATACATAGTAAGTACTTAACAAAGACCATAATTATCATTATCATTATTATTCTAGACTGTGAGCCCGTTGTTGGGTAGGGACTGTCTTCATATGTTGCCAACTTGTACTTCCCAAGCACTTAGTACGGTGCTCTGCACACAGTAAGCGCTCAAGCAATACGGTTGAATGAATGAATGAATATTATGAATGAATTCATAGTATTCATATTATGAATGAATTCATAGTATTCATATTAGGTCAAACACAATCTAGTCTGTAAGCACGTTGTGTGCAGGGAATGTGAATGTTTATTGTTATATTGTACTCTCCCAAGCGCTTAGTATAGTACTCTGAACATCACTCCGCTCCTCAAAAATCTCCAGTGGCTGCCTGTCAACCTACAAATCAAGCAAAAACTCCTCACTCTCGAGCTTCAAGGCCGTCCATCCCCTCGCCCCCTCCTCCCTCACCTCCCTTCTGTCCTTCTCCAGCCCAGCCCGCACCCTCCGCTCCTCTGCCGCCGCTAACCTTCTCACTGGGCCTCGTTCTCGCCCGTCCCACTGTCGACCCCCGGCCCACATCCTTCCCCTGGCCTGGAATGCCCACCTTCCACACATCCGCCAAGCTAGCTCTCTTCCCCTATTCAAAGCCCTACTGAGAGCTCACCTCCTCCAGGAGGCCTTCCCACACTGAGCCCCTTTTTCCTCTCCTCCTCCCTATCGCCCCCCCGCCCTATCTCCTTCCCCTCCCCACAGCACTTGTATATATTTGTACAGATTTATTACTCTATTTGTTTTACTTGTACATATTTACTACTCTATTTTATTAATGCTGTGCATATAGCTATAATTCTATTTATTCTGACGGTTTTGACACCTGTCTACTTGTTTTACCTTGTAGTCTGTCTCCCCCCTTCTAGACTGTGAGCCCATTGTTGGGTAATGACCGTCTCTATATGTTGCTGATTTGTACTTCCCAAGCGTTTAGTACAGTGCTCTGCACACAGTAAGCGCTCAATCAATACGATTGATTGAATAGTAAGCACTTAATAAAGATGAATGAATGAATAATATTCATTCATAATATGAATAATATGAATTAGAACATGGGCCTGAGGGTCAGAAGGACCTGTGTTCTAATCGCAACTCCACCACTTGACTGCTGTGCAACCTTGGACAAGTCACTTACCATCTCTGGGCCTCAGTTCCCTCATCCGTAAAATGGGGGTTAAGACTGTGAGCCCCCAGGTGGCACATGGCCTGGGTCCAATCTTATTAGTTTGCATCTAGCCAACTTGTACTTCCCAAGCACTTAGTACAGTGCTCTGCACACAGTAAGTGCTCAATAAATACGATTGAATGAATGAATGAACCCTTACATTTAGTAGAGTGTCCATCTCATAGTAAGTGCTTAACAAATACCATAATAAAAGAAAAATTGAAAGCTTACTGTATGGGGAGCACTGTACTCCCCAATAGAGTTGGTAGATAACATTCCCTGCTCACAACTTTAGTGGACGCAGGACAGGGATCTCGTCCTCATTTTAAAAAGGAGAAGTGAAGTGACTTACCCAAGGTCACACAGCAAGCAACTGGCAGAGCCAAGACTAGAACCCACATCTTGTGACTCCTGTTCCCCTGTTCCTTTCTCCAGGCCACATGGCCAGGGAACTTGTCCACCAGGCTTGTCCCATGGGTATGTCAGGGGAGGGAATTGCAAGCAGGAAGGAGGATTCATTCATTCATTCAATCGTATTTATTGAGCACTTACTGTGTGCAGAGCACTGTACTAAGCGCCTGGGAAGTCCAAGTTGGCAACATATAGAGACGGTCCCTACCCAACAGCGGGCTCACAGTCTAGAGCAATGGGTTGTGGGTGAGTGAGGTGAGACTGAGGCCTAGTGAGTAGGATGGTGTTAGAGGAGCGAAGTGTGTGAGCTGGGTTGTAGTGGGAGAGGAGCGACTATAGTAGGGGGAGAGAGAGCTGATTGAGTGCTTTAAAGCCAGTGGTGAGGAGTTTCTCCTTGATTCATTCATTTATTCACTCAGTTGTATTTATTGAGCGCTTACTGTGTGCAGAGCACTGTACTAAGTGCTTGGGAGAGTACAATACAACAATAAACACACAGTCTCTTCCCATAAGGAGCTTACAGCCTGGGGATAGGGAGACAGACACAAATATAAATAAATTACAGTTATGTACATTAATGCTGTGGGGCTGGGAAGGAGGAAGAACCAAGGGAGAAGGGAGTTCTCTATTTCTCCTCCCTTATTGACACCCATGCCCATCACCCCCGCCAGCTCTTCCATACATTCAACTCCCTTCTCAGGCCCCCGGTTCCTCCCCCTCCTCCTTCCCTCACGCCCAACGATCTGGCCTCCTACTTCATTAACAAAATTAAATCCATCAGGTCCGACCTCCCCAAAGTCACTCCTCCGCCCCCTTCTCCAACCCCCCGGCTCTCAACACTCTCTGCTACTCTCCCATCCTTCCCAGCGGTGTCCTCAGAGGAGCTCTCCTTCCTCCTCTCAAGTGCTACTCCAGCCACCTGTGCTTCTGACCCCATTCCCTCTCATCTCATGAAATCTCTCGCTCCATCCCTTCTCCCCTCCTTAACTTCCATCTTCAACTGCTCACTCTCCACTGGTTCCTTCCCCTCTGCCTTCAAACATGCCCACGTCTCTCCCATCCTAAAAAAACTCTCTCTTGACCCCACCTCACCTTCTAGTTATCGTCCCATATCCCTCCTTTCCAAATTCCTTGAATGAGTTGTCTACACGCGCTGCCTAGAATTCCTCAACAACAACTCTCTCCTCGACCCCCTCCAGTCTGGCTTCCATCCCCTTCATTCCACAGAAACTGCCCTCTCAAAGGTCACCAGTGACCTCCTGCTTGCCAAATCCAACGGCTCATACTCTGTCCTAATCTTCCTCGATCTCTCAGCTGCCTTTGAAACTGTGGCCCACCCCCTTCTCCTCAACACGCTATCTGACCTTGGCTTCACAGACTCCTTCCTCTCCTGGTTCTCCTCTTATCTCTCCGGTCGTTCTTTCTCAGTCTCTTTTGCAGGCTCCTCCTCCCCCTCTCATCCCCTTACTGTGGGGGTTCCCCAAGGTTCAGTGCTTGGTCCCCTTCTGTTCTCAATCTACACTCACTCCCTTGGTGACCTCATTCGCTCCCACGGCTTCAACTCTCATCTCTACGCTGATGACACCCAGATCTCCATCTCTGCCCCTGCTCTCTCCCCCTCTCTCCAGGCTCGCATCTCCTCCTGCCTTCAGGACATCTCCATCTAGATGTCCGCACGCCACCTAAAGCTCAACATGTCGAAGACTGAACTCCTTGTCTTCCCTCCCAAACCTTGCCCTCTCCCTGACTTTCCCATCTCTGTTGACGGCATTACCATCCTTCCCGTCTCACAAGCCGGCAACCTTGGTGTCATCCTCGACTCCGCTCTCTCATTCACCCCTCACATCCAAGCTGTCACCAAAACCTGCCGGTCTCAGCTCCGCAACATTGCCAAGATCCGCCCTTTCCTCTCCATCCAAACCGCTACCCTGCTCATTCAAGCTCTCATCCTATCCCGTCTGGACTACTGCACTAGCCTTCTCTCTGATCTCCCATCCTCGTGTCTCTCTCCACTTCAATCCATACTTCACGCTGCTGCCCGGATTATCTTTGTCCAGAAACGCTCTGGGCATGTTACTCCCCTCCTCAAAAATCTCCAGTGGCTACCGATCAATCTGCGCATCAGGCAGAAACTCCTCACCCTGGGCTTCAAGGCTGTCCATCACCTCGCCCCTTCCTACCTCACCTCCCTTCTCTCCTTCTCCAGCCCAGCCCGCACCCTCCGCTCCTCCGCCGCTAATCTCCTCACCGTACCTCGTTCTCGCCTGTCCCGCCATCGACCCCCGGCCCACGTCCTCCCCCGGGCCTGGAATGCCCTCCCTCTGCCCATCCTCCAAGCTAGCTCTCTTCCTCCCTTCAAGGCCCTGCTGAGAGCTCACCTCCTCCAGGAGGCCTTCCCAAACTGAGCCCCTTCTTTCCTCTCCCCCTCGTCCCCCTCTCCATCCCCGTCTTACCTCCTTCCCTTCCCCACAGCACCTGTATATATGTATATATGGTTGTACATATTTATTACTCTATTTATTTATTTATTTATTTATTTTTTAATTAAATAATTTTTTATTAAATAATTTATTTATTTATTTTACTTCTCCATTTCTATCCTACTTATTTTATTTTGTTGGTATGTTTGGTTCTGTTCTCTGTCTCCCCCTTTTAGACTGTGAGCCCACTGTTGGGTAGGGACTGTCTCTATGTGATGCCAATTTGTACTTCCCAAGCGCTTAGTACAGTGCTCTGCACATAGTAAGCGCTCAATAAATACGATTGATTGATTGATTGATTGTTGGGTAGGGACTGTCTCTATATGTTGCCAATTTGTGCTTCCCAAGCGCTTAGTACAGTGCTCTGCACATAGTAAGTGCTCAATAAATACGATTGATTGATTGATTGAGTGGGAGATGAGGAAAGGGGGAGGCTTAGTCAGGGAAGGCCTCTGGGAAGAGATGGGCCTTCAATAAGGCTTTGAAGTGGGGAAGATTCATTGTCAGATTTGAGGTGGGAGGGTGTTCCAGGCCAGAGGCAAGATGTGGGCCAGGGGTCAGCTGTGAGATAATAATAATAATAATAATAATAATAATGATGGCATTTAGTAGGTACTTACTATGTACGAAGCACTGTTCTAAGCGCTGGAGATAGACAAGATGGAGGCACAGTGAGAAGGTTAGGCCAGAGGAGCGAAGCGTGCAGGCTGGGTTGTAGGAGGAGACTAGCAAGATGAGGTAGGAGGGGGCAAGGGGATTGACTGCTTTAAAGCCAGTGGTGAGGAGTTTTTGTCTGATGCTGAGGTGGATGGGCAACCACTGGAGTTATTTGAGGAGAGGGGGGTGACATGTCCTGAACGTTTCTGTAGAAAAATGATCTGGGCGGCAGAGTGAAGTACGGATTGGAGTGGGGAGAAACAGGAGGCTGGAAGGTCAGCAAGGAGGCTGATGCAGTAATAATAATAATAATTATTATTATGGCATCTATTAAGCACTTACTATGTGCAAAGCACTGTTCTAAGCGCTGGGGAGGTTACAAGGTGATCAGGTTGTCCCACAGGGGGCTCGCAGTCTTAATCCCCATTTTACAGATGAGGTAACTGAGGCCCAGAGAAGTGAAGTGACTTGCCCAAAGTCACACAGCTGACGATTGGCGGAGCCGGGATTTGAACCCTTGACCTCGGACTCCAAAGCCTGGGCTCTTCCCACCAAGCCACGCTGCTTCTCAAGTCCGTAATCCGGTAGTCCAGTAGAGAAGCAGCGTGGCTCAGTGGAAAGAGCCCAGGCTTTAGAGTCAGAGGTAGTGGGTTCGAATCCCAGCTCTGCCACATGCCTGCTGTGTGACCTTGGGCAAGTCACTTCACTTCTCTGAGCCTCAGTTCCCTCATCTGTAAAATGGAGATGAAGACTGTGAGCCCCAAGTGGGACAACCTGATCACCTTGTATCCCCCCCGGTGCTTAGAACAGTACTTTGCACATAGTAAGTGCTTAACAAATGCCACTATCATTATTATTATTATTAATCCAGGCAGGGCAGGATGAGTGATTGTACCAATGTGGTAGTAGGTTGGATAGGGAGGAAACGGAGGATTTTAGCAACATTGAGAAGGTGGATCCGACGGGATTTAGTGATGGATTGACTATGTGGGTTGAATGAGAGAGAGAGGTCAAGGATAAAACCAAGGTTACAGACTTATGAGACTGGAAGGATGGTGGTGCCGTCTACAGTGAGGGGAAAGTCAGGAGGAGGACTGGGTTTGAGTGGGAAGATAATAGTAATAATAATAATAATAATAATGATGACATTTGCTAAGCGCTTACTATATGCAAAGCACTGCTCTAAGCGCTGGGGTGGTTCCAAGGTGATCAGGTTGTCCCACGGGGGGCTCACGGTCTTCATCCCCATTTTACAGATGAGGGAACTGTGGCACAGAGAAGTGAAGTGACTTGCCCAGAATCACACAGCTGACAAGTGGCGGAGCCGGGATTTGAACCCACGACCTCTGATTCCAAAGCCCGGGCTCTTTCCATGAGCCACGCTGCAGATAAGGAGTATGTGGAGATGGATGGGAAATCATTGTAAGTACATGAGGAATGGGGAGACATGTGCAGAACATTCTTTATTCATTCATTCATTCATTCATTCAATCGCATTTATTGAGCACTTACTGTGTGCGGAACACCGTACTAAGCGCTTGGGAAGTACAAGTCGGCAACATATAGAGATGGTCCCTACCCAACAACGGGCTCACAGTCTAGAAGGGGGAGACAGACAACAAAACAAAACATGTGGACAAGTGTCAAGTCCTCAGAATAAATAGAAGTAAAGCTAGATGCACATCATTAACAAAATAAATAGAATAGTAAATATGTACAAGTAAAATAAATAGAGTAATAAATCTGTACAAACAAATTATCCTACACCCCCTCCCTTCTTCCTGGGACACATCTGCCAGATCGCCACTCTCCCCACCTTCAAAGTGCCACTAAAATCACGACTCTTCCAAAAAGCCTTTCCTTGCTAACCTCTAATTTTCCTACCCTATTTTCCCTCCCTTCTGTTTCACCTATACACCTGACTCAATGAAAAGAGCCCGGGCTTGGGAGTCAGAGGTCATGGGTTCAAATGCTGGCTCCGCCAATTGTCAGCTGTGTGACTTTGGGCAAGTCAGTTCACTTCTCTGGGCCTCAGATACCTCATCTGGAATATGGGGATTAAGACTGTGAGCCCCACTTGGGACCACCTGATCACCTTGTATCTTCCCCAGTGCTCAGAACAGTGCTCTGCACATAGTAAGCGCTTAATAAATGCCATTATTATCATTATTATATTATTATATTATTACAATTCGGCAACAGATAGAGACAGTCCCTTCCCAACAACGGGCCATCATTATTATTATTATTATTATTATTATTATTATTATTATTATTATTATTACAATTTGGCAACAGATAGAGACAGTCCCTTCCCAACAACGGGCTCGATGTCTAGAAGGGGGAGACAGACAACAAAACAAAACAAGTAGACAGGCGTCAATACCATCAAAATAGATATACAAAATTACAGATCCCTCTAGACTGTGAGCCCGTTGTTGGGTAGGGACTGTCTCTATATGTCGCCGACCTGTACTTCCCAAGCACTTAGTCCAGTGCTCTGCACACAGTAAGCGCTCAATAAATACGATTGAATGAATGAATAAATAGAATTATAGCTATATACACATCATTAATAAAATGAATGGAGTGTTGTGCTGATGGTAGGAGAGATGGGAGGGATGGGATTCATTCCCCTCCTAGACTGTGAGCCCGTTTTTGGGTAGGGACCGTCTCTATATAATAATAATGGCATTTATTATATGTCGCCAGCTTGTACTTCCCAAGCGCTTAGTCCAGTGCTCTGCACACAGTAAGTGCTCAAAAAATACGAATGAATGAATGAATGAATCTTGTGCCATAAAGTGGTCCTTGTTAGTTGGGTCTGAGCGCCCCCTGGGGGCGGCACACTGCACTACACCCTGGGGTGGGGGTTGGGGGGGACAGAGTGAAGAAGACCCCCAACCTCCTGCCTCCAAGGAGCTTGCATTCATTCATTCATTCAGTCAGTCAGTCATTCAGTCATTCAGTCAGTCAGTCAGTCAGTCAGCCAGTCATTCATTCAGCCAGTCATTCATTCATTCACTCACTCCTTCACTCATTCAATCCTATTTATTGAGCGCTTACTGTGTGTAGAGCACTGGACTAAGTGCTTGGAAAGTACAATTCGGCAACAGATAGAGACAATCCCTACCCAACGGGCTCACAGACAAGAAGGGGGGAGATGGTATAATGATAATAATGATCATTTTGGTATTTGTTAAGCGCTTACTAGGTGCAAAGCACTGTTCTGAGCGCTGGGGAGGATAATACTACTACTATTCATTCATTCATTCAATCGTATTTACTGAGCGCTTACTGTGTGCAGAGCACTGGACTAAGCGCTTGGGAAGTACAAGTTGGCAACATATAGAGACGGTCCCTACCCAACAGTGGGCTCACAGTCTAGAAGGGGGAGACAGAGAACAAAACAAAACATATTAACAAAATAAAATAAATAGAATAAATATGTACTACTACTACCACTACTACTAATAATGATAATCATTCATTCATTCACTCAATCGTATTTATTGAGCGCTGTGTGCAGAGCATTGTACTAAGCGCTTGGGAAGTACAAGTTGGCAACATATAGAGACGGTCCCTACCCAACAGTGGGTTCACAGTCTAGAAGGGGGAGACAGAGAACAAAACAAAACATATTAACAAAATAAAATAAATAGAATAAATATGTACTACTACTATTAATAATAATGGCATTTATTAAGCGCTTACTATGTGCCAAGCACTGTTTCTAAGCACTGGGAAGGATACAAGGTGATCAGGTTGTTCCACATGGGGCTCCCAATCTTAGTAATAATAATAATGATATTTATTAAGCGCTTACTACGTGCAAAGCACTGTTCTAAGCGCTGGGGAGGATACAAGGTGATCAGGTTGTTCCACATGGGTCTCCCAATCTTAATAATAATAACAATTATTATTATTATTAAGCATTTACTATGTGCAAAGCACTGTTCTAAGCACTGGGGAGGATACAAGGTGATCAGGTTGTTCCACATGGGGCTCCCAATCTTAATAATAATAATAATGATATTTATTAAGCATTTACTGTTCTAAGCACTGGGGAGGATATAAGGTGATCAGGTTGTCCCGTGTGGGGCTCACAGTCTTCATCCTCATTTTACAGATGAGGGAACTGAGGCAAAGAAAAGCTAAGTGACTTGCCCAAAGTCACACTGCAGATAAGTGGTGGAGACGGGATTAGAACCCACGACCTCTGACTCCCAAGCCCAGGCTCTTTCCACTGAGCCACGCTGCTTCTCTAATATATATATATATATCAATCGTATTTATTGAGCACTTACTGTGTGCAGAGCACTGTACCAAGCGCTTAGGAAGTACAAATTGGCAACATATAGAGACAGTCCCTACCCAACAGTGGGCTCACAGTCTAAAAGGGGGAGACAGAGAACAAAACCAAACATACTAACAAAATAAAATAAATAGAATAGATATGTACAAGTAAAATAAATAAATAGAGTAATAAATATGTACAAACATATATACATATATATACAGGTGCTGTGGGGAAGGGAAGGAGGTAAGATGGGGGGGGATGGAGAGGGGGACGAGGGGGGAGAGGAAGGAAGGGGCTCAGTCTGGGAAGGCCTCCTGGAGGAGGTGAGCTCTCAGTAGGGCCTTGAAGGGAGGAAGAGAACTAGCTTGGCGGATGGGCAGAGGGAGGCCATTCCAGGATGTATGGATGGTATTTGTTAAGTGCTTCCTTTGCTCCAGGCACTATTCTAAGCGCTGGGGTAGATACAAGCAAATCAAGTTGGACACGGTCCCTGTCCCATATGGGGCTCACAGTCTCAATCCCCATTTTACAGATGAGGGAACTGAGGCCCAGAGACGTGAAGTGACTTGCCCATCGTCACACAGCAGACAAGTGAGAAGCAGCATCGTTCAGTGGAAAGAGCTTTGGAGTCAGAAGTCGTGGGTTCAAATCCCGGCTCCGCCAACTGTCAGCTGGGTGACTTTGGGCCAGTCACTTCACTTCTCTGTGCCTCAGTTCCCTCATCTGTAAAATGGGGATTAAGACTGTGAGCCCCCCGTGGGACAACCTGATCACCTTGTAACCCCCCCCCCCCATCTCTAGATTTTAAACATTCTGAATCATTTAAATTTATGAATGATGATTCTGAATCATTTAAATGACAGGCGTGCCGATTCATCTGAAAGTTTCAAGGGACAGGATCAATCGATCAATTGTATTGATTGAGTGTTTACTGTGTGCAGATCGTGTTACTAAGCCCTTGGGAGAGTACAAAAAACTAGAGTTGGTAGACACATTTCCCTGCCCACAACGAGGTTATAGTCTAGAGGGGGAGGGCAAAATTTAATATAAGTAAATAAATTATGGATGTGTATATAAGTTCTATGGGGCAAGGGAAGGGTGAATAAAGGGAAGAAATCAGGGTGATGTAGAGGGGAGTGGGAAAAGAGGAAATGAGGGTTTAGTCAGGGAAGGCTGTAGCTTGGGTTCCAAAAATCATTTATTCTGAAATTCACTTTAGAAAAAATTTTAAGCTTGTTTTGAGTATGGTTCTCGGTTACTGGGTGTACAACAAAGTGATAACATTAGTGCTAATCTGTGTATCTCCACCTGCCATCCCCTTTTAGACTCCCCTTTTAGACTGTGAGCCCACTGTTGGGTAGGGACTGTCTCTATGTGATGCCAATTTGTACTTCCCAAGCGCTTAGTACAGTGCTCTGCACATAGTAAGCGCTCAATAAATACGATTGATTGATTGATTGATCCACTTCCAAGTTGGGTTAATAGAGAAACTTTAGGAGCTCAAAGTAAATTATTGGCATAAATTCACGTGCCATACCTATGCTAAGTCTTCCTTTAAGAGCAAGCATTGCCCTTTTCCTTGCCTCTTCACCTCAGTGCAGGAAATCTTATGGTCAGACAGCTGGCTGCATTAGAGAAGCAGCGTGGCTCAGTGGAAAGAGCCCGGGCTTGGGAGTCAGAGGTCATGGGTTCTAATCCCAGCTCCGCCCCTTGTCAGGTGTGTGACTTTGGGCAAGTCACTTCACTTCTCTGGGCCTCAGTGACCTCAGCTGTAAAATGGGGATGAAGACTGAGAGCCCCACGTGAGACAACCTGATCACCTTGTATTCCCCCCCAGCGCTTAGAACAGTGCTTTGCATATAGTAAGCGCTTAACAAATGCCATTATTATTATTATTATTATTTGCACATAGTAAGCACTTAATAAATGCCATCATCATCATCATTATTATTATTATTACGTGGCAGGGCCGGGATTAGAACCCATGACCTTTGGACTCTCAGGCCTGGGTTCTACCCATTACACCATGCTGCTTCTCTTCTGATGGAAGAAGCAGGGAACTGGACAAGATGATAATAATGATGGCATGTATTAAGCTCTTACTATGTGCAAAGCACTGTTCTAAGCGCCGGGGAGGTTACAAGGTGATCAGGTTGTCCCACGGGGGGCTCACAGTCTTAATCCCCATTTTACAGATGAGGGACCTGAGGCACAGAGAAGTTAAATGACTTGCCCAAAGTCCCACAGCTGACAAGTGGCAGAGTCGGGATTTGAACCCATGACCTCTGACTCCAAAGCCTGTGCTCTTTCCACTGAGCCACGCTGCTTCTTCCTGCTCGGTGATTTGGGGGTCTCTGTGATTATGGGTGGGGCTACCTGGCAGCAGGGGTTTGGACAGCGTGGCTCAGTGGGAAAGAGCCTGGGCTTTGGAGTCAGAGGTCATGGGTTCAAATCCCGGCTCCGCCAATTAGCTGTGTGACTTTGAGCAAGTCACTTCACTTCTCTGGGCCTCAGTTCCCTCATCTGTAAAATGGGGATGAAGACTGTGAGCCCCCGCGTGGGACAACCTGATCATCTTGTAACCTCTCCAGTGCTTAGAACAGTGCTTTGCACATAATAAGCGCTTAATAAATCCCATTATCACCAGAATATTGAAAATCATTCTGGCTACAATTCCAATTTCTTTTTAAATGGTGTTTGTTAAGCGCTTACTATGTGCCAGGCACTGAATTAAGCACTGGGGTAGATACATAGTAATCCCCACAGTCCCTATCCCACCAGGGGCTTTTAGGGTTAATTTCCATTTTACAGATGAGGTAACTGAGGCCCAGAGAAATGAAGTGACATTTCAGGTGACACAGCAGACATTTGGATTAGAACCCAGGTCTTTCTGATTCCCAGGCTCATGCTTTAATCACTAATTATATTAATAATAATAATAATAATGGTATTTGTTAAGTGCTTACTATGTGCAAAGCACTGTTCTAAGCACTGGGGGGATACAAAGTGATCAGGTTGTCCCACGTGGGGCACACAGTCTTAATCCCCATTTTACAGATGAGGTAACTGAGGCACAGAGAAGCTAAGTGACTTGCCCAAGGTCACACAGTTGACAATTGGTGGAGCCGGGATTTGAACCCATGACCTCTGACTCCAAAGCCCGGGCTCTTTCGATTGAGCCACGCTGCTTCCCAAATGATGTTCACAGGTGCTAATTCATTCAATCATATTTATTGAGTGCTTACTGTGTGCAGAGCACTGTACTAAGCGCTTAAAATAAATAACTAATTATGGTATTTGTTAAGCATTTACTATGTGCCAAGCACTGTACTAAGCGCTGAGATGGGTACAAGCAAATCGGGTTGGACACATTCCCACGTAGGGTTCACAGTAGGGAACTGAGGCCCAGAGAAGTGAAGTGACTTGCCCAAGGTCACGCAGCAGACAAGTGGTGGAGCCGGGATTTGAACCCATGACCTTCCGCCTCCCAGGCCCGGGCTATAGCCTCTACGAGAAGCAGTGTGGCTCAGTGGAAAGATCCCGGGCTTTGGAGTCAGAGGTCATGGGTTCAAATCCCAGCTCCGCCACTTGTCAGCTGGGTGACTTTGGGCAAGTCACTTCACTTCTCTGGGCCTCAGTTACCTCATCTGTAAAATGGGGACTGAGAATGTGAGCCCCCCATGGGACAACCGGATCACCTTGTAACCTCCCCAGCACTTATAACAGTGCTTTGCACATAGTAAGTGCTTAGTAAATGTCATTATTATTATTACTCCATGAGAACAGATAAAAATTATGATTTTTAGACTGTGAGCCCACTGTTGGGTAGGGACTGTCTCTATATGTTGCCAATTTGTACTTCCCAAGCGCTTAGTACAGTGCTCTGCACATAGTAAGCGCTCAATAAATACGATTGATGATGATGATGATGATGATGGTATTTGCTAAGCACTTACTATGTGCCAGGAACTGTACTGAGCACAGATGATTCCCATGATCCTTTTTTCCCCTTGGAAATGAAAGAGATGCTGGTTCTGATATCAGAACCTAGAAAAGCGAAGTTTGCATCCTATCGAGAAGCAGCATGGCTAATCTAGTCCCCGTGCCGGCACTTGTCTGCTGTGTGACCTTAGGCAAGTCACTTCACTTCTCTGTGCCTCAGTTACCTCATCTGCAAAAATGGGGATTCAACAATACCTGATCTCCCTCCTGCTTAGACTTTGAACCCCATGTAGGACCTGACGAGCTTGTGTCTGCATCGGTGCTTAGTACGGTTGTTGGCATATAGTAAGTGCTTAACAAGCATCATCATTATTATTACTAGAGTTCATCATCATCATTATCAATCGTATTTATTGAACGCTTCCTGTGTGCAGAGCACTGTACTAAGCGCTTGGGAAGTACAAGTTGGCAACATACAGAGACAGTCCCTACCCAACAGTGGGCTCACAGTCTAAAAGAGTTTCCATTAAGGCTTACAAAGAGGATCGTCGGTAGCTGTTCGATCTCTACCCTTACCAATTCTGAAATTCCTCTATCTGACCATTAAACTGAACTCCCTTGCTTCATTCATTCATTCAATCGTATTTATTGAGCGCTTACTGTGTGCAGAGCACTGTACTAAGCGATTGGGAAGTCCAAGTTGGCAACATAGAGAGACGGTCCCTACCCGTCTAGAAGGGGACTGGCCCTGGCCCCCCATCAATCTTGTACTACTAAGGCGCAACCGTGGATCACCTGCACAATCTGCTTCCTCTGCTCCTGTGCCCGAGCCAATATATGTTTGTACATATTGATTACTCTATTTATTGATTTATTTTACTTGTACATATCTATTCTATTTATTTTATTTTGTTAATAGGTTTGGTTTTGTTCTCTGTCTCCCCCTCCTAGACTGTGAGCCCATTGTTGGGTAGGGAACCGTCTCTATATGTTGCCAACTTTGACTTCCCAAGCTCTTAGTCCAGTGCTCTGCACACAGTAAGCGCTCAATAAATACGATTGATTGATTGATTGATTGATTGAAAGGAGCTAGTTTGGCAGAGAAGGAGGTGGTCCACAGCGTCAAAGGCGGCCGAGAGGTTTAGTCAGATAAGGAAGGATTAGAGGACGTCAGACTTGGCAAGAAGGTCATCGGTTACCTTAGAGAGAGCTTCTTGTGTGGAGTAAAGGGAGCTGAAGCCAGACTGGAGGGGTTCTAGGAAAGAATTGGAGAGGAAATGGGAACAGAGGGAGCAAACAACTCTCTCAAAAGTTTGGAGATCCTTGGTAGGAGGGAGATGGGGTGATAACTGGAAGGAGCTGTGGGACTCTGTCGGCCATAAATTTGTTCTCATCTGCTTCAATTGGGCCCTCTCCTCTACCTGACAACACTTCTTCCTAATTCATTCCCGTACGAGCTGTTCCAGACATTGAACTCCCTCCTCAAACCTCCTGTCCCTCCCGCCCCCATCATCTCTTTCCCCTAATGACCTGGCTACATGCTACGTCAACAAAATTGAAACCATCAGGCCTGATCTCTCCCTCTCCATCCCCCCCGCCTTACCTCCTTCCCTTCCCCACAGCACCTGTATATGATGATGATGACGGTATTTGTTAAGCGCCTACTAAGTGCCCAGCACTGTTCTAAGCGCTGGGGTAGTTACAAGGTAATCAGAGAGATAGAGAAGCAGCGTGGCTCAGTGGAAAGAGCCGGGCTTTGGAGTCAGAGGTCAAGGGTTCAAATGCCGGCTCCGCCAATTGTCAGCTGTGTGACTTCGGGCAAGTCACTTCACCTCTCTGTGCCTCAGTTACCCCATCTGGAAAATGGGGATTAAGACTGTGAGCCCCCCGTGGGACAACCTGATCACTCTGTAACCTCCCCAGCGCTTAGAACAGTGCTTTGCACACAGTAGGCACTTAACAAATGCCATTATTATTATTATTATTATGTCTACCAATTCTATCATCCTTTCCCAAGCACTCAGTATGGTGCTCAACACCCAATAAGCGCTCAGTATGCACCATCGGCTGACGGATTGATTCGTGGGCTTGTTAGGTCTGGGCAAACTTGGCAAGAGGATCAACAAAACGCCGAGAGACTAGAATGAATCATTTGGGAAGCAGCCTTACCTCTCTACTGTCTCACAAAGAAGCACGATTACCTCTTGCTGCACATAATATTCTTTTGGAGACTTGACGGGTACCATAGCTGAGACGTAACTTAGTTCAAACTCAGTATATATGTTTGTACGGATTTATTACTCTATTTATTGATTTATTTTACTTGTACATATTTATTCTATTTATTTTATTCTGTTAATATGTTCTGTTTTGTTCTCTGTCTCCCCCTTCTAGACTGTGAGCCCGCTGTTGGGTAGGGACCGTCTCTATATGTTGCCAACTTGTACTTCCCAAGCGCTTAGTAAAGTGCTCTGCACACAGTAAGCGCTCAATAAATACGATTGAATGAATGACTGAATGAATCTCCCTAAAGTCTACCCCTGTTCCTCTCCAATCCCCACTTCCTACTCCACCTTCTTCCACTCTCTTTATAAGAATCAGCGTGGCTTAGTTGAAAGAGCCTGGGTTTGGGAGTCAGAGGTCGTGGGTTCTAATCCCGTCTCCACCACTTGTCTGCTGTGTGACTTTGGGCAAGTCACTTAGCTTTTCTTTGCCTCAATTACCTCATCTGTAAAATGGGGATTCATGATAATAATAATAATAATAATGGTATTTATTAAGCGCTTACTATGTGCCAAGCACTGTTCTAAGCACTGGATTAAGACTGTGAGCCCCACCTGGGACAACCTGATAACCTTGTATCTTCTCCCAGCGCTTAGAACAGTGCTTGGCACATAGTAAGCGTTTAACAAATACCATCATCATCATCATTATTATAATCCCTGCAGTAACTCAAGGTAAAATCTCTCAACTCCTCTCTAAATCTAGCCCCTCCACCGGTGCTTCTGACATTCCCTCATAATTAAGACCTAATTAATTCCCTCATAATTAAGCCCTATGTGGGACAGGGACTGCGTCCAAACCGATTATCTCATAATTAATTCCCTCATAATTAAGCCCTATGTGGGACAGGGACTGCGTCCAAACCGATTATCTTGTAACTTCCCCAGCACTTAAAACGGTGCCTGGCACAAAGTAAGCGCTTAATATATACCATGATAATTATTATTATTTTTAAAACACTCACACCCTGCCTTCTTCCTTCTTTGAATGCTGTTCACTTTTCACCTTGTAATGGTTTCTTCCCCACTGCTTCCAAACATGCCTATGTATGATGATGATGATGATGGTATTTGTTAAGCGCTTACTATGTGCCAAGCACCATTCTAAGCGCCGAGGAGGTTACAAGGTGATCAGATTGTCCCACATGGGGCTCACAGTGTTCATCCCCATTTTCCAGATGAGGCAACTGAGGCATAGAGAAGTGAAATCACTTGCCCAAGGTCACACAGCTAAGTGATGGAGCTGGAATTAGAACCCATAACCTCTGACTCCCAAGCCCGGACTCTTTCCACTGAGCCCCGCTGCTTCTCCCCAATCTAAAAAAAAACCTTCCTTGATCCCACAGCTCCCTCCACTTATCACCTCATCTCCCTCCTACCAAGGATCTCCAAACTTTTGAGAGAGTTGTTTGCACCCTCTGTTTCCATTTCCTCTCCTCTACTTCTTTCCTCCCCCTCATCCCCCTCTCCATCCCCCCATCTTACCTCCTTCCCTTCCCCACAGCACCTGTATATATGTATACATGTTTGTACATAATTATTACTCTATTTGTTTATTTTACTTGTACTTATCTATTCTATTTATTTTATTTTGTTAGTAGGTTTGGTTTTGTTTTCTGTCTCCCCCTTCTAGACTGTGAGCCCACTGTTGGGTAGGGACTGCCTCTATATGTTACCAGCTTGTCCTTCCCAAGCGCTTAGTACAGTGCTCTGCACACAGTAAGCGCTCAATAAATACGATTGATTGATTGATTGATTTCCTAGAATCCCTCCGATCTGGCTTCGGCTCCCTTTACTCCACAGAACAGCTCTCTCTAAGGTAACTGATGACCTTCTTGCCAAGTCTGATGGCCTCTAATCCTTCCTTATCTGCCTAAACCCCTCGGCCACCTTTGACATGGTGGACCACCTCCTTCTCCGCCAAACTAGCTCTCTTCCCCCCTTCAAAGCCTGCTCTGCCTATTGTCAGCTGTGTGACTTTGGGCAAGTCACTTCACTTCTCTGGGCCTCAGTTACCTCATCTGTAAAATGGGGATTAAGACTGTGAGCCCCCCGTGGGACAACCTCATCACCTTGTAACCTCTTCAGCGCTTAGAACAGTGCTTTTGGGTAGGGACCGTCTCTATATGTTGCCAACTTGTACTTCCCAAGCGCTTAGTACAGTGCTGTGCACACAGTAAGCGCTCAATAAATACGATTGAATGAATGAATGCTTTGCACATAGTAAGCGCTTAACAAATGCCGTCATTATTATTATTACTGAGAGCTCACCTCCTCCAGGAGGCCTTCCCAGACTGAACCCCCCCTTTTCCTCTGCTCCTCCTCCCCCTCATCACCCCTACTCCCTCCTTCCGCTCTACCCCCTTCCCCTCCCCACAGCACTTGTGTATATTTGTACATATTTATTATTCTATTAATTTTATTTATGATGTGTATATATCTAAAATTCTATTTAGCTATTTTGATTCATTCAGTCGTATTTATTGAGCGCTTACTATGTGCAGAGCACTGTACTAAGCGCTTGGGAAGTACAAGTTGGCGACATATAGAGACTCCTGATGCCTGTTTACTTGTTTTGTTTTGTTGTTTGTCTCCGCCCTCTAGACTGTGAGCCTGTTGTTGGGTAGGGACTGCCTCTGTTGCTGAATTGTACTTTCCAAGCGCTTAGTACAGTGCTCTGCACACAGTAAGTGCTCAATAAATGCAATTTAATGAATGAATGAAACTTTATCCAACCTTGGATTCACTGACACTGCTCTCTTGGTTTCTCTGACCGCTCCTTCTCACTCTTTTTTGCGGGCTCCTCCTCTGCCTCCCTCCCTCTACAGTTCTAGTTCCCCTTCTGTTCATTCATTCAATCGTATTTATTGAGCGCTTACTGCGTGCAGAGCACTGTACTAAGCGCTTGGGAAGTACAAGTCGGTACTTGTATTCAAGGCTCTGTTCTAGGTCCCCTTCTACTCTCCACCTACACCCTCTCCCTTGGAGAACTCATTTGCTCTGCACACAGTAAGCGCTCAGTAAATACGATTGAATGAATAAGTTAATGATGTTTATATTTCTATAATTCTATTTATTCTGATGGTACTGCTATCTCCCTTCCCACCTTCCCGTCCCCACAGCACTTGTATATATTTGTACATATTTATTACTCTATTTTATTAATACTTAGTCCAGTGCTCTGCACACAGTAAGCGCTCAGTAAATATGATTGAATGAATGAGTTAATGATGCTTATATTTCTATAATTCTATTTATTCTGATGGTATTGATGCCTGTCTACTTGTTTTGTTTTGTTGTCTGTCTCCCCTTTCTAGACTGTGAGCCTGTTGTTGGGAAGGGATTGTCTCTGTTGCCGAATTGTACTTTCCAAGCGCTTAGTACAGTGCTGTGCACACAGTAAGAGCTCAATAAATACGATTGAATGAATGACTATGCTCCCAAGACTTCAATTACCATCTCTTTGTGGATGATCCCCAAACCTACATCTCCAGCCCTGATCCCTCTCTCCTTCTTTGCAATCTCGCATTTCCTCCTGCCATTAAGACATATCTACTTGGTTGCCCTGCTGACACCTCGAATTAAACATGTCCAAAACTGAACTCAAGCACTTGGTACGGTGCCCTGCACACAGTAAGCGCTCAATAAATACGATTGAATGAATGAATGAACTCCTTCTCTTTACATCCAACCCCTGTCTTTCCCAGTCTTTCCCACCACTGAAGACAACACCACTGTCCTCCCTACCTCACAAGCCCGTAACCTTCGTTTTGTCCTCAACCCAACCCTCAACCCTTCCTCTCCCCCTCGCCCCCCCTCCATCTCCCCATCTTACCTCCTTCCCTTCCCCACAGCACCTGTATACATGTATATATGTTTGTACATATTTATTACTCTATTTATTTATTTATTTATTTTACTTGTACATATCTATTCTATTTATTTTATTTTGTTAGTATGTTTGGTTTTGTTCTCTGTCCCCCCTTTTAATCAATCAATCAATCAATCGTATTTATTGAGTGCTTACTATGTGCAGAGCACTGTACTAAGTGCTTGGGAAGTACAAATTGGCATCACATAGAGACAGTCCCTACCCAACAGTGGGCTCACAGTCTAAAAGGGGGAGACAGAGAACAGAACCAAACATACCAACAAAATAAAATAAGTAGGATAGAAATGTACAAGTAAAATAAATAAATGAATAAATAAATAGAGTAATAAATATGTACAACCATATATACATATATACAGGTGCTGTGGGGAAGGGAAGGAGGTAAGACGGGGGGATGGAGAGGGGGACGAGGGGGAGAGGAAAGAAGGGGCTCAGTGTGGGAAGGCCTCCTGGAGGAGGTGAGCTCTCAGCAGGGCCTTGAAGGGAGGAAGAGAGCTAGCTTGGCGGATGGGCAGAGGGATTGGGGGCATTCCAGGCCCGGGGGATGACGTGGGCCGGGGGTCGATGGCGGGACAGGCGAGAGCGAGGTACAGTGAGGAGATTAGTGGTGGAGGAGCGGAGGGTGCGGGCTGGGCTGGAGAAGGAGAGAAGGGAGGTGAGGTAGGAGGGGGCGAGGTGATGGATGGACAGCCTTGAAGCCCAGGGTGAGGAGTTTCTGCCTGATGCGCAGATTGATCGGTAGCCATTGGAGGTTTTTGAGGAGGGGAGTAATATGTCCAGAGCGTTTCTGGACAAAGATAATCCGGGAAGCAGCATGAAGTATGGATTGAAGTGGAGAGAGACACGAAGATGGGAGATCAGAGAGAAGGCTAGTGCAGTAGTCCAGACGGGATAGGATGAGAGCTTGAATTAACAGGGTAGCGGTTTGGATGGAGAGGAAAGGGCGGATCTTGGCAATGTTGCGGAGCTGAGACCGGCAGGTTTTGGTGACGGCTTGGATGTGAGGGGTGAATGAGAGAGCGGAGTCGAGGATGACACCAAGGTTGCGGGCTTGTGAGACGGGAAGGATGGTAGTGCCGTCAACAGAGATGGGAAAGTCAGGGAGAGGACAAGGTTTGGGAGGGAAGACAAGGAGCTCAGTCTTCGACATGTTGAGCTTTAGGTGGCGGGCAGACATCCAGATGGAGATGTCCTGAAGGCAGGAGGAGATGCGAGCCTGGAGGGAGGGGGAGAGAGCAGGGGCAGAGATGGAGATCTGGGTGTCAGCAGCGTAGAGATGATAGTTGAAGCCGTGGGAGCGAATGAGGTCACCAAGGGTGTGAGTGTAGATTGAGAACAGAAGGGGACCAAGCACTGAACCTTGGGGAACCCCCACAGTAAGAGGATGGGAGGGGGAGGAGGAGCCTGCAAAAGAGACTGAGAAAGAACGACCGGAGAGATAAGAGGAGAACCAGGAGAGGACGGAGGTGGATGGGATGGGGTGGATGAGTAAGCGCTCAATAAATACGATTGATGATGATGATGAACCCATCTCTCTCATTCCACCCACATATTCAATCTGTCACCAAATCCTGTCGGTTCTACCCTCACAGCATTGCTAAAATCTGCCCCCTCTTCTCCATCCAAACTGTTATTATGCTGATCAATCAATCAATCAATCGTATTTACTGAGCGCTTACTGTGTGCAGAGCACTGTACTAAGCACTTGGGAAGTACAAGTTGGCAACATAGAGAGACAGTCCCTACCCAACAGTGGGCTCACAGTCTAAAAGGGGGAGACAGAGAACAAAACCAAACATACTAAGAAAATAAAATAGAATAGATATGTACAAGTAAAATAAATAAATAAATAGAATAATAAATATGTACAAACATATATACAGGTGCTGCGGGGAAGGGAAGGAGGTAAGATGGGGGGATGGAGAGGGGGACAAGGGGGAGAGGAAGGAAGGGGGTGATCCAAGCAGTTATCCTCTCCCACCTTGACTAGTGCGTCTGCCTCCTCACTGACCTCCCTGCCTCCTCTCTCTCCCCACTCCAATCCATGCTTCACTCTGCTGCATGAATCGCTTATCAACAAAAACGTTCAGTTCAAGTCTCCCTCAAGAATCTCCAGAGGCTGCCCATCCACCTCCGTATTAAGCAGAAGGTCCTTACCATTGGCTTTAAAGCAGTCGATCAGGTCGCCCCATCCTGCCTCAATTTACCAATCTCCTACAGGCCAGCCTGCACACTCTGCTCCTCTAACGCCAGTTTACTCACTGTGCCCCGATCTCCTCTATCTCGCTGCCGACCTCTTTTCCACATCCTCTCCATGGCCTGGAAATCTCTCTCCATATATGCCAGATCACCCCACCACCTTCAAAACATTATTAAGGTCCCATCTCCTCCAAGAGGCCTTCCCAGTTTAAGCCCTATTTTCCCCGGCTTGCTTTCCCTTCTGTGTCATCTCTGCACCTTTGGATATCTGTTATTCGCTCCACCCCAAACCCCACAGCACTTATATACATATCTTTAAATTATACATTATCAATTATTTATTCATATTAATGTCCGTCTCCCCCTCTAGACTGTAAGTTTCTTATGGGCGGGGAACGTGTCTGCTAATTCCGTTGTGTTGTACGCTCCCAAGCATTTAGTATAGTAGAAAAGCAGCGTGGCTCAGTGGAAAGAGCCCGGGCTTTGGAATCAGAGGTCATGCGTTCAAATCCAGGCTCCGCCAATTGTCAGCTGTGTGACTTTGGGTAAGTCACTTCACTTCTCTGTGCCTCAGTTACCTCATCTGTAAAATGGGGATTAAGACTGTGAGCCCCCCGTGGGACAACCTGATCACCTTGTAACCTCCCTAGTGCTTAGAACAGTGCTTTGCACATAGTAAGTACTTAATAAATGTCATTATTATTATATATAATAATATAAATAACATTATATATATGTTTGTACATATTTATTATGCTATTTATTTATTTATTTTACTTGTACCTATCTATTCTATTTATTTTATTTTGTTAGTATGTTTGGTTTTGTTCTCTGTCTCCCCCTTCTAGACTGTGAGCCCACTGTTGGGTAGGGACTGTCTCTATATGTTGCCAGCTTGTACTTCCCAAGTGCTTAGTACAGTGCTCTGCACACAGTAAGCGTTTAATAAATACGATTGATTGATTTATTGATTATTAATAAATATGACTGATAGGGAGGGGAAGAAGAGAAGGAGCAGGTGGAGAAATCGGAGGAGAAAGAAGAGGATAATAATAATAATAATTATCATACTTGTTAAGTGCTTACTATGTGCCAAGCACTTCTGCGTACTGGGGTAGATACAAGTAGATACAAGTTAATCAGGTTGGATACAGTCCCTGTCCCCCATAGGGCTCACGCTTTCAATCCCCATTTTGCAGATGAGGTAACTGAGGCCCAGAGAAGTGAAGTGATTTGCCCAAGGTCACACAGAAGACAAGAGGCAGAGCTGAGACCAAAACCAGTCCTTCTGATGCCCAAGCCTATGCTCTATCCACTATGCCATGCTACTTCGGCAAAACTGTGTTTCTATTTGGTAGTTCTATTAGTTATTTACTCCTCACAAAACCCTTGTGAGATAGGGTTAAGGCATTATCATCCCCAATTTACAGCCCAAGGCCACGCAGGGAACAGGTGTCAGAGGCGGAACTTGAAACTGGAATATCCAGCTTCCAGGACTGAGGCTCTCCCCTCACGCCAGGAAGAGGAGGAGGAGGAGCAGGAAGAGAAGGAGGAGGAGGAGGACGACAAGGACGAGGATGTGAGGATGAAGACGAGTATTATCAAGCCAAAACTCCTCCCTGTTGGCTTCAGAGCTCTCTATCCCCTCGCTCCCTCCTACCTCCGCTCCCTTCTCTCTTTCTCCAGCCCAGCCCGCACACTCTGCTCCTCCGGTGCTGCTAACCTCCTTACTGGGCCTCCTTCTCGCCTGTCCCACCCTCGACCCCTGGCCAACTTGTACTTCCCAAGCGCTTAGTACAGTGCTCTGCACACAGTAAGCGCTCAATAAATACGATTGAATGAATAAATGAATGGCCCATGTCCTACCTCTGGCCTGGAACGCCAAACTAGTACACTTCCCCTCTTCAAAGTCCTACTGAGAGCTCACCTCCTCCAGGAGGCCTTCCCAGACTAAGCCCCCCTTTTCCTCAGCTCCCCGTCCCCCCCTACTCGCCCCGACTCACCCCCCTATTCTATCCTCCTCCCTGCCCCATAGCACTTGTGTAAAGTCTGTTTATATTAATGCCTATTTTACTTGTTCTGATATGTAGATAGATCTCTAATTCTATTTATTTATATCATATTTATTGAGCGCATACTGTGTGCAGAGCACTGTACTAAGCGCTTGAGAAGTACAAATTGGCAACATATAGAGACGGTCCCTACCCAACAACGGACTCACAGTCTAGATAGAGAAGCAGCGTGGTTCAGTGGGAAGAGCACGGGCTTTGGAGTCAGAGGTCGTGGGTTCGAATCCCAGCTCCGCCACAAGTCTGCTGTGTGGCCTTGGGCAAGTCACTTAGCTTCTCTGAGCCTCAGTTACCTCATCTGTAAAAATGGGGATTAAGACTGTGAGCCCTATGTGGGACAACTTGATCACATTGTATCCCCCCACGCTTAGAACAGTGCTTTGCACATAGTAAGTGCTTAATAAATACCATCATTATTATTATTAGATGCTATATTGATGCTAGATACTAGATGTTACACTGATGCTACCGATGCCTGTTTACCTGTTTTGATGTCTGTCTCTCCCCTTCTAGACGGTGAGCCCATTGTGGGCAGGGATTGTCTCTGTTGCTGAATTGTACTTTCCAAACACTTAGTACGATGCTCTGCACCCAGTAAGCACTCAATAAGTACTACAAATTGATGCCAATTTGTACTTCCCAAGCGCTTAGTACAGTGCTCTGCACATAGTAAGCGCTCAATAAATACGATTGATTGATTGATTGATTACTGAATGAATGAGGATGATGATCATCCTGGTAGAGGTGTTTACTCTGGGGTCAGCCGTGCTTGGATCCGCTGAGGATCGTGATCTTGGCAGATCTGTTTTTGAGGTTATCAATCATCCCGTGATTCCCAGCACATCCTGCGGGATGGATCAGCGTCTCCAGGAATCTCGACCTCCGGGAAGGCTCCAGAATCTCGGCCGCCCGGAGCGGTCGCCCTCCAGAACGGATCGGGGAAAGGCACGGTGCCGTTGATGGGGAGAGTTGGTCAGGGTGGATTTAGATTTCCATCCCGTGGTTGGTTGGGGAGGAAGGCCTAGTGGATAGCGCCTGGGACTGGAAGCCAAAAGAACCTGGGTTCTAATCCCGGCTCTTCCCCTCGTCTGCTGGGTGACCTTGGGCAACTCACTGAACTTCTCTGGGCCTCAGTTCCCTTCTCTGTAAAATGTATTGAGCACAGTAAGTGCTCAATAAATACGATTGAATTAATAAAATTAATAGTAATGATGGTATTAGTTTGTGCCAGGCACTGGGGTAGATACAAGACAATTCATTCATTCATTCAGTCGTATTTATCGAGCACTTACTGTGTGCAGAGCACTGTACTAAGCGCTTGGGAAGTACAAGTCGGCAACATAGAGAGACGGTCCCTACCCAACAACGGGCTCACAGTCTAGAAGGGGGGAGACGGACAACGAAACAAAACATGTAGACGGGTGTCAAAATCGTCACCATTAACAAAATAAATAGAATAGTAAATATGTACAAGTAAAGTAGAGTAATAAATCTGTACAAATATATACAAGTCAGCTTGTTGTGGGCAGGGAATGTCTCTACCAACTGTGTTATAATAGACTCTCCCAAGCACTTAGTGTGGTCCTCTGCACACAGTAAGTGCTCAATAAATGTGACTGATGACTGATTGAACATCCTTGCCTCCTGTTCACCGTTCCCTTGTGCAATGAAAAGTTGGCCCCTCTGGGCTTTCATTCATTCATTCAATCATATTTATTGTGCGCTTACTGTGTGCAGAGCACTGTACTAAGCGCTTGACTTCACTCTCTCCACTTCAATCCATACTTCATGCTGCTGCCCGGATTATCTTTGTCCAGAAACGCTCTGGACATATTACTCCCCTCCTCAAAAATCTGCAGTGGCTACCAATCAATCTGCGCATCAGGCAGAAGCTCCTCACCCTGGGCTTCAAGGCTGTCCATCCATCCCCTCGCCCCCTCCTACCTCACCTCCCTTCTCTCCTTCTCCATCGCAGCCCGCACCCTCCGCTCCTCCACCGCCGATCTCCTCACCGTACCTCGCTCTCGCCTGTCCCGCCATCGACCCCCGGCCCACGTCCTCCCCCGGGCCTGGAATGCCCTCCCTCTGCTCATCCGCCAAGCTAGCTCTCTTCCTCCCTTCAAGGCCCTGCTGAGAGCTCACCTCCTCCAGGAGGCCTTCCCAGACTGAGCCCCTTCTTTCCTTTCCCCCTCATCCCCCTCTCCATCCCCCTGTCTTACCTCCTTCCCTTCCCCACAGCACCTGTATATATGTATATATGGTTGTACATATTTATTACTCTATTTATTTATTTATTCATTTTACTTGTACATTTCTATCCTACTTATTTTATTTTGTTGGTATGTTTGGTTCTGTTCTCTGTCTCCCCCTTTTAGACTGTGAGCCCACTGTTGGGTAGGGACTGTCTCTATGTGATGCCAATTTGTACTTCCCAAGCGCTTAGTACAGTGCTCTGCACATAGTAAGCACTCAATAAATACGATTGATTGCTTGATTGATTGATTGACCGGTGCCTATGCCCCAGTGGTCAAAGATGGGCAGAAATTCCCCACTGCCATCATCTTCCAATCGCACTACATTTATGCTTCATCAGGGGAAGCAGCGTGGCTCAGTGGAAAGAGCCCGGGCTTGGGAGTCAGAGGTCATGGGTTTGAATCCCGGCTCCGCCACTTGTCAGCTATGTGATCTTGGGCAAGTCACTTAACTTCTCTGGGCCTCAGTTACCTCATCTGTAAAATGGGGATTAAGACTGTGAGCCCCAAGTGGGACAACCTGATCACCTTGTATCCCCCCAGCGCTTAGAACAGTGCTTTGCACATAGTAAGCGCTTAACAAATACCACCATTATCATCACTCCCTCCCCAGCACCAGGTTGTGGCCTCTTTATCTTCTACTACACATGAAGCTTTTAATCCCTGTCCTGGATTTTCTTTGTTCTTAAACTACCAAGCACTCTCAAGTACCTGTGATTTGAACAATCACAGTTTTTTGGTTATCATTTGTACCTGTCATTTATTTATCATCCATAATTTATGTGTTTATATTAATTTCTGTCTCCCCCTCTAGACTATAATAATAATAATAATAATATAATAATGATGGCATTTGTTAAGCACTTACTATGTGCAAAGCACTGTTCTAAGCGCTGGGGAGGGATACAGTGTGATCAAGTTGTCCCACGTGGGGCTCACAGTCTTAATCCCCATTTTTCCAGATGAGGTAACTGAGGCTCAGAGAAGTGAAGTGACTTGCCCAAGGTCACACAGCAGACTTGTGGTGGAGCCGGGATTCGAACCCATGACCTCTGACTCCAAAGCCCGGGCTCTTTCCACTGGGCCACGCTGCTTCTCTAATAATAATGATGGTATTCATTAAACACTTACTATGTGCCAAACACCATTCTAAATGCTGGGGTAGATACAAGGTGATCAGGTTGTCCCACGAAGGGCTCACACTCTTCATCCCCGTTTTACAGATGAGGGAACCGAGGCCCAGAGAAGTTAAGTGTCTTGCCCAAGGACACACAGCGGACAAGTGGCGGAGCCAGGATTAGAACCCACATCCTCTGACTCCCAAGCAGGTGCTTTTTCCACTGAGCCATGCTGCTTCTCATTAGGTGCTCACTGTGGATGTGGAATTTTTCTACCATCTCTATTGTAACGCTCTCTCCCAAGAGCTTCTTAAGTGCTCTGCACGCAGTAAGTTATTATGATGGCATTTATTAAGCGCTTACTATGTGCAAGGCACTGTTCTAAGCGCTGGGGAGGTTCCAAGGTGATCAAGTTGTCCCACGGGGGGCTCACAGTCTTCATCCCCATTTTACAGATGAGGGAACTGAGGCCCAGAGAAGTTAAGTGACTTGCCCAAAGTCACACAGCTGTCGACATTTTAGACTGTGAGCCCCTTCTAGACTGTGAGCCCACTGTTGGGTAGGGACTGTCTCTATATGTTGCCAACTTGTACTTCCCAAGCGCTTAGTACAGTGCTCTGCACACAGTAAGTGCTCAATAAATACGATTGATGATGATGACAATTGGCAGAGTCGGAATTTGAACCCATGACCCCTGACTCCAAAGCCCGGGCTCTTTCCACTAAGCCATGCTCGTTAATTAACATTTACAGAGAGAACTCTGCTCCACGGTACGTTTGGTGCCACAATAAATTTAGGTTCCGGAAGAAGCCGGAACACAGGGCTCATCCCGGAGATACGGTGGGACATTTTTACGATGGGTTTGAGGATAATTCCAGTTGCCACTGACAATTACATTATATGTTGCCAATTTGTACTTCCCAAGCGCTTAGTACAGTGCTCTGCACATAGTAAGGGCTCAATAAATACGATTGATGATGATAATTACATTGCAGGATCAAGCGTTACCCAAAGTAGGTCATCTGGTCATTAATAATGGCATTTGTTAAGCCCTTACTATGTGCAAAGCACTGTTCTAAGCGCCGGATTGAGGCCCTCCTCATCCGATCGGCCTCCCTCTGAAAATTTTCTGAAGCCCGGGGAAAATTTGGGTGCTTACCTCTGAGTAACCGTCCATGCAAATTGGGCAACCAACAGTGCCTGAAGGCCTAAAATAAATATGATTGACCGACTGATGGTTGGGTTTGTTGCTCACTGTGTCCTGCTCTTCTCTCTCCCACCGCAGAAATCTTGTTCACACCCTCCCCCTCTCCTACTCTCAAAAAACTGACCCATCAGTGATAGTATTATTGAGCACTTACCCCGTGCAGAGCACTGTAATAATAATAATAATAATAATAATAATGGCATTTGTTAAGCGCTTACTATGTGCCAAGCACTATTCTAAGAGCTGGGGTAGATACAAGGTAATCAGGTTGTCCCATGTGGGGCTCGCAGTCTTCATCCCCATTTTACAGATGAGGTAACTGAGGCACAGAGAAGTTGTCACTTTTCAATCATATTTATTGAGCGCTTACTGTGTGCAGAGCACTGTACTAAGCGCTTGGGAAGTCCAAGTTGGCAACATATAGAGGCGGTCCCTACCCAGCAACGGGCTCACAGTCTAGAAGGGGGAGAAGTCGCACAGCAGACAAGTGGCAGAGGCGGAATTAGGTTTAGACTGTGAGCCTACTGTTGGGTAGGGACTGTCTCTATGTGTTGCCAATTTGTACTTCCCAAGCGCTTAGTACAGTGCTCTGCACATAGTAAGCGCTCAATAAATACGATTGATGATGATGATGATGATGATGATTAGAACCCACAACCTCTGACTCCCAAGTCTGGGCTCCTTCCACTAAGCCACGCTGCTTCTTCACTGTACTAAGCCCTTGGGGGAGTACGATACATTTAGATTTGGTGGACAGGATCCCTTCCCTCACTGCACTTTACAATCTAGTCAGGGAGATGGACGTTAAAATTAATTATGGGTAGGGGAAGCAGCAGAATACAGGAATATATACATAATTCATTCATTCATTCAATCGTATTTATTGAGCGCTTACTGTGTGCAGAGCACTGTACTAAGCGCTTGGGAAGTACATACTCCCGGCTCCGCCACTTGTCTGCCGTGTGACCTTGGGCAAGCCACTTAACTTCTCTGTTCCTCAGTTACCGCATCCTTAAAATGGGGATTAAGACTGTGAGCCCCAAGTAGGACAACCTGATTTCCTTGTACCGACTCCAGCGCTTAGAACAGTGCTTAGAACACATAGTAAGTGCTTAACAAATACCATGATTATTATTAGTTATCATGCTGGGAATCAGGTGAGTATCGAAATGCTTCCTTCCTCTCCCCCTCGTCCCCCTCTCCATCCCCCCATCTTACCTCCTTCCCTTCCCCACAGCACCTGTATATATGTATATATGTTTGTACATATTTATTACTCTATTTATTTATTTATCTTACTTGTATATATCTATTCTATTTTATTTTGTTAGTATGTTTGGTTTTGTTCTCTGTCTCCCCCTCCTAGACTGTGAGCCCGCTGTTGGGTAGGGACTGTCTCTGTGTGTTGCTGACTTGTACTTCCCAAGCGCCTAGTCCAGTGCTCTGCACACAGTAAGCTCTCAATAAATACGATTGATTGATTGATTAAAGGGTATAGACTCAAACTTGTTTTGTTTTGTTGTCTGTCTCCCCCTTATAATAATGATGGTATTTGTTAAGCACTTACTCTGTGCGAAGCACTGTTCTAAGAGCTGTGTTGGGGGGGATACAAGGTGATCACGTTGTCCCACGTGGGGCTCACAGTCTCCGTCCCCATTTTACAGATAAGGTAACTGAGGCACAGAGAAGTGAAGTGACTTGCCCAAAGTCACACAGCAGACAAGTGGCAGAGTTGGGATAGAACCCATGACCTCTGACCCCCAAGCCTGAGCTCTTTCCACTGAGCCACGCTGCTTCTAGACTGTGAGCCCGTAGTTGGGAAGGGACCGTCTCTATCTGTTGCTGATTTGTACTTCCCAAGCGCTTAGTACAGTGCTCTGCACACAGTAAGCGCTCAATAAATACGATTGAATGAATGAATGAATGAACGCCGAAGGGAGGATGAACTGGATGGAGAAAGACTGTAACCTGATCACCTTGTAACCTCCCCAGCGCTTAGAACAGTGCTTTGCACGTAGTAAACGCTTAATAAATGCCATTATTATTATTATTGCTATTATTAAGCAGTGTGGCTTAGTGGAAAGAGCCCGGGCTTGGGAGTCAGAAGACATGGGTTCTAATCCCAGCTCTACCACATGTCGTCTGTGTGACTTTGGGCAAGTCACTTGACTTCTCTGTGCCTCAGTTTCTTCATCGGTAAAATGGGGATTAAGACTGTGAGCCCCACGTGGGACAACCTGATTACTTTGTGTCTACCCCAGCGCTTCAAACAGTGCTCCACACATAGTAAGCTCTTAACAAATGCCATCATTATTATTATTGTACTCTCCAAAGTGCAAAGTGTAGTCCTCTGAACACAGTAAGCGTTCAATAAATACGGTTGAATGAATGAATGAACAGAAAGCACTCAGTAAATCCAATTGAATTAATTGGATGAATAGGATATCAAGGAGGTAAAGGAGGAGAGGGCAAGGTGATTCTTCCTGTCCAGCTTCTTTATCTGTAAAATGGGGACAGAAATTTCCACCAATTCACTCATTAGTGCCAGAAGGAGCTATCTAGGAAGCAATTGTAAGGCACTTTACGGATGAAGCTGTGCTTTAGTGTGCAGTTGCAGTTAATTAAACACCTATTTTGGTGACTGTCCAGACAATACTAGATGTGGTATGCCTTTTTGTTTTTTTTTTGGTATCCTTCTACGTGTTTGTTTCCCAAAGTGGGTAAAAACCAGGGATGGTTCCTGCCAACTCTGTTGTGCTGTACTCTCCCAAGCACGTAGTAAGGGCTCCCAAAATACCACTGATCCATCACACCAGGCGATGAGTTCTGGCTTGTATCCTGGATCACAGAACTAAGCTTTTCAGTCAATCAATCGGCGGTATTTCTTGACTTAGTTTATGGTGTGGAGAGCTTGGGAAAGTACACGGGATCCCTGCCCACGAGGAGCGTACGGTTGGTCTAGAGGGGGCTTCCCCCGCGGAGCTGTGCCCTTAATTATCTCGAGAGTGTTTGTGGGCGTAAAATGGGAAGGAGCACTCTGGAATTTAAAATGAAAATGGCCAGTGCTGTTGGGCGACCAGAAAGGCAAATCGTGACCTGGACGAGCCCGCCATCTCTTGATCGCAACTTTCTGGTGGGGAGGGCCTACGTCCAGGACTCGGCATGGCGTAGCGGCTAGAGCACGGGTGTGGGAATCAGAGGGTCATGGGTTCTAATCCCGGCTCCGCCGCTTGTCTGCTGTGTGACCTTGGGCGAGTCACTTCACATCTCTGTGCCTCGGTTCCCTCACCTGCAAAACGGAGACCGAGACTGTGAGCCCCACGTGGAGCAGGGACTGTGTCCAACCTGATTATTTTATTTGTACATATTTATTCTATTTTATTTTGTTAATATGTTTTGTTTTGTTGTCTGTCTCCCCCTTCTAGACTGTGAGCCCGCTGTTGGGTAGGGACCGTCTCTAGATGTTGCCAACTTGGACTTCCCAAGAGCTTAGTACAGTGCTCTGCACACTCAGTAAATGCAATTGAATGAATGAATGAATGAATGCTGGCAACCACCCCAGCGCTTAGAAGAGTTCCTGGCACATAGTAAGCGCTTAATACCACAATTATTATTCTATCTTCCCACCCTGTTGTGAGTACTCCCACAAGTGCAGTGCTCTACACAAAGTAAGGGCTAAATAAATACCTTCTTGGGGGAGCGGGAGGGGGGAAAGAGCTTGATTCGCTCCTGTGGTGTGAATGTGTAAATTTAGCCCAGAGGGACTATCTGGGGCAAAGGTGATGGACTCACCCAAACTCTCAGTCCTGTCAGTGCGTGGGCTTTATTATTAATAGTAATAATAATAATAATAATGGCATTTATTAAGCACTGGGGAGGTTACAAGGTGATCAGGTTGTCCCTCGGGGGGCTCACAGTCCTAATCTCCATTTTACAGATGAGGTAACTGAGGCACAGAGAAGTTGTGACTTGCCCAGAGTCACCCAGCTGACAATTGGCGGAGCCGGGATTTGAACCCATGACCTCTGACTCCAAAGCCCGGGCTCTTTCCACTGAGCCACGCTGCTTCTCACGCTGCTCTATTCGTTAGAAGATGGTCCTGTCAGAGCACGGGTCCTGTTGGTTAGAACGCGATCCTGTCAGAGCACAGACACAGTCCATGTCCCGCATAGGGCTCACAGTCTTCATCCCCATTTTACAGATGAGGTAACCGAGGCCCGGAGAAATGAAATGAGTTGCCCAAGGTCACCCAGCGGACAAGTGGCAGAGCCGGAATTGGTACCCAGGTCCTCTGATTCCCAGGCCTGGGCTCTTTCCCCTAGACCAGGCTGCTTCCCTCTTTCAGTTGAGAAGCAGCGTGGCTCAGTGGAAAAGAGCCCGGGATTTGGAGTCAGAGGTCATGGGTTCAAATCCTGCTCCGCCAATTATCAGCTGTGTGACTTTGGGCAAGTCACTCTCCAAAGCACTGAGAACAGTGCTCTGCACACAGTAAACACTCAATAAAAAATGACCGACTGAACAAATACCATTTTTTTAAGAAAACTATTGAACTCTTGAGAGGTTATTTAAGGGGAGTTATCATTACAAGGAATGTTGGATTCGTTGACTTTTTTAGGGGGTGGGGGAGAGAGGGGGCAACATCACTTTCTTCATTCTTATCCCAACTGCAAGTCATGCTGCAGGTTTGGACAGATTTATTACTCTATTTATTTTACTTGTACATATTTACTATTCTATTTATTTTATTTTGTTAATATGTTTTGTTTTGTTGTCTGTCTCCCCCTTCTAAACTGTGAGCCTATTGTTGGGTAGGGACCGTCTCTAGATGTTTCCAACTTGTACTTCCCAAGTGCTTAGTACAGTGCTCTGCACACAGTAAGCGCTCAATAAATATGATTGAATGAATGAATGAATGAATGAGAAGTTAGTCTTCAAAGCCTTTCTGAAATCACTTCATTCATTCATTCAATCGTATTTATTGAGCACTTACTGCGTGCAGAACACTGTACTAAGCGCTTGGGAAGTACAGAGAAGCAGCGTGGTTCAGTGGAAAGAGCCCAGGCTTTGGAGTCAGAGGTCATGGGTTCAAATCCCGGCTCTGCCAACTGTCAGCTGTGTGACTTTGGGCAAGTCACTTAACTTCTCCGTGCCTCAGTTACCTCATCTGTAAAATGGGGATGAAGACTGTGAGCCCCATGTGGGACAACCTGATCACCTTGTAACCTCCCCAGTGCTTAGAACAGTGCTTTGCACATAGTAAGTGCTTAACAGATACCATCATTATTATCATTATTATCACAAGTTGGGAACATATAGAGACGATCCCTACCCAACAACAGGCTCACAGTCTAGAAGGGGGAGACAGACAACAAAACAGAACATGTGGACAATTTTGTACATATTTATTACTCTATTTATTTATTTATTTATTTTACTTGTACATATTTATTCTATTTATTTTATTTTGTTAATATGTTTTGTTTTGTTGTCTGTCTCCCCCTTCTAGACTGTGAGCCCGCTGTTGGGTAGGGACCGTCTCTAGATGTTGCCAACTTGGACTTCCCAAGAGCTTAGTCCAGTGCTCTGCACATAGTAAGCGCTCAATAAATACGATTGAATGAATGAATGAAAGTCATCAGAATAAATATAAAGCTAGAGGCACATCATTAAGGAAATAAATAGAATAGGATAAATAGAATAGAGTAGGATAAATAGCATAGAATAGGATAAATAGAAATAGAATAGAATAGAATAAATAGAATAGTAAATATGTACAAGTAAAATAAATAGAGTGATAAATCTGTACAAACATCTATACAGGTGCTTTGGGGAGGGGAAGGAGGTAGGGTGGGGGGGGATGGGGAGAAGGAGAGGAAAAAGGGGGGCTCAGTCTGGGAAAAGGGGGGCTCAGTACACTAGGAAGCAGAGTGACTTAGTGGAAAGAGCAAAGGGCTGGGAGTCGGAGAACCTAGGTTCTAATCCCTGCTCCAAGCTGCAAGACCTTGGGTGAGTCACTTCACTTCTCTGTGCCTCAGTTTCCCCTTCTCCCTCCTGCTTATACTGTGTGCCCCATGTGGGACAGGGACTGTCGCTGGCCAGATCCCCTGCTTATCTACTTCAGCAATTAGTAGAGTGTTTTTCATAAAGTAAGGTGGCCTAGGGGAAAGAGTACAAGCTTGGGAGTCAGGGGACCTGGGTTCTAATCCCAGCTCTGCCATTTATCTGCTGTGTGACCTTGGGCAAGTCACTTCACTTCTCTGGGCCTCGGTTACCTCATCTGGAAAATGGGGATTAAAGCTATGATCCCCATGTGGGACATGGAGTATGTCCAACCTGATTAGCTTGTATTTAACTCAGCATTTAGTGCCCCGCACCTTGTAAGTGCTTAACAAATGCCATAAAAAGAAATACAATTACCACCACCACCTGTTACTGGCCCTGGGAAAATCTGGGAGTCCCTAGCAATCCCCAAGTACAAAATCTTTTAGAAATAATACTGATTGTGGTATTTGTTAAGCGCTTACTATAATAATTATGGAATTTGTTAAGTGCTTACTTTGTGCCAGGCACTGTTCTAAGCGCTGGGATGATACAAGCAAATCAGGTTGGACACAGTCGCTGTTCAACATAATAATAATAATAATAATAATAATAATAATAATAATAATAATAATGATAATGATAGCATTTATTAATTGCTTACTATGTGCAAAGCACAGTTCTAAGCACTGGGGAGGTTACAAGGTGATCAGGTTGTCCCACATGGGGCTCACAATCTCAAT
Source organism: Tachyglossus aculeatus (assembly GCF_015852505.1). Classification (NCBI taxonomy): domain Eukaryota; kingdom Metazoa; phylum Chordata; class Mammalia; order Monotremata; family Tachyglossidae; genus Tachyglossus; species Tachyglossus aculeatus. The sequence goes on along the minus strand of NC_052069.1, from coordinate 871,995 downwards.
CCACATTTTCCAGAAGAGGTAACTGAGGTCCAGAGAAGTTAAGTGACTTGCCCAAGGTCACACAGCAGACATAATAATAATTGTGGTATCTGTTAAGTGCTTACTACGTGTCAGGCACTGTACTAAGCGTTGGGGCGGTTACAAGAAAATCAGGTTGGACACAGTTCTGTCCCACGTGGAGCTCACAGTCTCAATCTCCATTTTACAGATGAGGTAACTGAGGCATGGAAAAGTGAAGTAACTTTCCCAAGGTCACGCAACAGTGGCAGAGTCAGGATTAGAACCCATAACCTTCTGACTCCCGGGCCCGTGCTCTATTCACTGTCAATCAATCAATCAATCAATCAATTGTATTTATTGAGCGCTTACTGTGTGCAGAGCACTGTACTAAGCGCTTGGGAAGTACAAGTTGGCAACATCTAGAGACAGTCTCTACCCAACAGTGGGCTCACAGTCTAAAAGGGGGAGACAGAGAACAAAACCAAACATACTAAATTAAAAAAATAAAACAAAATAAACTATGTCCTGGAAGAGTGCAATATAACAATAAACAGACCAATTCCCTGCCCACAACGACCTTTCAGTCTAGAGGGGAAGACAGTCATTAATATAAATAAATTACAGGTACGTACAAAGGTCACAAATGATCTCCTTCTTTCCGAATCCAACAGCCTCTACTCCATCCTCATCCTCCTTGACCCCTCATCTATCTTCGACATTGTCAACCTTCCCCTTCTCCTGGAAACTTTATCCAACCTTAACTTGCTAACTGGTGCTAACTCCCTCACTGGGCCTCCATCTCGCCTGTCCCGCCGCCGACCCCTGGCCCACATCAATCAATCAATCAATCAATCGTATTTATTGAGCGCTTACTGTGTGCAGAGCACTGGACTAAGCGCTTGGGGAGTACAAGCTGGCAACATATAGAGATGGTCCCTACCCAACAGTGGGCTCACAGTCTAGAAGGGGGAGACAGAGAACAAAACCAAACATACTAACAAAATAAAATAAATGGAATAGATAGGTACAAGTAAAATAAATAAATAAATAAATAGAGTAATAAATATGTACAAACATATATACATATCCTACCTCTGGCCTGGAATGCCCTCCCTCCTCTAATCCGCCAAACAATCACTCCTCCCCCCTTCAAAGCCCTACTGAAGGCTCACCTCCTCCAAGAGGCCTTCCCAGACTAAGCCCCCCTTTTCCTCAGCTCCCCCTCCCTTAATAATACTAATAATAATAATGGAATTTATTAAGCGCTTACTCTGTGCAAAGCACTGTTCTAAGCACTGGAGAGGTTACAAGGTGATCAGGTTGTCCCACGGGGGGCTCACAGTCTTCATCCCCATTTTACAGATGAGGGAACTGAAGCCCAGAGAAGTAGTGAAGTGACTTGCCCAAAGGCATACAGCTGACAATTGGCAGAGCCGAGATTTGAACCCATGACCTCTGACTCCAAAGCCCGGGCTTGCTCTCCCCCCCCCCCCCCCCCCACGCCGTCCTTGCCCAACAGCATTTATGTATATATCTCTGCCAATTGTCAGCTGTGTGACTTCGGGCAAGTCACTTAACTCCTCTGTGTCTCAGTTACCTCATCTGTAAAGTGGGGATTAAGACTGTGAGCTCCCCGTGGGACAACCTGATCACCTTGTAACCTCCCCAGTGCTTAGAACAGTGCTTTGCACATAGTAAGTGCTTAATAAATGCCATCATCATCATCTAGAATTCTATTTACTTACATTAATGCCTGTTTACTTGTTTTGATGTGTATATATCTATAATTCTATTTATTTATATTATGCCTGTTTACTTGTCTTGATGTCTGTCTCCCCCCTTCTAGACTGTAAGCCCACTGTGGGCAGGGATTGTGTCTCTTTATTGCTGAATTGTACATTCCAAGTGCTTAATACAGTGCTCTGCTCACAGTAAGCGCTCAATAAGAAGCAGCGTGAGAAGCAATGTGGATCAGTGGAAAGAGCACAGGCTTTGGGGTCAATCAATCAATCAATCGTATTTATTGAGCGCTTACTGTGTGCAGAGCACTGTACTAAGCGCTTGGGAAGTACAAGTTGGCAACAGTGGATTCACAGTCTAGAAGGGGGAGACAAGAGAACAAAACAAAACATAGTAACAAAATAAAATAAATAGAATAGATATGTACAAGTAGAATAAATAAATAAATAGAGTAATAAATGCGAACAAACATATATACATATATACAGGTGCTGTGGGGAAGGGAAGGAGGTAAGGCAGGGGGGATAGAGAGGGGGAGGAGGGGGAGAGGAAGGAGGGGGCTCAGTCTGAGAAGGCCTCCTGGAGGAGGTGAGCTCTCAGCAGGGCCTTGAAGGGGGGAAGAGAGCTAGCTTGGCGGATGGGCAGAGGGAGGGCATTCCAGGCCCGGGGGATGACGTGGGCCGGGGGTCGATGGCGGGACAGGCGAGAACGAGGTACGGGGAGGAGATTAGTGGCGGAGGAGCGGAGGGTGCGGGCTGGGCTGGAGAAGGACAGAAGGGAGGGGAGGTAGGAGGGGGCGAGGGGATGGATGGATGGACAGCCTGGAAGCCCAGGGGGAGGAGTTTCTGCCTGATGTGCAGATTGATTCTCTGCCCCTGCTCTCTCCCCCTCTCTCCCCCTCTCTCCCCCTCTCTCCAGGCTCGCATCTCCTCCTGCCTTCGGGACATCTCCATCTGGATGTCCGCCCGCCACCTAAAGCTCAACATGTCGAAGACTGAACTCCTTGTCTTCCCTCCCAAACCTTGCCCTCTCCCTGACTTTCCCATCTCTGTTGACGGCACTACCATCCTTTCCGTCTCACAAGCCCGCAACCTTGGTGTCATCCTCGACTCCGCTCTCTCGTTCACCCCTCACATCCATGCCGTGACCAAAACCTGCCGGTCTCAGCTCCACAACATTGCCAAGATCCGCCCTTTCCTCTCCATTCCAACCGCTACCCTGCTCATTCAAGCTCTCATCCTATCCCGTCTGGACTACTGCATCAGCCTTCTCTCTGATCTCCCATCCTTGTGTCTCTCTCCACTTCAATCCATACTTCATGCTGCTGCCCGGATTATCTTTGTCCAGAAACGCTCTGGGCATATCACTCCCCTCCTCAAAAATCTCCAGTGGCTACCAATTAATCTGCGCATCAGGCAGAAACTCCTCCCCCTGGGCTTCCAGGCTGTCCATCCCCTCGCCCCCTCCTCCCTCCCCTCCCTTCTCTCCTTCTCCAGCCCAGCCCACACCCTCCACTCCTCCACCGCTGATCTCCTCACCGTACCTCGCTCTCGCCTGTCCCGCCATCGACCCCCGGCCCACGTCATCCCCCGGGCCTGGAATGGCCTCCCTCTGCCCATCCGCCAAGCTCGCTCTCTTCCTCCCTTCAAGGCCCTGCTGAGAGCTCACCTCCTACAGGAGGCCTTCCCAGACTGAGCCCCTTCCTTCCTCTCCCCCTCGTCCCCCTCTCCATCCCCCCATCTTACCTCCCTCCCTTCCCCACAGCACCTGTATATATGTATATATGCTTGTACATATTTTTTTACTCTATTTATTTATTTATTTAATTTATTTGTACATATCTATTCTATTTATTTTATTTTGTTAGTATGTTTGGTCTCTGTCTCCCCCTTTTAGACTGTGAGCCCACTGTTGGGTAGGGACTGTCTCTATATGTTGCCAATTTGTACTTCCCAAGCGCTTAGTACAGTGCTCTGCACATAGTAAGCGCTCAATAAATATGATTGATGATGATGATGATGATGATGATGATTGATTGACGGCTCGGATGTGAGGGGTGAACAAGAGAGCAGAGTCGAGGATGACACCAAGGTTGCGGGCCTGTGAGACGGGAAGGATGGTAGTGCCGTCAACAGTGATGGGAAAGTCAGGGAGAGGGCAGGGTTTGGGAGGGAAGACAAGGAGTTCAGTCTTGGACATGTTGAGTTTTAGGTGGCGGGCAGACATCCAGATGGAGATGTCCTGAAGGCAGGAGGAGATGCGAGCCTGGAGGGAGGGGGAGAGAGCAGGGGCAGAGATGGAGATCTGGGTGTCATCAGTGTAGAGATGATAGTTGAAGCCGTAGGAGCGAATGAGGTCACCAAGGGAGTGCGTGTAGATCGAGAACAGAAGGGGACCAAGAACTGACCCTTGAGGAACCCCCACAGTAAGGGGATGGGAGGGGGAGGAGGAGCCTGCAAAAGAGACTGAGAAAGAATGACCGGAGAGATAAGAGGAGAACCAGGAGAGGACGGAGTCTGTGAAGCAAAGGTCGGATAGTGTGTTGAGGAGAAGGGGGTGGGCCACAGTGTCGAAGGCAGCTGAGAGGTCGAGGAGGATTAGGCTAGAGTAGGAGCCGTTGGATTTGGCAAGCAGGAGGTCATCGGTGACCTTTGAGAGGGCAGTTTCCATGGAATGTAGGGGACGGAAGCCAGACTGGAGGGGGTCGAGGAGAGAGTCGGTGTTGAGGAATTCAAGGCAGCGCCTGTAGACGACTCGTTCAATCAGTTTGGAAAGGCATGGTAGGAGGGAGATGGGGTAATAACTAGAAGATGAGGTGGGGTCAAGAGAGGGTTTTTTTTTTTTAGGACGGGAGAGACGTGGGCATGTTTGAAGGCAGAGGGGAAGGAACCAGTGGAGAGTGAGCGATTGAAGATGGAAGTTAAGGAGGGGAGGAGGGACGGAGCGAAAGATTTCATGAGATGAGAGGGAATGTGGTCAGAAGCACAGGTGGCCAGAGTAGCACTTGAGAGGGCGGAGGAGAGCTCCTCTGAGGATACTGCTGGGAAGAATGGGAGAGTAGCGGAGAGCGTTGAGTGCCGGGGGGTTGGAGAAGGTCGGGGAGTGACTTTGGGAAGGTCGGACCTGATGGATTTAATTTTATTAATGAAGTAGGAGGCCAGATCGGTGGGGGTGAGGGAAGGAGGAGGGGGAGGAACCAGGGGCCTGAGAAGGGAGTTAAGTGTATGGAAGAGCTGACGGGGATGATGGGCATGGGTGTCAATAAGGGAGGAGAAATAGTTTTGTCTGGCAGAGGAGAGGGCTGAGCTAAGGCAGGAAAGGATAAACTTGAAGCGAACGAGGTTGGCATGGTGTTTAGACTTTCACCAGCAGCGTTTGGCAGCTCAAGCATAAGAGTGAAGGAGGCGGACAGTGGCAGTGACCCAGGGTTGTGGGTTAGTGGTACGAGAGTGGCGAAGGGAAAGGGGAGCGAGGGAGTCTAGCTGAGTAGAAAGGGTAGAGTTGAGAGCAGTAATCTGATCATCAAGATTGGGTAGAGAGGAGAGGGAGGCGAGGTCAGAGGTCATGGGTTCAAATCCCAGCTCCGCCAACTGTCAGCTGTGTGATTTTGGGCAAGTCACTTCACTTCTCTGGGCCTCAGTTACCTCATCTGTAAAATGGGGATTAAAACTGTGAGCGCCCCATGGGACAACCTCATCACCTTGTAACCTCCCCAGCGCTTAGAACAGTGCTTTGCACATAGTAAGCACTTAATGAATACCATTATTATTATTATTATTAATAAATACAATTGAGTGAATGAATTTCACAAACAATATCCTCTCTTGGTTCTCCTGGACATATTTATTACTCTATTTATTTATTTATTTATTTATTTTACTTGTACATATCTATTCTATTTATTTTATTTTGTTAGTATGTTTGGTTTTGTTCTCTGTCTCCCCCTTTTAGACTGTGAGCCCACTGTTGGGTAGGGACTGTCTCTAGATGTTGCCAACTTGGACTTCCCAAGCGCTTAGTACAGTGCTCTGCACACAGTAAGCGCTCAATAAATACGATTGATTGATAGATTCTCCTCCTATCTCTCTGGCCGTTCACTCTCAGTCTCTTTCGCGGTCTCCTCCTCTGCCTCCCACTCCCTAACCTTGGGGGTCCCTCAAAGTCCAGTTCTGGGTCCCCTTCTCTTCTCCCTCTACAGCCGCTCCCTTGGAGAACTCAATCGCTCCCATGGCTTCGATTACTAGGCGGATGATTCCCAAATCTACCTCTCCAGCCCTGATCTCTCTCCTTTCCTTTAGTGTCATATTTCCTCCAGCCTTCAGGACATCTCTGCTCAGACACCTCAAATTTAACCTTTTAGACTTTCTTTTAGACTGTGAGCCCATTGTTGGGTAGGGACCGTCTCTATATGTTGCCAACTTGTACTTCCCAAGCGCTTAGTACAGTGCTCTGCACACAGTAAGTGCTCAATAAATATGATTGATTGATTGATTGATTAACCTGTCCAAAACAGAACTCCTTCTCCTCCCACCCAAACCCTGCCCTCCCCCTGACTTTCCCATCACCGCAGGCAGCCCCACCAAATTTCCTCACAAGCCCGTAACTTTGGCGTTATTCTTGCCTTCTCTCTCTCATTCAACCCACATATTCAATCTTACCACTAAATCCTATTGGTTGTCGACCTTCACATCGCTAAAATCTGCCCTTTCCTCTCCATTTACTATTTATTTTGTTAATGATGTGCATTAAGCTTTAATTCTATTTCTTCTGACGACTTGACATCTGTCCACATGTTTTGTTTTGTTGTCTGTCTCCCCCTTCTAGACTGTGAGCCTGTTGTTGGGTAGGGACCGTCTCTATATGTCAGCAACTTGTACTTCCCAAGCGCTTAGTACAGTGCTCTGCACACAGCAAGCACTCAATAAATACGATCGAATGAATGAATGAATTTAGCTTTAATTCTATTTATTCTGACTTGACACCTGTCCACATGTTTTGTTTTGTTGTGTGTCTCCCCCCTCTAGACTGTGAGCCCATTGTTGGGTAGGGACGGTCTCTATATGTCGCCAACTTGTACATCCCAAGCGCTTAGTACAGTGCTCTGCACACAGCAAGCACTCAATAAATACGGTTGAATGAATGAATGAATTTAGCTTTAATTCTATTTATTCTGACGACTTGACACGTGTCCACATGTTTTGTTTTGTTCTCTGTCTCCCCCTTCTAGACTGTGAGCCCACTGTTGGGTAGGGACCGTCTCTATATGTTGCCAGCTTGTACTCCCCAAGCGCTTAGTACAGTGCTCTGCACACAATAAGCACTCAATAAATACGATTGAATGAATGAATGAATCTAAACTGCAATCACTTTCATTCAGTCGTACTTATTGAGCTCTGTGTGCAGAGCACTGTACTAAGCGCTTGGGAAGTACAAGTTGGCAACATAATTAACATCACGTTAATTCTATCCCATCTTCATTGCTCTATCAGTCCCAGTGACGCTCTAGGCCGCAAACTCGTCGTGGGCAGGGAATGTGTCTGTTAAATTGTTATATTGCATTCTCCCAAGCAGTTAGTACGGTGCTCTGCATACAGTAAGCATTCAATAAATACGATTGACTGACTGACGCTTTGCTAACCTCCCTGCCTCCTGTCTCTCCCCACTCCAGTCCCCTCTTCATTCATTCATTCAATCGTATTTATTGAGCACTTACTGTGTGCAGAGCACTGTCCTAAGCACTTGGGAGAGTACAGTACAACAATACAGACACATTCCCTGCCCTCGATGAGTCATTGACTTGGGATGATAGTGCCCTTGGACTACTAAGCACTTGGGAAGTCAAGTTGGCAACATATAGAGACGGTCCCTACCCGACAGCGGGCTCACAGTCTAGAAGGGGGAGACAGACAACAAAACATATTAACAAAATAAAATAAATAGAATAAATATGTACAAATAAAATAGAGTAATAAATACATACAAACCTATATACATATATACAGGTGCTGTGGGGAGGGGAAGGAGATAAGGCGGGGGGGATGGGGAGGGGGACCCGGATCATTTTTCCACAAAAACTTTCAGTCCATTCATTCATTCATTCAATCATATTTATTGAGCGCTTACTGTGTGCGGAGCACTGTACTAAGTCCACGTTTCCCCATTTCTCAAGAACCTCCAGTGGCTGCTCAACCATCTCCACATTAAACGGAAACTCCTCACGGTGGGCTTTAAGACACTCAATCACCTCGCCCCCTCCAACCTCACCTCCCTACTCTCCGACTCCAAACCAGCCTGCAAACTTCACCCCTCTAAGAGGAGCCCACCTACTCACTGTACCTCCATCATCATCATCATCATCAATCGTATTTATTGAGCGCTATGTGCAGAGCACTGTACTAAGCCCTTGGGAAGTACAAATTGGTAACATATAGAGACAGTCCCTACCGAACAGTGGGCTCACAGTCTAAAAGGGGGACTGTCTCTCCATCTCATCTGTCTCACCGCCGACCTCTTACCCCACATCCTGCCTTTGGCCTTGTACTTCCCAAGCGCTTAGTACAGTGCTCTGCACACGGTAAGCGCTCAATAAATACGAATGAATGAATGAATGGCCATCTCTATATGTTGCCAACTTGGACTTCCCAAGCGCGTAGTGCAGTGCTCTGCACACAGTAAGTGCTCAATAAATACGATTGGATGAATGAATGAGTAAACCATCTCTATATGTTGCTAACTTGTATTTCCCAAGCGCTTAGTACAGTGCTCTGCACACAGTAAGCGCTCAATAAATACAATTGAATGAATACCCTGGAATGCCCTCCCTCTTCATATCTGACCATGACTCTCCTCATTTTCAAAGGCACATTTCCTCCAAGAGGCCTTCCCTGACTAAGCCTCATTTCCTCTTTTCCCATTCCTTCTGCACCCCGTGACTTGCTTCCTTTCATTCATTCATTCACTCGTATTTATTGAGCGCTGTGTGCAGAGCACTGTACTAAGCGCTTGGGAAGTACAAGTCGGCAACACATAGAGACGGTCCCTACCCAACAACGGGCTCACAGTCTAGAAGGGGGAGACAGGCAACAAAACAAAACATGTGGACAGGTGCCAAGTCATCAGAATAAATAAAAGTAAAGCTAGATGCACATCATTAACAAAATAAATAGAAAAGTAAATGTGTCCCTTTATTCATCGCCCTCCACCCTTAGCCCCACAGCGCTTTATATCCATAACCGTCAATTATTTATATCGTCATCAATCGTATTTATTGAGCGCTTACTGTGTGCAGAGCACTGTACTAAGCGCTTGGGAAGTACAAGTTGGCAACATATAGAGACAGTCCCTACCCAACAGTGGGCTCACAGTCTAAAAGGGTCAGTCTTCCCCTCTAGACTCTAAGCTTATTTTGGGCAGGGAATGTGTCTGTTAAATTGTTGTGTTGTTCTCTCTCAGGTGTTTAGTACAGAGCTTTTGCAAACAGTAAGCACTCAATAAAAATGACTGATTGTGGGAACCCTAGGGAAAGTACACAGTTGCAATTTGAGGCGGGTTTCTGCATGGCTTTGAATCCATCCCTGACCCCGGACAGGCCCCTTCCTTGGCCCGACGGTGGTCAGGAAGGGCAGGAATGGTCTCTTCTGGCCCACCCATCCTTGCCCCTTCCCATCCATTCCCATCGCTCGGGATTTAGAAAACAGGCTTGAGAGGGGAGCGGGAAAAGCTTCCCGGGACAGGTTTGTGGGCAGAGTTGACCCCATGTGCCCCCTCCCCATCCCCCCCATCTTACCTCCTTCCCTTCCCCACAGCACCTGTATATATGTATATATGTTTGTACATATTTATTACTCTATTTTATTTGTGCATATCTATTCTATTTATTTTATTATGTTTGGTTTTGTCCTCTGTCTCCCCCTTTTAGATTGTGAGCCCACTGTTGGGTAGGGACTTCTATTCTATTTATTTTATTTTGTTAGTATGTTTGGTTTTTTTTTTTTCTCTGTCTCCCCCTTTTAGACTGTGAGCCCAATGTTGGGTAGGGACTGTTTCTATATGTTGCCAATTTGTACTTCCCAAGCGCTTAGTACAGTGCTCTGCACATAGTAAGCGCTCAATATGATTGATTGATAGGGACTGCCTCTATATGTTGCCAACTTGTACTTCCCAAGCGCTTGCTAGAGTGCTCTGCACATAGTAAGCGCTCAATAAATACGATTGATTGATTGACCACCCCGGCTGCAGGAAAAGGGCCCACTCATCATCATTCATTTAATTATATTTATTGAGCGCTTACTGTGTGCAGAGCACTGTACTAAGCACGCAGGAGAGGACACTACAACAGAGGCAGTAGCTACGTTCCCTGCCCACAAATGACACTTACCACCAGGCAGGGTGAGGAGCAGTGTGGGGGTCTCCCTGCCCCCCTAAGCCGCAAAGGGTCCAGCCCCAAATACACACCTATGCCTCTGGAGACCCCCCACTTCAAGGGTGAGCCCCATCTGCCTCCCCCCACAAAGGGGGGAGTGAAGAACCCCCTCCCCTCTATCTCTATCATCAAATCCATTCTTTAATCTTCATCTTTATTAAACAACGATTAACTACCGGAGTCCAAAACGGATGACATACAAACATGAATACAATTTAAATATGACAATGGAAAATTCAAACTGTACACAGACCGAAGTGAGAGAACAATCGTCATATAATTTTTCCCCTACCAGGCAGTTTCAGGAAACTGCACGCGCCACGCCGAGCTGATAGCAGGAAACCAAAAACACTTTCCATTTTCAATGAGAACACATTAAGATTTGGGATCCAGCGTTCGAGTTGGTCTTTCAGTTCACAAAATGCTTGGGTTTTTAAAACGATACGGTCTGCGAACTCTGTTAGCCAACTTCCGATGAACAGTTCAGCAGGCTTTTTTTTTTTTTTTGTTCCGTAAGAGTCGGCGCACATCGATAACCAGGACAAAAAAATAAATATTTACAGAGATAGGCATTTAGCTGTGCAAGCATTGTTCAGAACAAAAGGAAAGTGACTAGGAAAATGAGATCTTACCCCGATTTTAATCGCTAACTTTCTATTTTTAAATGCATACCAAATGAAATGAGTTGGAGACGCTTTAATGAAAATGAAGTAAGCACTTGGCCTTCAAAACGTGATCTAGGGCCATTTCAAGTTTCCTCACCACGGAAGTTTAATCTCGAGGGGACCCACTCTTTGTATCTTCCTTTCCCCCGGCCCCTGCTTTTTATTGCTAACTCCAACTTAAGGTTCCTTAAGGGTGTCCCGGAAAGAAAACTGCTCTAGGTTTGTTTCAGCAACAAGGTGGAAGCCCCCTGGGCTCACCAGGTCCATTGGGCTGCCTTTTCCCGACAAGCTCAATTATAAACACTGCCCAAACTGGGCCTCCATCCCAACCCAAGGAGCGTGAGGGGGCTACGCTCCCCTCCCCAGCGTTTCGTGCTGATGGGCCGGCACCCCACAACAGCCCCCATCTCCCCTCCAGGGGTGGATTTAAGGGCAGATGGACCTTCTCCATCTCTCCCCTCTTCACCCAGCCCTTCCCCACACCCCCATCTTGCCAAACAGCAGCTGCAGGAAGCCGCGGGGGGGGGGAGCAGAACAAGCAGAAAATAAGACCACACAAAATATATTTTATTACAATAACGTAAGCCTGGAGTCGGGCCCCACCTGTGTGTGGTAAGTGCACAGGCCACAACTCTACAATACGACGGTGCGACCAACATTCCTGAGAAGATGAACAGTAGACAGATGAGCCAGGCCCTGGATGGTCCGGGGTGGGGAGGAAGGGGCAGGCTGGACCATCCAACCAAGGTCGCCTTTGCGGGGGGGGGGGGGGGAAACACTTAACTCCAAGCATGCTCCTGCCCAGTGAGATCTGACTCACCAGGAACTAGAAAAAGCCACACGCTTTATTGCACATTTAAAATCTTAGCGAGGGAGGAGGGAGCCATTGTGTTCCCAGGGAGTGAGTCCGCCTCACCCGCCCAGAGTCCGGGGTATTAAATCCATCTTTAGAGAGCGAGGGGGCATCGCCGTCGGGGCGGCTCTCCGATCGCGGCTCCGGGGGGCATCCGTGGCAGAACGACAATGCCAAGGAGCGGAGAAGGGGAGGTGGGAAATCTAAGCCGATCTCTACACGGAGCGGAAGGAAATCTTGAGCCCCCGGATTTGGCATTCAAGCTTCGCAGGTGGGCCGATTTTTCCTCAGACCCCGGTCCAAAAAGAGGCCGCCTCATCCTCTGCGGCCGGTGGGCGACCGACCCACCTGGGCCCTTTCCAAGCGAGTGTGGAAGTTGCCCCCCGGTTAGGGCTGTGGCCGATCAGCTAAGAAGCGCTAGGGCGCCGGCTTTAACGGGAGGAGACCGTCCCACTCGCGGAAGCTTGTCGCTCCTTTTCTTGGCTCCTGGGCCGACGGCCGCTCGAACCGGATTCTTCCCCGCAACACGACTGGCTTGGTGGGGTGGAGAAGGCGGTCCGAATCGAGTTGGGAAGCCCGCTGGTCAGAGCTCCTAGATGTCTTTGGCCCTTCCAGTCATTTGCTCTTTCCTGGGGGAAGGCAGGCCTGCCCTATCTCAGCAGTGAGGTGGGGTCCCAAGCCTAGGTTGACCACGAGGGTCCTAAGGCGGATGGGCTGCGGGGCTCTCCTTTTGTCAAAAAAAAAAAACCCACCAAAACCCACCTCAGAAAAGCCAAGACTCAGTCCCCTAGCCTAGGCAATCCGGATCTTGCGTCCCTTTGCCTCTCTGGAGAAGTCAGAACGAACATCTACGCGGCTTGCTCATCCATAAACTCTCCAGACACGGCCGGGACGAAGGGAGAGAGAGAGAGAGAGAGGTCACACGCCTACCCCGGCCCCCAGCTGAACACCAGAGGACGGGGACGAAGCCAAAAGGGTCGTTTCCGATGGGATGCCGGGACCAAAAAGCTGCTTTTAAACACCATAAAAAAAAAATAAAGACACACAGATAAACACAGACAGCCCAATTCTCTTTACATTTAGAGGAGCTTACAACCTGCCGCTCGTTGATGCCAGGGCATCAACAGTGGGGGGAGAAAAAGAGAGTCCTGGAAGTCCCCTCTCTGGCTGCCCTTGGAGGCTGGTCATATATAGATGGGATGGTACTGTTTGTGATTGAGTTTTTTCCGACACGTGGGGCAAGAGCTAGCGTTTCGGAGGGAATCTCGGAGGCACTGACTACAGAACACGTGGCCGCATTTGGTAGACACGATGAGGCGTCCGCTCTGCACGATCTGGAAGACAGAGTGGGGGGGAGAGAGAAAAAAAAACACAGAGCGAAAGCAACCTTGTGAAGCTAAAACTCTTACAAGCAAGCAGGAATTCTCACATAGGGCAGCAAGGGAGGTGTAGAATGTAAATGGTCAGTTGAGGAAGCTGTAAATGTGAGTCTATAACCTACTCTCCATATCTTGAGAGTGGGTGGCCGAATTTCTTTTTAAAAAGGGAAAAAAAAGTCAAAACCCACTCAAATTGTCATCACCATCATTATCAAAAGTATTTACCGAGTGCCTAAGTGGGCAGAGCACAGTCCTGAACACTTGGGAGTATAGTAGTATTAAATAAGCACTTCTAGACTATAAGCTCATGGTGGGCACGGAATATGTGTTATATTGTTATACTGTCCTCTCCCAAGAGCTTAGTACAGTGCTCTGCACACAGTCGGCGCTCAATAAATACGACTGACTTAGTACTGTGGGTGGGACACTGTACTAAGCACCGGGAAAGACGACACAGGAGAGAACTGGCCGTTGTTCCTCAGGGTAGAGGGGACTGTGTAGCAACTCGGCCCCGCCAACTGTCAGCTTTGTGTGGCTTTGGGCAAATCACTTCACTTCTCTGGGCCTCAGTTCCCTCATCTGGAAAAAGGGGATGAAGACTGTGAGCCCCCCGTGGGACAACCTGATCACCTTGTAACCTCCCCAGAGCTTAGAACAGTGCTTTGCATGTAGTAAGTGCTTAATATATGCCATTATATTCCTCTTCCTCCCTTCAAGGCCCTACTGAGAGCTCACCTCCTCCAGGAGGCCTTCCCAGACTGAGCCCCTTCCTTCCTCTCCCCCTCGTCCCCCCGCATCTTACCTCCTTCCCTTCCCCACAGCACCTGTATATATGTATATATGTTTGTACATATTTATTACTCTATTTATTTATTTATTTATTTTACTTGTACCTATCTATTCTATTTATTTTATTTTGTTAGTATGTTTGGTTTTGTGCTCCGTCTCCCCCTTTTAGACTGTGAGCCCACTGCTGGGTAGGAACTGTCTCTATATGTTGCCAGCTTGTACTTCCCAAGCGCTTAGTACAGTGCTCTGCACACAGTAAGCGCTCAATAAATAAGATTGATGATGATGATGATATGTATGTATGTTTGTACATATTTATTACTCTATTTATTTATTTTACTTGCACATATCTATTCTATTTATTTTATTTTGTTAGTATGTTTGGTTTTGTGCTCCGTCTCCCCCTTTTAGACTGTGAGCCCACTGCTGGGTAGGGACTGTCTCTATATGTTGCCAACTTGTACTTCCCAAGCGCTTAGTACAGTGCTCTGCACACAGTAAGCGCTCAATAAATACGATTGATGATGATGATGATATGTATATATGTTTGTACATATTTATTACTCTATTTATTTTACTTGCACATATCTATTCTATTTATTTTATTTTGTTCCTATGTTTGGTTTTGTTCTCTGTCTCCCCCTTTTAGACTGTGAGCCCACTGTTGGGTAGGGACTGTCTCTATACGTTGCCAACTTGGACTTCCCAAGCGCTTGGTACAGTGCTCTGCACACAGTAAGCGCTCAATAAATACGATTGATTGATTATTATTATTATTATTAATCCAGGGTATCAGGCCCATCACGGCACGAATGTCTCTGCCTCATTCATTCATTCAATCGTATTTATTGAGCGCTTACTGTGTGCAGAGCCTCATGGTTGTCAGGCGAGCCGGGATCGTTCCTGAAGCAGGGGGGAGGGAGAGGCCAAGCGGAAGAGAGTGGGCCTGAGGAGACAGGGAAGGCCGCCGGGCAGGATCCTGCCCACGACAGGCTCCGGACCGACTCTTTAGGACCGGCCGGTTTCCGGAATAGCCGGACGGGGCTTGGTCTTCCTGGACAGAGTCAGACAGACGGCTTTGGAAGACACCTTGGAGTCGTTTTTCCTTGTTTCCATTATGCTTGCCTTCTGTCCTCTCTACCGGGCATCTTTTCTCCCCACCCACCCTGGGACCTCCTGTGGGGTGAGATGCAGGTCTCGAATTCAGACTTTTTGGCATTTCTCCAATGAATGATAATGATGATAGTGGCACTTGTTAAGCGCTTAATATGTGCCAGGCGCTGGGGTGGATACAAGCAAATCACGGACACGGTCCCTGTCCCAATCACAGTCTCACAGTCTCAATCCCCATTTTACAGATGAGGTAGCAGGCCCAGAGAAGTGATGTGACTTGCCAAGGTCACAGAGCAGGTAAGTGGCGGAGCAGGGATTAGAAACCGTGACTTTCTGACTCTCAAGTTGACGCTCAATCAATTGTATTTACTGAGCGCTTACTGTGTGCAAAGCACTGTACTAAGCACTTGGGAAGTACAAGTTGGCAACATATAGAGACGGGCCCTACCCAACAGTGGGCTCACAGTCTAAAATCCACTAAACCATGCTGCTTAGAATGAGTATTTAAGCACTTGCTTTATGCCAAGCACTGTACTAAGCTCCGGCATAGATATAAGGTCACACAGCAGGTAAGTGGCGGAGTCAGGATTAGAACCCAGGTCCTCTGACGCCCAGGCTTTTTCCAGTAACCATGCTGCTTCCCACTTTTACACTCTAAATGCAAAAGTATAGTAAGTATATAAAGTATAGTAAGTATATAAAGTATAATAAGTATAATAAAAGTATAATAAGACCTAGATTTAGCATGTGTATTATCAGGCGCAGTTCCTTGAGTGGTCAGTTTATCATTTACGTGCACGGTGGGGGTCTCATATCTAAATGGTGTCAAGGAGGAAAACCGTCAAATCTGAGTCTTGTAACTGACACAGCTAGCTCGTTATTATGATGGCATTTATTAAGCGCTTACTATGTGCAAGGCACTGTTCTAAGCGCTGGGGAGGTTCCCAGGTGATCAAGCTGTCCCACGGGGGGGCTCACCGTCTTAATCCCCATTTTACAGATGAGGGAACTGAGGCCCAGAGAAGTTAAGTGACTTGCCCAGAGTCACACAGCTGTCGACAATTGGCAGAGTCGGGATTTGAACCCATGACCCCTGACTCCAAAGCCCGGGCTCTTTCCACTAAGCCATGCTCGTTAATTAACATTTACAGAGAGAACTCTCTCTGCTCCACGGTACGTTTGGTGCCACGATAAATTTAGGTTCCGGAAGAAGGCGGAACACAGGGCTCATCCCAGAGATATGGTAGGTCATTTTTATGATGGGTTTGAGGATAATTCCAGTCGCCACTGACAATAAGATTGCAGCATCAAGCGTTACCCAAAGTAGGTCATCGGGTCATTAATAATGGCATTTGTTAAGCACTTACTATGTGCAAAGCACTGAAGCATTACCCAAAGTAGGTCATCTGGTCATTAATAATGGCATTTATTAAGCACTTACTATGTGTTGCCAACTTGTACTTCCCAAGCGCTTAGTCCAGTGCTCTGCACACAGTAAGCGCTCAATAAATACGATTGATTGATTGATTGGACCTGTCTGGAAGTCAGGCAATCCTGACCATAGAATTGTGAGGCAGAGAAGTACCCAGGAGCATCATATAACCAGATACGATTGAACATATTAACAAAATAAAATAAATAGAATAAATATGTACAAGGGAATTCCGAGTTAGTGAGGGTGGAGGTTGTTAGTGAGGGTTTGAGATGACGATGTGCTTAAATTGGAGTGTCGGGGAGGTGAAGTGGAGTAGGAACTGAGGAGTGACAGAAGCAGCATGGCTCAGTAGGAAGAGCCCGGGCTTTGGAGCCTGAGGTCATGGGTTCAAATCCCGGCTCCGCCAACTGTCAGCAGTGTGACCTTGGGCAAGTCACTTCCCTTCTCCGGGCCTCAGTTACCTCGTTTGTAAAATGGAGTTAAACTGTGAGCCCCCCGTGGGACAACCTGATCACCTTGTAATCTTCCCAGCGCTTAGAACAGTGGACTGTGAGCCCACTGTTGGGTAGGGACTGTCTCTATATGTTGCCAATTTGTACTTCCCAAGCGCTTAGTACAGTGCTCTGCACATAGTAAGCGCTCAATAAATACGATTGATGATGATGATGATGAGTAAGCGCTTAATAAATGCCATCATTATTATTGTTATTATTATGTGCAAAGCACTGTTCTAAGCGCTGGATTGAGGCCCTCCTCATCCAGTCGGCCTCCCTCTGAAAATTTTCTGAAGCCCGGGCAAAATTTGGGTGCTTACCTCTGAGTAACCGTCCATGCAAATTGGGCAACTAACAGTGCCTGAAGGCCTAAAAAAAAAAACAAAAAAGACACCAGAGTTGAAGTGAGTTTCATAATGTACTAAAATATTCAGAAGTCGCCACCCAAGTTCCCGATTTGAACCCTGCGGCCAGTTTCCCGGGAACGCTACAGAACCTCGAGATCTCTCCCGCCTCACCCGCTCCGCTCCGGCAACAGTCGGATTCATCGAGTCCCCAAGAACAGGACTCTGGGGCCGCAAAACA
Organism: Tachyglossus aculeatus; assembly: GCF_015852505.1. NCBI lineage: Eukaryota > Metazoa > Chordata > Mammalia > Monotremata > Tachyglossidae > Tachyglossus > Tachyglossus aculeatus. The sequence goes on along the minus strand of NC_052069.1, from coordinate 854,520 downwards.
CACACAGGTCAGAGCGGCGATTCCCCCCGCGCTCAAGAAAGGGAGACGGTACGCTCTACACGGTCCCCTAAACTGTAAGCTCGTTGTGGGCAGGAAACATCTACGAACTCCGTTGTAATGGACTTCCCTAAGCGTTCAATACAGTGTTCTGCCCACAGTAAGCACTCAACAAACACCAGCGACTGACTGATTCTCATTCCAGGGACAAGGAAGCAAACGGGTCACAGAACATACTGATTATGGTATTTCATCCATTCCTTCATTCCATCGTATTTATTGAGCACTTACTGTGTGCATCATCATCATCATCAATCCTATTTATTGAGCACTTACTGTGTGCAGAGCACTGTACTAAGCGCTTGGGAAGTCCAAGTTTGGCAACATATAGAGACGGTCCCTACCCAACAACGGGCTTACAGTCTAGAAGGGGGAGACAGAGAACAAAACAAAACATATTAACAAAATAAAATAAATAGGATAAATTTGTACAAATAAAATAGAGTAATAAATAAATAGAGTATTTGTTAAGTGCTGACTACGTGACAAGCACTGTTCTAAGCGCTGGGGTAGATACTGGGTAATCAGGTTGTCCCACGTGGGGCTCACAGTCAATCCCCATTTTACAGATGAGGGAACTAAGGCACGGAGAAGTGACTTACCCAAGGTCACATAGCAGCAATTGGTGTACCAGGATTAGAACCCACGTCCTCTGACTCCCAATTCTGTGAACCTGCCACTATGCCATGCTGTTCTTTAAGAAGCCAGAGCTACACTTTCATTCATTCAATCGTATTTATTGAGTGCTTACTGTGTGTATATATGTATATATGTTTGTACATATTTATTACTCTATTTTACTTGTACATATCTATTCTATTTATTTTATTTTGTTAATATGTTTGGTTTCGTTCTCTGTCTCCCCCTTCTAGACTGTGAGACCACTGTTGGGCAGGGACTGTATATGTTGCCAACTTGTACTTCCCAAGCGCTTAGTACAGTGCTCTGCACGCAGTAAGCACTCAATAAATATGATTGATTGATTGATTGATTGCAGAGCACTGTGCTACGTGCTTGGGAAGTACAAGTTGGCAACAACTTTCGGGAAGCAGCATGGCATAGTGGAGAGAGCCTGGGTTTGGGAGTCAGAAGGTCAGGGGATCTAATCCTGGCTCCGCCGCTTGTCAGCTGTGTGACCTTGGGCAAGTCACAACTTCTCTGGGCCTCAGTTACCTCATCTGGAAAATGGGGATGAAGACTGAGCCCTATGTGGGACAGCCTGATTACCTTGTATCTACCCCAGTGCTTAGAACAGTGCTTGGCACATAGAAGCAGTGTGGCCCAGTGGAAAGAGCCCGGGCTTTGGAGTCAGATATCATGGGTTCAAATCCCGGCTCCACCACTTGTCAGCTGTGTGACCTTGGGCAAGTCACTTCACTTCTCTAGGCCTCAGTTACCTCATCTGTAAAATGGGGATTAAGACTGTGAGCCCCCCGTGGGACAACCTGATCACCTTGTAATCTCCCCAGCGCTTAGAAGAGTGCTTTGCACATAGTAAGCGCTTAATGCCATTATTATTATTATTATTAATAAGCACTTAAACAAATACCAACATTATTATTATTAATATTATTATCATCTAATCCCGGCTCTGCCACTTTCATTCAATTCATTCAATCGTATTTATTGAGTGTTTACTGTGTGCAGAGCACTGTACTAAGCGCTTGGGAAGTACAAATTGGCAACACATAGAGACGGTCCCTATCATCATCAATTGTATTTATTGAGCGCTTACTTTGTGCAGAGCACTGTACTAAGCACTTGGGAAGTACAAGTTGGCAACAACGGGCTCACAGTCTAGAAGGGGAGACAGACAACAGAACAAAACATTGTCTGCTGGGTGGCTTTGGGCAAGTCACTTCCCTTCTCTGGGCCTCAATTACCTTATCTGTACAATGGGGATTAAGACTGTGAGCCCCATGCAGAACAGGGATTGGGTTCAACCTGATTTGTTTGCATCCACCCCAGTGCTCAGTACAGTGCCTGGCACATAGTAAGCGCTTAAAAAAAGCATTTTTTTTTTTCCACGAACAGTGCTGAGGTTTTATTCCTGAATCTCCATCAAGCTGGGGCAAAGCTAAATCATCAAGTTGCCAGCTTCGGGGGTGGTGGGGAAAAACGCACCGGTTTTCCACCCTGAAACCCTGATTTCTGGTAACCTGCTCCCTCTCCCAGCAGATGAAGGAAGGAGCCATCCGCCTTAGAGAACAGGGGCCGGAGGACACAAGAGGGTGAGATCAAGAATTGCCACTCCATATCGTCTAAGCGATTCAACAACAGTATTTATCGACTGCTTACTCTGGGCAAGAGCAGTGAACTAGACTGTGAGCCCGTTGTTGGGTAAGGATTGTCTCTATCTGTTGCCGAATTGTACTTTCCAGGAGCTTAGTACGGTGCTCTGCACACAGTAAGCGCTTAATAAATACGACTGAATGAACTAAGCCCTTGGGAGAGTACACCAGAGTAAGTACACATGATCCCTACACTCTAGAGGGGAAGTAAGATACGAGAGTAAGTTTCAGGGAGGGGGAAAGCAACCCCTTTTTAAGACGGGGACATGAGTGTGACCAGGGGTGGGGTAAGTACCCACGTGCTTGGATGACCTGGAAGTGCTATGGTGGGGAGATGAGAGATTAATCACCAATCAATCGTATTTATTGAGCGCTTACTGTGTGCAGAGCACTGTACTAAGCGCTTGGGAAGTACAAATTGGCAACACATAGAGACAGTCCCTACCCAACAGTGGGCTCACAGTCTAAAAGGGGGAGACAAAACCAAACATACTACAAAATAAAATAGAATAGATATGTACAAGCAAAATAAATAAATAGAGTAATAAATATGTACAAACATATATACATATATACAGGTGCTGTGGGGAAGGGAAGGAGGTAAGGTGGGGGGGATGGAGAGGGGATTAAATCCCTTTCCTTTTCAAAAACAAAACGAGCAAACACAAAAAACGCCCCACAACACCAAAAGACAACCTTTCACAGTTTCCCTCCCTCGAGAGAGTCATCCTCTGCTAGAGAAGGTACCCAAACTCTGGGCCAAACCTATTTTTTGACTACGAACACTGAAGGTCCAAAGCGACTCCTCTGCCGACCACCCGCTAGCTGAATGCGAGACTTGGCTATCATTTACTGGCTGGGTCCAGGAAGGCCCCGGGTCTCCCTCTCACACGTTCAGAGGAGCGGATAAAGCAGCACTTTCCCATGGATTTTGCTGGGGGACGTGCTGTTTCTGTGGACGGTGGGGCCTTTAGGTCTCTCCTCTCACAGAGTGAGAAAAAAAGACGTTTTTTTCCTACTCAGAACAAAGCCCACCTCGGTAGTTTTTACAATAGTTAGCACTGCTGTAGACTATAAAGTGAATTCTGGATGGAAGAAGAATACAGTTGGTTACGTTTATCCTTTTTCTGGCGGGGGAGGGAGGAAGGAGAGAGAAAGAACTAAGAGAGGTTCTCACTTGGCTTACCCCGTCCCCAGGAACCAGCATTTTTGTGGAGCAGAGTATGCCCATTTCAGACAAGACTTCCCGCTGGATTCTCGAGACACGAAAACGATTCCAAGAGAAAACCAACCTCGACCTTGTAGCTTCCTCTTCCGGGGCGACGGATTCCCGGGGCACATTGTTTGTGACGTAGACATCGTGGTCTCTGGATTCGTCCTCGTCGTCACTACTTAATACGCAGCTGTCGGGCTGTCGCTGACTTACGCCCAGGCTTCTCCTCTGCCTGCGATCCTCTAAGATTGAACCAAGAGGGAGAAAGAAGGAGGTTATTTCTGGAGTGCGGTCGGGGGGATAGCTTTGAGGGCGGGAAGACACCAACACCATAAACAGGCCCCACCACTCCAGATGAGTGAATCCAGTGATCCCAATCACATGCCACCTTAACCCCAATTTGGTCCCCCACCCTCTCATCGCCAGTATACCCCAGCCACCAAACCAACGGACTGTACAAGTCGGGCGTGCGTATCTGAGATGAAAGCACAAACATCCCCTCCTCCCAGCATGTGCTGCGGTCGCATCCTGGCCGGAATGCCATCAAGGGATTAGGGAGGACCTGTCCGACCACGTGAATCCAGCGGGCCGCGGTGTCAGAAGGACTAGCTCGTATGGGTGAATCCGGGGGTGGACGCCCGACTCCTGGCTTGTTTCTCTTCCCTTAGACTTGGGAACTCGGGGTTGCGTTTCTCAGCTGGTGCTTCTGACACAACACTGCTTTATCACTCACAGCATTTAGCAAAGAACTGACCAAATGTGAATCCAGGCAACTTACCTTCAACAATCTTGAGAGGAGGAGAGCGCACCGGAAAAGGAGGGAGGGGGGGAAGAGACAGAGAGACACATACACAGTTAGGCTTCGTCCTTCGATAGTCACTCCTTGCCTTCAAAGTGACAAAAACATCAGTCCAGAACTACCATTTCCTCTTAGGGTGAGTCGGGTCCCCAGGCAAGGGCCACTACTTCCAACTCCAAGAAAATCCCCTCCCTAGACCTGAGGAATTCTCAGAAATATCCCCCCACCTCAGGCAGGTCAGTTGCCAGAACCTCCCAACGCAATAATAATAATAATGGTATTTCTTAAGCGCTTACTATGTGCAAAGCACTGTTCTAAACGCTGGGATTCCACCATCTCCCACAGCGAGCCCTGCATCTGAAGCCAGTCGTTTCATGTACTGTATGTACGGTGGTGAAATCCAGGGCCTCTCCAATGCCACGGAAAGCGGGGGAAAGGGGACCATGCTCCGGATAGATTGGGTGGGGGGCCTACGCTTCTCTGCCTTCCAGCCCAGCCCTCCTCAGCACGTGGGAGGTTGAGATATTTCTTGCAGGGTTTGGAGCAGACGAGCCTGAGAAGCAGCGTGGCCTCGTGGATACAGCATGGGCCTGCTGTGTGATCTTGGGCAAGTCACTTCACTTCTCCGGGCCTCAGTTCCCTCAGCTGTAAAATGGGGATTAAGACTGTGAACCCGATGTGGGACAGGGACTCGGTTCAACCTGATTCGCTTCTATCCTACTCCAGTGCTCAGCACAGTGCCTGGCACATAGCAAGGGCTTGAAATACCATTAAAAAAAAAAAAGCTAGCTTCCACATGCTTCTCAGCTCGTACTTCTGCTCTGCCAGCCCCATTTTTAACAAGCTGAACTGCTGGATACTTTCCTAAATGCAGGCACCCAGCAGCGATGGCAACATCACCTCGATGAATCCGTGGAGACTTTTCTTTTTCCGGGCACCGTCCCATATGTTCTACTATCCTTGCAACATCCAAGTGAGGTAGGGAGGGGTTGGTTATTCCCTCTCCCTGGTTCCTTCTACAGATGGGGAAACTGAGGCCCAGGCAGGCTGCTTGGCCTGGGGCCAAACACACCCACCCACCCTGCAGCAGCAGGCCAAGGGCAAAACTAGCTGGTCTCCCGACTCCCACTGCTCTTCCCATTAGGCATATTGCCAAACTCAGGAAAAGTTTCCTTCACCCGCCTCAGAGGCGACCAAACTCAGCCCAACCCCACGGGTAGAGCTGCCCAGGAGAAGAGGGACGACTCTCAAAAAACCACATCGGTCTGTGGCTCAAACGGACAGGGAATCTTCAAGTTTGGGAGAGGAAAATTCTGCCCAAGAGCCCAGTGGGGCATATAATAATGATGGCATTTGTTAAGTGCTTACTATGTGCCAAGCATTCATTCATTCAATCGTATTTATTGAGCGTTTACTGTGTGCAGAGCACTGTACTAAGCGCTGGGGGAGATACAAGGTAACCAGGTTATCCCATGTGGGGCTCACAGTCTTAATCCCCATTTTACAGATGAGGGAACCGAGGCCCAGAGAAGTTAAGTGACTTGTCCAAAGTCACACAGCTGACAAATGACGGAGCCGGGATTAGAACCAACAACCTCTGACTTCTAAGCCCGGGCTCTTTCCACTGAGCCACGCTGCATCTCGAGGGCATATAATAATAATAATGATGGTATTTGTTAAGTGCTTACTATGTGCCAAGCATTCACTCATATTTATTGAGCACTTACTGTGTGCAAAGCACTGTTCTAAGCACTGGGGAGGTTACAAGGTAATCAAGTTGTCCCACGGGGGGCACACAGTTTTAATCCCCATTTTACAGAAGAGGGAACTGAGGCACAGAGAAGTGACTTGCCCAAAGTCACACAGCTGACAGTTGGAGGAGCTGGAATTTGAACCCATGACCTCTGACTCCAAAGCCTGTGCTCTTTCCACTGAGCCACGCTGCTTCTCAATATGTCACCTGGGGGCTGGACCCTCCACTACAATTGGTTATCAGGCACTACAGTTCATTTCCCCTCATCTTCATTTAGGTTTTGCAACCAAATATTCTTTCTTTCTTTCTCTCTCTCTCTCTCGACTGCAACGTAAAGCCGTCAGCCCCGCTGCCAAAGCTCAATCACGTAATCAAGCCCAGGAGAATGGTGGGAAAATTCCGTTTTCAATTCTGATCAAACATCACTGTAGCTTCTAATCACTTTTAGACTTTTAGACTGTGAGCCCACTGTTGGGTAGGGACTGTCTCTATGTGTTGCCAATTTGTACTTCCCAAGCGCTTAGTACAGTGCTCTGCACATAGTAAGCGCTCAATAAATACGATTATTATTATTTTTTTTTTCTTTACCCTAACTAAACTCAACAATGTATCCCCCACTGTCTAAGCACGGGATTTCATCCGGCACGGGAGAGTCACTTCAACTCTGCAAAGCTGAATCCACTAACTCCTCCTCTGCCACCAGGCTCCTCAGTCTCTCCCTACTCCTCTTCCTAGCGGGACAGCTATTTTTTTTTTTTTGGATGGCATTTATTAAGCGCTTACTATGTGCAAAGCACTGTTCTAAGCGCTGGGGAGGTTACAAGGAGATCAGGTTGTCCCATGGGGGGGCTCACAGTCTTAATCCCCATTTTACAGATGAGAGAACTGAGGCACAGAGAAGTGAAGTGACTTGCCCAAAGTCACACAGCTGACAAGTGGCGGAGCCGCGATTTGAACCCATGACCCCTGACTCCAAAGCCCGGGCTCTTTCCACTGGGCCACGCTGCTTCTCTGGGCAGGGGAAGTGTGACAGCGGGGGAAGTTGTGATCTTCTGCATCACAAATAGTCTCAGAAAGCATCCCCTCAAGTCACGGACGGTTAAACACGCACCAACTACGGCGGATGTCTCCTAGAGGGAAGGCGGCAATTCTGAGACAGAGCCTGAGTAATAATAATAATAATAATGATGTTGGTATTAGATGCAAGGTAATCAGGTTGTCCCACGTGGGGCTCACAGTCTTCATCCCCATTTTACAGATGAGGAAACTGAGGCCTAGGGAAGTTAAGTGACTTGCCCGAGGTCACACAGCTGACAAGTGGCGGAGCCGGGATTTGAACCCACGACCTCTGGCTCCCCAGCCCGGGCTCTTTCCGCTGAGCCACGCTTTTTGGGTTAACTTTGGTGTTTCCCGTCTCTACCACAGTGAAGACTGGCATAGAACAACAGTGCCCTTTGGCCCACCACACTCCGATCGTACTTACCACCACCGAGTCATTGTGAGTTAGATCAACGACTACAGGTTCGGAAGATTCACAGGTCAGATCCACTACTTCTTCCCCGGCTTTAAGATAAAGTATTTTAAAAACCATCAGGAGATCTCATAACACCGCTTTGAAACAACACATTGTCTTTTAACCTGAAATGCAATCTTTGGAAAAGCTACTCTCCCCATCTTCACAGCCTTATTGACGGCACGTCTCTTCCAAGAAGCCTTCTCTAAGCCCTCTTTTCCTTTTCTTCAAATTCCTTCGGTGTCACCCTGTCTTCCTCCCTTAATAATAATAATAATAATAATGATGGCATTTGTTAAGCGCTTACTATGTGCAAAGCACCATTCTAAGCGCTGGGGAGGTTACAAGGTGATCAGGTTGTCCCATGGGGGGGCTCACAGTCTTAATCCCCATTTTACAGATGAGGTAACTGAGGCACAGAGAAGTTAAGTAACTTGCCTAAGGTCACACAGCTGACAACTGGCAGGGCTAGGATTTGAACCCATGACCTCTGACTCCAAAGCCCGGGCTCTTTCCACTGAGCCATGCTGCTCCCTTCATTCATTCACCACCCCCCGCCCCCAGCCCCACAGCACTTACGTACATATCTGCAATTTATTTATTTGTCATAATGTCTGTCTTCCCCTCTACATTGTAAGATCGTGGGGGGCAGGGAAAGTATCTGTTATATAATCATAATAATAATGATGGCATTTGTTAAGCACTTATTACGTGCAAAGCACTGTTCTAAGCGCTGGGGGGGGGATACAAGGTGATCACGTTGTCCCACATGGGGCTCGCAGTTTTAACCCCCATTTTACAGATGAGGTAACTGAGGCTCAGAGAAGTTAAAGTGACCTGCCCGAGGTCACACAGCAGACATGTGGGGGAGCCGGGATTAGAACCCATGACCTCTGACTTCCAAGCCCGTGCTCCTTCCACTGGGACACTCTGCTTCTCCATATTGTACTCTCCCAAGCGCTTAGTACAGTGCTCACAGTAAGTACTCAATAAATACAACTGACTGAACCACAGCTCCGCCCCCAACTCTTCTCTTTCAGCACTCTTTTGCAATAGGCCTGTGACTCTAATTGCCAAAGAGCGCAAATAATAATAATAATAATTGGCATTTGTTAAGCGCTTACTATGTGCAAAGCACTGTTCTAAGCGCTGGGGAGGATACAGGGTGATCAGGTTGTCCCACGTGGGGCTCACAGTCTTCATCCCCATTTTACAGATGAGGTAACTGAGGCCCAGAGAAGTTAAGTGACTTGCCCAAGATCACACAGCAGACATGTGGCGGAGGCGGGATTCGAACCCATGACCTCTGACTCCAAAGCCCGGGCTCTTTCCACTGAGCCATGCTGCTTCTCAAGGCAAAGTCTGCCTTGTTTTAGCAGTTCCATTCCCTGTGATCTGACTGGAAAGAGGGATTCAAGTCTGCTACATTTGAGCCTTAGATAATGTCATGTCTGCTAGCACCAAGTGCTCAGTGGAAAGAGCCCGGGCTTTGGAGTCAGAGGTCACGGGTTCACATCCCGGCTCTGCCAACTGTCAGCTGTGTGACTCTGGGCAAGTCACTTAACTTCTCTGTGCCTCAGTTATCTCATCTGTAAAATGGGGATTAAAACTATGAGCCCCCCGTGGGACAACCTGATCACCTTTTAGACTGTGAGCCCACTGTTGGGTAGGGACTGTATCTATATGTTGCCAACTTGTACTTCCCAAGCGCTTAGTACAGTGCTCTGCACACAGTAAGCGCTCAATAAATACGATTGATTGATTGATTGTAACCTCCCCAGCACTTCGAACAGTGCTTTGCACATAGTAAGAGCTTAATAAATACCATTATTATTATTATTATTATTATTATTATTGTAAGTGCCCTTCCGCTGAACATGATGTCAAAGAGAACACTGAAAAGTAAGTACCAAATTTACAGATGCACCCTGAAAGACTCGTATTCAAAAATTTCATCATCGCTACACATTCTCATTGCCCATCGATCGGGTAATACTAATCATCATCAATCTTATTTATTGAGCGCTTACTATGTGCAGAGCACTGTACTAAGCGCTTGGGAAGTACAAATTGGCAACATATAGAGACGGTCCCTACCCAACAGTGGGCTCACAGTCTGATGATATTTGTTAAGCGCTTACTACGTGCAAAGCACTGTTCAAAGCACTGGGGAGGTTACAAGGTGATCAGGTCGTCCCACGGGGGGCTCACAGTTTTAATCCCCACTTTACAGATGAGGGAACCGAAGCACAGAGAAGTGAAGTGACTTGCCCAGAGTCACACAGCTGACAGTTGGCAGAGACGGATTTGAACCCATGACCTCTGACTCCAAAGCCCGTGCCCTTTTCCACTGAGCCACACTGCTTCTCTAGTTACCATGTTCTACAGTTTACTAGAGTTTCGGTCCCCGAAAACATATGGACGTGCTTCATGTTCTTTCTTTCGGGAGACGGTACTTAGCACTCTTTCAACTGAATACCGTTTTCACGGAAACAATGACGACTGCTCGCCTGGGGAGAGCAGGAGTTGCTAAGCAGAATACAGCCGGTTCCCCCACAATGTGGATTTTCACGGCATTTTGGTTGGAACACGAGGGGGACGTTGGGGAAAGTTTGAGTCTTTCAGGAAGATGCACCTCATCAGAAGGGAGGTTGAGCCGAGGTGAGTCAAGGCGTAAGTACGACAGTGTGAGTTTTTCTTACCCTGGGGTTCTGACAGCAGACACCCTCGTGCTTTAGAACGGACTTAACTGCACTAAAATGCAGAATGAGTTTCCAGTCCAAGGCTTAAAAGCGCCCACGGGCCCCGAATCAAAACCTATCGATCGACGCTGTTTACAGAGAGCTTACCATGTGCAAAACACTGAACTAAGGGCTTGAGAAAATACAATAGAGGAGTAGGTAGATGTGATACACCTGTTCACAATCTACAGGGGGACAGAGAAGTTAAAATGAACTACAGATAGGGGAAACGGTAGGGTATAACGACATGTACGATAAGCGCCGTGGGGCTGGGGTGAGGATCAAAATCAATTGCCAGTAGCGGCAGAAGCCAAAGCTGGATGGGTTTGCTTTTGGCTGGCAGATCCTGACAGCTGCAGGGATAAGTCCACCAGGAAGCTGCTAGACAGAGAAAGCTCCACTGCCAAAGGTTTATAAATTCTCCGCTAAGTCGCTTAGAAAAAAAAAATACAAAAAAGACAAGAGTAGCTGCCAGACCCGATGGGAATGACTGGAAATCAGCTCAAAATGCTTAAATGAAATCCCGGAGACCTTGCATAACTCTACACTCAGACTACCCTGACAATTTGGCCTCTCAAAACACACTCGGGCCTGAATCATCAAAATGGCTTTCACCTACGGTTTTCTGTGGCTTGACTGAAGACACAATTACGGCTCTAACTGTCCAGAAATGTTAAGTGTGGACAGTGAGAGGACATAGCCGTGGCAAGTGACAAGACAAGCCATTTGGGCCTACAACTAAGCTATTCTCCTGTTCTCACCCCTTTGGTCCTACCCACCCCCAATTTCTTTTTTGGCCCCCAAAGAACCACAGTGGGCATTGGTCTGCAGTGCTGGGGTAAAGGGAAATGTGTGAAAGAGTAGAGAACAGTGAGTGGGCATTGGTCTGCACTGCAGGGGTAAAGGGAAACGTGTAAAAGAGAAGAGAACAGTGAGTGGCCACAAGTTCCTGCGGCAATAAAGTCAGTCCCACCGTCCCACGCCCTCCCCTCCTCACCTTTGAGCCTTCTACTCTGGGATTATCTTGCCTGTGGCCACGACTCTATCCATCCCAAAGGGGGATCTCCAATGGACTACTCTCCTCTTCCTCAAATACGAGAGAATGAGGCCTAATCCCAGGGCACCAAACCCTCCCTTCTCCCCCCGTTTCACTTCACAAAAAAGATGAAAGCTAGAGGCGTTCACTAAATGGTGGCAAATTAAAATAGTGCCAGTCGGCCTTTCTCTAGTAACTTGAGCTAACTAGCGCAGTGTTCTTTGCATTACACGGAGAAGCTCAGTGGAAACAGCCTGGGCTTTGGAGTCAGAGGTCATGGGTTCAAATCCCAGCCAACTGTCAGCTGTGTGACTCTGGACAAGTCACTTCACTTCTCTGGGCCTCAGTTACCTCATCTGTAAAACGGGGATGAAGACTGTGGGACAACCTGATCACCTTGCAACCTCCCCAGCGCTTAGAACAGTGCTTTGAACATAGGAAGCGCTTAATAAATGCCATCATTTTTATTACACTGGGAATGTGGTGTGAGAAAAGGCTAGTATAAATTAAGCTACCCATTGTGGGCAGGGATTGTCTCTATCGCTGAATTGTACTTTCCAAGTGCTTAGTACAGTGCTCTGCACACAGAAAGCGCTCAATAAATACAACTGAATGAAAGTCTTGTTTTGCAAAATAAGAGCCAAGTCTAGGCTCCAAACCTCCGTCCGAAATATTTTTGAGTGCGAATTACTGCCAACTTGAAGTCAAGCAGAGGAATTCTGTGTAAAGTTCACCTGGCAAGATAATAGCTAATTGCTTCCATTTTCAATTCAATGCTCAGTTCTGCCCGAGGACGCGAGCCCGCCCAGACCCAGCTTGGTGCGGGGCCGGGAGAAATTGCTGGGCGCACATCTGAGGTGGCAAAGCCGGTGAGGACCGGAGCTTGAGACTGTGAGATCCGGGGCCCACGTCAGCTGTGAATACTCCCTAAGAGGAGTCTATAACGGCCACCGTGGAGTATTAGTAAGCGATTTTGATTTGGGAGCCAAGAAGCCGTAGAAATTCTAACGTCGCTGACGGCCCCCTACCCGACAACGGCCGAGTTTCAGCGACTTACCGCTTTCGACGAGTTCTATCGGTTCCGCTTCCGCAGCCATCTCGGCGGCCGTCCCCAATCTCACTCGCTTCTGGGTTTGTCTAGAATTGGCCGCTCCAGCTCTGCGCTTCCTTTGAGTCTACCGGCGAGAGGGAGGGGAACGGAGTCAACCGAGGCACACGGCCACCGAGCCTTTACACGCAAAAGGAAGTTTCACGAGCAAAGCCACAGTCAAGCCATGCAGATCTGTGTTGGTCCAGATGGGTTGTGACTCACATTAGCTGGATTGTCACAGGGCCCATTTAAAGGACGCTCATCATAATGCTACTGCCAAACGGCTATAAGTTAAGGGCTTATTTCAAACCATCTTTCAGCTTGATAAAAAGGACCAACCGCTTTTGAGCCGGCCGCCGAGCCAAATCTTTTTTTGAAGTGCTCACTGACGCTCTTCTGTTTCATAGCCTCGACTCTCCAATTTCCACAATACATTTTTTAGTTCCCGGTCTCGGTGACCTCAAACCTTAAAGGTGGTTTGATCGGACGGGCAAATCAAAACGTCTACAACTCTAACGCATTCACTTGTATTGGTTACAAAAGCGACTTCTTAAAGCTCAACGGGGGCAAGTCAAAAGTCAGTGGGCTCATTTAAGAACTTAATAAAATTACTTACTGTGCTCATGTCGTTTCTCGGATACAAACTACAGAAAAAGAAGGCAGTAAGCGTATCATTAAATATCAACTCCTTATGTATGTCTGTGGGACATTTCTTTAAGTTTGCATCCAGTTTACAACTCACGCTTCCAAGATCTTCAAAATCTCTGAGAAGAGAGATTACCAACATGACTCGGCTTGCAACGGCATTCACCCGAAAACCAGGGTCTGTGGAATTGGGAGGTGTGGGGAGGGCCCTACCTCAGTCCTACCCACCCCCATCTTCGCTCTCTGGGCAGTGGCCTGATCCAGCTGTATGGACGGAGGGGAGCTGCGTCCAGCTCTCTCCCCCACAACCTCTCACGCTCTCTCTCTCCCCGTTCACTCTGTCATCCGTGCGCAAACCTCCACCGTGACAGGGTGAAGCCTCCGATCCTCACCGGCCTTGAGGCAAATGAATCCGGGAGACGGGGGGGCAAAGGAAACAGAAGGGTCGGCTGTTTCCCTGGCTACTTGGGCCTCCTATCTGGAAGCCACACTTGGCACCACAGAAAGGCCACTGTTCACTCGGGTTAACCGGTCATCTACGACAGCTCAGTTTCAAGTCACTGGAAATAACTGGGAGCGGGACCTGACCAAGAGGAGCGAAGCCAATGGGAGAGTGGAACTTTCTATCCCCTGAGCTATCCTGGGTGCCACTTTGCCTTTTTTTATAATGGTATTTAAGTGCTTACTATGTGCTAGGCACTATTTTAAGTGCTGGGGTAGATACAATCAATCAATCAATCGTATTTATTGAGTGCTTACTGTGTGCAGAGCACTGTACTAAGCACTTGGGAAGTACAAGTTGACAACATATAGAAACAGTCCCTACCCAACAGTGGGCTCACAGTCTACAAGATATTCAGGTTGAAAACAGCCCATGTCCCAGTCTTAATCCTCACTGTGCTGTTGAGGGAACTGAGGCACTAAGAAGTGAAATGACTTGCCCGAGGTCCCACGGAAGATAAGTGGCAGAGCGGGACTAGAACCCAGGTCCTTCTGACTCCTAGGCAGCTGCTCTATCCACTAGGTCATGCTACTTCTCCACCTCAGTTGAGTGGCTTTTTCCTGCCTCTCAACCGCCTTATCTTGGACTTTGCAGGCTGTGGCCTTCCTCCAAATTAGTTGAAGATATCGTGGCTGGGGTCACTCTCCAGGGCTCAGACCGCTCACTCATCCGTCTGTCGTCAAGGCTGCCGTTTCCCTTCCACACTGCCCACCTTCCTTAACTTCTCTACACTCCGCTGCGCCTCACCCTCGTTCCAACCAAACCTCCTTACACTTTTCCGCCGGGTTACTGTCTTCTCTTCATTCTAACCTTACTTCTTCAAAAGGCGTCCATCAAATCAGAGTTGGGAGAAATTGCTACCTTCCCCTGGGACCAACAGCAACGGCCCCTTCTATTCCTGGATCCCAAGACGCCGAGATACGCTCGCCTCGGTGCCTCGGGAAGGAGGCCCCCGGCTTTGGCACAGTCTACATGTGAACACCATTTCACCGTAGCCAAGAGTCACATTCTGCGGATGTGAACCGCCCCCTGACTCACTAAGCGGCAGACAACCCTTTCATGACCAGATTCGCTTGGGCAGGCGGAGGGAGAGGATGGGCGGGGCGAATCTGGAAGCATCAGCCTCCGGCGACAGGCTATTTCCCAAAATGGAGGACCCAGAGACCAAGTCCACCCCATCAGTCCGGGTCTCCTTACTGCCTAGCCACCTTCTGCTGTCCAGCACGCTCTTGCTTATTCCCAACTTCCTGGAAATTCTTCTACTTACCCAGCCGGAAGCCTATAAAAACATCCCCCCGCCCCCACCCCACCGGCACAGACCGGGAAATCGGGCTACGATTTTTGGTGGAGGGATAACGAGAGGGCATTTGGGAGTCACAGAAGCCCTTGAGGGACTGACGGGCTGAAGTTTTTTTAAAAAGCCAATCCTCTGATTTAAAATAAAAAGAATAATCATCAGGCCAGCCACCACCAAAACAGCACAATACTACCAAGTCCTACTCCAGGTGAAGCAAAGTTCCCCTTCTACAAACTCGCGGTGAACGTGGGGGTGAACAACAGGTCGGCTTGACCTCTGCCAAGAAAACAGTCCAGACCTTTCCGAGCCCTGGATCGAGCCCTAATTACGAAGGGCAGAGTTGACCCCGGCAGAGATGCCGCTCACTTCCCAAGGCGAGCCTCCTCAGCTTCCCCTGTCTCCTAACTGCAAGAGGAACAGGGGGGGCCGGGGGACAACGGGAGCAGCAGCATTGTGACACAGTGGGCATTGTTAGGGCAGGACTACGCTCTGATGATGCATCAACACACGGGGAAGATTCCGGGTAGTGCCACGCCCCCGATAGGTGCCAGACCGGGGACAAGTCCAAGGATCCTGGAAGTCTGGGGAGGGCAGAGTTTAAAGAACAGAAATGCCACCCGTAAATCGACACCCCTTTCTCCTCTCCACCTCTCCCCAGCCCAGATCAACCTGCCAGAACCCACAAGCCACACCTCCTCTGATCATTTTTGTGCACAGACACTCTGGGCTTGTCACTCCCCTCCTCAAAAATCTCCAGTGGCTGCCTGTCAACCTACGAATCAAGCAAAAACTCCTCATTCTCGGCTTCAAGGCTGTCCATCACCTCACCCCCTCCTCCCTCATCATCATCAATCGTATTTATTGAGCGCTTACTATGTGCAGAGCACTGTACTAAGCGCTTGGGAAGTACAAATTGGCAATGTATAGAGACAGTCCCTACCCAACAGTGGGCTCACAGTCTAAAAGGGGAGACAGAGAATAAAACCAAACATACTAACAAAATAAAATAGAATAGATATGTACAAGTAAAATAAATAAATAGAGTAATAAATATGTACAAACATATATACATATATACACGTGTTTTGGGGTAGGGAAGGAGGTAAGATGGGGGGATGGAGAGGGGGGTGAGGGGGAGAGGAAGGAAGGGGCTCAGTCTGGGAAGGCCTCCTGGAGGAGGTGAGCTCTCAGCAGGGCCTTGAAGGGAGGAAGAGAGCTAGCTTGGTGGATGGGCAGAGGGAGGCCATTCCAGGCCCGGGGGATGACGTGGGCCGGGGGTCGATGGCGGGACAGGCGAGAACGAGGTACGGTGAGGAGATTAGCGGCGGAGGAGCGGAGGGTGCGGGCTGGGCTGGAGAAGGACAGAAGGGAGGTGAGGTAGGAGGGGGCGAGGGGATGGACAGCCTTGAAGTCGAGGGTGAGGAGTTTCTGCCTGATGCACAGATTGATTGGTAGCCACTGGAGGTTTTTGAGGAGGGGAGTGATATGCCCAGAGCGTTTCTGGACAAAGATAATCCGGGCAGCAGCATGAAGTATGGATTGAAGTGGGGAGAGACACGAGGATGGGAGATCAGAGAGAAGGCTGATGCAGTAGTCCAGAAGGGATAGGATGAGAGCTTGAATGAGCAGGGTAGCAGTATGGATGGAGAGGAAAGGGTGGATCTTTCTGTCCTTCTCCGGCCCAGCCTGCACCCTCCGCTCCCCTGCCGCCGCTCACCTCCTCGCTGGGCCTCGTTCTCGCCTGTCACACCGTCGACCCCCAGCCCCCGTCCTCCCCCTGGCCCGGAATGCCCTCCCTCCGCACATCCGCCAAACTATCTCTCTTCCTCCCTTCAAAGCCCTACTGAGAGCTCACCTCCTCCAGGAGGCCTTCCCAGACTGAGTCCCCTTTTTCCTCTCCTCCTCCCCACCCCCTCGCCCTACCTCCATCCCCTCCCCACAGCACTTATATATTTGTACAGATTTATTACGCTATTTTACTTGTACATATTTACTATTCTATTTATCTTGTTAATGATGTGCATACAGCTTTAATTCTATTTGTTCTGATGATTTTGACACCTGTTTTGTTGTCTGTCTCCCCCTTCTAGACTGTGAGCCCGTTGTTGGGTAGGGACCGTCTCTCTATGTTGCCGACTTGTACTCCCCAAGTGCTTATTACAGGGCTCTGCACACAGTAAGCGCTCAATAAATACGACTGAATGAATGAATGTCCCAAGCCAAGGCACTTCACCCCATTTGCTGCTCGCTGTGAGCAGGGAATATGACTCTTTATTGTTGTGCACTACTCTCCCAAGTGCTTAAGTACAGTGCTCTGCACACAGTAAGCACTCAATAAAAATGATTGACTGCTCTGCATTCAGAGAAGCAGAGTTGCCTAGCGGAGAGAGCCCTGGCCTGGGAGTACGAAAGACCTGCGTTCTAATCCTGACTCTTCTGCTTGCCTGTCGTGTGGCCTTGTTCAAGACACTTCACTTCTCTGGGCTTCAGTTACCTCATCTGGAAAATAAGGATTAAGACTGTGAGCTCTATGTGGGACAGGGACTGTGTCCCATCTGGTTATCTCGTATCTACCTCAGTGCTCAGAACAGTGCCTGGCATATTGTAAGCGCTTAACGCTTAGTACAGTGCTCTGCACACAGTAAGCACTCAATAAATATGATTGAATGAACTACCACCATAATTTTTTTTTAAGGCACTCAATAAATACAATTGACTGTCTAATCAGCCTTACCCTAGAGACCAGGTAAATGAGTTTCCTGAGGGCAGGGCACTGTACTAAGCACCTATGCTGGGGACTTGGTAGAGTACACCTGAAACACAGCACATGCTCCCTGTAAGACGGAGAGCATGCAGAAACCGATGGGAACGACGGAAGTGAATTACTGGATTTGTTTAGGACTCACTACTTCTGGAGGGTAGAGGATAATCAGATAAGACCCAATCTCTATCCCACACCAACTCTTGTGTTGCTTAGTGGAAAGAGCCTGGGCTGGGAGTCAGAGGTCGTGGGTTTGAATCCCGGCTCCGCTACTTGGCAGTTATGTGACTCAGGTCTGAGCTCCCCAAAGTCACCCCCTCCCCCTTCTCCATCCCCCCTGCTCTCAACCCCCTCCTCTACTCTCCCATCCTTCCCAGCAGTATCTTCAGAGGAGCTCTCCTCCCTCCTCTCAAGTGCCACCCCGTCCACCTGTGCTTCTGACCCCATTTCCTCTCACTTTATAAAAACTCCCACCCCTTCCCTACTCCCCTCCTTAACTTCCAACTTCAACCGCTCACTCTCCAACGGCTTCATCCCCTCTGACTTCAAACATACCCACGTCTCCCCCATCCTAAAAAATCCCCTCCCTTGACCCCACTGTCCCCTCCAGTTATTGCTCCGTCTCCCTCCTACCTCTCCTTTCCAAACTCCTTGAGCAGGTCGTCTACACTGCAGCCAGTGTAGCCTCCAATTCCTCACCTCTCTCTCCTGGACCCCCTCAAATCTGGCTTCCATTCCCTACACTCCACCGAAACTGCCCTCTCAAGGTTCACCGATGACCTCCTTCTTACCAAATCCAACGGCTCCAACTCTGTCCTAATCCTCCTCCGCCTCTCAGCTGCCTTTGTCACTGTGGCCCACCCCCTTCTCCTCAACACGCTATCCGACCTTGGCTTCACGGACTCCGTCCTCTCCTGGTTCTCCTCATCTCTCCGGCCGTTCATTCTCAGTCTCCTTCGCGGGCTCCTCCTCCCCCTCCCATCCCCTAACTGTAGGGTTTCCTCAAGGGTCAGTTCTTGATCCCCTTCTGTCCTCCATCTATACTCACTCCCTTGGTGAACTCACTCGCTCCCATGGCTTCAACTGCCATCTCTCCGTGGATGATACCCAAACCTACATCTCCTCCCCTGTTCTTTCTCCCTCCCTCCCTCCAGGCTCGTATCTCCACCTGGATGTCCTCCCACCACCTAAAACTCAACATGTCCAAGATTGAGCTCCTTATCTTCCCTCCCAAACCCTGTCCTCTCCCTGACTTTCCCGTCACTGTGGACGGCACTACCATCCTTCCCGTCTCACAAGCCCGCAACGTTGGTGTCATCCTTGAACCCGCTCTCTCATTCACCCCGCACATCCAATCCGTCACCAAATCCTGCCGGTCTCACCTCCGCAACATCGCCAAGATCCACCCTTTCCTCTCCATCCAAGCTGCTACCTTGTTAGTACAATTTCTCATCCTATCCCGACTGGATTACTGCATCAGCCTCCTTTCTGCTCTCCCAACCTCCTGTCTTCCCCCATTCAGTCTATACTTCACTCTGCTGCCCGGATTATCTTTGTACAGAAACACTCTGGGCATGTGACACCCCCTTTCAGTCTCTAGTGGTTGCCTATCAACCTTTGTATCATGCCAAAACTCTTCACCCTCGGCTTCCAGGCTGTCCATCCCCTCACTCCGTCCTACCTCACCTCCTTTCTCTCCTTCTCCAGCCCAGCCCGCACCCTCCGCTCCTCTGCCGCCGCTAACCTCCTCACTGGGCCTCGTTCTCGCCTGTCCCGCCATCGACCCCTGGCCCACATCCCACCTCTGGCCTGGAACGCCCTCCCTCCTCATATCTGCCAAACAATCACACTTCCCCCCCTTCAAAGCCCCACTGAAGGCACACCTCCTCCAGGAGGCCTTCCCAGACTGAGCCCCCCTTGTCCTCTGCCCTTCCTCTCCTCTACCCCCCTCCCCACCCCACAGCACGTGTGTATAAGAGAAGCAGTGTGGTTCAGTGGAAAGAGCCTGGGCTTGGGAATCCGAGGTCATGGGTTCGAATCCTAGCTCCGCCACTTGTCAGCTGTGTGACCTTGGGCAAGCCACTTAATTTCTCTGTGCCTCAGTTACCTCCTCTGGAAAATGGGGGTTAAGACTGTGAGCCCCATGTGGGACAACCTGATCACCTTGTATCCCCCCCAGTGCTTACAACAGTACTTCAAACATAGTAAGCACTTAAACACCACATTATATTTTATGTATAATAACCATTATTATTATTATATGCACATATTATTCTATTTATTTTATTAATGGTGTATATATATCTATAATTCTGTTTAAATTGATGCTATTGATGCCTGTCTACTTGTGTAGTTTTGTTGTCTGTCTCCCCTCTTCTAGACTGTGAGCCCGTTGTTGGGGAGGGATTGTCTCTATCTGTTGCCAAACTGTACTTTCCAAGCGCTTAGTACAATCAATCAATCATATTTATTGAGTGCTTACTGTGTGCAGAGCACTGTACTAAGCGCTTGGGAAGTACAAGTTGGCAACATATAGTAGATATAGTACAGTGTTCTAGACAGTGAGCCCGTTGTTGGGTACAGATGATCTCTATATGTTGCCGACTTGTACTTCCCAAGCGCTTAGTACAGTGCTCTGCACACAATAAGCACTCAATAAACATGAATGAATGAATGATGAATGCTATGCACACAGGAAGTGCTCAAATACTATTGAATGAATGGATGAACTTAACTTCTCTGTGCCTCAGTTCCCTCATCTGCAAAATGGGGATTAAGGCTGTGAGCCCCACACGGGACAACCTGATAACCTTGTATCTACCCTAGTGCTTGGAACAGTGCTTGGCACATAGTAAACACTTAACAAATATCATCACCATTATTATTATTATTTAAAAGGGAGGAAAACCTCATTTTGCAGTGGGGGAAACTGAAGCCTAGCAGTATCTCAAGAGATCTCCTGCCTCCTCTCAAAATCCACGCCTTCACCTACGTCTCCAACCCCATCCCTTCACACCTATCTAAACATTTTCCCCCTCCTTTCTTCCTCTTCGCCCACCACCTTCAACAGTTCATTCTCCAATGGATTTTTTTTAAAAAAGGGCATTTGTTAAGCACTTACTATATATCAGGCATCAAACTGAGCACAGGGGTGGATACAGGCCAATCAGGTTGGACGCAGTCCCTGTCCCCTGTGAGGCTCAGTCTTAATCCCCACTTTACAGATGAGGTAACTGAGGCACAGAACAGTTGAGTGACCTGCCCAAGGTCACACAGCAGAAAAGTGGCGGACTTGGGATTGGAAGCCAGGTCCTCTGATTCCCGGGCCCGTGTGCTTTTCATTACACGATGCCGCTCTTCACCCTTCTTCCACACTGCTTTCAAACATGCTCATGTATCCCCTATGTACTGTACTCTCCCAAGCGCTTAGTACAGTGCACTGCACAGAGTAAGTGTTCAATGAATACCACTGATTGACCCTAAAAACATCTCTTCCATCACTCCACGGCCCCCTTCAGTTGTCAGCCCCTCTCCCTCCTACTATTCCCCTCTAACTCGACTATCTCGCCGCCAACCTCTCGCCCGCATCCTGCTTGTACATATTTACCCTTCCATTTATTTTATTTTGTTAATATGTCTCCCCCCTTCTAGATTGTGAGCCCGCTGTTGGGTAGGGACTGTCTCTATATGTTGCCAACTTGTACTTCCCAAGCGCTTAGTACACTGCTCTGCACACAGTAAGCGCTCAATAAATATGATTGAATGAATTGAATGAATGCTTCTGGCCTCAAACGCCTTCCCTTCTCAGTCACTCTCAATCGTATTTATTGAGCGCTTACTGTGTGCAAAGCACTGTACTAAGCGCTTGGGAAGTCCAAGTTGGCAACATATAGAGACGGTCCCTACCCAACAGCGGGCTCACAGTCTAGAAGGGGGAGACAGAGAACAAAACATATTAACAAAATAAAATAAATAGAATAGATATGTACAAGTAAAATAGAGTAATAAATACGTACAAACATATATACATATATACAGCTGCTGTGGGGAAGCCCACTGTTGGGTAGGGACTGTCTCTATGTGCTGCCAACTTGTACTTCCCAAGCGCTTAGTACAGTGCTCTGCACACAGTAAGCGCTCAATAAATACGATTGATTGATTGAGGTACTCTCTCCTCACCTTCAAAGTCTCCTCCGATTAGCCTTCCCTGACTATGGCCTCCTATCCTCCTCTCCCACTCCCTTCTGCCTCACCTTGACTTGCTCTCCTTATTCATAGACTGTGAGCCCACTGTTGGGTAGGGACTGTCTCTATATGTTACCAACTTGTATTTCCCAAGCGCTTAGTACAGTGCTCTGCACACAGTAAGCGCTCAATAAATACGACTGATGATGATGATTCATCCCCGCCCGCCCAGCCCCAAAGCACTTCTGTACACATCTGTACTTCTATTTATATTAATGTTTACCTCCTCCTCCAGACCATAAGCTCACTGTGAGCAGAGAATGTGTCTTATACTGTCCTCTCCCAAGTGCTTAGTACAGTGCCTTGCACACAGTCAGTGCTCGATGAATACGATCACATGACTTGAATTGTCCATAGACTCTGCCTCCAAAACTTGTACCTCCCAAGCGCTTAATACAGTGCTCGGCACACAGTAAGCGCTCAATAAATATGATTGAATTGAATGAATGAACCCACATCCTCTGACCTTTCCAGAGGCCCTTCCAGACTGAGCCCCCTCCTTCCTCTCCCCCTCATCATCCCCCGCCTTGCCTCCTTCCCCTCCCCACAGCACCTGTATATATGGATATATGTTTGTACGGATTTATTTCTCTATTGATTTATTTTACTTGTGCGTATTTACTATTCTATTTATTTTATTTTATTAATAATGTTTTGTTGTCTGTCTCCCCATTCTAGACTGTGAGCCCGCCGTTGGGTAGGGACCGTCTCTATATGTTGCCAACTTGGACTTCCCAAGCGCTTAGTACAGTGCTCTGCACACAGTAAGTGCTCAATAAATACAATTGAATGAATGAATGAATGAATGTCTTTGAGCCCCTCCAATCTGGCTTTTGCTTCCTTCGCTCCATGGAAATGGCCCTTCCCAAGGTCACGAATGATCTCCTTCTTGCCAAATCTAACGGCCTCTACTCCATCCTAATCTTCCTCGACCTCTCAGCTGCCTTCGGCACTGTGGACCACCTCCTTCTTCTGGAATTATTATCTAACCTTCGCTTCACAGACACTGTCCTTTCCTCATTCTCCTCCTATCTCTCTAGCCGTCCATTCCCCGTCTCCTTCGCGGGCTCATCCCCTGCCTCCCACCCCCTAACTTTGGGGGTCCCTTTGGGCTCAGTTTTGGGGCCCCTTCTATTCTCCATCTACACCCACTCCCTCGGAGAACTCCCTCCCTCCCAAGACTTCAACTACCATCGCTAGGTGGATAATATGTATATATGTTTGTACATATTTATTATTGTATTTATTTATTTATTTTACTTGTTCATATCTATTCTATTTATTTTATTTTGTTAGTATGTTTGGTTTTGTTCTGTCTCCCCCTTTTAGACTGTGAGCCCACTGCTGGGTAGGGACTGTCTCTATATGTTACCAACTTGGACTTCCCAAGCGCTTAGTACAGTGCTCTGCACACAGGAAGTGCTCAATAAATACGATTGATGAATATCCAGCCCTGACTTTTCTCCTTCTCCACAGTCAAGCATTTGCCCCTGTAGGGACTGTCTCTATATGTTGCCAACTTGTACTTCCCAAGCGCTTAGTACAGTGCTCTGCACACAGTAAGCGCTCAATACATACGATTGAATGAATGAATGAATGACAATTCTAGCTGGATTTTCACGGACATCTCAACCTGAACATGTCCAAAACTAAACTCATCTTCCCCTCTCCATGACTTCCCCTATCAGTGTAGACAGCACTACCACCCTCCCTGTCTCACAAGGCTGAAACTTTGGTATTATCCTCAAGTCACCACTCCCATTAAATTCATTCAATCGTATTTATTGAGCGCTTACTGTGTGCAGGGCATTGTACTAAGCGCCTGGGAAGTACAAGTTGGGAACGTATAGAGACGGTCCCTACCCAACAGTGGGCTCAATCTGAGAAGCAGCACAGCCTGGGGGAAAGAGGTCTGAGGGCCTGGGTTATAATCCCGGCTCTGACACTTTTGTGCTGTGGGTGACCTTGAGCAAGTCGCTTCGTTTCTCGGTCCCCCAGTCTCTTCATAATGATGGCATTTGTTAAGCGCTTACTATGTGCAAAGCACTGTTCTAAGCGCTGGGGGGGATACAGTGTGATCAAGTTGTCCTACGTGGGGCTCACAGTCTTAATCCCCATTTTTACAGATGAGGTAACTGAGGCTCAGAGAAGTTACGTGACTTGCCCAAGGTCACACAGCAGACTTGTGGTGGAGCCGGGATTCGAACCCATGACCTCTGACTCCAAAACCCAGGCCCTTTCCACTGAGCCACGCTGCTTCTCTGTGAAATGGTTAGATTAAGTCCCTGTTTTTCCCACAAGATGGGGACCAGGGATGGTTTTTTTGGGGGGGTATTTGTTAAGCACTTACTATGTGCCAAGCACTGCTCTAAGTGCTGGGGGAGATACAAGGTAGTTAGGTTGTCCCATGTGGGGCTCACAGTCTTCATCCCCATTTTACAGATGAGGGAACGGAGGCCCAGAGAAGTTAAGTGACTTGCCCAAGGTCACACAGCTGACAAGTGGCGGAGCCGGGATTCGAACCCATGACCTCGGACTCCCAAGCCTGGGCTCTTTCCACCGAGCCAGGCTGCTTCTACCAGGTCACTTTACGTCTACCCCAAGCGCTTAAAAAAAAACAAACAAAAATCACAATTACTATTCCCATTCAATCGGAGAAGCAGCTTGGCATAGTGGATAGAGCATGGGCCTGGGAATCAGAAGGTCATGGGTTCTAATCCTGGCCCCACCACTGGTCTGTGTGACCTTGGGAGAGTCATTTCACTTCCTCTACGCCTCAGTTCCCTCATCTGGATAATGGGGATTGAGACTGTGAGCCTCATGTGGGACAGGGACTTTGTCCAACCCGATTTGCTTGTATCCACCCCAGAGCTTAGTATACTGCTTGGCACATAGTAAGCACTCAACAAATACCACAATTATTATTATAAGTCACCAAATCCTGTCGGTTCTACCTTCACAACATTGCTAAAAATCCACCCTTTCCTCTCCAACCAAAATGCTACCACACTAATAATAACAATAATAATGGCATTTATTAAGCGCTTACTATGTGCCAAGCACTGTTCTAAGCGCTGGGGAGGTTACAAGGTGATCAGGTTGTCCCACGGGGGGCTCACAGTCTTAATCCCCATTTTCCAGATGAGGGAACTGAGGCCCAGAGAAGTGAAGTGACTTGCCCAAAGTCACACACAGCTGACAAGTGGAGGAGCCGGGATTTGAACCCATGACCTCTGACTCCAAAGCCTGGGCTCCTTCCACTGAGCCATGCTGCTTCTCACTGATCTAAGCATTTATCCTATCCTGTCCTGATTACTGCACCAGCCTCCTGTCTCTCTCACAGCCCTGGGAGTCTGGGTTCATTCATTCATTCAATCGCATTTATTCATTCATTCAATTGTATTTATTGAGCGCTTACTGTGTGCAGAGCACTGTACTAAGCGCTCGGGAAGTCCAAGTTGGCAACATATAGAGACGGTCCCTACCCAACGGCGGGCTCACAGTCTAGAATGGGGAGACAGACAACAAAACATTATTAACAAAATAAAATAAATAGAATAATAAATACGCACAAGTAAAATAAATCAATAGAGTAATAAATATGTACAAACATATATACATATATACAGGTGCTGTGGGGAAGGGAAGGAGGTAAGGCGGGCGGGATGAAGAGGGGGATGAGGGGGAGAGGAAGGAGGGGGCTCAGTCTGGAAGGGCCTCTGGAAAGGTCAGAGGATGTGGGTTCATTCATTCAATTCAATCGTATTTATTGAGCGCTTACTGTGTGCAAAGCACTGTACTAAGCGCTTGGGAGGTACAAGTTGGCAACATATAGAGACGGTCCCTACACAACAGAGGGCTCACAGTCTAGAAGTGGGGGACAATCCCAGCTCTGCCATTTATCTGCTGGATGCCCACGGGCAACTCACTTGACTTCTCTGGGCCTCAATTCCCTCACCTGCAAAATGGGGATTAAGGTTGTGATCCCCACACGGGACAGGGACTGTGCCCAACCCGATTATCTTGATAATAATAATAATGAGGGCATTTATTAAGCACTTACTATGTGCAAAGCACTGTTCTAAGCGCTGGGGAGGAGACAAGGTGATCGGGCTGTCCCGCAAGGGGCAACCCCAGTGCTTGGCACACAGGAAGCGCTTTACAGATATCACAGTTATTGTTAATATTCTTTCTGCTGCCCAGATCACTTTTCTAAAAATAAGTTTATTCCGCGTCTGCCCATTCCAGTGGTTACCCATTTATCTTGGCATCAAAATAATTCCTTTCCCTTGGTCCCTCCTAACTTACCTCACTTACCTCCTACTACAACCCAACGTGTTCACTTCAACTCCTCTTAACACCAACCCACTCACTGTACACCTTTCGCCAATGACCCTTTCCCTTAGAGATGCAGCATGGCTCAGTGGAAAGAGCCCGGGCTTTGGAGTCGGACGTCACGGGTTCGAATCCCGGCTCCGCCACAAGTCTGCTGCGTGACCATGGGCAAGTCACTTCACTTCTCTGAGCCTCAGTTCCCTCATCTGTAAAAATGGGGATTAAGACTGTGAGCCCCACGTGGGACAACTTGATCACACTGTATCCCCCCCCCCAGCGCTTAGAGCAGTGCTTTGCACATAGTAAGCGCTTAACAAATGCCATCATTATTATTATTATTATAGCTGACAGCCCATGACTCCGCCCCGCCTTCAAAGTCTTATTAAAAGAAACAACAAACAAAAAAGCCCGCCTCCTCCAAGAGGCCTCACTTCTTCTTCTCCCTCTCCCTACTGTGTCACCTCTGCACTTGGTGGCCTAGTGGATATGTTGCCAATTTGTACTTCCCAAGCGCTTAGTACAGTGCTCTGCACACAGTAAGCGCTCAATAAATACAATTGATGATGATGATGATGAAGTTCATGGGTTCTCCTGCCTCTGCCACATGTCTGCTGTGTGACCTTGGGTAAGTCACTTCCCTGTTCCTCTGTTACCTTATCTGTAAAATGGGGATGGAGACTGCGAGTCCCCTGTGGGACAGGGGCTGCGACCAACCCAATCTGCTTTCATTCATTCATTCAATCGTATTTATTGAGCGCTTACTATGTGCAGAGCACTGCACTAAGCCCTTGGGAAGTACAAGTTATCATCATCATCAATCGTATTTATTGAGCGCTTACTGTGTGCAGAGCACTGTACTAAGCACATGGGAAGTACAAGTTGGCAACATATAGAGACAGTCCCTACCCAACAGTGGGCTCACAGTCTAAAAGGGGGAGACAGAGAACAAAACAAAACATATTAACAAAATAAAATAAATAGAATAAATATGTACAAATAAAATAGAGTAATATGTACAAACATATATACATATATACAGGTGCCGTGGGGAGGGGAAGGAGGTAAGGCAGGGGAGATGGAGAGGGGGAGGAGGGGGAGAGGAAGGAGGGGGCTCAGTCTGGGAAGCCCTCCTGGAGGAGGTGAGCTCTCAGTAGGGCCTTGATGCTTATATCCATCCCAGTGCTTAGTACAATGCCTGACACATAGTAAGCACTTAAATACCATATTTACTATTTGTTCCCTTTGTTCACCTTTGTTCAGCACTTAGAACAGTGCTTTGCACATTGTAAGCGCTTAATAAATGTTATTATTATTATTATCATTATTATTCACCCCACTTTCAGCACCACAGTACTTACAAACGGAGCCATAATGTATTTTAATGTCTGCCTCCTCATTTAGATTGAAAGCTTCTCGTGGGCAGGGAACATGCCTACAGACTGTTGTCTCGTACTCTCCCAAGCACTGAGTCGTGCCTTGCACATAATAATAATAATTATTATTATATAATAGTTAAATAATATAATAATAAGCACATAGTAAGTGCTCATTCATTCATTCAATCGTTTTTATTGAGCGCTTACTGTGTGCAGAGCACTGTACTAAGCGCTTGGGAAGTCCAAGTCGACAACATAGAGAGATGGTCCCTACCCAACAGCGGGCTCACAGTCTAGAAGGGGGGGGGGGACAGACAACAAAACATATTGACAAAGTAAAATAAATAAATATGTACAAGTAAAAGAGAGTAAATACGACTGATGGAGAGGTTAAGTGACTTGCCCAAGGTCACCCAAGAGGTCAGTGGCAGGGCTGGAATTCGGAGCTGGGTCTCCTGGGCTCTTCAGTCCCCTGCTCCTTCCCACGTGGGTAGGGACTGTCTCTATATGTTGCCAACTTGTACTTCCCAAGCGCTTAGTACAGTGCTCTGCACACAGTAAGCGCTCAATAAATACGATTGATGATGATGATGATGATGATAAAACAACTAGATTTAAAGGTGCAGCTAGGCAGGGACTGGAAAATCAATCAACCGATCAATCGTATTTATTGAGCGCTTACTGGGTGCAGAGCACTGTACTAAGCGCTTAAAAATAAGCACTGCTCTAAGTGCTGGGGAGGTTACAAGCTGATCAGATTGTCCCATGGGGGGCTCACAGTTTTAATCCCCGTTTTACCGATGAGGTAACTGAGGCCCGGAGAATAATAATAATAATCGCATTTATTAAGCGCTTACTATGCGCAAAGCACTGTTCTAAGCGCCGGGGAGGATACACGTTGATCAGGTTGTCCCACGAGGGGCTCACGGTTTTAATCCCCATTTTACAGATGAGGTAACTGAGGCCCGGAGAAGTTAAGTGACTTGCCCAAAGTCACACAGCTGACAGTTGGCGGAGCTGGGATTTGAACCCATGACCTCGGACTCCAAAGCCCGGGCTCTTTCCCCTGAGCCGTGCTGCTTCTCCAAAATCCAACTTCCGCAGGAGTTTAAACATTTAAACATCTGTTGCTGACGACACCGCCAGGTGCAGACCGCGGCTGTCCTTGGGTCCACAGTACGGTAGCAACATCCCGGCACACCGAGGCCGAGGCGTTTCCCCCATCACCTCTGCTGGCTTCTCTAGCGTGGCTTCCCCATTGCACGCTCTCCCTGGGACAGCTCTACCATTCATTCATTCATTCGATCGTATTTACTGAGCGCTTACAGTGTGCAGAGCACTGGACTAAGCGCTTGGGAAGTACAAGTTGGCGACATATAGAGACGGTCCCTACCCAACAGCGGGTTCACAGTCTACCACTGTCCCTTGAATGATGGATCCTCTCTGGCAGATGATATTATTACTAATGATATTGAATAACGATCGACATCTTTAATCAATCAATCGTATTTATTGAGCGCTTACTGTGTGCAGAGCACTGGACTAAGCGCTTGAGAAGTACAAGTTGGCAACATATAGAGACGGTCCCTACCCAACAGCGGGTTCACAGTCTACCACTGTCCTTTGAATGATGGATCCTCTCTGGCAGATGATATTATTACTAATGATAATGAATAACGATCGACATCTTTAATCAATCAATCATATTTATTGAGCGCTTACTGTGTGCAGAGCACTGGACTAAGCGCTTGGGAAGTCCAAGTTGGCAACATACAGAGACAGTCCCTACCCAACAGCAAGCTCACAGTCTAAAAGGGGGAGACAGCAAAACCAAACATACTAACAGAATAAAATAAATAGAATAGATATGTACAAGTAAAATAGAGTAATATGTACAAACATATATCCATATATACAGGTGCTGTGGAGAAGGGAAGGAGGTAAGATGCGGGGATGGAGAGGGGGACGAGGGGGAGGAGAGGGGGAGGAGGGGGTTAAGCTCTTTACTACTACTACTACTACTACTACTAATAATGGCATTTATTAAGCACTTACTATGTGCAAAGCACTGTTCTAAGAGCTGGGGAGGTTACAAGGTGATCAGGTTGTCCCACAGGGGTCTCACAGCCTTAATCCCCATTTTACAGAGGAGGTCACCGAGGCACAGTGAAGTGACTTGCCCAAAGTCACCCAGCTGACAATTGGCGGAGCCAGGATTTGAACCCATGACCTCTGACTCCAAAGCCCAGGCTCTTTCCACTGAGCCACGCTGCTTACTAGGTGCCAACCTCTGGGTTTGGAGACATTTTACTGTCCATTTGGACAGTCCTGTCAGGCTCACCACCTACGAGGGTGGGAGAAAAGGTATTTAAGGCCCATTTTACGGATGAGGAAACGGGCACCAAAGTGACGCGCCCCACGTCGCACAGCAGGCAAGTGACTTGAGGCAGGATTAGAACCCAAGGCTTCTGAGCTGCCTCAAGCTCTTTCTCGTTTTAATGCTGTATTCCTCTTGTCTGAACCCTCTTTAATTTAAGGCCCTTCACTGCAGTACATACACACAACATCTTTGAACTAGAGAAGCAGCGTGGCTTAGTGGAAGGACCCCAGGCTTGGCAGTCGGAGGTCGTGGGTTCTAATCCCGGCACTACCACTTGTCAGCTGTGTGACTTTGGGCAAGTCATGTAACTTCTCTGGGCCTCAGTTATCTCATCTGTCAAATGGGGATTAAGACTTTGAGCCCCAGACTGTGAGCCCACTGTTGGGTAGGGACCGTCTCTATACGTAGCCAACTTGTACTTCCCAAGCGCTTAGTACAGTGCTCTGCACACAGTAAGCGCTCAATAAATACGATTGAATGAATGAATTACCTTGTATCTTCCCCCAGCGCTTAGAACAGTGCTTTGCATATAGTAAGCGCTTAATAAATAGCATCAATTATCAAGCGCTTAGAACAGTGCTTGGCACACAGTAAGCGCTTAACAAATACCATCATTCATTCAATCGTATTTATTGAGTGCTTACTGTGTGCAGGGCACTGACTAAGCGCTTGATAATTGATGGCATTTATTAAGCGCTTACTATATGCAAAGCACTGTTCTAAGCGCTGGGGAGGTTACAAGGTGATCAGGTTGTCCCTCGTGGGGCTCACAGTCTTAATCTTTTAGACTGTGAGCCCACTGTTGGGTAGGGACCGTCTCTATACGTTGCCAACTTGTACTTCCCAAGCGCTTAGTACAGGGCTCTGCACACAGTAAGCGCTCAA
Organism: Tachyglossus aculeatus; assembly: GCF_015852505.1. NCBI lineage: Eukaryota > Metazoa > Chordata > Mammalia > Monotremata > Tachyglossidae > Tachyglossus > Tachyglossus aculeatus. Next base: position 823,601 of record NC_052069.1, on the reverse strand, counting down.
TAAATACGATTGATTGATTGATTGATTAATCTCCATTTTCCAGATGAGGTAACTGAAGCGCAGGGAAGTGACGTGACTTGCCCGCAGTCACCCAGCTGACAATTGGTGGGGCTGGGATTTGAACCCATGACCTCTGACTCCAAAGCCCGGGCTCTTTCCAGTGAGCCACACACTGCTCCCTCCTACCTGTCATTTACTTCAATGTCCATCTCCCATTATACTAGGAGCTCTTCAAGAGCAAAGGCCTATCAAGTCCACCGCACTCTCCCAAGCACTCAGTACAGTGCTCCGCACACGATAAGCGCTCAGTCAAGGCTGCGTGGTCTACACCACGGTGCCCTGCACCTCTCTCAAACAGAAACCCGCCGGTCCTCACACACACCGCGAGAGTACCATCATTATCACCATCAATCGTATTTATTGAGCGCTTACTGTGTGCAGAGCACTGTAGTAAGCGCTTGGGAAGTACAAGTTGGTACTCTATATGTTACCCAGCAGTGGGCTCACAGTCTAAAAGTTTTCCAAACCGAGTTCGGAGCCCATCGGCTTCCCGTTTCTCGGAAACTGGGGCTTCAGGTGGAAACGTCACGTGCGGGGACCGATTTTCTCGAACCAGGAAGAGAGTCTGGGGCCCGTGCTGGACCTTCAGCACACTGGACACTGTTTGGCCGCCCTGCCCATGGATCTGGAATTGTATCACCTATGCCGTACTCACTAAAACATCTCAGATCGAGTCCCTTCTCCTTATCGCTACACACCACGTTCCCTCCTCCAGATATCTGGATTCCAGTTTCCCTGAGGACCCATTTCCGTTGCTGCTAATGGTCTCCGTTGAGCGTTTACTACATGCCAGCCACTGTCCTATACGCTAGCCTAATCAGGTTGGACAATGTCCCTGTCCTATACGGGGCTCGGTCTCTATCCCCAATTTCCAGATGAGATAACTGCGGCCCGGAGTAATGAAGTGAGTTGCCCACAGGTCACCCAGCAGATAGATAAATAACGGATTTGGGATTAGAGCCTAGTGGATACAACACAGGCCTAGGAGTCTGAAGGACCTGAGTTCTAATCTCAGCTCCATCACTTGTCTTCAGTGTGACCTTGGAAAAGTCATTTCTCTGGGCCTCAGTTCCCTCATCTGTCAAATGGGGATTAAGACTGTGAGCCCCATGTGGGACGGGGACTGTGTCCAACCTGATGAGCTAGTATCTACCCCAACACTTTTTTATGGCATTTATTAAGCGCATACTATGTGCAAAGAACTGTTTTAATAATAATAATAATAATAATAATAATAATAATAATAATAATAATAATAATAATAATAATAATAATATTTTTGGTATTTGTTAAGCGCTTACTATGTGCAAAGCACTGTTCTAAGCGCTGGGGAGAATACAAGGTGATCGGGTTGTCCCACGTGGGGCGCACAATCTTAATCCCCATTTTACAGAAGAGGTAACTGAGGTCCAGAGAAGTTAAGTGACTTGCCCAAAGTCTCACAGCTGACAAGTGGCGGAGTCGGAATTTGAACCCATGACCTCTGACTCCCAAGCCTATGCTCTTTCCACTGAGCCATGCTGCTTCACTTCTTCTAGAATGTCAGCCCACTGTTGGGTAGGGACTGTCTCTATATGTTGCCAACTTGTACTTCCCAAGCGCTTAGTACAGTGTTCTGCACACCGTAAGCGCTCAATAAATACGATTGATTGATTTTAAGTGCTGGGGAAGTTCCAAGGTGATCAGGTTGTCCCACGGGGGGCTCACAGTCTTAATCCCCATTTTACAGATGAGGTGCTCAGTGCTTAGAACAGTGCTTTGCACATAGTAAGCGCTTAATAAATGCCATCATTATTAATTATTATTATTAACTGAGGCCCAGAGAAGTGAAGTGACTTGCCCAAAGTCACACAGCTGACAATTGGCGGATCCGGGATTTGAACCCATCACCTCCGATTCCAAAGCCCGGGCTCTTCCCAATGGGCCACGCTGTTTCTCGCACATTCATTCATTCATTCATTCATTCATTCAATCACGTTTATTGATCACTTATGGTGTGCAGAGCCCTGTACTAAGCGCTTGGGAAGTACAAGCTGGCAACTTCTAGAGACGGTCCCTACCCAACAGCGGGCTCACGGTCTAGAAGATAGCGGCAAGACAGCAAGCGCTTTAACGGATACCGTCATTATAATAATAATAATAATAATAATAATAATAATAATAATAATAATAATGATGGCATTTGTTAAGCGCTTACTATGGGCAAAGCACCGTTCTAAGCGCTGAATAATTATATTATCAGTTTAATTCAATATTAAATTAAATATTTGGACTGTGAGCCCACTGTTGGGTAGGGACTGTCTCTATATGTTGCCAATTTGTACTTCCCAAGCGCTTAGTACAGTGCTCTGCACACAGTAAGCGCTCAATAAGTACGATTGATGATGATGATTATCATATAATAATGTTATATCATGATATATTATCACATATCATATATTATATATATTATATTTTATATATATATTATATTATTATATATTATATATAATATACACAATATCACATAATACAATATATATTATATCATATATATTATATATAATATGCGATATCATACATCACATCATATATCATATAATATAATTATCATATCATATAATCATATAATAATCATATATATAGTATCATATATAATATACAATACATTATATTAATTATATTTAATTATATTACATAAATATATAACGTATTATAATTATTATGTATTATTAATATATTGTATAATATATTATTATAATTATCAGGTCCTTCTGACTAGGCCGCGCCGCTTCTGTCAAACGGAGCAGCCCTGACGCACACCATCACAACGGGACCACTCAGCCCAAGCCCCGCTTCCGGAGGGAGGTGAAGCAACCTGGTGACGATTCCTTGCTTCCCACCTCGCCCGCCGTCGGCTGGTATGGGTTTGCCCACCCACCCGCCCGCCGATTCTGCTCTGCACACAGCAAGCGCTCAATAAATACGATTGATTGATTGATTGATTGATTGCTGGCCCGAGGACCAAGTCGGGTGAGGGGGAGGAGAGGTCCCTTGGTCCGATTACCCTCGTCCTTGAGATCGCCCGGTGCCGCCTTTGCCCTCGGTCTGCGAGAAGGCCCACAGTGCGACAGTCGCCCGACGAAAGCGGATCCTACGAGCCGGGGAAGTTTCCGGCATTCCCAAATTGATATCGCGACCGCCGGGCGTCAGCGTGGGAACGGCTAATGCTATTTTCTACGGGCCGACTCTTACAAGACGTACTTACGAGGCTCGTTTAACGGCAGCGGGTGTCTCGGCCGATGGCGTCTTCTAGCCGCCCCGCAGCCAGTCGGGCAGAACGGGGCCTTTCCCCCCTCCGTTACACAGGGCGGCAGAGCGGTGACCCTTAAAAATAAAGGAAGGAATAAATACATCCACACTGAATAAAGATCTGGGAGCGGAGGTTGCTGAGGGAGAAGCAAGCAGAGGTGAATATTTGCCTACCCTGAGCCCGATCTATGGATCTAGGGGAAGAGGTGGGCACTAAAATAAGTTATAGGTATGCTTCCTCCAATTAAAACATATGCACAAATAATAATAATAATAATAATGATATTTGTTAAGCGCTTACTAATGAATAATAATAATAATGATGACATTTGTTAAGTGCTTACTATGTGCAGAGCACTGTTCCAAGCGCTGGGGGGGGGATACAAGGTGATCAAGTTGTCCCACGTGGGGCTCACAGTCTTAATCCCCATTTTACAGAGGAGGGAACTGAGGCTCAGAGAAGTTCAGTGACTTGCCCAAGGTCACACAGCAGACACGTGGCGGAGCCGGGATTCGAACCCATGACCCCTGACTCCAAAGCCCGGGCTCTTTCCACTGAGCCCCGCCACTTCTCTGTAAATGCTCTGGGAGGGTGAGATGCAGAAGTGCTGAGGTGGCAGTGGGTGGGGGAGAGCGAGTGATTCATCAGCAGCGGCGTGGCTCGGTGGAAAGAGCCCGGGCTTTGGAGTCAGAGGTCATGGGTTCAAATCCCGGCTCTGCCGACGGTCAGCTGTGTGACTTTGGGCAAGTCACTTTGTTTCTCTGGGCCTCAATTACCTCATCTGTAAAATGGGGATTAAGACTGGGAGCCCCCCGTGGGACAACCTGATCACCTTGTAACCTCCCCAGTGCTAAGAACAGTGCTTTGCACAGAGTACGAGTTTAATAAATGCCATTATTATTATTATTAAAGCGCTTAATAAATGCCATTATTATTATTATTATTATCAGGGAAATCATCCTGAAGGAGACTCAGTTTTAGGATTGGAAGGGTCAGTCGGATATTAGACCCAGGTCAGCACTGGAAATGACGCTCTGGATTGGGGGCAAGAGGTCAGAGAGGGGTCTCCCCAAGGGTTGGAGTCCAAGAAATCCAGGGAATCCAGTGCCCTTCCCCTACCATTCATGCTCTTTCATTCAATCGTATTTGTCATCAATCGTATTTATTGAGTGCTTACTATGTGCAGAGCACTGTACTTAGCGCTTGGGAAGTACAAATGGGCAACATCTAGAGACAGTCCCTACCCAACAGCGGGCTCACAGTCTAAAAGGGGATAATCGTATTTACTGAGTGCTTACTGTGTACAAAGCCCTGTACTATCAATCAATCAATCAATCGTATTTATTGAGCGCTTACTATGTGCAGAGCACTGTACTAAGCGCTTGGGAAGTACAAATTGGCAACACATAGAGACAGTCCCTACCCAACAGTGGGCTCACAGTCTAAAAGGGGGAGACAGAGAACAGAACCAAACATACCAACAAAATAAAATAAATAGGATAGAAATGTACAAGTAAAATAAATAAATAGAGTAATAAATATGTACAACCATATATACATATATACAGGTGCTGTGGGGAAGGGAAGGAGGTAAGATGGGGGGATGGAGAGGGGGACGAGGGGGAGAGGAAGGAAGCGGCTCAGTCTGGGAAGGCCTACTAAGCGCTTGGGAGAGTACACTATAACAACGGACACAATCCTGCCCATGGCGATTACTTGGTTATCCCCCTGACTCCTCAAAGAAACATTTGGTGACTTGTTCTTTCTTTGCAATGTCACAGGCTTCCTCTTATCTCTCTGGCCGCTCCTCCGCCGGGCTCCTCCTCTGCCTCCCACCCTGTAAATGTGGTGGGATCCCTCAAGGCTCATTTTGGGGTTCTCTTCTAGTCTCCATCTATTCCCACTTCCTGGGAGAAGGCATTAATAATAACAATAATAATAATAATAGTAATAATGGCGGCATTTATTAACCACTTACTATGTGCAAAGCACCGTTCTAAGCGCTGGGGAGGTTACAAGGTGATCAGGCTGCCCGACGGGGTCTCCCAGTCTTAATCCCCATTTTACAGATGAGGCCCGGAGAACTTAAGTGACTTGCCCAAAGTCACACAGCTGACAATTGGCGGAGCCGGGATTTGAACCCATGACCTCTGACTCCAAAGCCCGGGCTCTTTCCACTGAGCCACGCTGCATTCATTCCAACAGCTTTTTTTTTTTTAATTTAATGGTATTTGTTCAGCGCTGACTCTGTGTCAAACACTGTTCTGAGCCCTGGGGAAGGTAGGTAGAGAATCAATCGTATTTATTGAGCGCTTACTGTGTGCAGAGCACTGTACTAAGCGCTTGGGTAGTATGAGTTGGCAACATATAGAGACAGTCCCTACCCAACAGTGGGCTCACGGTCTAGAAGAGAAGCAGCGTGGCTCAGTGGAAAGAGCCCGGGCTTGGGAGTCAGAGGTCGTGGGTTCTAATCTCGGCTCCGCCACATGTCTGCTGTGTGTGACCTTGGGCAAGTCACTTAACTTCTCTGAGCCTCAGTTCCCTCATCTGTAAAATGGGGATGAAGACTGTGAGCCCCACGTGGGACAACCTGATCACCTTGTATCCCCCCCAGCACTTAGAACAGTGCTTCGCACATAGTAAGCACTTAACAAATGCCATCATCATTATTATTACAAGTTAATTAGGCAGGACACGCATGGGGCTCACAGTCTAAGTAGGACGGGGAACAGGTATTGAGTCCACATTTTACAGTTGAGGAAACTGAGGCATAGGGAAGTGACCTGCCCAAGGTCACCGAGCAAACAATTGGCAGAGTTGGGATTAGAACCCAGGTCCTTCTGACTGCCAGGGTCGTGCTCTCTCCACTAGGTTTAGTGGAAAGAGCCCGGGCTTTGGAGTCAGAGGTCAGGGGTTTGAATCCCGACTCCGCCACATGTCTGCTGTGTGACCTTGGGCAAGCCACTTAACTTCTCTGAGCCTCAGTTCCCTCATCTGTAAAATGGGGATTAAGACTGTGAACCCCACGTGGGGCAACTTGATCACCCTGTATCCCCCCCCAGCGCTTAGAACATTGCTTTGGACATAGAAAGTGCTTAACAAATGCTATTATTATTATTATTATTACTATTACTAGGCCACACTCTGACACGGATGACTCCCAAATCTCCATCTCCAGCCCTCAACTCTCATTACACCATCATTATTATTACAGAGCCAGGCACCTAGTAAGCGTTTAATGGATACCATCATTATTATTACATTGCCAGGCACATAGTAAGCGCTTAAAACACAACGATGAAACAAAAAAAGGCTTGTCTAGCCACTCGTTCTCTATCTCTGGGCCTCGGTTACCCCATCTGTGAAGTGGGGATTAAGACTGTGAGCCCCACGTGGGACAACCTAATCACCCTGTATCCCCCCAGCGCTTAGAACAGTGCTTGGCACATAGTAAGCGCTTAATAAATATCATTATTATTATTATTATTATCATCTCTCCCCTTTTCTGCAGTCCCACATCTCCTCCTGACTTCAGGTCACCTCTACTTGGATGCCCCACGGATACCACAGAGCTTAACACGCTGCTTCTCTAAGCAGCGTGGCTCAGTGGAAAGAGCCCGGGCTTTGGAATCAGAGGTCAGGGGTTCGAATCCTGCTTCTGCCACATGCCTGCTGTGTGACATTGGGCAAATCACTTAACTTCCCTGTGCCTGTTACCTCATCTGTAAAATGGGGATTAAGACTGTGAACCCCACATGGGACAACCTGATCACCTTGTATCCCCCCAGTGCTTAGAACAGTGCTTAGCACATAGTAAGCACTTAATAAATGCCATTATTATTATTATTAACATGTCAGAAACGGAACTCACCTCACCTTCCTCCTCAAGATCCTTCCTCCCCATCACGGTGAGCCACATCACTCTCTCCCCTGACTCACAAGCCCACAACCCTGGCATAGTTCTCAACTCGGCTCTCGCTCACCCCGTAAATTTAGTCTGCCCCCAGACCCTGTTGCTGTGTGACCTTGGGCAAGTCACTTCACTTCTCTGAGCCTCAGTTACCTCATCTGTAAAATGGGGATTAAGACTGTGAGCCCCACATGGGACAACCTGATCACTTTGCATTCTCCCCCAGCGCTTAGAACAGTGCTTTGCACATAGTAAGCGCTTAACAAATGCCAACATTATTATTATTATACCTGCACGATTCCAGAATCCGCCCCTTTCCATCCCAACTCCTACCGCACTGATCCAACCACTCTTTTCCCATCTTGACTAGGTGATTCGCACTCAAGCCCCTTCAAACAGAAAATTCTTACCTCTGGTTTCGAAGCAATTAACCAACACTCCCTGCCCTATCTCATTTCACTGAGCTCCTCCACCATCATCCAGCCCTCCCTCGTCGCTCTTCTAACCCCAATCCCCCTGATCTCATCTTCCTCAGGCTCGATATTTACCGACTGATTTAGGAAAAGATATTTACCGACTGATTTAGGAAAAGACGGGGGGAAAATCAAAGATCTGACTTTGCTCCTTCTCGGCAGCCTTCACAGGGAGGTGGTGAGGGGGAAAACGAGATCGTGGATGTGAAAGTGCTTCGGAAAAAAAAAGATATTCTACTATTCATAAATATCTGCCTTTTTACGCCTTTCGTCCATTTCCCTCCTTCATCATCATCATCAATCGTATTTATTGAGCGCTTACTATGCACAGAGCACTGGACTAAGCGCTTGGGAAGTACAAATTGGCAACATATAGAGACAGTCCCTACCCAACAGTGGGCTCACAGTCTAAAAGGGGAGACAGAGAACAAAACCAAACATACTAACAAAATAAAATAAATAGAATAGATATGTACAAATAAAATAAATAAATAAATAGAGTAAAAAAATATGTACAAACATATATACATATATACAGGTGCTGTGGGGAAGGGAAGGAGGTAAGATGGGGGGGATGGAGAGGGGGACGAGGGACTCCTTGACTTCGATCGGCTCATTTCTTAATCACCTGGCCGTTTAAAGTGACAGGTAAATAATAATGGTATTTGTTAAGCACTGACGGCTTGTCAATCACTGTTCATTCATTCATTGAATCGTACTTATTGAGCGCTTACTGTGTGCAGAGCACTGTTCTAAGACCTGGGGTAGATACAAGTTCATCAGGTTGGACAGTTCCTGTCCCACTTGGGGATCGCAGGGAGAAAAGGTTCTGAACCCCCATTTTACAGATGAGGAAACTGAGGCCCAGAGAAGTTAAGTGACTTGCCCAAGGTCCCGCAGCTGACAAGTTGGCAGAGCTAGGATAAGAACCCACAGCCTCACTCTTTCCACCAGGCCATCATTAAGATATTAAATCCTATTTTTCCCCCCCCCGTAATAATGATGGTATTTATTAAGCGCTTACTATGTGCAAAGCACTGTTCTAAGCGCTGGACTGTTCTAAGTGCTGGGATGCCCCCTGCCTTTGTCTTAATTTCTTTTCCATTAAGGAACTTGTTAAGTGCTTACTGTGTGTCAATCAATCAATCAATCTTATTTATTGAGCGCTTACTATGTGCAGAGCACTGTACTAAGCGCTTGGGAAGTACAAGTTGGCAACATATAGAGACAGTCCCTACCCAACAGTGGGCTCACAGTCTAAAAGGGGGAGACAGAGAACAAAACCAAACATACTAACAAAATAAAATAAATAGAATATGTACAAGTAAAATAGAGTAATAAATATGTACAAACATATATACATATATACAGGTGTCAGATAGTGCGTACTAGGCGCCGGGGTAAATACCAGCTAATCAAGTTGGACACAGTCTGTGTCCGATATGGGGCCCAAAATCTTAATCTTCATTTTACAGATGAGGGAACTGAGGCACTGAGAAGTGAAGTGACTTGTCCAAGGTCACGGGAGACAAGTGGCGGAGCTGGGATTAAAATTTAGGTCCTTCTGAATCCCCAGCCTGTGCTCTTTCCACGAGACCACGCTGCTTCTAGGCTGTGATCCCACTGTTGGGTAGGGACCGTCTCTATATGTTGCCAACTTGGACTTCCCAAGCGCTTAGTACAGTGCTCTGCACACAGTAAGCGCTCAATAAATACGACTGAATGAATAACAGTAGTTGTTAAGTACCGCGGTAGGAATAAGGTAATCGGGTCAGACACAGTCCCTGTCCAACGGGGTTCTCGGCCTGAGCCGGGGAGAGAGAAAGGTTATTATTGCATCACCATTTTACAGATAAAGAAACTGAGGTTGAAGAAACCAATCAATCAATCGTATTTATTGAGCGCATACTGTGTGCAGAGCACTGTACTAAGCGCTTGGGAAGTCCAAGCTGGCAACATATAGAGACGGTCCCTACACAACAGTGGGCTCACATTCTAGAAGGGGGAGAACAACACAAACAAGAAGAATAAGATGTATACAGTGATCAGGGCTTCCTCTTCTACTGTATTTTCTCCCACAGTGTGGTACCCTACACATAGTCACACATACTACACGTACTCTACACACAGAGAAGCCGCGTGGCTCAGTGGAAAGAGCCCGGGCTTTGGAGTCAGAGGTCATGGGTTCAAATCCCAGCCCCGCCACTTGTCAGCTGTGTGACTTTGGGTGAGTCACTTCACTTCTCTGTGCCTCAGTTACCTCACCTGGAAAATGGGGATTAAGACTGTGAGCCCCCTGTGGGACAACCTGATCACCTTGTAACCTCCCCAGCGCTTAGAACGGTGCTTTGCACATAGTAAGCACTTAATAAATGCATTATTATTATTATTAGTCCACGTTTCAATCAATCAATCATATTTATTGAGTGCTTACTGTGTGCAGAGCACTGTACTAAGTGCTTGGGAAGTACAAGTTGGCAACATAGAGAGACGGTCCCTACCCAACAGTGGGCTCACAGTCTAGAAGGGGGAGACAGATTAAAAAACCAAGCATATTAACAAAATAAAATACATAGGATATGTACAAGTAAAATTAATAAACTGAAAGAATGAACTTCAGGGTGTAAACCACCCCCTTGCTGTTTCCCGCCCAACGATTCTTATATCTTACCCTGGACCGGACTGGAGGAACAGTCTTTTCGTGAGTAAGACATGGCAGGGAACATATCTGCTAATTCTTCTGTTGTAGAAGTAGTAATAATAATAATGGTATCTGTTAAGCGCTTAATAATAATAATAATAACGATGACATTTATTAAGTGCTTACTATGTGCAAAGCACTGTTCTAAGCGCTTGGGTAGATACAAGGTAATCAAGTTGTCCCACGTGGGGCTCACAGACTTAATCCCCATTTTCCAGATGAGGGAACTGAGGCACAGAGAAGTGAAGTGACTTGCCCAAAGTCACACAGCTGACAAGTGGTGGAGCCGGGATTCGAACCCATGACCTCTGACTCCAAAGCCCAGGCTCTTTCAACTGAGCCACACTGCTCCTCCTTGCTTACTATGTGTCAAGCACTGCTCTAAGCGCAGGGGTAGCGTGGCTCAGCGGAAAGAGCCCGGGATTTGGAGTCGGAGGTCATGAGTTCAAATCCCAGCTCCGCCAACTGTCAGCTTCTTGACTTCTCTGGGCCTCAGTTACCTCATCTGTAAAATGGGGATTAAGACTGTGAGCCCCCCCCATGATATGCCCTCTTGGGCATATCAGTGCACAGTTCTCTTTTTATTCTCTTGTCCATTTTGGCCTCCATAGAGAAGCAGGTGGCCAAGTAGACAGAGCCCGGGGTCAAAGGACCTGAGTTCTAATCTAGGCCCTGCCACGTGTCTGCTGTGTGACCTTGGGCAATTTACTTCGATTCGCTGGGCCTCAGTTACCTCATCTGCAGAATGGGGATTTAATACCTGCTCTTCCTCCTACTTAGATTGTGAGTGGTGAAGCCAGGTGGAAAAAGCACTGGTTTGGAAGTCAGAGGACATTCATTCATTCAATCAATTGCATTTATTGAGCGCTTACTGTGTGCACAGCACTGTGCTAAGCGCTTGGAAAGTACAATTTGGCAACAGATAGAGACAATCCCGATCCAACATCGGGCTCACAGTCTAACAAAACAAGTGGACAGGTGTCACAGGACACGGGTTCTAATCCTGGCTCGCCATGTGTCTGTTGGGTGACATAGGACAAGTCGCTTAACTTCTCTTTACCTCAGTTACCTCATCTGTACCTCATATGTACAAACATATATACATATATGTTTGTACATATTTATTACTCTATTTATTTATTTATTTTACTTGTACATATCTATTCTATTTATTTTATTTTGTTAGTATGTTTGGTTTTGTTCTCTGTCTCCCCCTTTTAGACTGTGAGCCCACTGTTGGGTAGGGACTGTCTCTAGATGTTGCCAACTTGGACTTCCCAAGCGCTTAGTACAGTGCTCTGCACACAGTAAGCGCTCAATAAATACGATTGATTGATTGATTGATCTGTAAAATGGGGATTAAATCCTACTCTCTCCTACTTAGACCGTGAGCCCCATGTGGGACAGGGGCTGTGGCCGACCCGAATAACTTCAATTAGAACAGTGCTTGACATATAGTAAGCACTTAATAAAAAAAAATATTGAACTCGGGTCCCCTGGATTCCAGACCTAAGTTCTTTCACTAGGCCATACTGCCGCTCATCACCGCAATTGATTTCTGGTACAGCGTCCGGCACATAGTAAGCGCTTAAATATCATTAGTATTATCGGTTCTTCCACAGGTCAAGGATGGCTGGGATGTCCTCCTAATCATAATCTGCTCTTCCTGGAATCATCATCAATCGTATTTATTGAAATAAATAATTTGCCAGTGATATTTATTGCATATTGATGTGTGCAGACCACTGTACTAAAGCTTGGGAGAATACAATACAGCACATTCCCGGCCCACAAGCAGCTTACTGTCTAGTGGGAGAGAGACATTAAAATAAATTACAGCTATATACATAAGCACAGTGGGGTTTGAGGGGGAGAGTCTGAACCCAAATAATCTAAGAACACTGCCAAAGAAGGCTTTAAATAATAATAATAATAATAATGGCATTTATTAAGCACTTACTATGTGCAAAGCACTGTTCTAATTGAAGTTATTCGGCTGTGAGCCCACTGTTGGGTAGGGACTGTCTCTATACGTTGCCAATTTGTACTTCCCAAGCGCTTAGTACAGTGCTCTGCACATAGTAAGCACTCAATAAATACAACTGATGATGATGATGATGTTCTAAGCGCTGGGGAGGTTTCAAGGTGATCAGGTTGTCCCACAGTCCTAATCCCCATTTTACAGATGAGGTAACTGAGGCAAAGAGAAGTTAAGTGACTTGCCCAAAGTCACACAGCTGACGGCTGGCGGAGACAGGATTTGAACCCCTGACCCATGACTTAGTACAGTGCTCGGCACACAGTAAGAGCTCAATAAATATGATTGATGACTGATTGAACCTCCCTAAGATCCTTGCCTCCTGTTCACCCCTTCTAGACTGGGAGCCCACTGTTGGGTAGGGACTGTCTCTATATGTTGCCAACTTGTACTTCCCAAGCGCTTAGTACAGTGCTCTGCACACAGTAAGCGCTCAATAAATACGATCGATTGATTGATTGACTCACCATTCACTGGTGCAATGAAAAGTTGGCCCCTCTGGGCTTGCCCCCGTGGTCAAAGATGGGCAGAAATTCCCCACTGAAATCATCCTCCAATCTCACTACATTTACCCCTCATCACTCCCTCCCCGGCACCAAGCTGTGGCCTCTTTATAATAATTAATAATAATAATAATAATAGCATTTATTAAGCGCTTACTCTGCACTGTTCTAAGCGCTGGGGAGGTTACAAGGTGATCAGGTTGTCCCTCGTGGGGCTCCCAGTCTTAATCCCCATTTTACAGATGAGGGAACTGAAGCACAGGGAAGTGAAGTGACTTGCCTGAAGTCACACAGCTGACAAGCGGCGGAGCCGGCATTTGAACCCATGACCTCTGACTCCAAAGCCCGTGTCCTTTCCACTGAGCCACGCTGCTTCTCTAAAAGCCAACCCTCCACCCAATTCTATCTTCCCATATTGCGCTGGACGGACACGTGCCACTGTTGTTGTGTCAGACGCTTCCTTTCCAATTTTCCGAGATTGGAAAGTACTGAGGGTTTTCCTTCTCTTCCCCTACAGATTTTGAACTCTCACTTTGGGATGATGGAAAAACCGTATGGTTGGGAGTCAGGAGACCCAGTATCGAATCCCAGCTCTGCTACTGGTCTGTTGTGAGTCCATGGGCAAGTAACTTAATCACTCTGTGCCTCAGTTTCCTCATCACTGGAGTGGAAATGAAATACCTGTTCTCTCTCCCGCTCAGGCTGAGAGATCCATGTGGGACCGGGACTGTGTTTAACCTGATTACATATTTATCACTCTATTTATTTCACTTGTACACATCTATTCTATTTATTTTATTTTGTTAGTATGTTTGGGTTTGTTCTCTGTCTTATTACTCTATTTATTTATTTATTTTACTTGTACATATCTATTCTATTTAATAATAATGATGGCATTTATTAAGCGCTTACTATGTGCAAAGCACTGTTCTAAGCGCTGGGAAGGTTACAAGGTGATCAGGTTGTCCCACGTGGGGCTCAGAGTCTTCATCCCCATTTTACAGATGAGGTCTCAGAGGCACAGAGAAGTGAAGTGACTTGCCCAAAGTCACACAGCTGACAAGTGGTGGAGCAGGATTTGAACCCATGACCTCTGACTCCAAAACCCGGGCTCTTTTCCACTGAGCCACGCTGCTTCTATTTATCTTATTTTGTTAGTATGTTTGGTTTTGTTCTCTGTCTCCCCCTTTTAGACTGTGAGCCCACTGTTGGGTAGGGACTGTCTCTATATGTTGTCAACTTGGACTTCCCAGGCGCTTAGTACAGTGCTCTGCACACAGTAAGCGCTCAATAAATATGATTGATTGATTGATTATCTTATAACTTAGAACAGCGCTTAGAACAGTGCTTTGCACATAGTAAGCGCTTAATAAATGCTATCATCATTATTATTATTATAACTACCCTGGCATTTAAATACCATAGTGGAAAGAGCCCGGGCTTGGGAGTCAGAGGTCGTGGGTTCTAATCCGGACACTGCCACTTGTCAGCTGTGTAACTTTAGGCAAGTCACTTCACTTCTCTGTGCCTCAGTTCCCTCATCTGTAAAATGGGGATGAAGATTGTGAGCCCCAAGTGGGACACCCTGATTACCCTGCAACTACTCCAGAGGAGCAGCGTGGCTCAGTGGAAAGAGCCCGGGCTTTTGAGTCAGGGGTCACAGGTTCAAATCCCTGCTCTGCCAATTGTCAGCTGTGTGACCTTGGGCAAGTCACTTAACTTCTCTGTGCCTCAGTTCCCTCATCTGTAAAATGGGGGTTAAGACTGTGAGCCCCCCGTGGGACAACCTGATCACCTTGTAACTTCCCCAGCGCTTAGAACAGTGCTTTGCACATAGTAAGAGCTTAATAAATCATCATCATCATCAATCATATTTATTGAGAACTTACTGTGTGCAGAGAACTGTACTAAGCGCTTGGAAAGTACAAGTTGGCAACATCTAGAGACAGTCCCTACCCAACAGTGGGCTCACAGTCTAAAAGGGGGAGACAAAGAACAAAACCAAACATACTAACAAAATAAAATAAATAGAATAGATATGTACAAGTAAAATAAATAAATAGAGTAATAAATATGTAGAAACATATACACACATATACAGGTGCTGTGGGGAAGGGAAGGAGGTAAGATGGGGGGGATGGAGAGGGGAAATAATAATAAATGCCATTATTATTATTATTACTCCAGCGCTTAGAACAGTGATTGGCAATCAATCAATCAATCGTATTTATTGAGCACTTACTATGTGCAGAGCACTGTACTAAGCGCTTGGGAAGTACAAATTGGCAACACATAGAGACAGTCCCTACAGTAAGCACTTAAATACCATTATTATTATTATTAATATTATTTGGGAAGCAGAGCTTAGTATAGTGCCTGGCACAGAGTAAGCACTTACCAAATATCATTGTTAGATCTGGGAGTCAGAGGACCCGGATTCAAATCCCAGCTCCGCCAATGACCTACTTTGGAGCTAAAAGCTTGGGAAAAGTCATTTCGCTTCTCTGTGCCTCAGTTTCCACCACCTGCAAAATAGGGATTCAATACCCCATTCAATACAAGTGCTTAGTACAGTGCTCTGCACACAGTAAGCGCTCAATAAATACAACTGAATGAATACCTGTTCTCCTTTCTACTTAGTCTGTGACCCCAGTGTGGGGACTGATTACCTCATATTTAGCCCAGTGCTTAGTACAATGTTTGGTGCCTAGTAAGTGCTTAACAAGTAGCACAATTATTATTATTATTTCTAAAAAAAGACCTGTCTCCAAGCAAGCGGTTGGTGGGGAATGGTAAAGGGGAGGTAGTGTGTGGACTATTCTCTAAAAAGACATCCACTGGCAAGCCCCTATTTTTCAGGGTCGTCTCTAAAATACACACGGATCGTTCCCCCATAACAGCCCGGGGCGATTAAGAGCCAGTGTCAATCATTCATTCAACAGCATTTATTAGCCCCTTCTTTCCTCTCCCCCTCGTCCCCCTCTCCATCCCCCCGTCTTACCTCCTTCCCTTCCCCACAGCACCTGTATATATGTATATATGGTTGTACATATTTATTACTCTATTTATTTATTTATTTATTTATTTTACTTGTACATTTCTATCCTACTTATTTTATTTTGTTGGTATGTTTGGTTCTGTTCTCTGTCTCCCCCTTTTAGACTGTGAGCCCACTGTTGGGTAGGGACTGTCTCTATGTGATGCCAATTTGTACTTCCCAAGCGCTTAGTACAGTGCTCTGCACATAGTAAGCGCTCAATAAATACGATTGATTGATTGACTGATTGATTTATTAAGCACTTACTGGGTGCCAAGCACTGTACTAAGCACCGGGGAAGAGTACAACAACGGACACACTCCCTGAGCTCCTTATCTTCCCAACCAAACCCTCTTCCAGACTGTCCCATCACTCTGGATGGCACTGCCATCCTTCCCGTCTCACACGCTCATATTTTGTTAATATGTTTTGTTTTGCTGTCTGTCTCCCCCTTCTAGACTGCGAGCCCGCTGTTGGGTAGGGACCGGCTCTGTATGCTGCCAACTTGGACTTCCCAAGCGCTTAGTACAGTGCTCTGCACACAGTAAGAGCTCAGTAAATACGACTGAATGAAATGAATGAATACAACGTGATCAGGCTGTCCCCCGGGGGGCTCGCAGTCTTCTTCCCCATTTTACAGATGTGGGAACTGAGGCCCAGAGAAGTGAAGTGACTTGCTCGAAGTCACACAGCTGACAAGCGGCGGAGCCGGGATTAGAACCCATGACCTCTGACTCCCAAGCCCGGGCTCTTTCCACTGAGCCACGCGGCTTCTCCAAGATCTGCCCTTTCCTCTCCATCCAAACTGCTACCTTGTTAATACAATCACTCATCCTATCCCGACTGGATTACTGCATCACCCTCCGCTCAATACGACTGATTGACCTGTATATATGTATATATGTTTGTACATATTTATTACTCTATTAATTAATTAATTTATTTTACTTGTACATATCTATTCTATTTATTTTATTTTGTTAGTATGTTTGGTTTTTTGTGTTTTTTTTCCTCTGTCTCCCCCATTTAGACTGTGAGCCCAATGTTGGGTAGGGACTGTCTCTATATGTTGCCAATTTGTACTTCCCAAGTGCTTAGTACAGTGCTCTGCACATAGTAAGCGCTCAATAAGTATGATTGATTGATTGATTGCTCTCCCATCCTCCTGTCTCTCCCCACTTCAGTCTATACTTCACTCTGCTGCCCGGATTATCTTTCCACAGAAACGCTCTGGGCATGTCACTCCCCTCCTCAATAATCTCCATTCATTCGTTCAATAGTACTCACTGCTTAGAACAGTGCTTTGCACATAGTAAGCGCTTAATAAATGCCATCATCATCATTATTATTATTATTTATTGAGCGCTTACTGTGTGCAGAGCACTGGACTAAGCGCTTGGGAAGTCCAAGTTGGCAACATATAGAGACGGTCCCTACCCAACAGCGGGCTCACAGTCTAGGAGGGGGGAGACAGACAACAAAACATATTAAAATAAAATAAATAGAACAGTAAATGTGCACAAGTACAATAAACGGAGTAATAAATCAGTCCAAACCTGCAGCATGACTTGCAGTTGGGATAAGAATGAAGAAAGCGTTGCTGCCCGCTCTCTCCCCCACCCCCCAAAAAAGTCAACGATTCCAATCCATCGTATTTATTGAGCGCTTACTATGTGCAGAGCACTGTACTAAGCGCTTGGGAAGCACAAATTGGCAACATGTACAGACAGCCCCTACCCAACAGTGGGCTCACAGTCTAAAAGGGGGAGACAGAGAACAAAACCAAACATACTAACAAAATAAAATAACTAGAATAGATATGTACAAATAAAATAAATAAATAAATAGATAGAGTAATAAATATGTACAAACATATATACATATATACAATCAATCGTATTTATTGAGCGTATTTATTGAGGAATTCCAACATTCCTTGCAATGATAACTCCCCTTAAATAACGTCTCAGGGTTCAGTAGTTTTCTTAAAAAAATGGTATTAGTTGGTCAGTCGGTCATTTTTTATTGAGCGTTTACTGTGTGCAGAGCACTGTTCTCAGTGCTTTGGAGAGTGACTTGCCCAAAGTCACGCAGCTGGCAATTGGCAGAGCTGGGATTTGAACCCATGACCTCCAGTGGTTGCCTGTCAACCTCCGCATCAAACAAAAACTCCTCTGTCAAGGCTGTCCATCCATCCATCCCCTGGCCCCCTCGCCTCCCTTCTGTCCTTCTCCATCGCAGCCCGCACCCTCCGCTCCTCTGCCGCCGCTCACCTTCTCACCGGGCCTCGTTCTCGCCCGTCAATCAATCGTATTTATTGAGCGCTTACTGTGTGCAGAGCACTGGACTAAGCGCTTGGGAAGTACAAGTTGGCAACATATAGAGACGGTCCCTACCATCCCGCCGCCGCCCCCCTGCCCACATCCTTCCCCAGGCCTGGAATGCTCTTCCTCCCCACATCCGCCAAGCTCGCTCTCTTCCTCCCTTCAAAGCCCTACTGAGGGCTCACCTCCTCCAGGAGGCCTTCCCACGCTGAGCCCCCTTTTTCCTCTCCCCCTCCCCATCCCCCCCACCCTACCTCCTTCCCCTCCCGACAGCACTTGTATATAGTGCTCCCCTAGCCTCCTCCAGCCTCCCTCAGCTCCCCCGGGGCCTTCTGAGGCCTCCCTCAGCTTCCCCTGCTCTTCTCCGGCCTCCTCTGGCCTTCTCCGACCTCCACTAGGTTCCTTCAGCCTCCCCAGGCCTTCTCCGGCCTCCCTCAGCTTCCCCTGCTCTTCTCCGACCTCCACTAGGTTCCTTCAACCTCCCCAGGCCTTCTCCAGCCTCCCTCAGCTCTCCATGGCCTTCTCCGGCCTCCCTCAGCCTTCTCCAACCTCCCTCGGCTCCCCATGGCCTTCCCCAGCCTCCCTCAGCTCCCCATGGCCTTCTCCGGCCTCCCTCAGCTCCCCATGGCCTTCCCCAGCCTCCCTCAGCTCCCCATGGCCTTCTCCGGCCTCCCTCAGCTCCCCATGGCCTTCTCCAGCCTCCCTCAGCTCCCCATGGCCTTCCCCAGCCTCCCTCAGCTCCCCATGGCCTTCTCCGGCCTCCCTCAGCTCCCCATGGCCTTCTCCAGCCTCCCTCAGCCTTCCCCAACCTCCCTCCGCTCCCCATGGCCTTCTCCAGTCTCCCTCAGCCTTCTCCAGCCTCCCTCAGCTCCCCATGGCCTTCTCTGGCCTCCCTCGGCCTTCTCCAGCCTCCCTCAGCTCCCCATGGCCTTCTCTGGCCTCCCTCGGCCTTCTCCCACCTCCCTCAGCTCCCCATGGCCTCCTCTGGCCTCCCTCAGCCTTCTCCCACCTCCCTCAGCTCCCCACGGCCTCCCCTGGCCTCCCCCGGCCTTCTCCAACCTCCCCCAGCCTCCCATGGCCTTCTGCAGGCTCCCTCGGCTCCCACGGGCCTTCTGCGACGCCCACTGGCTACCTTCGGCCTCCCTCAGCTACCCCTGCCCCTCCCCGGCCTCCACTGGCTTCTTTCAGCCTCCCCTGGCCTTCTCCGGCCTCCCCTGGTTTCCTTCAGGTCCCCCTGGCCTTCTACAACTTCCCCGGCCCCTCTCCGGCCTCCCTCAGCCTCCACTGGCTTCTTTCAGCTTCTCCAGGCCTTCTGCAGCCTCCCTCGGGTCCTCCGGGCCCTCTCCGGCTTCCTTCAGCCTCCCCTGCCCTTCTCTGGCCTCCCTCGGCTTCCTTCAGCCTCCCCTGCCCTTCTCTGGCCTCCCTCGACTTCCTTCATCCTCTCTCACCCTTCCCTAGCTTCCACCGGCCTCCCTGGCTTCCTTCATCCTCTCTCGCCCTTCCCTAGCCTCCCTCGGCCTCCCCTAACCTCCATCGGCCTCTTCCGGCCTCCACTGGTCTTCTCCGGCCTCCCCCAACCTCCGCTGGCTTCCTTCAGCCTCCTTCAGGTCCCCCTGGCCTTCTCCAGCCTCCACTGGCTTCCTTCAGCCTCCCCTGCCTTTTTCCAGCCTCCCTCAGCTCCCCCTGACCCTCTCCGGCCTCCCCCAGCTGCCCCTGGCCCTCTCCGGCCTCCACTGGCTTCCTTCAGCCTCCCTCAGCCTCCCCTGTCCTTCCCCGGCCTCCCTCAGCTTCCCCTGCCCTTCTCTGGCCCCCCCCTATCCTCCTCCGGCCTCCCTTGGCCTCCTCCAGCTTCCCCTGGCCCTCTCCGGCCTCCCCTGGCTTCCTTCAGCCTCCCCAGCCCATCTCCGGCCTCCCCTGGCCTCCTCCGGCCTCCCTCGGCCTCCCCAGGCCTTCTCCAGCTTCCCCTGCCTCTTTTCCGGTCTCCTCCAGCTTCCCCTGCCTCTTTTCCGGCCTCCCCCGCCCTTCTCCGGCCTCCACGAGGTTCCTTCGACCTCCCCCGGCCTTCTCCGGCCTCCCTCAGCTCCCCCCGGCCCTCTCCGGCCTCCCCTGGCTTCCCCCAACCTCCCCTGCCCCCTTTCCGGCCTCCACTAGGTTCCTTCAGCCTCCCCTGGCCTTCTCCAGTCTTTTCGACTGTGAGCCCACTGTTGGGTAGGGACTGTCTCTATGTGTTGCCAATTTGTACTTCCCAAGCGCTTAGTACAGTGCTCTGCACATGGTAAGCGCTCAATAAATACGATTGATTGACTCTCCGGCCTCCCTCAGCTCCCCCTGGCCCTCTCCGGCCTCCCCCTGCCCCCTTTCCGGCCTCCACTAGGTTCCTTCAGCCTCCCCTGGCCCTCCCCGGCCTCCCTTGGCCTCCTCCCGCTTCCCCTGCCCTTCTCCTGCCTCCTTTGGCCTCCTCCAGCCTCCCCTGGCCTTCTCCGGCCTCCCTTGACTTCCTTCGGCCTCCCCTGACTTCCTTAGGCCTCCCTTGGCCCTCACCGTCAACAATCAATCAATCAATCGTATTTATTGAACGCTTACTGTGCGCAGAGCACTGTACTAAGCGCTTAGGAAGTAGAAGCTGGCAACACCTAGAGACAGTCCCTCCCCAACAGTGGGCTCTCCGTCCTCCCCTGTCCCCCTCCCCCCCCCCCAGCCCATCACACCTACCTGCCAAGGAGAAGCCGCCTCCGCCGAGGAGCCCCCCGGGCCGCCACCCTGCGGCTCCCTGCTTTAGGCCTCGAAACCCCGCCCGCCCATTGGACACCGCCTCCTCCGCGGAGCCCCCTTCGGCGCGGCCTCGCCCTCCCATTGGTCCGCGCTCCCGTCAATCAACGCCGGCGCCCAATCGCCTCGCCGCCTCCCTATTCCTCCTTCCTCGTCCGGCCCTGGTCCCGCCCCCTCCGCGCGCGGGGGCTCTCGGGACTTGTAGTCGGCGACGCCCGCGCAGGCGCCTTCCCCAGGGCCACCGAATCTCGGCCTTCGGCTCCCCGCCGGACGGGCGCAACTCTCGCGAGAGCGCCGCCGCCACGCCCCCCTCACTGATTGACGGGTGGAGAGGCCCAGAAGATGTGTGTGTGTGTGTGTGTGTGTGTGTGTGTGTGTGTGTGTGTGTGTGTGTGTGTGTGTGTGTGTGTGTAATAATATCTAATAATAATCATATACTGTGATAATTGTTATCATCATAATACTAATAGGAGCAGAGAGCCAGACAGGGAGTGTGTGGGGTGTGTGTCTCTGTGTAATAATATCTCCTAATAATCATATACTGTGGTAATATTATTATCATAATGATAATGATACTAATAGGAGCAGAGAGCCAGACAGAGAGTGTGTGGGGTGTGTGTCTGTGTGTAATAATATCTCCTAATAATCATATACTGTGATAATTATTATCAATAATAATAATAATAGGAGCAGAGAGCCAGAGAGTGTGTGTGTGTGTCTGTGTGTGTGTGTCATAATGTCTCATGATAATCATATACTGTGATAATTATTATTATAATAATACTGATAGGAGCAGAGAGCCAGGCAGAGAGTGTGTGCAGTGTGTGTGTGTGTGTGTCTGTGTGTGTGTAATAATGTCTCATAATAATCATATACTGTGGTGATATTGTTATCATAATACTAATAGGAGCAGAGAGCCAGACAGAGAGTGTGTGGGGTGTGTCTGTGTGTAATAATCTCATAATAATCATATACTGTGATAATTATCATAATAGGAGCAGAGAGCCAGAGAGTGTGTGTGTGTGTCTCTGTGTGTGTGTAATAATGTCTCATGATAATCATACACTGTGATAATTATTATTATAATAATACTAATAGGAGCAGAGAGCCAGGCAGAGAGTGTGTGCGGTGTGTGTGTGTGTGTGTGTCTTTGTGTGTGTGTAACAATATCTCATAATAATCATATACTGTGGTGATATTATTATCATAATAATACTAATAGGAGCAGAGAGCCAGACAGAGAGTGTGTGGGGTGTGTGTGTGTGTGTCTCTCTGTGTGTGTAATAATATCTCATAATAATCATATACTGTGGTGATATTATTATCATAATAATACTAATAGGAACAGAGAGCCAGACAGAGAGTGTGTGGGGTGTGTGTCTGTGTGTAATAATATCTCATAATAATCATATACTGTGGTGATATTATTATCATAATATAATAGGAGCAGAGAGCCAGAGAGTGTGTGTCTCTGTGTGTGTGTAATATTGTCTCATCACAATCATACACTGTGATTATTATTATTATAATAATACTAATAGGAGCAGAGAGCCAGACAGAGAGTGTGTGTGGTGTGTGTGTGTGTCTCTGTGTGTGTAATAATATCTCATAATAATCATATACTGTGGTGATATTATTATCATAATAATACTAATAGGAACAGAGAGCCAGACAGAGAGTGCGTGGGTGTGTCTGTGTGTCTGTGTGTGTCTGTGTGCAATAATATCTCATAATAATAATATACTGTGATAATTATTATCATAATAATAATAATAGGAGCAGAGAGCCAGAGAGTGTGTGAATGTGTCTCTCTGTGTGTGTAATAATGTCTCATGATAATCATATACTGTGATAATTATTATTATAATAATACTAATAGGAGCAGAGAGCCAGACAGAGTGTGTGTGGGGTGTGTGTGCGTGTGTCTCTGTGTGTGTGTAATAATATCTCATAATAATCATATACTGTGGTGATATAAATATCATAATAATACTAATAGGAACAGAGAGCCAGACAGAGTGTGTGTGTGTCTGTGTGTAATAATATCTCATAATAATCATATACTGTGAATTATTATCATAATAATAATAATGCTATTAGGAGCAGAGAGCCGAACGGAGAGTGTGGGGTGTGTGTGTGTGTTTGTGTGTGTCTGTGTGTAATAATATCTCCTAATAATCATATACTGTGGTAATTATTATCATAATAATAATAATAATAATAGGAGCAGAGAGCCAGACAGAGAGTGTGTGGGGTGTGTGTCTCTGTGTGTGTGCAATAATATCTCATAATAATCATATACTGTGGTAATATTATCATCATGATAATAAAACTAATAGGAGCAGAGAGCCAGACAGAGAGTGTGGTGTGTGTGTGTGTGTGTGTGTGTGTGTAATAATATCTCATAATAATCATATACTGTGGTAGTTATTATCATAATAATAATAATACTAATAGGAGCAGAGAGCCAGACAGAGAGTGTGTGGGGTGTGTGTCTCTCTATGTGTAATATCAAATAATAATAATAATAATACACTGTGATAATTATCGTACTTAATATTAATAGGAACAGAGAGCTAGACAGGGTATGTGTGTGTAATAATATATCATAATAATAATAGACTGTGATAATTATCATAATAATAGTAATACTAATAGGAGCAGAGAGCCAGACAGAGAGTGTGTGGGGTGTGTGTAATATCAAATAATAAGAAGAATAACACACTGTGATAATGATCGTCTTTAATAATATTAATAGGAACAGAGAGCCAGACAGAGAGTGTGTGTGTGTATGTGTAATAATATCTCCTAATAATCATATACTGTGATAATTATTATCATAATAATACTAATAGGAGCAGAGAGCCAGACAGAGAGTGTGGGGGGTGTGTGTAATATCAAATAATAATAATACACTGTGATAATTCTCATACTTAATAATATTAATAGGAACAGAGAGCCAGACAGAGGGTGTGTGTGTGTAATATCAAATAATAATAATAATAATAATAACACACTATGATAATTATCATACTTAATAATATTAATAGGAACAGTGTGTGTGTGGTGTGTGCGGGATGATATCACATAATAATAATCATATCCTGTGATAATAATTATAATACTTAATATTAATCAGACAGGAATACAGACAGTGTGTGTGTGTAATAACAAATAATAAGAATAATACACTGTGATAATTATCGTACTTAATAATAATAATAGGAACAGAGAGCCAGACAGATAATAATACACTGTGATAATTATTGTACTTAATAATATTAATAGGAACAGAGAGCCAGACAGATAATAATACACTGTGATAATTATCGTACTTAATAATATTAATAGGAACAGAGAGCCAGACAGAGGGTGTGTGTGTGTTTGTGTGTAATATCAAATAATAAAAATAATAACAACACTATGATAATTATCATACTGAATAATAATAATATTAATAGGAACAGAAAGCTAGACAGAGAGTGTGTGGTGTGTGTGTGTGTGATGATATCACATAATAATAATCATCATATACTGTGATAATAATCATAATAATAATATTAATCAGACAGGAAGCCAGACAGTGTGTGTGTGTAATATCAAATAAGAATAATACACTGTGATAATTATCGTACTTAATACTATTAATAGGAACAGAGAGCCAGACAGATAATCATCATCATCAATCATATTTATTGAGCGCTTACTATGTGTAGAGCACTGTACTAAGCGCTTGGGAAGTACAGATAATAATACACTGTGATAATTATCGTACTTAATAATATTAATAGTAATAGGGAGCCAGACAGAGGGTATGTGTGTGTGTATGTGATGATATCACATAATAATAATCATTATATACTGTGATAATAATGATCATACTTATAATATCAATCAGACAGGAAGCCAGACAATGTGTGTGTAATATCAAATAATAATAAGAATAATACACTGTGATAATTATCGTACTTAATAATATTAATAGGAACAGAGAGCCAGACAGAGGTGTGTGTGTGTGTGTGTGTGTGCGTGTAATATCAAATAATAATAATAATACACTGTGATAATTATCATACTCAATAATATTAATAGGAACAGAGAGCCAGAGTGTGTGTGTGTGTAATATCAAATAATAATAATAATAATAATGATAATACACTGTGACAGTTATCGTACTTAATAATATTAATAGGAACAGAGAGCCAGACAGAGGGTGTGTGTGTGTGTGTTTGTGTAACATCAAATAATAATAACACACTGTGATAATTATCGTACTTAAATATTGATAGGAACAGAGAGCCAGACAGAGGGTGTGTGTCTGTGTGTGTGTAATATAAAATAATAATAATAATAAAAATAATACACTGTGATAATTATCGTACTTAATAATATGAATAAGAACAGAGAGCCAGACAGAGGGTGTGTGTGTGTGTGTGTGTGTGTGTGTGTATAATATCAAATAATAATAATAATAATAATAATAATAATAACACACTATGATAATTATCATACTGAATAATAATAATGTTAATAGGAACAGAGAGCCTGACAGAGAGTGTGTGGGGTGTGTGTGTGTTTAATAATATCACATAATAATATTAATAAACTGTGATGATTATGATCATAATAATAATAATACTAATAGGAACAGAGAATCAGACAGAGATTGTGTGGGGTGTGTGTGTAATAATATCACATAATAATAATGATCATATACTGTGATCATTTTTATCATACTTAATGATAATAATGTAAATAGGAACAGAGAGCCAGACAGAGAGTGTTTGTGGTGTGTGTAATGATATCACATAGTAATCATCATCATATCCTGTGATAATAATGACCATACTTAATAATAATATTAATAAGACAGGAAGCCAGAGAGTGTGTGTGGTGTGTGTGTGATAATATCACATAATAATAATAATATACTGTGATAATTATTATCATACTTAATAATAATTATATTAATAGGAACAGAGAGCCAGGCAGAGAGTGTGTGTGGGGTGTGTGTGTAATAATATCACATAATCATAATGATCATACACTGTGATAATTATCATACTTAATAATAATATTAATAAGACAGGAAGCCAGACAGTGTGTGTGTGATATCACATAATAATAATAATCATATACTGTGATAATTATTATCATACTTAATAATAATAATATTAATAGGAACAGAGAGCCAGACAGAGAGTGTGTGTGTGTGTAATATCACATAATAATAATCATCATATACTTTGATAAGAATTATCATACTCAATGATAATATTAATCAGACAGGAAGCCAGACAGAGTGTGTGTGTGATAATATCACATAATAATAATAATATACTGTGATAATTATCATAATCATATTAATAGGAACAGAGAGCCAGACAGAGAGTGTGTGGGGTGTGTGTGTATGTAATAATATCACATAATAATAATAAACTGTGATGATTATGATCATACTTAATAATGATAATACTAATGGGAACAGAGAGCCAGACAGAGAGTGTGTGTGGGGTGTGTGTGTGTAATAATATCACATAAGAATAATAATAAGCTGATGATTATGATCATACTTAATAATAATAATGCTAATAGGAACAGAGAGCCAGACAGAGACTGTATGGGGTGTGTGTGTGTAATAATATCACATAATAATAATAAACTGTGATGATTATGATCATACTTAATAATGATAATACTAATGGGAACAGAGAGCCAGACAGAGAGTGTGTGTGGTGTGTGTGTGTGTGTAATAATATCACATAATAATAATAAACTGTGATGATTATGATCATACTTAATAATAATACTAATAGGAACAGAGAGCAAGACAGAGTGTGTGTGAGGTGTGTGTGTGTAATAATATCACATAATAATAATACTAATAAACTGTGATGATTATTATCATACTTAATAATAGTCATATTAATAGGAACAGAGAGCCAGACAGAGATTGTGTGGGGTGTGCGTGTAATAATATCACATAATAATAATGATCATATGCTGTGATCATTATTATCATACTTAATGATAATAATATTAATAGGAACAGAGAGCCAGACAGAGAGTGTGTGTGGTGTGTGTGTGCAATGATATCACATAATAATCATCATCATATCCTGTGATAATGATCATACTTAATAATAATATTAATAAGACAGGAAGCCAGACAGAGTGTCTGTGGTGTGTGTGTGATAATATCAAATAATTAGATTTGAACTTAGAACAGCGCAACCAGCACTTAGAACGGTGCTCAGCGCTTAGAACAGTGCTTTGCACATAGTAAGCGCTTAATAAATGCCATCGTTATTATTATTATTAAATACAATCATCATCATTATTGTTATTATCTGACTTTTTGGGTGGGCGTGCCTTAGTGACAAGAGCCCTGGTTTGGGGGTCAGAGGACGTGGGTTCAAATCCTGGTTCCTCTACTTTCTGCTTTGTGAAGTGTCTTAATAATTAAATAATAATAATTAGGGTGATTTGCCCACGGTCACACAGCAGACCACAGTCTCAGTCCCCATTTTCCAGATGAGGTCACTGAGGCCCAGAGAAGTGAAATGTCTTAATAATTAAATAATAATAATTATGGTGACTTGCCCACAGTCACATAGCAGACCACAGTCTCAGTCCCCAATTTCCAGATGAGGTCACTGAGGCCCAGAGAAGTGAAGTGTCTTAATAATTAAATAATAATAATTATGGTGATTTGCCCACGGTCACACAGCAGACCACAGTCTCAGCCCCCATTTTCCAGATGAGGTCACTGAGGCCCAGAGAAGTGAAGAGTCTTAATAATTAAATAATAATAATTATGGTGACTTGCCCACGGTCACACAGCAGACCACAGTCTCAGCCCCCATTTTCCAGATGAGGTCACTGAGGCCCAGAGAAGTGAAGTGTCTTAATAATTAAATAATAATAATTATGGTGACTTGCCCACGGTCACACAGCAGACCACGGTCTCAGTCCCCATTTTCCAGATGAAGTCACTGAGGCCCAGAGAAGTGAAGAGTCTTAATAATTAAAAAATAATAATTATGGTGACTTGCCCACAGTCACACAGCAGACCACAGTCTCAGTCCCCATTTTCCAGATGAGGTCACTGAGGCCCAGAGAAGTGAAATGTCTTAATAATTAAGTAATAATAATTATGGTAACTTGCCCACGGTCACACAGCAGACCACAGTCTCAGTCCCCGTTTTCCAGATGAGGTCACTGAGGCCCAGGAAAGTGAAGTGTCTTAATAATTAAATAATAATAATTATGGTGACTTGCCCATGGTCACACGGCAGACCACAGTCTCAGTCCCCATTTTCCAGATGAGGACACTGAGGCCCAGAGAAGTGAAGAGTCTTAATAATTAAATAATAATAATTATGGTGATTTGCCCACGGTCACATAGCAGACCACGGTCTCAGTCCCCATTTTCCAGATGAGGTCACTGAGGCCCAGAGAAGTGAAGAGTCTTAATAATTAAATAATGCTAATTATGGTGACTTGCCCACGGTCACACAGCAGACCACGGTCTCAGTCCCCATTTTCCAGATGAGGTCACTGAGGCCCAGAGAAGTGAAGTGTCTCAATAATTAAATAATAATAATTATAGTGACTTGCCCATGGTCACACAGCAGACCACAGTCTCAGTCCCCATTTTCCAGATGAGGTCACTGAGGCCCAGAGAAGTGAAGAGTCTTAATACTTAAATAATAATAATTATGGTGACTTGCCCATGGTCACACAGCAGACCACGGTCTCAGTCCCCATTTTCCAGATGAGGTCACTGAGGCCCAGAGAAGTGAAGAGTCTTAATAATTAAATAATAATAATTATGGTAACTTGCCCACGGTCACACAGCAGACCACAGTCTCAGTCCCCGTATTCCAGATGAGGTCACTGAGGCCCAGGAAAGTGAAGTGTCTTAATAATTAAATAATAATAATTATGGTGACTTGCCCATGGTCACACGGCAGACCACAGTCTCAGTCCCCATTTTCCAGATGAGGACACTGAGGCCCAGAGAAGTGAAGAGTCTTAATAATTAAATAATAATAATTATGGTGATTTGCCCACGGTCACATAGCAGACCACGGTCTCAGTCCCCATTTTCCAGATGAGGTCACTGAGGCCCAGAGAAGTGAAGAGTCTTAATAATTAAATAATGCTAATTATGGTGACTTGCCCACGGTCACACAGCAGACCACGGTCTCAGTCCCCATTTTCCAGATGAGGTCACTGAGGCCCAGAGAAGTGAAGTGTCTCAATAATTAAATAATAATAATTATAGTGACTTGCCCATGGTCACACAGCAGACCACAGTCTCAGTCCCCATTTTCCAGATGAGGTCACTGAGGCCCAGAGAAGTGAAGAGTCTTAATACTTAAATAATAATAATTATGGTGACTTGCCCACGGTCACACAGCAGACCACAGTCTCAGTCCCCATTTTCCAGATGAGGTCACTGAGGCCCAGAGAAGGGAAGTGTCTTAATAATTAAATAATAATAATTATGGTAACTTGCCCACGGTCACACAGCAGACCACGGTCTCAGTCCCCGTTTTCCAGATGAGGTCACTGAGGCCCAGAGAAGTGAAGAGTCTTAATAATTAAATAATAATAATTATGGTAACTTGCCCACGGTCACACAGCAGACCACAGTCTCAGTCCCCGTTTTCCAGATGAGGTCACTGAGGCCCAGGAAAGTGAAGTGTCTTAATAATTAAATAATAATAATTATGGTGACTTGCCCATGGTCACACGGCAGACCACAGTCTCAGTCCCCATTTTCCAGATGAGGACACTGAGGCCCAGAGAAGTGAAGAGTCTTAATAATTAAATAATAATAATTATGGTGATTTGCCCACGGTCACATAGCAGACCACGGTCTCAGTCCCCATTTTCCAGATGAGGTCACTGAGGCCCAGAGAAGTGAAGAGTCTTAATAATTAAATAATGCTAATTATGGTGACTTGCCCACGGTCACACAGCAGACCACGGTCTCAGTCCCCATTTTCCAGATGAGGTCACTGAGGCCCAGAGAAGTGAAGTGTCTCAATAATTAAATAATAATAATTATAGTGACTTGCCCATGGTCACACAGCAGACCACACTCTCAGTCCCCATTTTCCAGATGAGGTCACTGAGGCCCAGAGAAGTGAAGAGTCTTAATACTTAAATAATAATAATTATGGTGACTTGCCCACGGTCACACAGCAGACCACAGTCTCAGTCCCCATTTTCCAGATGAGGTCACTGAGGCCCAGAGAAGGGAAGTGTCTTAATAATTAAATAATAATAATTATGGTAACTTGCCCACGGTCACACAGCAGACCACGGTCTCAGTCCCCGTTTTCCAGATGAGGTCACTGAGGCCCAGAGAAGTGAAGAGTCTTAATAATTAAATAATAATAATAATAATTGGTGACTTGCCCATGGTCACACAGCAGACCACAGTCGCAGCCCCCATTTTCCAGATGAAGTCACTGAGGCCCAGAGAAGTGAAGTGTCTTAATAATTAAATAATACTAATTATGGTGACTTGCCCACGGTCACACAGCAGACCACAGTCTCAGTCCCCATTTTCCAGATGAGGACACTGAGGCCCAGAGAAGTGAAGAGTCTTAGTAATTAAATAATAATAATTATGGTGACTTGCCCACGGTCACACAGCAGACCACAGTCTCAGTCCCCATTTTCCAGATGAGGTCACTGAGGCCCAGAGAAGTGAAGAGTCTTAATAATTAAATAATAATAATTACGGTGACTTGCCCACGGTCACACAGCAGACCACAGTCTCAGTCCCCATTTTCCAGATGAGGTCACTGAGGCCCAGAGAAGTGAAGAGTCTTAATAATTAAATAATAATAATTATGGTGACTTGCCCACGGTCACACAGCAGACCAGTCTCAGTCCCCGTTTTCCAGATGAAGTCACTGAGGCCCAGAGAAGTGAAGAGTCTTAATAATTAAATAATAATAATTATGGTGACTTGCCCATAGTCACACAGCAGGCCACAGTCTCAGTCCCCATTTTCCAGATGAGGTCACTGAGGCCCAGAGAAGTGAAGTGTCTTAATAATTAAATAATTATGGTGACTTGCCCACAGTCACACAGCAGACCACGGTCTCAGTACCCATTTTCCAGATGAGGTCACTGAGGCCCAGAGAAGTGAAGTGTCTCAATAATTAAATAATAATAATTATGGTGACTTGCCCATGGTCACACAGCAGACCACGATCTCTGTCCCCATTTTCCAGATGAGGTCACTGAGGCCCAGAGAAGTGAAGAGTCTTAGTAATTAAATAATACTAATTATGGTGACTTGCCCACGGTCACACGGCAGACCACAGTCTCAGTCCCCATTTTCCAGATGAGGACACCGAGGCCCAGAGAAGTGAAGAGTCTTAATAATTAAATAATAGTAATTATGGTGACTTGCCCAGGGTCACACATCAAACCACAGTTTCAGTCCCCATTTTCCAGATGAGGTCACTGAGGCCCAGAGAAGGGAAAAGTCTCAATAATTAAATAATAATAATTATAGTGACTTGCCCACGGTCACACAGCAGACCACAGTCTCAGCCCCCATTTTCCAGATGAAGTCACTGAGGCCCAGAGAAGTGAAGTGTCTTAATAATTAAATAATACTAATTATGGTGACTTTCCCACGGTCGCACAGCAGACCACAGTCTCAGTCCCCACTTTCCAGATGAGAACACTGAGGCCCAGAGAAGTGAAGAGTCTTAATAATTAAATAATAATAATTATGGTGACTTGCCCACAGTCACACAACAGACCACAGTCTCAGTCCCCATTTTCCAGATGAGGTCACTGAGGCCCAGGGAAGTGAAGAGTCTCAATAATTAAATAATAATAATTATAGTGACTTGCCCACGGTCACACAGCAGACCACGGTCTCAGTCCCCATTTTCCAGATGAGGTCACTCCAGTGCCGTGGGACTGGACAGGGGATGAATGAGGGGAAGAAGTCATTCATTCATTCATTCCTTCATTCAATCCATCGTATTTATTGAGCGCTTATTGTGTGCAGAGCACTGTACTAAGCACTTGGAAAGTACAATTCAGCAATAGAGACAATCCCTGCTCACAAAGGGCTCGCAGTCTAGAAGTGCGGAGACAGACATCAAAACGAGTAAGCGGGCGTCAATATAAATAAATAGAATTATAGGTATCAACACATCAAAATAAGCCGTCTGTGTGAAGAGCACTGTACTAAACGCTTGGAAAGTACAATTCAGCAATAAAGAGAGACGATCCCTGCCCACGCCGGGCTCACAGTCTAGAAGGGGGGGAGACAGACACCAAAACAAGTAAATCGGCATCAGTAGCATCAATATAAATAAATTAGGGTGACACAGAGGGAGTGGGAGAAGAGAAGAGGAGGGCTTAGGGAAGGCTTCGTTGAGAAGACTTTTAATAATAATAATAATAATAATAATGGCATTTATTAAGGGCTTAGTATGTGCAAAGCACTGTTCTAAGTGCTGGGGAGGTAACAAGGTGATCAGGTTGTCCCACAGGGGCTCACAGTCTTCATCCCCATTTTCCAGATGAGGTAACTGAGGCCCAGAGAAGTGAAGTGATTTGCCCAAAGTCACACAGCTGACAATTGGCAGAGCTGGAATTTGAACCCATGACTTCTGACTCCAAAGCCCGGGCTCTTTCCACTGAGCCACACTGCTTCTCTATGCTTCTCTTTTCCCATATGGGAAAAGGATGGGACCTATCTAATTAACTTGCATTTATCCCACCACTTAGCAGAGTGCTTGGCACGTAGTAAGCACTGAACAGATGCCACAATTACAATTATTATTATTGTTTCTTGGAAAATCATATGGTCCATTCTTCTCCCTGCTGTGTGACTTCAGGCAAGTCACCTAGCCTCTCTGGGACTGCTTTTCCTCACAGAAAATGGAGCTATGATACCTGCTCCATTATTTTATTAATGATGTGTATATAGCTATAACTATTTATGAGAATCAGCGTGGCTCAGCAGAAAGAGCGCGGGCTTTGGAATCAGAGGTCATGGGTTCAAATCCCGGCTCCGCCAACTGTCAGCTGTGTGACTTTGGGCCAGTCACTTCACTTCTCTGAGCCCCAGTTACCTCATCTGTAAAATGGGGATTAAGACTATGAGCCCCCCATGGGACAACCTGATCACCTTGTATCCCCCCAACGCTTAGAACAGTGCTTTGCACATAGTAAGCGCTTAATAAATACCATTATTATTATTATAATGAGTTTACAGTCTAGAGAGAGAGAGACATGCTGAAACAAATTACAGATTCATTCATTCATTCAATCATATTTATTGAGCGCTTACTGTGTGCAGAGCACTGTACTAAGCGCTTGGGAAGTACAAGTTGGCAACATATAGGGACGGTCTCTACCCAACAGTGGGTTCACAGTCTAGAAGATATGTACATAACAGCTGTGAGGGTGAAGGTAGGGTGAATATCAAGTGCCTAAAGGGGACAGATCCCGGGGCATAGGTGACACAGAAAGGAGAGTCTTTTAGACTGTGAGCCCACTGTTGGGTAGGGACTGTCTCTATAGGTTGCCAACTTGTACTTCCGAAGCACTTAGTACAGTGCTCTGCACACAGTAAGTGCTCAATAAATACGATTGATGATGATGATGATGAGAGGGGGCAGGGGAAATGAGGGCTTAGTGGGGAAGGCCTCTTGGATGGAATGTGATTTTTAGTGATTTTTGATGGCGGAGAGAGTGATAAATCTGTCAGATATGAAAGTGGAGGGTACTCTAGGCCAGAGTAGATTAGGATGGAATGGAGGCCGTTGCGTTTGTCAAGAAGGAGATCATCACTGTCCTTTGAGAGGGCAATTTCTGGGGAGCAAAGTGTGGGGGAAGCCAGATTGGAGGACGGCCAGGGAAAGAACTAGACGGGAGGGAGAGGGAAGTCAGAGGGTGGAGACAACTATAGGGACCGTCTCTATATGTTGCCAACTTGGACTTCCCAAGCGCTTAGTACAGTGCTCTGCACACAGTCAGCGCTCAATAAATACTGTTGAAGGAATGAAGGAGTTTGGTAGAGGAACGATAGGAGGGAGATGGAGCGGTGACTAATGGGAGCAACACTCCAACTGTCCAGTGACACGAGAAGACCAACCTCCCTCCATTTTTGCAGCTCGGACGTTGCGATTTGAGGGACGGGGCTTCGGGCGTCAAGGCCAACTGAAGCAGTCTCTCCCCCTTCTCCCTGCTTCCCAGGATCCCGGTTTCATAACAGCGGGAATAGATCCTTCCCTGACTAAACCCACCTTTCCTCTTCTCCCACTTCCTTCTACGTCCCCCTGACTTGCTCCCTTTCTAATCCTCCTTCCCAGCCCCACAGCCCTTATGCCCATATCCGTCATTTGTTTATTTCTATTATTGTCTGTCTCCCCCTCAAGACTGAAAGCTTGTTGTGGGCAGGGATTGTGTCTGTTATATTGTTATTTTGTGCTCTCCCAAGCGCTTTCTACAGCAGTGAGGAGCAGCCTGGCTCAGTGGAAAGAGCCCGGGCTTAGGAGTCAGAGGTCATGGGTTTGAATCCCAGCTCCGCCACATCAGCTGTGTGACTTTGGACAAGTCATTTAACTTCTCTGTACCTCAGTTACCTCATCTGTAAAATGGGGATTAAGACAGTGAGCCCCACGTGGGACAACCTGATTACCTTGTATCAACCCCAGAGCTTGGTGCATAGTAAGCGCTAACAAATACCATAATAATAATAATAATAATAATAAACATCATCATCATCATCATTATTATTATTATTATTATTAAAGTGCTTTGCACACAGTAAGTGCTCAATAAATACAATTGAATACAATTGGAAGCAGCGTGGCTCAGTGGAAAGAGCCCGGGCTTTGGAGTCAGAGGTCATCGGTTCAAATCCTGGCTCCGCCACTTGTCAGCTGTGTGACTTTGGGCAAGTCACTTCACTTCTCTAGGCCTCAGTTATCTCATCTGTAAAGTGGGGATGAAGACTGTGAGCCCCCCGTGGGACAACCTGATCACCTTGTAAACTCCCCAGCGCTTAGAACAGTGCTTTGCACATAGTAAGCGCTTAATAAATGCCATAAAAAAAATTTGAATGAATGAATGTATCCCTGTCGCATGTGGGGCTCACAGTCTTAATCCCCATTTTACAGATGAGTTAACTGAGGCCCAGAGTAGTGAAATGACTTGCCCACAGTCACACAGCAGACAAGTGGCGGAGCCGGGATTAGAACCCACATCTTCCTACTCCCAAACCCAGGCTCTTGCCACTAGGCTATGCTGCTTCATTCAGTCATATTCTTTGAGTGCTTACTGTGTGCAAAGCACAATACTAAGCGCTTGGGAGAGTACAGTATAATACTGTCATTATTGTATTATTATAACAATATATTATATATTATATAATTCTTTTATTATTATTATAATGACATTTATTAAGCGCTTACTATGTGCAAAGCACTGTTCTAAGCGCTGGGAAGGTTACAAGGTGATCAGGTTGTCCCACAGGGGGCTCACAGTCTTACTCCCCATTTTAAAGACTGTCCCACCAACTGTCCCACCAACTTTCCTAGACTCCCCACCAACTGTCAGCTTCTCTGGGCCTCAGTTCCCTCATCTGTAAAATGGGGATTAAAACTGTGAGCCCCCCATGGGACAACCCGATCACCTTGTAACCTCCCCAGCGCTGAGAACAGTGCTTTGCACATAGTAAGCACTTAAGAAATACCATCATTATTATTATTATTACAGATGAGGTAACTGAGGCCCAGAGAGGTGAAGTGACTCGCCCAAAGTCACACAGCTGACAATTGGCGGAGCTGGGATTTGAACCCATGACCTCTGACTCCAAAGCCCGGACTCTTTCCACTGAGCCACACTTCTTCTCTGTAATATAATAATACATATTTACTATTCTATTTATTTTACTTTGTTAATATGTTTTGTTTTGTTGTCTGCCTCCCCCTTCTAGACTGTGAGCCCGTTGTTGGGTAAGGACTATCTCTAGATGTTGCCAACTTGTACTTCCCAAGCGCTTAGTACAGTGCTCTGCACACAGTAAGCACTCAATAAATACGATTGAATGAATGAATGAATGAATGAATGAACAAACTGAGCCCCCTCCTCCCCCTCCCCACAGCACCTGTATATATGTATATATGTTTGTACAGATTTATTACTCTATATGTTCATTTATTTTACTTGTACATATTTATTCTATTTATTTTATTTTGTTAATATGTTTTGTTTTGTTGTCTTTCTCCCCCTTCTAGACTGTGAGCCTGCTGTTGGGTAGGTACCGTCTCTAGATGTTGCCAACTTGTACTTCCCAAGTGCTTAGTACAGTGCTTTGCACACAGTAAGCACTCAATAAATGCAATTGAGTGAATGAATGAATATTATGTTACTATATAATACTATATTATTATTACTATCATCCAGATATTAATGTAAATAAGTACCTTACAGATATAATTGCAGTCAGCTGTGTGACTTTGGGCAAATCACTTAACTTCTCGGTGCCTCAGTTACCTCATCTGTAAAATGGGGATTAAGACTGTGAGCCCCCTGTGGGACAACCTGATGGCCTTGTAACCTCCCCGGCGCTTAGAACAGTGCTTTGCACATAGTAAGCGCTTAATAAATGCCATTATTATTATTATTATTTTGGAGAGGGGCTTCTGAAAGTCCCGAGGGAGTCTTCTGGAGTTCACCATGGGGAGTCGAGGTCTGGGACATGCACAGCTCTCAAAGTCCGAGAAGGGAAAGGTCAGGGGGATGTGGAAGCAAGGCAGCGTGGCTTAGTGGAAAGAGCCCCGGCTTTGGAGTCAGAGGTCGTGGGTTCTAATCCTGCCTCAGCCACTTGTCTGCTGTGTGACTTTGGGCGAGTCACTTCACTTCTCTGGGCCTCTGTTACCTCATCCGGAAAATACGGACTAAGACTGTGAGCCCCACGTGGGACAACCTGATCACCTTGTATCTACCCCAGTGCTTAGAACAGTGCTTGGCACAGAGTAAATACTTCGCAAATACTATCATTATCATTACCTCATTATCTTTAGAGAAGCAGCGTGGTTCAGTGGAAAGAGCCCAGGCTTGGGAGTCAGAGGTCGTGGGTTCAAATTTCGGGCAAGTCACTTCACTTCTCTGGGCCTCAGTGACCTCATCTGTCAAATGGGGATTAAGACTGTGAACCCTCCGTGGGACAACCTGATCACCCTGTAACCTCCCCAGCGCTTAGAACAGTGCTTTGCACATAGTAAGCGCTTGATAAATGCCATTGTTATTATTATTATTATTCAAATCCCAGATCCACCAATTTCATTCATTCATTCATTCATTCATTCATTCAATCGTATTTATTGAGCACTTACGGTGTGCAGAGCACTGTACTAAGCGCTTGGGAAGTACAAGTTGGCAACGTATAGAGACGGTCCCTACCCAACAACGGGCTCACAGTCTAGAAGGGGGAGACAGAGACCGAGAACAAAACATATTAACAGAATAAAATAAATAGAATAATTTTTATTGTCAGCTGTATGACTTTGGGCAAGTCACTTCAGTTCTCTGGGCCTCAGTTACCTCATCTGTAAAATGGGGATGAAGACTGTGAGCCCCCCGTGGGACAACCTGATCATTTCTAACCTCCCCAGCGCTTAGAACAGTGCTTGGCACATAGTAAGCGCTTAACAAATGCCATCGTTAAGTGCTTACTATGTGTCAGGCACTGTACTAAGCGCTGGGGTGAATACAAGCAAACTGGGCTGTAATTATTATTACAGACACTGTTGCATTTTCCAGACAGCCCCCCCTTCCCGCT
Source organism: Tachyglossus aculeatus (assembly GCF_015852505.1). Taxonomy (NCBI): domain Eukaryota; kingdom Metazoa; phylum Chordata; class Mammalia; order Monotremata; family Tachyglossidae; genus Tachyglossus; species Tachyglossus aculeatus. The sequence continues at coordinate 785,648 of NC_052069.1, read as the reverse complement.
ACAGGCAGCATCTGGTGCAGGGGATGTGGGCTGGAGGGGGCTTTTTTATGGTATTTGTTAAGTGCTTACTTCGTGCCAGGCACTGTACTAAGTTGTCCCACTGGGAGCTCACAGTCTTCACCCCCATTTTACAGATGAGGGAACTGAGGCCCAAAGAAGTGAAGCGACTTGCCCAAAGTCACCCAGCTGACAGTTGGCGGAGCCTGGATTTGAACCCATGACCTCTGACTCCAAAGCCCCTGCTTCTTCCACCGAGCCACGCTGCTTCTCCGCTTCTCCTTTTAAGAAGGAGACCCATTACCAAGTACCAAGTACCATTACCAAGAGAAGCGGCGTGGCTCAGTGGAAAGAGCCCGGGCTTTGGAGTCAGAGGTCATGGGTTCAAATCCCGGCTCCGCCACTTGTCAGCTGTGTGACTTTGGGCAAGTCACTTAACTTCTCTGTGCCTCGGTTCCCTCATCTGTAAAATGGGGATTTAGACTGTGAGCCCCCCGCGGGACAACCTGATCACCTTGTAACCTCTCCAGCGCTTAGAACAGTGCTTTGCACATAGTAAGCGTTAATAAATGCCATCATTATTATTATTATTACTTGTCTCCAGTTACCAGGTTACAAGTACCGCAATAATAAGGTATTAAATCCCTCTTTCAGAGATGAGGATGATGACTTGACACCTGTCCACATGTTTTGTTTTGTTGTCTGTCTCCCCCTTCTAGACTGTGAGCCCGCTGTTGGGTCGGGACCGTCCCTATATGTTGCCGATTTGTACTTCCCAAGCGCTTAGTCCAGTGCTCTGCACACAGTAAGCGCTCAATCAATACGATGGAATGAATGAAATTGAGGCCCAGCATGAAGCGATTTGCCCAAGGTCACACAGCAGGCAAAAGGCCGAACCGAAATTAGAACCCATGACCTCTGAGTCTCAGGCCCGTGCTCAGCCCACCATACCATGCTGCTTCTTTTTACAGATGAGGTCACAGAGGCATAGAGAAATCAATCAATCAATCAATCAATCAATTTATTTATTGAGCGCTGACTGTATGCAGAGCACTGTACTAAGCGCTTGGGAAGTACAAGTTGGCAACACAACTTGTGTGAAATGAAGTGACTTCCCTAAGGAAACACTGCAGAAAAGTGGCGGAACAAGGATTTGAACCTAGGTCCTTCTGGCTTCTGGGCCTGTCCTCTTTCATTCATTCATTCATTCATTCATTCATTCATTCATCGTATTTATTGAGCGCTTACTGTGTGCAGAGCACTGTACTAAGCGCTTGGGAAGTACAAGTTGGCAATATATAGAAACGGTCCCTACCCAACAAAGGGCTCACACAAGGCTATGCTGTTTCTCGTATTATTCATTCATTCATTCAATCGTACTTATTGAGCGCTTAGGTGTGCAGAGCACTGTACTAAGCGCTTGGGAAGTCCAAGTTGGCAACATATAGAGACGGTCCCTACCCAACAGTGGGCTCACAGTCTAGAAAGGGGAGACAGAGAACAAAACCAAACATATTAACAAAATAAAATCAATAGAATAAATATGCACAAATAAAATAAATAAATAGAGTAATATATTTGTACAAACATTTATACGTATATACAGGTGCTGTGGGGAGGGGAAGGAGGTAAGGCACGGGGGATGGGGACTGTATTACCAGCAGTAAGATGGCTAGCTGGGAGTCAGTCGACTTGGCTCAGTGGAAAGAGCCCGGGCTTGGGAGTCAGAGGTCATGGGTTCTAATCCCGGCTCTGCCACTTGTCAGCTGTGTGACCTTGGGCAAGTCACTTAACTTCTCTGAGCCTCAGTTACCTCATCTGTAAAATGGGGATGAAGACTGTGATCCCTACGTTGGACAACCTGGTTACCTTGTACCTCCCACCAGCGCTTAGAACAGTGCTTGGCACATAGTAAGTGCTTAATAAATACCAACATTATTATTATTATCATTATTGGTTTAATCTCAGCCCCGCCTCCCGCCCGCCATTTGACCTTGGGTAAGTCACTTAATCTCTCTGTGCCTCAGATACCTTGAATTTAAAATGAAGTTAAGATGCCTGCTCTCCCTCCCTCAGGGATTTATGAGTTTTATGCGGAAGAGGGGCAGGCACTGTGTTTAATCAGATTATTTTGTATCCACCTCAGTGCTTACCCACAGATCGACACACTAATCAATCAATCAATAAATCGTATTTCTTGAGCGCTTACTGTGTGCAGAGCACTGTACTAAGCACTTGGGAAGTACAAGTTGGCAACATATATCAATCAATCACACTTATTAATAATAATAATCGCACTTATTAATAATTAATAATAATAATATTTAGTGCTTACCACGTGCAAAGCACTATTCTAAGCGCTGGGGAGGTTACAAGGTGATCAGGTTGTCCCACGGGGGGCTCACAGTCCTCATCCCCATTTTACAGATGAGGTAACTGAAGCCCAGAGAAGTGGACTGTGAGCCCACTGATGGGTAGGGACTATCTCTATATGTTGCCAACTTGTACCTCCCAGGCGCTTAGTACAGTGCTCTGCACACAGTAAGCGCTCAATAAATTCGATTGAATGAATGAATGAATGAAGTGACTTGCCCAAAGTCACACAACTGACAATGGGTGGGGCCAGGATTTGAACCCATGACCCTCTGACTCCAAAGCCAGTGCTCTTTCCACTGAGCCACACTGCTTCTCTGAGTGTCTACTGTGTGCAGAGCAGTGCACTAAGCGCTTGGGAGAGTACAATATAACAGAGCTGTAGACATGTTCCCTGCCCATAATGAACGTACAGTCTAGAGGGGAGACAGATATTAATACGAATAAATAAATTCTGGATTCGGACATCAGTGCTGTAGGGCTGAGGGAATCAAGGCTGTAAATCCAACTGCAAGGGTGACGTAGAAGGGAGAGGGAGAAGAGGAAAGGAGGGTCATGGGTTCAAATCCCGGCTCCGCCGCTTGTCAGCTGTGTGACTTTGGGCAAGTCACTTGACTTCTCTGGCCTCAGTTCCCTCATCTGTAAAATGGGGATTAAGACTGTGAGCCCCCCGTGGGACAACCTGATCACCTTGTAACCTCCCCAGCGCTTAGAACAGTGCTTTGCACATAGTATAAATTTTCAAGCGCTTAGTACAGTGCTTTGCACACAGTAAGCGCTCAATAAATACGATTGATGGATTGAGGGCTTAGTAGGGAAAGGTTTCTTCGAGGAGATGGGCCTTCATCAAGGCCTTCTTAGGGAGAAGCAGCGTGGCTCAGTGGAAAGAGCCCGGGCTTTGGAGTCAGAGGTTGTGGGTTCAAATCCCGGCTCTGCCAATTGTCAGCTGTGTGACTTTGGGCAAGTCACTTCTCTGGAGCCTCAGTTCCCTCATCTGTAAAATGGGAATAAAGACTGTGAGCCCCACGTGGGACAACCTGATCACCTTGTATTCCCCCAGTGCTTAGAACAGTGCTTTGCACAAAGTAAGCGCTTAACAAATACCCTTATTATTATTATTATAGATTTTTAGACTATATATTTTTAGACTGTGAGCCCACTGTTGGGTAGGGACTGTCTCTATATATTGCCAACTTGTACTTCCCAAGTGCTTAGTACAGTGCTCTGCACACAGTAAGCGCTCAATAAATACGATTGATTGATTGATTGATTATTATCAAGGCTTTGAAGGCCCGGAGAGCGTTGTCTGTCAGACATGAAGAGGGAAGGCATTCCGGGCCGGAGGCAGGATGTGGGTGAGAGGGCAGTGGTTAGAGCAGTGAAGTGTGGACTGGGTTGTAGCAGGAGTTCAGGGAGGATAAGGAAGGAAAGGGAACGGTGACTGAACACTTTAAAGCCGATGGTAAGGAATTTCTGGTTGATTCAATCAATCAATCAATCAATTGTATTTATTGAGCGCTTACTGTGTGCAGAGCACTGTACTAAGCGCTTGGGAAGTACAAGTTGGCAACATATAGAGACAGTCCCTACCCAACAGTGGGCTCACAGTCTAAAAAGGGGGAGACAGAGAACAAAACCATCATCATCATCATCATCAATCGTATTGATTGAGCGCTTACTGTGTGCAGAGCACTGTACTAAGCGCTTGGGAAGTACAAATTGGCAACATATAGAGACTGTCCCTACCCAACAGTGGGCTCACAGTCTAAAAACGGGGAGACAGAGAACAAAACCAAACATACTAACAAAATAAAATAAATAGAATAGAAATGTACAAGTAAAATAAATAAATAAATAAATAAATAGAGTAATAGTAATAGATTCGGAGGTGGGTGAGCAACCCGTGGAGATTCATTCATTCATTTATTCATTCATTCATTCAATCGCATTTATTGAGCGCTTACTGTGTGCAGAGCACTGGACTAAGCGCTTGGAAAGTACAATTCGGCAATGGATAGAGACAGTCCCTATCCAACAACGGGCTCACGTTGGATGAGAGGTACAGGGCTGAGATATCACACAAGCATCCAGATTATTTGTACATATTTATTACTCTATTTATTTATTTATTTATTTATTTTACTTGTACATATCTATCCTATTTATTTTATTTTGTTAGTATGTTTGGTTTTGTTCTCTGTCTCCCCCTTTTAGACTGTGAGCCCACTGTTGGGTAGGGACTGTCTCTAGATGTTGCCAATTTGTACTTCCCAAGCACTTAGTACAGTGCTCTGCACGTAGTAAGCACTCAATAAATACGATTGATTGATTGATTGATTGATTAACAGATGCCTAGACTACAGGAGTAATTTCAGTTTGAAATTCATTTCAGTTAACTAAATTGAGCTCTGAAACTCCAGAATTGTCCGACATCACAAGCGATAGCTTTTCCTGACCAGCTTATCATAAAATATTCAGAAATTTACATTTTCTAACATCCCACATAGGAGGTGTTGGGACAACACATTTGTAGCTCACTGAACATTGCAGACAATTTTTTCAAACGTTTTCTTGAGGAGTGGGGAAACACGGCCTGAACATTTGTGGAGAAAAATGATCCGGGCAGCGGAGTGAAGTATGGATTGGAGCGGGGAGAGACAGGAGGTGATGTGCTCTCCCAAGCACTTAGTGCAGTGTCCTCACACAGTAAGCGTTCAATAAATAAATAAATTGGAGAAGCAGCGTGGCTCAGAGGAAAGAGCCCGGGCTTGGGTGCCAGAGGTCATGGGTTCTAATCCCAGCTCCGCCACGTCAGCTGTGTGACTTTGGGCTAGTCACTTCACTTCTCTGGGCCTCTGTGGGGATGAAGACTGTGAGCCCTATGTGGGACAACCTGATTACCTTGTATCCCCCCAGTGCTTAGAACAGTGCTTGGCACATAGTAAGCGCTTAACAAATACCATTATTATTATTATTATTATTATTATTAAATATGACTGATTAATTGACCGTATCAATCAAGATGGGGTAGGATAAGTGCTTGGGTTAAAGTGGTAGCAGTTTGGATGGAGATGCTAGGCTGAGTCCCCTCCTTCCTCTCCCCTTCCTCCCCCTCTCCATCCCCCCCACCTTACCTCCTTCCTTTCCCCACAGCACCTGTATATATGTATATATGTTTGTACGGATTCATTACTCTATTTATTTATTTTACTTGTACATACTTATTCCATTTATTTTATTCTGTTAATATGTTTTGTTTTGTTCTCTGTCTCCCCCTTCTAGACTGTGAGCCCACTGTTGGGTAGGGACCATCTCTATATGTTGCCAACTTGTACTTCCCAAGCGCTTAGTACAGTGCTCTGCACACAGTAAGCGCTCAATAAATACGATTGAATGAATGAATGAAAGGGTGGGTTTTAGCAATGCTGGGAAGGTTGAACAGACAGGATTTGGTGACACATTGAATACGTAGGTTGAAGAAGAGAGGTGAGTTGAGGATAATGCCAAGGTTACGGGCTTTAGAGACAGGAAGGATGGTAGTGCCATCTTCAGTGACGGAAAAGTCATGGTAAGGACAGGGTTAGGGTGGGGAGATGAGGAGTTCTGTTTTGGTTAATCAATCAATCAATCAATCAATCAATCGTATTTATTGAGCGCTTACTATGTGCAGAGCACTGTACTAAGCGCTTGGGAAGTACAAATTGGCATCACATAGAGACAGTCCCTACCCAACAGTGGGCTCACGGTCTAAAAGGGGGAGACAGAGAACAGAACCAAACATACCAACAAAATAGAAATGTACAAGTAAAATAAATAAATAAATAAATAAATAAATAAATAAATAAATAAATAGAGTAATAAATATGTACAACCATATATACATATATGTATAACCATATACGTATAACCATATATACATATATGGGTATATATATACATATATATATATATACATTATGTTTATATATTATATATATATACATATATGGTTAGGTTAGATTCGAGGTGTCAGTGGGACCGCCAATTAGAGATGTCCAGAATGCAGGGGAAATATGAGACTACAGAGAAGGAGAGAGATCAGGGATGGAGACGAAGATTTGGGAACCATAGCATAGAGATGGTAGTTGAAGGCTTGGGAGCGATTGAGTTCTCCAAGGGAGGGGGTGTAGATGGAGAATAAGCTCTTTGTGGTCAAGGAATGTGTCTGTTTATTGTTGTATACACAGTAAGCGCTCAATAAATATGACTGAATGAATGAAGGGGACCCAGAACTGCACCTAGAGAGACTCCCACAGTTAGGGGTGGGAGGCAGAGGAGGAGCTCGCGAAAGAGACTGAGTTATGAGTGACCAGAGAGATGGAGGAGAACCGGGAGAGGACAGTGTCAGTGAAGACGAGGTTGGATAAGGTTTCCAGGAGAAGGGGATGGTCGATAGTACCGAAGGCAGCTGAGAGGTCGAGAAGGATTCGGATGGAGTGGAGTCCACTGAATTAGGCAAGAAGGAGATGATTTGTGACCTTTGAGGAGGCGGTTTCTGTCCAGTGAAGGGGATGGAGGCCAGATTGGAAGGGGTCAAGGAGAGAATTGGAGGAGAGGAAGTGGAGGCAGCGGGATTGATCAATAAATCAATAGGATTTACCTAGCACCTACTCTGTACAGAGCACTGTACTAAGTCATTCATTCATTCATTCAATCGTATTTATTGAGCGCTTACTGTGTGCAGAGCACTGGACTAAGCGCTTGGGAAGTGCAAGTTGGCAACATCTAGAGACGGTCCCTACCCAACAGTGGGCTCACAGTCTAGAAGGGGGAGACAGAGAACAAAACATATTAACAAAATAAAATAAATAGAATAAATACGTACAAATAAAATGAATAAATAAATAGAGTAATAATAAAATAAATAGTCCTTGATAATAATAATAATAATGATGGTATTTGGGTTTTTTATGGCATTTTTATGGCATTTTTTAATGGCATTAAGCACTTACTATGTGCAAAGCACTGTTCTAAGCACTGGGGGGACACAAGGTGATCAGGTTGTCCCACGGGGGGCTCCCAGTCTTAATCCCCATTTTACAGATGGGGTAACTGAGGCTCAGAGAAGTGAAGTGACTTTCCCAAAGTCACACAGCTGACAATTGGCGGAGCCAGGATTTGAACTCGTGACCTCTGACTCCAAAGCCCGGGCTCTTTCCACTGAGCCACGCTGCTTCTCTACTTGATTTAGTACAAGAGAGTAAGTAGGCATGATCCCTGCCCTCGAGGAGCTGACGGTCCTACTGGTGGGAAACAGACACTAAAATAAATCACCAACTGGAGGAGAATAATAATAATAATAATAATAATAATAATAATAATAAGGAAGAAACGGAGTGAAAAGAAAGATAGGGAAATCAGTGCTCTCGGGGCAGGGGTGGGTTGGGGGTGAGCACCTGAGTTTTTAGGTGTCATGAAAGTGCCAAGGCAGCAGTTGAGGGAGAGAGTGGGAAGATGAAATTAACTTCTCTGGGCCTCAGTTCCCTAATCTGCAAAGTGAGGATTCAATTCTCCCCCTTCTAGACTGTGAGCCCACTGTTGGGTAGGGACCGTCTCTATATGTTGCCAACTTGTACTTCCCAAGCGCTTAGTACAGTGCTCTGCACACAGTAAGCGCTCAATAAATACTATTGAATGAATGAATGAATGAATACCTTTTTCCCTCCTACTTAGACTGTGAGCCCCCTATAATAATAATAATAATTATGGTATTTATAAAGCGCTTACTATGTGGCAGGCACTGTACTAAGCGCTGGGGTGGATACAAGCAAATAATAATTGTGGTATTTGTTAAGCACTTACTATGTGCCACGCACTGTACTGAAGCAAATAACAATAATTGTGGTAATTGTTAAGCACTTACTGTGTACAAAGCACTGGGGTGGATACAAGCAAATCAAGTTGGACACAGCCCCTGTCCCGCATGGAGCTCACAGTCTTAATCCCCATTTTACGGATGAGATAACTGAGGCACAGAGAAGTTAAGTAACTTGCCCACAGCCACACAACAGACAAGTGGTAGAGCCAGGATTAGAACTCATGACCTTCTGACTCTTAGGCCTGTGCTCTAGCCACTATGCCATGCTGCTTCTCTTCCTTATGGGACAGGGATTATCCGCTATTTTCCCCAGAGTTTAGTACAGTACAGTATGTACTTAATTTAGGCTGTGAACCCACTGTTGGGTAGGGACCGTCTCTATGTGTTGCCAACTTGTACTTCCCAAGCGCTTAGTACAGTGCTCTGCACACAGTAAGCGCTCAATAAATACGATTGATGATAAATACGATTGATTTGTGTATGAGTGCTTGGTTTATAGTAAGTGCTTAACAAATACCACGATTATCATTACAGAGAAGCAGAGTGGCCTAGCAGACAGAGCACGGGCTTGAGAGTCAGAGGACCTGGGTTCTAATCCTGGCTCCACCACTTGTCTCGGACAAGTCATTTCACTTCTCAGTGCCTCAGTTTCCTCATCCGTAAAACGAGGATTAAAATCTTACTCCCTCCTGTGACCTTGAGCCCCATGCTGGACATGGGACTGTGTTCAACCTGGTGGATTTATGCCTAACCCAGCCCTTTGAATCAATCAATCAATCAATCATATTCATTGAGCACTTACTGTGCGCAGAGCACTGTACTAAGCGCTTGGGAAGTACAAGTTGGCAACATATAGAGACAGTCCCTACCCAACAGTGGGCTCACAGTCTAGAAGGGGGAGACAGAAAACAAAACCAAACATGTTAACAAAATAAAATAAATAGAATAGATATGTACAAGTACAATAAATGAATAAATAGGGTAATAAATATGTACAAACATATATACATATATACAGGTGCTGCTTTGAACAGTGGTTGGCACCTAGTAAGCACTTGGCAAGCACTGCCTGGGGGTGCACAACAGAATCAATCAATCAATCAATCGTATTTATTGAGCGCTTACTATGTGCAGAGCACTGTACTAAGCGCTTGGGAAGTACAAATTGGCAACACAAGGAATGGGTGAGCTTGTACAATGGGTGAACAGAAGGAATGGGTGAGCTTGTACAATTTATTGGAATAAATGGTTGTGACTGTGTACGGGCCATCAGAAGGAATGGCTTTGTGTGCATGGTATCGGAAGGGACGGCCGTTTGTGTTTTCACGGTGTCCGAACAATTGTGCGTGCGCCTGAAGCGTTGGAAGGAAAGGTTGTGTGGGTTTGTGAGCTCAGAAGGCATGGTTGGGTGTGTGGCGTCAAAAGGAATTGTGCGTCTGCGTGGGGTGTCTGAAAGCCTGGTCGTGCGTGAGCGTGTGGTGTCAGAAGGACCAGTTGTGAGTGTGCGTGGCATCAGAAGGACCGGTTGTGCGTGCGGGTGGCACTGAAAGGAAAAGCGTGGCTCAGTGGAAAGAGCCCGGGCTTTGGAGTCAGAGGTCATGGGTTCGAATCCCTGCTCCGCCACATGTCTCCTGTGACCTTGGGCAAGTCGATTCACTTCTCTAAGCCGCAGTTCCCTCATCTGTAAAATGGGGATTAAGACTGGGAGCCCCCCATGGGACAACCTGATCACCTTGTAACCTCCCCAGCGCTTAGAACAGCGCTTTGCACATAGTAAGCGCTTAATAAATGCCATCATCATCATCATCATCAATGGTTGTGTGTGTGTGCGTGGTGTCAGAAGGAACAGTTATATGTGTGTGTGGAGTCAGAAGGAATGGTTGTGTGTGTGCGCGTGGTGTTGAAAGGAACGGTTTTGTGTGTGTGTGTGTCTCAGAATCGGCAGGGCCCGCTCTGAAATCCCAGCAGACACATCGGCCGGCGGAAATTCCGCCATTATTTTTCCCCCACTTTTTGTTCTTTATTCACCGGATGAACTGCCTGCAGGGAGAAATCCGGTGTAAGGAATGTCATGAACAACACGCAGCATTTCCCTCCCTCCTATTTCCCCCCTACCCGTGGGCCCCAGTGTCCAACTCCCCCAGCCCCTAAACGGTTTTCCCCTCAGCCCATCCTCCTGGGTGGTGGGCCTCGGCCAAGTCCAACCCCACAGCTCTGTTCATGGCAGGATTCCCAGTGTTCCCAGGGGAGTCTCCGGGATTCAGGCCATCGCTGCCAGGCCCGCAGCACGTTTTGCCGCTCGCTCTGGAGAAGGTGGGTGGCCCTGGAGGGTCCTCAGGAGCCTCTGACGATTCTCTTGGATTTCTCGCCAGTGTCTCTCCTCTGGACAACGCTGCAGGAAGGAAAGAGGGGGAGTCCCGTGACTCAGCCGCCCGGTCCCCGCTTCTCCAAAACCTTACCGACGGCCCGTCTCCTCCAAGAGGCCTTCCCTGACTAAGCCCTCCTCTCCCCTTCTCCCGCTCCCTTACGCGCCACCCTGACTTGCTCCTTTTATCCATCCCCACCTCGTAGCCCCACAGCACTTACATACAGAGCTGTTATGTCTTTATTTCTAATTTAAATAATTAATAATGGCATTTGTTAAGCGCTTACTATGTGCAGAGCACTGTTCTAAGCGCTGGGGCGGGGGGATACAAGGTGATCAAGTTGTCCCACGTGGGGCTCACAGTCTTAACCCCCATTTTACAGATGGGGTAACTGAGGCTCAGAGAAGTGAAGTGGCTTGCCCAAGGTCATACAGCAGACATGTGGCAGAGGCAGGATTTGAACCCATTACCTCTGACTCCAAAGCCCGTGCTCTTTCCACTGAGCCACGCTGCTTCTCCATTTTCTATTTATGTCTCCCTTGCTCTAGACTGTAAGCTCATGTGGGCAGGGGATGTGTCTGTTCTATTGTTCTATTGTACTCTCCCAAGCGCTTAGTACAGTGCTTTGCACACAGAAAGAACTCAATAAATATGATTGATTGACTGACTGACTGACTTACAGATGCTCAGGTTCGTTCAGACTCAGCTCCCTCTCCCTTCTGCATCGTCTATGCGCTTGGATCTGTGAACTTTGGGCACCCAACTTGTACTTCCCAAGCGCTTAGTACAGTGCTCTGCACACAGTAAGCGCTCAATAAATATGATTGATGATTTGATATCTGTCCTGCCCTATCCATCAATCCCTCAATCGTATCTTCTAGCCTGTGAGCCCGCTGTTGGGTAGGGACCGTCTCTATATGTTGCCAACTTGGACTTCCCAAGTGCTTAGTACAGTGCTCCGCACACAGTAAGCGCTCTATAAATACGATTGAATAAATGAATGAATTTATCGAGTGCTTACTCTGTGTAGAGCACTGTACTAAGCACTTGGGAGAGTATAATACAATAGATTTAGCATAATTCCCTGCCCACAGTGTACTTACACTTTAAAGGGGAAACAGACACTAACCCTCAGGAACCTCCAGTGGTTGCCCATAATAATAATAATTATGGAATTCGTTAAGAGCCACGAGAAGCAGCGTGGCTCAGTGGAAAGAGCCCGGGCTTTGGAGTCAGAGGTCATGGGTTCAAATCCCTCCTCTTCCAATTACCAGCTGTGTGACTTTGGGCAAGTCACGACTTCTCTGGGCCTCAGTTCCCTCATCTGTAAAATGGGGAGGAAGACTGTGAGACCCCGTGGGACAACCTGATCATTGCCCACTGTTGGGTAGGGACCGTCTCTATATGTTGCCAACTTGTACTTCCCAAGCACTTAGTACAGTGCTCTGCACACAGTAAGCGCTCAATAAATACGATTGATTGATTGATTTCTAACCTCCCCAGGGCTTAGAACAGTGCTTGGCACATAGTAAGCGCTTAATAAATGCCATTATTAAGCGCTTACTATGTGTCAAGCACTGTTCTAAGGGCTGGGGTGAATACAAGCAAACTGGGCTGGACACAGTCCCTGTCCCACTTAGGGCTAACCGTCTCAATCCCCATTTTACAGACTAGTCAACTGAGGCCCAGAGAAGTTCCCATTCATCTCTGCATGAAAATAAAAACTCCTCACCACTTACTCTACCACTTACCATTTATTACTCTATTTATTTATTTATTTATTTATTTTACTTGTACATATCTATTCTATTTATTTTATTTTGTCAGTATGTTTGGTTTGGTTCTCCGTCTCCCACTTTTAGACTGTGAGCCCACTGTTGGGTAGGGACTGCCTCGATATGTTGCCAATTTTTACTTCCCAAGCGCTTAGTACAGTGCTCTGCACACAGTAAGCGCTCAATAAATACAATTGATTGATTGATTTCTAATCTCCCCAGGGCTTAGAACAGTGCTTGGCACAGAGTAAGCGCTTAATAAATGCCATTATTAAGCGCTTACTATGTGTCAAGCACTGTTCTAAGGGCTGGGGTGAATACAAGCAAACTGGGCTGGACACAGTCCCTGTCCCACTTAGGGCTAACCGTCTCAATCCCCATTTTACAGACTAGTCAACTGAGGCCCAGAGAAGTTCCCATTCATCTCTGCATGAAAATAAAAACTCCTCACCACTTACTCTACCACTTACCATTTATTACTCTATTTATTTATTTATTTATTTATTTTACTTGTACATATCTATTCTATTTATTTTATTTTGTCAGTATGTTTGGTTTGGTTCTCCGTCTCCCACTTTTAGACTGTGAGCCCACTGTTGGGTAGGGACTGCCTCTATATGTTGCCAATTTTTACTTCCCAAGCGCTTAGTACAGTGCTCTGCACACAGTAAGCGCTCAATAAATACAATTGATTGATTGATTTCTAATCTCCCCAGGGCTTAGAACAGTGCTTGGCACATAGTAAGCGCTTAATAAATGCCATTATTAAGCGCTTACTATGTGTCAAGCACTGTTCTAAGGCCTGGGGTGAATACAAGCAAACTGGGCTGGACACAGTCCCCGTCCCACTTAGGGCTAACCGTCTCAATCCCCATTTTACAGACTAGTCAACTGAGGCCCCGAGAAGTGCCCATTCATCTCTGCATGAAAATAAAAACTCCTCACCACTTACTCTACCACTTACCATTTATTACTGTATTTATTTATTTATTTATTTTACTTGTACATATCTATTCTATTTATTTTATTTTGTCAGTATGTTCGGTTTGGTTCTCCGTCTCCCCCTTTTAGACTGTGAGCCCACTGTTGGGTAGGGACTGCCTCTATACGTTGCCAATTTGTACTTCCCAAGCGCTTAGTACAGTGCTCTGCACATAGTAAGCGCTCAATAAATGCGATTGATGATGATGATGATGATGACCACTGGCTTTAAAGCACTCACTCACCTTGCCCCCTCCTAGCTCACTACCCTACTCTTCCACCATCACCCAGCCCTCACACTTTGTTCCTCTAATTCTAATCTTCTCACTGTAGCTCCATCTCATCTCCCTCAATCAATCAATCGTATTTATTGAGCGCTTACTGTGTGCAGAGCACTGTACTAAGCGCTTGGGAAGTACAAATTGGCAACATATAGAGACAGTCCCCACCCATCAGCAGTCAAGAAGTTCAGACAGATAATTGCTCTCCCCTCACTTCAAAGCCTTATTGAAGGCCCATTTCTCCCAAGAAGCATCAGAAGCAGCGTGGCTCAATGGAAAGAGCCTGGGCTTGGGAGGTCATGGGTTCAAATCCCGGCTCTGCCAACTGTCAGCTGTGTGACCTTGGGCAAGTCACTTCACTTCTCTGGGCCTCAGTTACCTCATCTGTAAAATGGGGATGAAGACTGTGAGCCCCACGTGGGACAACCTCCCCAGCGCTTAGAACACTGCTTTGCACATAGTAAGCGCTTAACAAATGCCATTATTATTATTATTATTATTATTATTATTAAAATAGGGATTAAAACTGTGAGCCCGATGTGGGACAACCTGATCACCTTGTAACCCCCCAGCGCTTAGAACAGTGTTTCGCACATAGCAAGTGCTTAACAAATACCATTATTATTATTATTATTGTTATTATTATTATTATTAAGAAGCCTTCCCTGACTGAGCCCTCCTCACCTCTTCTCCCATTCCCTTCTGCATTGCCCTGACTTAATAATAATAATAATGTTGGCATTTGTTAAGCACTTACTATGTGCAAAGCACTGTTCTAAGAGCTTGGGGGGATACAAAGTGATCAGGTTGTCCCACGTGGGGCTCACAGTCTTAATCCCCATTTTACGGATGAGGTAACTGAGACTCAGAGAAGTTAAGTGACTTGCCCAAGGTCACACAGCAGACATGTGGCGGAGCCGGGATTCGAACCCATGACCTCTGACTCCAAAGCCCGTGCTCTTTCCACTGAGCCACGCTGCTTCTCTCATTCATCCTCCCTCCCATCCCCACAGCACACGCGTATATGTCTGTAACAGAAGCAGCGTGGCTCAGTGGAAAGAGCACGGGCTTTGGAGTCAAAGGTCACGGGTTTGAATCCCGGCTCCACCACGTGTGCTGTGTGACCTCGGGCAAGCCACTTTACTTCTCTGTGCCTCAGTTCCCTCATCTGTAAAATGGAGATTAAGACTGTGAGCCCCACGTGGGACAACCTGATCACCTTGTATCCCCCAGCGCTTAGAACAGTGTTTTGCATGTAGTAAGCTCTTAACAAAGGTCATTATTATTATTAATAATAATTATTTCATTCATTCATTCATTCATTCAATCGTATTTATTGAGCGCTTACTGTGTGCAGAGCAGTGTACTAAGCGCTTGGGAAGTACAAGTTCGACTTATTTATTTATGTATATTAATGTCTACCTTCCCCTCTAGACTGTGAGCTTGATGAGGGTAGGGAATGTACCTGTTTGTTGTACTCTCCCAACCATTTAGTACAGTGCTTTGCACACAATAAGTACTCAATAAATGATTGAATGACTCCCACAGCACTTATGAACATATCTTAAAATCCTATATGTTATTTATTTATATTAAAATCTGTCTCCCTCACCACTATAATAATAATAATAATAATAATAATAATAATGGCATTTATTAAGCGCTTACTATGTGCAAAGCACTGTTCTAAGCACTGGGGTGGTTACAAGGTGATCAGGTTGTCCCACAGGGGGCTCACAGTCTTCATCCCCATTTTACAAAATGAAAAATAATCTAATATTGTTATGGATCAAGTCAAACTATGAGCAGAGTATCTTATTACTCCATTAGGCTGTAGCCATTTTTCCCTTCAGTCTTTCTTGCTAATTTTGGAGAGGGTTAGGGTTAGTTACTTCTATATAATGAACCTGTAAACAATCTGTAATCAATAATAATAACAGTGATGGCATTTATTAAGCACTTACTATGTGCAAAGCACTAGGGAGGTTACAAGGTGATCAGGTTGTCCCACAGGGGGCTCACAGTCTTCATCCCCATTTTACAGATGAGGTAACTGAGGCCCAGAGAAGTGAAGTGACTTGCCCAAAGTCACACAGCTGACAATTGGCAGAGGCGGGATTTGAACCCATGACCTCTGACTCCAAAGCCCGCGATCTTTCCACTGAGCCACGCTGCTTCTCTCACTAGACCGTAAGCTCGTTGTGGGAAGGGAACAGACAGAGGTGACAGAGGTCAACCCTGTTGTTTTGCACTCTTCCGAGGGCTTAGTACAATGCTCTGCACAAAGTGAAGTGCTCAATAAATTCCACTGATGGTGATGATGGAATCTGGCAGATTCTGGGGGTCTCCCTGAATGATAATAACAATAATTACAATAATAACAATAATGATGATGATAATTGTGTTATTTGTTGAGGGCTTCCTATGGTGCAGAGCGCAGAGCGTGGCCTACCTGTATATATGTATATGTGTTTGTGCATATTTATTACTCTATTTATTTATTTATTTATTTTACTTGTACATATCTATTCTATTTATTTTATTTTGTTAGTATGTTTGGTTTTGTTCTCTGGCTCCCCCTTCTAGACTGTGAGCCCACTGTTGGGTAGGGACTGTCTCTATATGTTGCCAACTTGTACTTCCCAAGCACTTAGTACAGTGCTCTGCACACAGTAAGCGCTCAATAAATACGATTGATTGATTGATTGATTCTACGTGGCCCCGACTTGCTCCCTTTATTCATCCCCTCTCCCAGCCCCACTGCACTTATGTCCATATCTGTCATTTATTTCTTTCTATTCATGCCTGTCTCCCTCTCTACACCATAAACTGATTGTGGGCAGGGATTATATCCATTTGTTGTAATATTGTATTCACCCAAGTGCTCTGCGCACACAGCGTGGCTCAGTGGAAAGAGCACGAGCTTTGGAGTCAGAGGTCATGGGTTCAAATCCCTACTCCGCCAATTGTCAGCTGTGTGACTTTGGGCAAGTCATTTCACTTCTCTGGGCATCAGTTACCTCATCTGTAAAATGGGGATGAAGACTGTGAGCCCCCCGTGGGACCACCTGATCACCTTGTTAACCTCCCCAGTGCTTAGAACAGTGCTTTGCACATAGCAGAGAAGCAGCGTGGCTCAGTGGAAAGAGCCTGGGCTTTGGAGTCAGAGGTCATGGGTTCAAATCCCGGCTCTGCCAATTGCCAGCTGTGTGACTTTGGGCAAATCACTTCATTTCTCTGTGCCTCAGTTCCCTCATCTGTAAAATGAGGATTAAGACTGTGAGCCCCCCCGTGGGACAACCTGATCACATTGTAACCTCCTCAGTGCTTAGAACAGTGCATTGCACATAGTAAGCGCTTAATAAATGCTATCATTATTATTATTATTATTATAGTAAGCGCTTACTAAATGCCATCATTATTATTATTATTACTCCGCCAGTTGTCAGCTGTGTGACTTTGGGCAAATCACTTAACTTCTTTGGGCCCCAGTTCCCTCATCTGTAAAATGGGGATGAAGACTGTGAGCCCCCTGTGGGACAACCTGATCACCTTTTAACCTCCCCAGTGCTTAGAACAGTGCTTTGCACATAGTAAGCGCTTAATAAATGCCATTTCATTCATTCAATCGTATTAATTGAGCGCTTACTGTGTGCAGAGCGCCGTACTGAGTGCTTGGGAAGTACAAATTGGCAACATATAGAGACGGTCCCTACCCAACAGTGGGCTCACAGTCTAGAAATTATTATTATTATTATATAATAATAATTATTATTATAGTAAGCATTTGATAAATACAAATAAGTGACTGCCTGACTGACTAGGAAGGGTGGCAGACCCTCGTTCGCCCCTGCTTAGCATCTCACTTGGTGTTTCTCACTGCATCTTCTCAAAACTGTGCTCTCTCCCGTGGGCTTGGCCACTTTTTGGGCTTTGGTTTGTTTTTTACGCTCCAGGGATTTCTCCGCAATCTTTCTCTGTAAATCCAACAGGCGCTCGTCAGGCCGAGAGGCTTTGGCTACCCAGGGCTTTACTTTCTTTTCTTCGTGCCTGTGGACGGAACGGAAAAGGAAGAAAAAATTAAAAGGGAACGAGGTAGAGAATCAGCCCGGCCTGAGTGGAAAAAACACAGGTTTGGTCGCTGTGTGACCTTGGGTAAGTCACAACTTCCTTGAACCTCAGTTTCCTCATCTGTAAAAATACCTGTTTTCCCTCCCTCTGACTTTGGAAGCTCCGTCTGGGACAGGGTCTGTGTCCCATCTGATTATTTTTCACCCGCCCAGTCTTTAATCAATCAGTGGTATTTATTGAGTGCTTATTGTGTGCAGTGTAATAATAATCCAGAGGTGGATTATGTCCATTAGCTATCTGGACATAAATCGATAATGGCATTTATTCAGCGCTGTCCCAGTAGGGAGAGCACGGGTCTGAGAGTCGGCGGACCTGGGTTCGAATTCTGCCTCCGCCACTTGTGTGTCGTGTCACTTAAATGATCTGTATCTCGGTTTCCTCATTTGGAAAATGGGAGTTACATATAATCATAATCATATAATCCCCCTTTTAGACCGTGAGCCCACTGTTGGGTAGGGACTGTCTCTATATGTTGCCAATTTGTACTTCCCAAGCGCTTAGTACAGTGCTCTGCACATAGTAAGCGCTCAATAAATACGATTGGTGATGATGATGAATCATAATAATAATAATGGCATTTATTAAGCGCTTACTGTGTGCAAAGCACTGTTCTAAGCACTGGGGAGGATACAAGTTGATCAGGTTGCCCCATGAGGGGCTCACGGTCTTAATCCCCATTTTACAGATGAGGTAACGGAGGCACAGAGAAGCTAAGTCACTTGCCCAGAGTCACACAGCTGACAAGCGGCAGAGCAGGGATTCGAACCCATGACCTCTGACTCCCAAGCCTGGGCCCTTTCCACTGAGCCACACTGCTTCTCAATTACAGAGGTTAACGTCTAAAGCAGAACTCCTTATCTTCCTTCCCAAATCCTGTCCTCTCCCTGACTTTCCCAACACTGTAGATGATGCTAACATCCTTCTTGTCTCTCAAGCCTGTAACCTTGGCATTATCCTTGACTCCGCTCTCTCTCATTCAACCCACATAGTCAATCCATCACTAAATCCTGTCAGTTCCATCTTCACAGCATCATTAAAACCCCTCCTTTCCTCTCCATCCAAACTGCCACCACATTAATACAATCATTTATCCTATCCTGCCTTGATTACTGTATCAGCCTCCTGTCTCTTCCTACTCCAGTCCATATTTCACACTGCTGCCCATATAATTTTTAATTTTTCTACAAAATATTTCAAGATGTTTCCCCACTCCTCTTCTCCCACTCCCTTCTGTGTCACCCTGATTTGCTCCCTTTATTCACTCCCCTCCCAGCTCCACAGCCCTTATAATAATAATGATGATGGCATTTATTAAGCGCTTACTATGTGCAAAGCACTGTTCTAAGCGCTGGGGAGGTTACAAGGTGATCAGGTTGTCCCTCGGGGGGCTCACAGTCTTAATCCCCATTTTACAGATGAAGTAACTGAGGCACAGAGTAGTGAAGTGACTTGCCCAAAGTCACAAAGCTAACAATTGGCGGAGCCGGGGTTTGAACCCATGACCTCTGACTCTGACCTCTGACTTTTAGACTGTGAGCCCACTATTGGGTAGGGACTGTCTCTATGTGTTGCCAATTTGTACTTCCCAAGCGCTTAGTACAGTGCTCTGCACATAGTAAGCGCTCAATAAATACGATTGATGATGATGATGATGACTCCAAAGCTTGTGCTCTTTTCACTGAGCCACGCTGCTTCTCTTATCACTTATCACTTCTTTTAGACTGTGAGCCCACTATTGGGTAGGGACTGTCTCTATATGTTGCCAACTTGTACTTCCCAAGAGCTTAGTACAGTGCTCTGCACACAGTAAGCGCTCAATAAATACGATCGATGATGATGATGATGATGATCACTTATCACTTCTACTTCCCAAGCGCTTAGTACAGTGCTCTGCACACAGTAAGCGCTCAATAAATACGATCGATGATGATGATGATGATGATCACTTATCACTTCTTTTAGACTGTGAGCTCACTGTTGGGTAGGGACTGTCTCTATATGTTGCCATCTTGTACTTCCCAAGCGCTTAGTACAGTGCTCTGCACACAGTAAGCGCTCAATAAATACGATTGATTGATTATGTGATAACAGTAATAATAACTGTGGTATTTGTAAAGCACTTACTATGTGCCAGACGCTGTACTAAGTGCTGGGGTGGATACGAGCAAACCAGGTTGGACACAGTCCCCGCCCCACATGGGGCTCATAATCTTAATCTCCATTTCACAGATGAGATCACTGAGGCCCAGAGAAGTTAAGTGACTTGCCCAAGGTCACACAGAAAACAAGTGGTGAAGCCTGGATTAGAACACATGAGCTTCTGGCCATGCCATGAGAAGCAGCGTGGCTCAGTGGAAAGAGCCCGGGTTTTGGAGTCAGAGGTCATGGGTTCAAATCCCAGCTCTGCCAACTGTCAGCTGGGTGACTTTGGGCAAATCACTTAACTTCTCTGTGCCTCAATCAATCAATCAATCAATCAATCAATCGTATTTATTGAGCGCTTACTGTGTGCAGAGCACTGTACTAAGTGCTTGGGAAGCACAAGTTGGCAACATACAATGACCTCATCTGTAAAATGGGGATAAAGACTGTGAGCCCCCCATGGGACAACCTGATCGCCTTGTAACCTCCCCAGCGCTTAGAACAGTGCTTTGCACATAGTAAGCACTTAATAAATGCCATCATCATCATGCCGCAAACACGATTGGATGAATGAATGAATGAATGAATGAATGAATGAGTGAATGAATGAGCAGGCAAGTTCTGGGCAGGTGGGGGGGGGGGTCTAGAGGCTTTAGAGATGAGGTCACAGTGCAGTTACCTTTGTCAGTCAATCAGTCAATCATATTTATTGAGCGCTTAATGTATGTGGAGCACTGTACTAAGCACTTGGGAGAGTACAGTGTAACAATAAACAGACACATTCCCTGCCCACAACGAGCTTATAGTCTAGAGAAGCAGCGTGGCTCAGTGGAAAGAGCCCGGGCTTTGGAGTCAGAGGTCATGGGTTCGAATCCCGGCTCCACCACAAGTCTGCTGTGTGACCTTGGGCAAGTCACTTCACTTCTTTGAACCTCAGGTACCTCATCTGTAAACATGGGGATTAAGACTGTGAGCCCCACGTGGGACAACTTGATCACACTGTATCCCCCTCCAGCGCTTAGAACAGTGCTTTGCACATAGTAAATGCTTAACAAATGCCATTATTATCATTATTATATTATCAGAGGGAGAGACAGACATTAATAGAAATAAATTGTACGTATTGGGGGGGTACCTGCCCCTGGGCCCTGCTGGTTCGATGAGTGTTGGGAGGAATTACAATCTGTAGGGCGGGAATGATCCCCCTTAGCCCACAAGAAATTT
This sequence comes from Tachyglossus aculeatus, assembly GCF_015852505.1. Taxonomy (NCBI): domain Eukaryota; kingdom Metazoa; phylum Chordata; class Mammalia; order Monotremata; family Tachyglossidae; genus Tachyglossus; species Tachyglossus aculeatus. The sequence continues at coordinate 764,521 of NC_052069.1, read as the reverse complement.
AGGGCCAACACACTTCATTCATTCTTCAATCATATTTATTGAGCGCTTACTGTGTGCAGAGCACTGTACTACGCACACTTCTCATGATAATGGAGGAGGAGGAGGAGGGAGGGGAACCTGAAAGCAGCAGGAGCTGTGGAAAAGTAGCAGTAACAGTGGCACCATCTCTAGATCGGAAGCCCATCGTGGGCGGGGAATGTGTCCACCAGCTCATTATATTCTTATACAGCGCTTAGAACAGCGCTCAGCATTTAAAACAGCAGAGAGAAGCAGCGTGGCTCAGTGGAAAGAGCCCGGGCTTTGGAGTCAGAGGTCATGGGTTCAAATCCCGGCTCCGCCAATTGTCAGCTGTGTGACTTTGGGCAAGTCACTTCACTTCTCTATGCCTCAGTTACCTCATCTGTAAAATGGGGATTAAGACGGTGAGCCCCCTTTGGGACAACCTGATCACCTTGTAATCAGCCCAGCACATAGAACAGTGCTTTGCACATCGTAAGCACTTAATAAATGCCATAATAATAATTATTATTATTAACAGTGCTTAGTGCTTAGAACAGTGCTTGGCACTACAGTGCTTTGCACGTCGTAAGCACTTAATAAATGCCATAATTATTATTATTATTATTAACAGTGCTTAGTGCTTAGAACAGTGCTTGGCACAAAGTAAGCACTTAACAAATACCATTATTATTAGTATTATATTGCACTCTCCCAAGCAGTGCACACACTAAGAGTTCAGTAAACAGCATTGATCGATTGATCAATAGTAGTAGTAGTGGTAGTAATAATAACGGTAGTGACTGAGTGCAATTCTGTAGTTGCCCGAATAATAATGACAATTATGGTATTTGTTAAGAGTTTACGATGTGCCAAGCACTGTTCTAAGCACTGGGGTAGATACAAGGTAATCAGGTTGTCCCATGTGGGGCTCACAGTCTTAATCCCCATTTTCCAGTTGAGGTGACTGAGGCACAAAGTTATTTTACTTGTACATATTTACTATTTACTATTATTATAGTATTATAATAATATATAACATATAATATATAATAATATATAATAATATATAATAATAATATATAATAATATAATACAATATAATATATAGTATTATATTTACCATTCTATTTATTTTGTTGATGATGTGCATTTATATATATATAAATCATGTATATATGTTTGTGCATATTTATTACTCTATTTATTTTAATTGTTCATATATATTCTATTTATTTTATTTTGTTAGTATGTTTGGTTTCGTTCTCTGTCTCCGCCTTTTAGACTGTGAGCCCACTGTTGGGTAGGGACTGTCTCTATATGTTGCCAACTTGTACTTCCCAAGCGCTTAGTACAGTGCTCTGCACACAGGAAGCGCTCAATAAATACAATTGATTGATTGATTAAGTGACTTACTCAAGGTCACACAACAGACAAGTGGTGGAGCCGGGATTAGGCCTTCCCAGACTGAGCCCCCTTTTTCCTCTCCTCCTCCCCATCGCCCCCCAGCCCTACCTCCTTCCCTTCCCCACAGCAATTGTATAGGGGCTTTGGAGTCAGAGGTCATGGGTTCAAATCCCAGCTCCACCAATTGTCAGCTGTGTGACTTTGGGTAAGTCACTTCACTTCTCTGCGCCTCAATTCCCTCATCTGTAAAATGGGGATTAAGACTGTGAGCCCCACGTAGGACAACCTGATCACCTTGTATTCCCCCAGCGCTTAGAACAGTGCTTGGCACATCGTAAGCGCTTAACAAATAACATCATTTTTATTAGTATTATTATTATTTATTTTACTTGTACATATTTACTATTCTATTTATTTTGTTAATGATGTGCATATAGCTATAATTCTGTTTATTCTGATGATTTTGACACTTGTCTGCATGTTTTGTTTTGTTGTCTGTCTCCCCCTTCTAGACTGTGAGCCCGTTGTTGGGTAGGGACTGTCTCTATATGTTGCCAACTTGGACTTCCCAAGCGCTTAGTACAGTGCTCTGCGCACAGTAAGCACTCAATAAATACGATTGAATGAATGAATGAATGAATGAATTAGAACCCATGTCCTCTGACTCCGAAGCCCATGCTCTTTCCACTAAGCCACACTAGTGGAAACAACCCAAGCCCAGGACTCAGGAGTTGAGATCTGGGTTCTAATCCTGCCTCTGCCACTTGCCTGCTGGGTGACTTAACTCTATATGGCTCAGTTTCCTCAACTGAATAATAATAAAGCTTAATAAGTAAGCCTTATTAAGGGCTTACTATGTGCCAGACACTGCATTAAGCACTGGGGTACATATATATTAATCGGGTTGGACACAGTCCAGGTCTCACAGTCTTAATCTCCATTTTACAGAGAAGCAGCATGGCTCAATGGAAAGAGCCCGGGCTCTGGAGTCAGAGGTCATGGGTTCAAATCCCGGCTCCGCCAACTGTCAGCTGTGTGACTTTGGGCAAGTCACTTCACTTCTCTGGGCCTCAGTTCCCTCATCTGGAAAATGGGGATTAAGACTGTGAGCTCCCCGTGGGACAACCTGATCACTTTGTAACCTGAACAGTGCTTTGCACATAGTACGTGCTTAATAAATGCCATTATTATTATTATTATTATTACTCATGAGGTAACTGAGGCACAGAGAATTGAAGTGACCTGAGCAAGGATTAGAACCCAGGTCTTTCCAACTTCCTGGCCCGTGCTCCAACCACTAGGCAACACTGCTTCTCAAATGGGGATTCAATACCTCTTGTCCTTTTAGACTGTGAGCCCACTGTTGGGTAGGGACTGTCTCTATATGTTGCCAACTTGCACTTCCCAAGCGCTTAGTCCAGTGCTCTGCACACAGTAAGCGCTCAATAAATATGATTGATTGATTGATTGATTGTCCCAACCTGTTAGACTGTGAGTCCCATGTGGGAAAGGGGCCTTATCAAAACACTGGCCCTCTCAATCAATCAATCAATCAATCGTTTCTCCTTTCTTCCCTCCTTAATAGCCATCTTCAACTGTTCACTCTCCAGTGGCTTCTTCCTCACTGATTTCAAACAAGCCCTGGTCGCTCCTTCTACCATAATAATAAATAATAATGGCATTTATTAAGCGCTTACTATGTGCAAAGCACTAGAGAAGCAGCGTGATATAATGCTTAGAACAGTGCTTTGCACATAGTAAGCACTTAATAAATGCCATCATCATCATTATTATTATTACTGCACTGGCCTGGGAGTGAGGAGGTCATAGGTTATAATCCCAGCTACACCACTTGTCTGCTGTGTTACCTTGGACAAGTCACTTCACTTCTCTGGGCCTCAGTTACCTCATCTGTAAAACGGAGATTACGATTGTGAGCCCCATGTGGGACAGGGACTGTGTCCAACCTGATTAGGTTGTATCTACCCCAGTGACACATACTAGGTGCTTAACAATGACTGTCATTATTATCAATCTTCTCCTTATTATTATTCCTCTTCAAACACCTCCAGTGCTTAGAACAGTGCTTTGCACATAGTAAGCGCTTAAGAAATACCATCATCATCATCATCATCATCACTTTGAGCTAGTCGTCTACACCTGCTGGCTCAAGTTCCTCTCCTCCAATTCTTTCCTTGACCCCCTCCATTCTGGCTTCCGTCCCCTTCACTCATTCATTCATTCATTCATTCAATCATATTTATTGAGCGCTTACTGTGTGCAGAGCACTCTACTAAGCGCTTGGGAAGTACAAGCTGGCAACATATACCCAAAAATGGGCTCACAGTCCACAGAAACCGCCCTCTCAATGATCTCCTTCTTGCCAATTCCAAGGGCTTCTACTCCCTCCTAGACCTCCTCTACCTCTCAGCTGCCATAGACACAGTCGACCACCCCCTTCTCCTGGAAACGTTATCCAACCTCGGCTTCCCGGTCGCTGTCCTCTCCTGGTTCTCCTGGTTCTGGTCTCAGTCTCCCTCTCCTTCTGACATCCAAGCCCATGCTTAATCCACTAGGCCACGCTGATTCCCTTTTCCTATCTTCCCCTTTGGAACATCAGGTGAAACCTCCCTAAAATCTCCCCCGCTCCTCTCCAGTCCCTCCCTCCTCCCACCTCTTCTCTCTTCCATCTCTCCCAGTGGAATCTCAAGAGGAGCTCTCCCATCGCCTTTCACAATCTCCACCTCCTGTCTCCACGTCTGACCCAATCTCTTGCCCCCACCTTTCTTTCCTCTCTGATTGTCATCTTCAACTGTTTTTTTCATCAACGGTCACGGTTGCTCTTGAACGATCCCAGTTCCTCAACGGGGTACGGTGCTTGATGGTGCTCAAATAGTGCCCGCCCGGCCCCCTCTCCATCCCCCCATCTTACCTCCTTCCCTTCCCCACAGCACCTGTATATATGTATATATTTATTACTCTATTTATTTTACTTGTACATATCTATTCTATTCACTTTATTTTGTTAGTATGTTTGGTTTTGTTCTCTGTCTCCCCCTTTTAGACTGTGAGCCCACTGTTGGGTAGGGACTGTCTCTATATGGTGCCAACTTGTACTTCCCAAGCGCTTAGTACAGTGCTCTGCACACAGTAAGCGCTCAATAAATACGATTGATTGATTGATTGATTGATTCCCCACTATTTTCAAACGTGCCCATGTATCTCCTGTCTTAAAAACCCCTCCCTTGATCCCATGGTTCCCTCCAGTTATCGCCCCATCTCCCTCCTACCATTCCTCTCCAAACCCCTTGAGTGAGTTTTCTACACCCGCTGTCTCAAATTCTTCTCCTCCAACTCTCTCCTTGACCACATCCAATCAGGCTTCCGTCGCCTTCGCTCCACCAAAAGTGCAATCTCTAAGGTCACCACGACCTTCTTCTAGTCAAACCCAACCGCCTCTACTCTGTCCTAATCCTCTTTGGCCTCTCAGCTGCCTTCGAACATGTGGACCTCCTCCTTCTCCTGGAAACATTATCCAACCCTGGCAGGGGGTCCAGGAAACCCACCAACAGCTTCAAGAAGATCCTGAAGCCTCCAGGGGGATTTAGGAGGCACCCCACCCCTAAAGCACCCCCTAATAATAATAATAATAATAATGGTATTTGTTAAGCGCTTACTATATGCAAAGCAATCAATCAATCAATCATATTTCATTCATTCTGTTCTAAGTGCTGTGGAAGTTATAAGGTGAACAGGTTGTCCTACGGGGGGCTCACAGTTTTAATCCCCATTTTACAGATGAGGTAACTGAGGCACAGAGAAGTTAAGTGACTCGCCCAAAATCACACAGCTGACAGTTGGCAGAGATGGGATTTGAACCCACGACCTCTGACACCAAAGCCCAGGCTCCTTCCATTGAGCCAATCAATCAATCAATCGTATTTATTTAGCACTTACTGTGTGCAGAGCACTGTACTAAGCGCTTGTACTAAGAGCCATCATGCTTCTCCTAGGCAGGGTCTCGTCTCTGTCTCCCCCTTCTAGACTGTGAGCCCACTGTTGGGTAGGTACCGTCTCTATGTGTTGCCAACTTGTACTTCCCAAGCGCTTAGTACAGTGCTCTGCACTCAGTAAGCGCTCAATAAATATGATTGAATGAATGACTGTTCTGAGCTCCACCTGGGGAGCCCAGCCCTGTTGAAATTCTCCACATTTTTCCAGGTGGAGCTGGGCTTCTTGCCACTGAAAACATCCCAGCTCCACTCACGGTCTCCTAAAGGATCCTTTTGCCTTTTTAGTAAATCTCTTCCTCTCAGACCTGAAATTTACCTGAAAGATCTGGGCATCATTCCAAACCCCGGAGACAGCAGGCGAGTGAGTGGTTCTTCTATTTTTTCCCCACTTTCATTAAACTGAGCCATCCTGTCTTAAGTAACAGCCAAATTTAGGAAAATGAAAAGCTAATTTGCTTCGGCATTAATTATACATTACAGGATTACCCATAGGATTAAACTCTTCTAGAGAGCAAGAAAGCAGAGATTGTGCCTAGTAATTCCATTTTACTCTCCCAGGCCTTTAATACACAGCTCTCCACAGACAGAATAAGCACTTAATCAATGGTATACAGTGCAGCGTGGCTCAGTGGGAAAAGCACGGGTTTGGGAGGCAGAGGTCATGGGTTCGAATCCTGGCTCCGCCACATGTCTGCTGTGTGACCTTGGGCAAGCCACTTAACTTCTCTGTGCCTCAGTTACCTCATCTGTAAAATGGGGATTACTACTGTGAGCCCCACGTGGGACAACCTGATTACCATGTATCCTCCCAAGCGCATAGTAAGCACATAGTAAGCGCTTAACAAATGCCAATATTATTATTATTATAATTACTATGTGCAGAGAGGACTGTACTAAGCTCTTGGGAAAGTACACTACAACAGAATTAGCAGACATGTTTCCTGCCCAGATCAAGCCATAAATACGATTGATTGATCAATTGAGATTATTGATTGAGATTAGGAAGCAGTGTGGCCTAGGAGAAAGAGGACGGGATTGGGAGTTGAAGAACGTGGGTTCTAATCCCAGCTCTGCCACTTGTCTGCTGTGTTTCCTTGGGCAACTCACTTAACTTCTCTGGGCTGTGCCTCAGTTCCCTCAACTGCAAAATGGGGATTCAATACCTGTTCTCCCTCCTCCTTAGACTGTGAGCCGCATAGCGGACTGTGAGCCCCATATTGAGGCAGCGTGGCTCAGTGGAAAGAGCCCGGGCTTTGGAGTCAGAGGTCATGGGTTCAAATCCCGGCTCGGCCAATTGTCAGCTGTGTGACTTTGGCCAAGTCACTTCAGTTCCCTGGGCCTCAGTTACCTCATCTGTAAAATGGAGATTAAGACTGTGAGCCCCCCGTGGGACAACCTGATCACCCTGTAACCTCCCCAGTGCTTAGAGCAGTGCTCTGCACATAGTAAGCACTTAATAAATGCCATCATTATTATTATTATCGACCTGATTATCTTGTATCTACCTCATTTATTCATTCAATCGTATTTATTGAGCACTTACTGTGTGAGGAGCACTGTAATAAGTACTCGGGAGAGTGCACTATTTAAATAAATAGGCACATGCCCTTATCACGGTGAGCTTACAGTCTAGCGGAGAAAGACATTAATATAAATAAATAGGTTAGAGATACGTACATAGGTGCTGTGGTGCTGGGGCGAGGGATGAATGAAGATAGCACCAAGGTCTTGGGCTTGTGAGACAGGAAGGGTGATAGTGCTGTCTACAGTGATGGGAAGGTCAGGGGTAGGACAGGGTTTGGATGGGAAGACAAGGAGCTCTGTTTTGGAAGTGTTAAATTTGCCCAAATAAGCCAAAATATGCCAAAAAATATGCCAATAAATACACCAAACTAGCATACTTTCCCCCTTCAAAGCCCTGCTGAAAGCTCACCTCCTCCAGGAGGCCTTCCCAAACTGAGCCCCCCTTTTCCTCCGCTCCTCCTCCCCTCCCTATTAGCCCGACTCTCTCCCTCTGCTCTACCACTCTCCCTGCCCCATAGCACTTGTGTATATATGCATATACACATACATGTATATAAAGCGCTTAGTACAGTGCTCTGCACATAGTAAGCGCTCAATAAATACGATTGATGATGATGTATATATATAATAATAATAATTGGCATTTATTAAGCGCTTACTATGTGCAAAGCACTGTTCTAAGCGCTGGGGAGGATACAGGGTGATCAGGTTGTCCCACGTGGGGCTCACAGTCTTAATCCCCATTTTACAGATGAGGTAACTGAGGCCCAGAGAAGTTAAGTGACTTGCCCAAGATCACGCAGCAGACATGTGGCAGAGTCGGCATTCGAACCCATGACCTCTGACTCCAAAGCCCGTGCTCTTCCCACTGAGCCACATAGAACAGTGCTCTGCACACAGTAAGCGCTCAATAAATACGATTGAATGAATATATGTATACATAATATATATTCATATATATGAATATATGTACATATATATTTATATGTATTTATATATTATATATATTTTATATATATTTATTTATATGTATATTTATATGTACATACTTATTATTCTATGTAGTTTATTAATGATTGAGAACCAGCATGGCTCAGTGGAAAGAGCCCAGGCTTAGGAGTCAGAAGTCATGGGTTCAAATCCTGGCTCAGCCAACTATCAGCTGTGTGACTTTGGGCAAGTCATTTCACTTCTCTGGGCCTCAGTTCCCTCATCTGTAAAATGGATTAAGACTGTGAGCCCCCCTGGGGCATCCTGATTGCCTTGTAACCTCCCCAGCACTTAGAACCGTGCTTTGCACATAGTAAGTGCTTAATAAATGCCATTATTATGATGATGATGTGTATATATCTATAATTACATTTATTTATACTGACGCTATTGATGTCTGCCAACTTGTTTTGTTTTGTTGTCTATCTCCCCACTTCTAGACTGTGAGCCCGTTGTTGGGTAGGGATTGTCTCTGTTGCCGAACTGTACTTTCCAAGTGCTTAGTACAGCGCTCTGTACACAGTAAGCGCTCAATAAATACGATTGAATGAATGAAGTGTTGGCAAGATATCCAAGTAGAGACGTCTTGAAGGCAGGAGGAAATGTGAGACTGCAAAGAGGAAAAGGGATAAGGGCTGGAGATGGAGATTTGGGAATCAACTGCATAGAGGTGGGAGTTGAAGTCGTGGAAGCGAATGAGTTCTCCAAGGGAGTGAGTTTAAGATGGAAAATAGAAGGGGACCCTTAGCTGAACCTTGTGGGATCCCCATAGTTAGGAGGTGGTTTTAGTACAGTAATAATAATAATAATAATAATAATAATAATAATAATGGCATTTATTAAGCACTTACTGTGTGCAAAGCACTGTTCTAAGCGCTGGGGAGGTTACAGCATGATCAGGTTGTCCCACAAGGGGCTCACAGTCTTCATCCCCATTTTACAGGTGAGGTAACTGAGGTCCAGAGAAGTGAAGTGACTTGCCCAAAGTCACACAGCTGACAAGTGGCGGAGCCGGGATTTGAACTCATGACCTCTGACACCAAAGCCCAGGCTCTTTTCCACCGTGCCACGCTGCTTCTCTGCTACAGTGCCCCAGCACTTAGTACAGTGCCCGGCACATAAGAGGCACCTAACAAATACCACAATTATTATTATTAGAGGAGGAGCCTGTGAAGGAGACTGAGAATGAGCGCCCGGAAAGATAGGAGGAGAACCAGGAGAGGACTATACACCATCACTGACCCCTTGAGTTGGTAATAATAATCATAATAATAATGACATTTATTAAGTGCTTTCTATGTGCAAAGCACTGTTCTAAGCGCTGGGGAGGTTACAAGGTGATCAGGTTGTCCCACGTGGGGCTCACAGTCTTAATCCCCATTTTACAGATGAGGTAACTGAGGCCCAGAGAAGTCAAGTGACTTGCCCAAAGTCACCCGGCTGACAATTGGCAGAGCCTGGATTTGAACCCATGACTTCTGACTCCAAAGCCCGGGCTCTTTCCACTGAGCCACGCTGCTTCTCTAGACACGCTGCTTCTCTAGTGGAAAGAGCCCGAGCTTGGGAGTTAGAGGATGTGAGTTCTAATCCTGACTCCACCACCTGCCTGCTGTGTGACCTTGGGGAAGCCACTTAATGTCTCTGGGCCTCAGTTCCCTCATCTGTAAAATAAGGATTAAGACTATGAGCCCCACGTGGGACAACCTGATTACCTTGTATTTACCCTAGCACTTAGAACAGTGCTTGGCACATAGTAAGCGCTTAACAAATACCATTATTATTATTATTATCCCTGCCCACAAGGAGCTTACAGTCAATAGGGCTTAGAATAGTGCCAGCACTTAGAACAGTGCTCTGCACGTAGTAAGCGCTTAATAAATGCCATTTTTATAATAGGGGGAGACAGACATGAAAACAGAGTAGGGCTAGGGGAATAGCAGAATATATGACTATTAACATAAGTATTGCTTCTGCCACTTAATAATAATGATGGCATTTGTTAAGCGCTTACTATGTGCAAAGCACTGTTCTAAGCACTGGGGAGGATACAAGGTGATCAGGCTGTCCCATGTGGGGCTCACAATCTTAATCCCCATTTGACAGATGAGGTAACTGAGACCCAGAGAAGTGAAGTGACTTGCCCAAAGTCACACAGCTGACTAGTGGCAGAGCCGGGATTTGAACCCACAACCTCTGACACCAAAGCCTGTGCTCTTTTCCACTGAGCCACGCTGCTTCTCACTTGTCAGCTGTGTGACTTTGGGCAAGTCACTTAACTTCTCTGGGTCTCAGTTCCCTCATCTGTAAAATGGGGATAAAGTCTGTGAGCCCTACTCTGGACACCCTGATTACCTTCTATTTCCCCCAGCGCTTAGAACAGTGCTTTGCACATAGTAAGCACTTAGCACTTAAATACTATAATAATAATAATAATAATTATTATTATTATTATTATTATTACTGTGGAACTAAGTACCAATGTGCTTAAGGGCACACAGCCAACTGCATAGTTGATTTATTCCTTCAATCGTATTTATTGAGCGCTTACTGTGTGCAGAGCACTGTACCAGGCATATGGAAAATATATTTCAACAACAAAATCAGTTGATGCAGAGGGGAGGGCAGATAGAGTAGATTTAGGGGTGAGCCTGGGAAGGCCTCCTGGAGGAGATGTGATTTTATGAGGGTTTGAGAGTGGTAGACTGTCAGATATGAAGGATATGAGGGAGTTCCACACTCATTCATTCAGTCAGTCATATTTATTGAGCGCTTACTGTGTGCAGAGCACCGTACTAAGCGCTTAGAAAGTAAGCAGCGTGGCCTAGTTGCAAGAGCACGGGCTTGGGGGTCAGAGGACGTGGGTTCTAATCCCGCCTCCACCACTCCTCTGCTATGTGACCTTTGGCAAGCCACTTAACTTCTCTGCGCCTCAGTTACTTCATCTGTAAAATGGGGATTAAGAACTGTGAGCCCCATGTTGGACAACCTGATTACCTTGTATCTACTCCAGCGTTTAGAACAGTGCTTGGCACATAGTAAATGCTTAATCAATACCATCATTATTATTACAATTCACTCATTCATTCATTCAATCGCGTTTACTGAGCACTTACTGTGTGCAAATCACTGTACTAAGCGCTTGGGAGGTACAATTTGGCAACATATAGAGATGGTCCCTACCCAACAGTGGGCTCACAGTCTAGAAGACTACAATTCAACAATAAAGGGAGACAATCCCTGCCCAAACCAGGCTTACAGTCTAGAAGATGGGGAGATGGACATCAAAACAAGTAAACAGGCATCAGTTTAAATAAATAGAATTATAGATATATAAACAAGTAAACAGGCATCCATATAAATAAATAGAATTATAGATATGTACATATATACAGCCCCTCCTTCTAGACTGTGAGCCCATTGTTGGGTAGGGATTGTCTCTATTTGTTGTTGAATTGTACTTTCCAAGTGCTTAGTCCATCATCATCATCATCAATCGTATTTATTGAGCGCTTACTGTGTGCAGAGCACCGTACTAAGTGCTTGGGAAGACAAATTGGCAACATATAGAGACAGTTCCTACCCAACAGTGGGCTCACAGTCTAAAAGGGGGAGACAAAACCAAACATACTAACAAAATAAAATAAATAGAATAGATAAGTACAAGTAAAATAAATAAATAAATAGAGTAATAAATATGTACAAACATATATACATATCATCATCATCAATCGTATTTATTGAGCGCTTACTATGTGCAGAGCACTGTACTAAGCGCTTGGGAAGTACAAATTGGCAACATATAGAGACAGTCCCTACCCAACAGTGGGCTCACAGTCTAGAAGACTAGAAGACATATATAGAGGTGCTGTGGGGAAGGGAAGGAGGTAAGATGGGGGGGATGGAGAGGGGGAGGAGGGGGAGGAGTCCAGTGCTCTGCACACAGTAAGCGCTCAATAAATACAATTGGATGAATGAATGAATATATACACAAGTGCTGTGGGGGAAAAGAAGGTAGAGCAGAGAGAGCGAGTCATGGTGATGCGCAGGGGACGGGAAGATGGGGACAAGGGCGGCTTAGTCTGGGAAGGCCTCTTGGAGGAAGTGAGCCTTCAGTAGGGCTTTGAAGGGGGGAAGTGTGATCGGCGGATTTGAGGAGGGTGTTCCAGGCCGGAGGCAGGATATGGTCCGGGGGTCGAAGGCAGGACAGGCGAGAACGAGGCCCAGTGAGGAGGTGAGTGGTACCAGAGGAGCGGAGGGTGCGGGCTGGGCTGGAGAAGGAGAGAAGGGAGGTGAGGTAGGAGGGGGCGAGGGGATGGACAGCCTTGAAGCCGAGAGTGAGGAGTTTCTGCCTGATGCGCAGATTGATTGGTAGCCACTGGAGATTTTTGAGGAGGGGAGTAACATGCCCAGAGCGTTTCTGGACAAAGACAATCCGGGAAGCGGCGTGAAGTATGGATTGAAGTGGGGAGAGACAGGAAGTTGGGAGGTCAGGCGCGAGGGAGAAGGGGGGTTAGTGGTCAGTGGTGGGACATATGAAACAGACTTATAGAGTGTAGGTTGGTGTAGTACAGTGCTCTGCACACAGTAAGTGTTCAATAAATATGATTGATTGATTGATTGACTGATTGGTGTGAGAGGAACAGAGTTTACACATTGGGTTGTAGTAGGAGGTCAGTGAAGGAAAAACAGGGAAGAAGCACAGAGAAGAAAAGAGAAGAAAAACCTGCCTACATGTTTGGTTTTGTTGTCTGTCTCCCCCTTCTAATAATAATAATAATAATAATGATGGCATTTATTAAGCGCTTACTATGTACAAATCACTGTTCTAAGCGCTGGGGAGGTTACAAGATGATCAGGTTGTCCCATGGGGGGCTCACAGTCTTAATCCCCATTTTACAGATGAGGTAACTGAGGCACAGAGAAGTGAAGTGACTTGCCCAAAGTCACACAGCTGACAGTTGGCGGAGCCAGGATTCGAACCCATGAACTCTGACTCCAAAGCCCGGGCTTTTTCCACTGAGCCACGCTGCTTCTAGACTGTGAGCCCGTTGTTGGGTAGGGACCGTCTCTATATGCTGCCGACTTGTACTTCCCAAGCGCTTAGTACAGTGCTCTGCACACAGTAAGGGCTCAATAAATACAACTGAATGAGTGAATGAATGAATGAAAAGGAGAAGACAAGAGCTCGGGAAAGTACAATTCAAGATTTAGTACGGTGCTACACACACATAGCAAGCACTCAGTAAATAGCACTGATTGATGGATTATTTTGTATCAACCTTGGGGTTGCCATGCTCTTTGGCATAAATTAAGCACTGAATAGATCCTGTCATTAATGATGATTATTAAGTACCATGCTTTGAACTGACTTAAGTGCTGCTGTTCTCCCAGCGACTTCTCGGGCCAGACAAATTTGTTCCAGTTTGTCCAGAAGCAGCTGCTCCTTTGCTAGTTTTTCTTGTATGATGTGGTCCCTCTTGTCTTCTTCTATTCTTTTCTGGGCTTCCCTCAGCAAGATCAGTCGCTCACGCAGCTCCACTATTGACATTTCTCCGTGGAAGCCGTAGCCGGGAGTCTGAGAAGGAAACAAGAAACGGTGGAACGGGGGAATCACTTAACTTCTCTGGGCCTCCGTTCCCTCATCTGTAAAATAAATAATAATAAATAAATAAATAATAATGGCATTTGTTAAGCGCTTACTATGTGCAAAGCACTGTTCTAAGCGCTGGGGAGGTTACAAGGTGATCAGGTTGTCCCACAGGGGGCTCACAGCCTTTAATCCCCATTTTACAGATGAGGGAACTGAGGCACAGAGAAGTGAAGTGACTTGCCCAAAGTCACACAGCTGACAGAGCTGGGATTTGAACCCATGACCTCTGACTCCAAAGCCCGTGCTCTTTCCACTGAGCCATGTGGGGATTAAGACTGTGAACCCCACGTGGGATAACCTGATCACCTTGTAACCTCCCCCACGCTTAGAACAGTGCTTTGCAAATAATAAGCGCTTAATAAATGCCATTATTATTATTATTATTATTATTATCCCAACGTACCCAAGGTCTAGCAGCAAGCAGACAAGTGGCCGAGCTGGGATTGGGAACCCAGATCCCCCAACTCCCACTCCTGTGCTCTTTCCTCTAGGAGTGCTCCTTTTATTTTTTTATTTTGTACGTAATTTGTTAACTGCTTACTATGTGCCAAGCACTGTACTAAATGCTGGGGTAGATACATGCTGATTAAGGTGGACACAGCTCATGTCATCATCATCATCATCAATCGTATTTATTGAGCGCTTACTATGTGCAGAGCACTGTACTAAGCGCTTGGGAAGTACAAATTGGCAACATATACAGTCCCTAGAGTAATAAAGTAATAGAGTAATAAATATGTACAAACATATATACATATATACAGGTGCTGTGGGGAAGGGAAGGAGGTAAGATGGGGGGATGGAGAGGGGGACGAGGGGGAGAGGAAGGAAGGGGCTCAGTCTTGGAAGGCCTCCTGGAGGAGGTGAGCTCTCAGTAGGGCCTTGAAGGTAGGAAGAGAGCTAGCTTGGCGGATGGGCAGAGGGAGGCCATTCCAGGCCCGGGGGATGACGTGGGCCGGGGGTCGATGGCGGGACAGGCGAGAACGAGGTACGGTGAGGAGATTAGCGGTGGAGGAGCGGAGGGTGTGGGCTGGGCTGGGGAAGGAGAGAAGGGAGGTGAGGTAGGAGGGGGCGAGGTGATGGACAGCCTTGAAGCCCAGGGTGAGGAGTTGGGGCTCACAATCTTAATCCCCATTTTGCAGATGAGGAAACTGAGGCACAGAGAAGTTCAGTCTCTTGTCCAAGGTCACCCGGCAGGCGTATGGCAGAACTGGGATTAGAACCTAGGTCTTTCTGATTCCCAGGCCCATGTTCTTTTCACTAGTCCTCATATGGTGGGTTCTATTTTCTACATTTCCTAGGTTCCATCCAAAGATGGGAAGAGGATGGAAGAGGGTCAAGGGTGGGAAGAGGGTTCTAATGATAATAATGATAGTGATTGTGGAATTTGTTAAGCGCTTACTATGTGCCAAGCACTATACTAAGTGCTGGGATAGATACAAGATCGTCCGGTCCCACTTGGGGCTCACAGTGTAAGAAACTGGGATTGAATCTCCATTTTGCAGATGAGGGAACTGAAGCACAGAGGAGGTAATTGACTTGCCCAAGGTCACAAAGCAGACAAGTGCGTGGCTCAGTGGAAAGAGCAGGGGCTTGGGAGTCAGAGGTCATGGGTTCAAATCCCGCCCCCGCCAACTGTCAGCTGTGTGACTCTGGGCAAGTCACTTCATTTCCCTGGGCCTCAGCTATCTCATCTGTAAAATGGGGATTAAGACTGTGAGCCCCACGTGGGACAACCTGATCACCTGGTATCCTCCCCAGTGCTTAGAACAGTGCTTTGCATACAGTAAGCCCTTAATAAATGCCATCGTTATTATTATTATTAAGTGGAGGAGGCAGGATTAGAACTCAGCCCCTCTGACTCCCAGGATCATGCTATATCCACTAGGCCATTCTGTTTCTACGCGGGAAAATGATCGAGGGACTATTGGCCTAAGGGGGTTCCCCTCTACTCCTGGAGATTTCAGGGCAAAGCAGTCTGGCTTAGTGGCAAGAGCCGGGCTTGGAACTCAGAGGTTGTGGGTTCTAATCCCGACTCCGCCACTTATCAGCTGTGTGACGCTGAGCAAGTCACTTAACTCCTCTGTGCCTCCGTTTCCTCATCTGTAAACTGGGGATTAAGACTGTGGGCCCCAGGTGGGACAACCTGATAACTCTGGATCTACCCCGGTGCTTACAACAGTGCTTGGCACATAGTAAGTGCTTAACAAATACCATCATCATCATCAATCGTATTTATTGAGTGCTTACTATGTGCAGAGCACTGTACTACCAATACTATTATTATTATTATTCTATCTTTCTGCAGTGCTTTTGCTAGCCCGTGCCACAGATGGACTGACTAACTGTCTGAGGGGGCCCCCCCATTCCTTCAGGTCTTCATTCCCCATGTCTCTGCCCCCCACCCTCTCCTCTCCATCCAAACCGCTACCACGTTAGTACGATCACTCATCCAATCCCGACTGAATTACTTCGTCAGCCTCTTTTCTGACCTCCCAACCTCCTGCCTCTCCCCACTTCAGTCCATACTTCCCTCTGCTGCCCAGATTATCTTTGTACAGAAATGTTCAGCGCATGTCACCCCCCTCCACAAAAGTCTCCAGTGGTTGCCTAACCACCTCTGCATCAAGCAAAACCTTCTCACTACTGGCTTCAAAGCGGTCCATCCCCTCGCCCCCTCCTCCCTCACCTCCCTTCTCTCCTTCTACAGCCCAGCCCGCGCCCTCCGCTCCTCCGGGGCCACTAACCTTCTCACTGGGCCTCCAACTCACCTGTCCCACCACCGTCCTCCCCCTGGCCTGGAATGCCCTCCCTCCTCAAATCCTCCAAACAGTCACTCTTCCTCCCTTCAAAGCCCTGCTGAATAATAATAATAATAATGGCATTTATTAAGCACTTACTATGTGCAAAGCACTGTTCTAAGCACTGGGGAGGTTACAAGGTGATCAGGTTGTCCCACGTGGGGCTCACAGTCAATCCCCATTCTACAGATGAGGTAACTGAGGCACAGAGACGTGAAGTGACCTGCCCAAAGTCACACAGCTGACAAGTGGCGGAGCCGGGATTTGAACCCATGACCTCTGACTCCAAAGCCCGGGCTCTTTCCACTGAGCCACGCTGCTTCTCCTCCGAGAGGCCTTCCCAGACTAAGCCCCCCTTTTCCTCAGCTCCACCTCCATTCTGCATCACCTCTGCTCAATAATAATAATAATAATAATAATAATGGCATTTATTAAGCACTTACTATGTGCAAAGCACTGTTCTAAGCGCTTTCCTCTTCCCCGCCCCTCCACCCCACAGCACTTACGTATACATGTATATATCTAGAATTCTATTTATTTATATTGATGCCTGTTTACTTGTTTTGATGTCTGTCCCCCCACCCCGCCTAGATTGGAAGCCGCTTTGGGCAGGGATTGTCTCTCTTGCTGAATTGTACTTTCCAAGCGCTTAGTACAGTGCTCTGCCCATAGTAAGCGCCCAATAAATACGATTGAATGAAAGAATGAGTAAATGACTTCACTCCCAGCCCAGGCCCGTAGGCCCACAGGAAGCACGTGGGCTCGGCAGACCAGTGCCCGACGCGGAAGAGGCGTACGCGGGTTCTGGGCACATCCCACATACACCGGTGCAGGTGGGCTTACCTGGGTCAGATCGACACACTTGTTCCTCATCGCCGGGAGAGACTCCAGAGCTCGGATCTGATGAATCAGTTGGAATCTCCGGTTGAGGTCCTCTTGGGCCTGCTCCCGGCCCTGGCAGAGAAGCTTCCTGCTCTCCTCGGCTACTTCTTCAACTGGAGAAGGAAACATCGGTCTGTCTGGGGCCCCAGCCGGGGGACAGCTTGTGCTGGCGAATGCAGTGCCGGGCCTGAGCCCGGCCTGTGCCCGATCTGGGCCTGGCACGCCCCACTTGCCCTCAGTAAAATTTGGGTAAGGTGGTCAGTGGCCCCGCCAGGGAGCCTAGGCTTCTCCATCAGGAGTGGCACAGTGGCCCGGCTCCCACGTGGCATGAAGGGATGCAGTCCCGACAGACCAACCTGCTCATTGACCACGATTGATTGATTGATTGATTGACCAAGCAGTACACCCCTACTCGTCCCGGGGCCACACTGCCCCAGGTCAGATGGGCACCGGCTCCTCACCATTGGCTTTAAATCATCACCTTGCCCCCTCCTATCTCACCTCGCTACTCCCCTACTACATTCATTCATTCAATTGTATTTACTGAGTGCTTACTGTGTGCAGAGCACCCTATTAAGCGCTCGGGAAGTACAAATCAGCAACATATAGAGACGGTCCCTGCCCACAATGGGCTCACAGTCTAGAAGGGGGAGACAGACCTACAAAACAAAGCAAGTAGACAGGTGGCAATACCATCAGAATAAATAGAATTATAGCTATATACACATCATTAATAAAATAAGTAGAGTAATAAATATGTACAAATGTACAAAAGTGCTGTGGGGAGGGGAAGGGGGTAGGGCAGAGGGAGGGAGTCGGGGCCATGGGGAGGGGAGGAGGAGGAGGAGAGGAAAAAGGGGGGGGCTCAGTCTGGGAAGGCCTCCTGGGGGAGGCGAGCTCTCAGTAGGGCTTCGAAGGGAGGAAGAGAGCTAGCTTGGCAGATGTGCGGAGGGATTGGGGGCATTCCAGGCCCGGGGAAGGACGTGGGTCTGGGGGTCGATGGTGGGACAGGCAAGAACGAGGTACAATGAGAAGGTTAGCAGTAGAGGAGCGGAGGGTGTGGGCTGGGCTGTAGAAGGAGAGAAGGGAGGTAAGGTAGGAGGGGATGAAGCGATGGACAGCTTTGAAGCTGAGTGAGGAGTTTTTGCTTGATTCGAAGGTTGACAGACAACCACTGGAGATTTTTGAAGAGGGGAGTGACATGCCCAGAGCATTTCTGTACAAAGATAATCCGGGCAGCAGAGTGAAGTATAGACTGAAGTGGGAAGAGACAGGATGATGGGAGATCAGAGATGAGGTCGATGCAGTAATCCAGTCGGGATAGGATGAGAGATTGAATCAGCAAGGTAGCAGTTTGGATGGAGAGGAAAGGGCAGATCGTAGCGATGTGGTGGAGGTGAGACTGGCAGCTTTTGGTGATGGATTGGATGTATGGGGTGAATGAGAGAGCAGAGTCGAGGATGACGAAGGTTGCAGGCTTGTGAGACGGGAAGGATGGTAGTGCCATCTACAGTGATGGGAAAGTCAGGGAGATGACAGGGTTTGGGAGGGAAGATAAGGAGCTCAGCCTTGGACATGTTGAGTTTTAGATGGCGGGCAGACATCCAGATGGAGATGTCCTGAAGGCAGGAGGAGATATGAGCCTGGAGGGAGGGAGAGAGAACATGGGTGGAGATGTAGATTTGGGTGTCATCAGCGTAGAGATGATAGTTGAAGCCGTGGGAGTGAATAATAATAATAATAATGATGGTATTTGTTAAGCGCTCATTATGTGCAAAGCACTGTTCTAAGCATTGGGGTAGATTCAAGGTGATCAGGTTGTCCCACATGGGGCTCACAGTCTTAATCCCCATTTTACAGATGGGTAACTGAGGCCCAGAAAGTGAAGTGACTTGCCCAAAGCCACACGGCTGACAAGTGGCAGAGCTAGATTAGAACCCGTGACCTCTGACTCCCAAGCCCGGGTTCTTATGAGTTCACCAAGGTGGTGCGTATAGATGGAGAACAGAAGGGGACCAAGAACTGACCCCTGAGGAACCCCTACAGTAAGGGGATGGGAGGGGGAGGAGGAGCCCGCAAAGGAGACTGAGAATGAACGGCCGGAGAGATTAGAGGAGAACCAGGAGAGGACAGAGTTTGTGAAGCCAAGGTTGTATAATGTGTTGAGGAGAAGGGGGTGGGCCACAGTGTGGAAGGCAGCTGAGAGGTCGAGGAGGATTAGGATAGAGTAGGAGCCATTGAATTTGGCAAGAAGGAGGTCACTGGTGACCTTTGAGAGGACAGTTTCCGTGGAATGTAGGGGATGGAAGCCAGATTGGAGGGGGTCGAGGAGAGAGTTGGCATTGAGGAATTCGAGGCACGGAGTGTAGATGACTTGTTCCAAGAGTTTGGAAAGAAAGGGTAGGAGGGAGATAGGGCGATAACTAGAAGGAGCGGTGAGGTCAACAGAGGGTTTTTTTTAGGATGGGGGAGATGTGGGCATGTTTGAAGGCAGAGGGGAAGGAACCAGTGGAGAGTGAGCAGTTGAAGATGGATGTTAAGGAGGGGAGGAGGGAAAGGGCGAGAGATTTCATAAAATGAGAGGGAATGGGGTCTGAAGCACAGGTCCGAAGCACATCCCAGACCAAACTCTTTGTTCCTCTAATGCCAACCTTCATTCATTCATTCAATCGCATTTATTGAGCACTTACTATGTGCAGAGCACTGTATTAAGTGCTTGGAAAGTACAATTCAGCAATAAAGAGAGACAATCCCTGCCCATAATGGGCTCACAGTCTAGAAGTGGGGAGACAGACATCAAAACAAGTAAACAGGCATCAATATAAATGAATAGAATTATAGATATATACATATATACATAAGTGCTGTGGGGCGGGGGGGGTGGAGAGCAAAGGGAGTGAGTTGAGGTGATGCGGAAGGGAGGGGGAGTTGAGGAAATGGAGGGCTTCATCTGGGAAGGCCTCTTGGAGGAGGTGAGCCTTCAGTAGGGCTTTGAAGGGGGGAAGAGTGATTGTTTGGAGGATTTGATGAGGGAAGGCATTCCAGGCCAGAGGTAGGACGTGGGCCAGGGGTTGATGGTGGGACAAGCGAGAATGAGGCACAGTGAGAAGGTCAGTGGCACCAGAGGAGCAGAGTGTGTGGCTGGGATGGAGAAGGAGAGAAGTGAGTTGAGATAAGAAGGGGCAAAAGGATGAAGCCAATAGTGAGGAGTTTTTGTTTGATATGGAGGTTTATGGGCAACCACTATAGATTTTTGAGGAGGGGGTGGTGGCATGCCCAGAACGTTTCTGAAAAAAGACAATCCGGGCAGCAGAGTGAAGTATGGACCGAAGTGGGGAGAGACGGGAGGTTGGGAGGTCCA
This sequence comes from Tachyglossus aculeatus, assembly GCF_015852505.1. Lineage (NCBI taxonomy): Eukaryota > Metazoa > Chordata > Mammalia > Monotremata > Tachyglossidae > Tachyglossus > Tachyglossus aculeatus. The sequence continues at coordinate 743,896 of NC_052069.1, read as the reverse complement.
AAAGGAGGCTGATGCAGTAATCCAGTCGAGATACGATGAGTGACTGTACTAACGTGGTAGTGGTTTGGATGGAGAGGAAAGGGCGGACCTTGGCGATGTTGTGAAGGTGAGACTGGCAGGATGTGGTGACGATTTGGATGTGTGGG